>NC_136073.1:526867664-527467664 GCF_964261635.1 Lissotriton helveticus | reverse complement strand
CGCAAAATTTGCAAATCCTTCAGTGCAATCGCAAAATAAGGAATAGCAAATTTTGAATTAAGGACATTTTAAGTCATTTCCACATGTGCAGTGTTTTCAAATTATGATTTGAAAATCGTTTTTAGGGAAAAGGAATGGTTTGTAAATTTATGACAAGGACATAGAGGTGTATGCTTCTTTATAAGGCATTTCAGTGTCTCTGATGTCATTTTTCCCATATTACATTATAAGACCTTTCCCCATGGAGTACATTCCTTGTAAATGTGCTCCCACCTGTGCATGGTAAATTTAGATTTTGACTGTTTGAGTCACATAGCCATGTTAAAAGTGACCCCAAAAAATTGCAAAGGCTTTAAAAAAACACTTTCATGTGTCTTAAGGACATTTTAAGTCATTTCCCCGTGGGCAGTGTTTTGTAAGTGGCGCAAAAGAGGCATACACCTATCATAAATCTGTCCCTAGCATTTTAAATGATTAATTCATGATGACGATAAGGTGTGGCCTATCCAGAGGTTTGTTTAAGGTGAGGCCTACTCAGGATTGCAGATTAAAGTTACGCTTGATGAAGAATACAGAGGAGATAATACATGTAAAGCTCTACCAATGAAGTAAGTGATGTCCACTTCATTGCGCCAGTCATCATAAATGTATCCCTAAGCTTCTTATCTTGTTAGAGATCAACCGCCATATGTATCATCAAACTATTTTGCATTTCCAAAATAGCGAATTTTAAGGAATAAATAGCGATTCTTTACCATTCCTAATTTGCGATGAGCAAATTGCTAATTGCAAATTACCCATTCATTTCCATGGGCCAGGATGCCCATAGGAATGAAGGTGCAATTTGCGATTAGCAATTAGCTCATCACAAATTACGAATTTTTCCAAAGGTGCAGGGGTGTCTCAAGAACACCCTGCTGCACCCCTGAAAAAGAAATTTGGGGGCATATGGCGCACATAAATTTTAACAACATTCCTTTACCTCAAAAACGATTTTCAAGTCATAATTTGAAAACACTGCCCACAGGGAAATGACTTAAAATGTCCTTAAGACACATGAAAGTGTTTTTTGAAAGCCTTTGCAATTTTTTTGGGTCACTTTTAACATGGTTATGTGACTCAAACAGTCAAAATCTAAATTTACCATGCACAAGTGTGACCATATTTACAAGGAATGTGCCCCACGGAGAAAGGTCTTTTAATGTAATATGGGAAAAATGACATCAGAGACACTGAAATGCCTTATAAAGAAGCATACACCATTATATCCTTGTCATAAATTTACAAACCATTCCTTTTCCCCAAAAACGATTTTCAAATCATAATTTCAAAACACTGCACATGGGAAAATGACTTAAAATGTCCTTAAGACACATAAAAGCGTTTTTTGATTGCCTTTGCAGCATGTTTGTATCACTTTTAACATGGCTATGTAACACAAACATTCAAAATCTAAATTTGCCATGCACAGGTGGGAGCATATTTACAAGCAATTTGCGCCACAGAGAAAGGTCTTACATTAAAATGGGAAAAATAACATCAGAGACAGTCAATTGCCTTATAAAGAAGCATACACCATTATGTCCTTGTCAGAAATATTATAACCATTCATTTTCCTCAAAAACGATTTTCAAGTCATAATTTGAAAAGACTCCACAGCTCCTATGCAGAAAAACACCCTGTCAGTACTAATACTTCACATTTTCTCCAATTACATTTTCTCAAAGAAACAAAATCTATTTGTAAAACACTTGAGACAAAGCAACATTTGAAAAACACAACTTTCTTCATAATTTTCTCCTTAAAGCACACTATTCTCTATCTAAATTAAAGAAATATTTTCTCACCTTAGCAAATACTTTGAGTTTCAAAACAGTCTCAGAAACACACCAATTTGTCTTCAGCAGAGCAAAAGGTATGCACTCCAGAGTCTGCAGCTATCAAAAGCACAGAAATGCTGTAATTCTTCACACATATCTCTCATGTCACCCAATCAAAACTCTTCCCTCACTTTTTTTCAAATGAAAACCCTTCCCCCCTCTGCCATTTCATGCCTTTTCTGCATGGCAACCACCTCTTGGAAGACGTCTGGTGTTTGCAAGTTCACACAACAATGTTGCAATTAAACTCTGAACTCTCAGTGCACCTCATATCCAGTGCATTCTTTCATTTAATGATTTTTTCTTGACCACTCAAAATACATCTTTCAAACAACTCATCCATGCACCCTAACTTTCTGTTTTCAGCAATCAAAATCCACCAATCACTGTTACTGCTTCATTAACACAGAAACTCCACAGTTTTTTTCATTTTAAACTCTTATTTTTTCAACTGCCATTTCATTGCCACACTTCATCTGACTGCAGGAGAACCTTCTCTCACCATGTTTTCTGTCTGGATTGTTGGACATAGTTACATCTATTGGGCTCAGAGGTATGCTGAGAACAGGAATTTACCTAACCTCAATTTACAAGATGTGGAAATTAAGTGGTTTGGCCACAGAGGATTAAAATGTCACCAATTGATACCATTGGTGAAAACCTTTATGCATTTGCCAAAACCTGACCTGTTAATTGTGCACTGTGGAGGTAATGATTTTGGCACTTTGACAGGGGTAGGTGTGGAAATGCTTTTAAAGGACACCTTTGAGCAATTGATGGCACTTTTTCCTCAAACTGCCTTGGTATATTCAAATATATGCCAAAGACAGAAATGGAGGTGGTCAAACCAATTTTGTCCACAAATTGAGAAGTCGAGAAAGCATGTAAACAAATCTGTTTCAGCTTACATGAGAGACCATGGAATGGGCTCCCTGTACAACAATAACTTGCGTTACTACATGCAAGATATCTACAGAGGAGATGGAGTTCACTTCTCAGATGAGGGCAACAGAATTTTCATTCTGAATTTAAGACTGTGCATTGGTACCTACTTATAAGTACCTAAATGTACCATAAACCCAAAAGCTCTTCTCAGAGCTACCCTACATCTGATCACTCACAATTATTATTTTACTCTAACATTTTTCACTAATTTTCAACAAAGTACGCTCCCTGGGGCGCTTCCCGGTACGCGAACCGGGAGCTAACCTCGCGAAATTTTTAAAAAAAATGGTTTTTTTTCGCACATATAAGCCTCCTCAGCCACCCTCAGAAAACCTAGGGGGTCAAAATAAGTCTACCGTGCCCCCTTCTACCCATTCTGAACATTATTTGCCCTCCATCTTGTATCTTAATTCGACCGAAACACAAAATGGTGGACTCCCGTAACGCTTAAGGTTCGCGAACCGGGGCGCTCACCAGTTCGCGTACCGGGTCGCTCCCTGGGAAGCGCACCATCAAAAAAGGTGGGAAAGTAGTTTACAGAAAAGCGACTGGAGACAATTTCACCAAATATAGATTAGCTCATACTACATACCAATCCCTACCATTTTCACAAATTTGATTGGAATTCCATTTAGCCATTTAGCCTGTAGACCTCTCTAAATACCCTGAGGTAAATTACTTCTCAAAACACATCTGAAGTGTTGGAATTGACAACCAATTAAAATGTTACTTTCATTTTCTACTTTTTTTACCTGACATTTGATTGGTTATGTACCTGAATATATATAAAGAAAGAGAGAGAAACACAGCCATTTTGACTACTACTTCCTGAACTACATTGCAAGATCATTTTCACTCACAACTTAAACTTGTTTTTAGAAGGTGAGATATTATTTTATAAATTTGAAAACATTTTCAGATAGTTATATACTATCCCTCTGTAAGAGTTAGACATTGAGAAAGGCTTCTTTATTATAATTATGGATTGATTTAGGTTTCTGTGGTATAATTATGAATTTACTTAGGCTTCTTCACAGGCACTTTTTAATAGTACTACTTCACGCCTGAAACCATACAGTGCCCATAGATTACTTCTCTGTTATAAACTCACAAGTACCTGTCTGAACTTAAACCCAACAGTGCCCTATCTCTACTGATATATTTATTTTTTATGCAAATTACAGCAATAAAATGGAAGGTGAGCAGAATGTTTCCTTCGAAATTGTTCTGGACAGCAACAATGAACAAGTTATGGAACCCATTGATGACTTAGAATTCATGGATGAGTCACGGGACTATGAATTACTTCAATGTGTAGAATCTGTCGATCATTTACTCCATTATGATGACGGTCAAATGTGGGAATTTATGTTCACTCAACAAGAGGACATATCGGACAGTCAAATGCTAGACGTTCTATTAAATTTTGAAAAACAATCCGAAAAATAAAATTGTATGTAATATTAAAAAATTGTTTGAGTCTTTAATCATTTTTATATGTAATTCATAAACTAGTTAAATGTTAGAAATGTTATTCAATTTTGAAACACAATCACAATAATAAATAATTGCTTAAAAAATAAAAAAAATTAAAAATAATCAACAAAACCAACAATCAATTAACATACAGTATTTGAAAAGTCTATCATTCATTTTTCATTATAGTACGCTGCCCAGAACGCTTCCCGGTTCGCGAACCGGGCGCTACCCACGCAAAAAAACAAAACATTTTTTTTTTTTTTTTGCCCCGCGGGGCCCTTTTAAAGCCTCCACATTAAACCTAGGGGGTCAGGGAGGATATACTATGCCCCCTTATGGTCATTTCCCCCTTTGTTTTGGCCTCCTCTTGTCTCTCGATCCTACCGAGAGACAAGATGGCGGCCGCTCCGGACTGTTTAGAATGTTGACAGGCACCGGAGAGCCAATCAGCTTCGCTACGCGAAGTTTCGGTACGCGTAAAGTCCGCGAACCGGAGCGCTGCCCGGAGCGCGCTTACAGATATATATCTTTTTTTAAACGTTAATTTCTCAAAATCCACTGAAGCACATATATTGAGACCTAGCAAAGGCACATCGGGCTACCAGTCCCTACAATTTTGCCAAGTTTCGTGCAAATCCATTCAGCCGTTCGGGCTAAAAGTGAGGCCAACCGCCCTATGGAAAACTCAATGTTAAAAACACGTTTTGGGACCCCCCTTTTTTCTCGGCCCCCCCTTGACGAACCCCCCCCAAATTTCCAGGGGCTGCTCAGAAACAAAATGTTCCATTTTCCTGAAAATTTCAGCCAATTCTGTCCTCAAACGCCAAAGTTGTTCGACATAGAATTTTCAAAAATCCCATAGGGAAAAAATCCTAACTATATATACCTACTGGCGACCGCCAGTAGGTAATATATACATATATATATATATATATATTTGTTAGTAGTTACATTGGTCAGTTTAAAAATCATTATAAAAATATAAGTTAAAATTCAAATAGTTATATATTATATATGTGTATATAAAGATGCATATTTTTTATATATGTGTTTGTGTTTGTTTTGTTTAATACATATGTATATATATATATATACTTATAAATATTATTTACACTTATTTAATTTACATTATATTAATGTTATATTTAAAAAAATTTAAGTTTACTTATTTAAACAATGTATATAGTTAAAAACAACATTTTTCTATATTTTACTATTAGTGTTAAACAATATATCTTTTTGATCATTGTGTACTCACCGTTATATGTGTGATAAAAATTATATCTTTGTGCGAAGGGTCCCGCTTCGTGCACTGCACTTTGCACTCTCTCCCCCAGTGCTCCTGTCACCCCTGGAGGGGTCCTACCAACTGCAAAATCGCTGCTGAGGAGCTTAGAATCGCCAAAGCTCACGCCGCACGGGACTTCAGGGACCAGGAGCCCGTGCGTGCTAACACCTGTGAGGAGGCCCGCCCCCAGCTCACCCGGGCTTGAAATCACCTCGACGGACCCGCTAGCTCGGATCCCGCTCGGTGCACTGCACTTTGCACTCTCTCCCCCAGTGCTCCTGTCACCCCTGGAGGGGTCCTACCAACTGCAGAATTGCTGATGAGGGGCTCAGAATCGCCAAAGCTCACGCCGCACGGGACTTCAGGGACCAGGAGCAAGGGCGTGCTAACACCTGTGAGGAGGCCTGCCCCCAGCTCACCGGGGCTTGAAATCAACTCGCCGGACCCACTGGCGTGGGTCCCGCTTCGTGTACTGCACTTTGCACAATCTCCCCCAGTGCTCCTAGCACCCTTGGAGGGGTCCTACCAACTTCAGAATCGCTGCTGAGGGGCTCAGAATCGCCAAAGCTCACGCCGCACAGGACTCCGGGACTCCAGGGACCAGGAGCCCGTGCGTGCTAACACCTGTGAGGAGGCCCGCTCCCAGCTCACCGGGGCTTGAAATCACCTTGCAGACCCGCTGGCGCGGGCCCCGCTTTCTGCACTGCACTTTGCACTCCCTCCCCCAGTGCTCCTGTCACCCCTGGAGGGTCCTACCAACTGCAGAATCGCTGCTGAGGGGCTCAGAATCGCCAAAGCTCACGTCGCACGGGACTCCAGGGACCAGGACCCCGTGCGTGCTAACACCTGTGAGGAGGCCCGCCCCCAGATCACCGGGGCTTGAAATCACCTTGCAGACCCGCTGGCGCGGGCCCCGCTTTCTGCACTGCACTTTGCACTCCCTCCCCCAGTGCTCCTGTCACCCCTGGAGGGGTCCTACCAACTGCAGAATCGCTGCTGAGGGACTCAGAATAGCCAAAGCTCATGTCGCACGGGACTCCAGGGACCAGGACCCCGTGCGTGCTAACACCTGTGAGGAGGCCCGCCCCCAGCTCACCGGGGCTTTAAATCACCTCGCCGGACCCGCTGGCGCGGGTCCCGCTTCGTGCACTGTACTTTGCACTCTCTCCCCCAGTGCTCCTGTCACCCCTGGAGGGGTCCTACCAACTGCAGAATCGCTGCTGAGGGGCTCAGAATCGCCAAAGCTCACGCCACACAGACTCCAGGGACTAGGAGCCCGTGCGTGCTAACACCTGTGAGGATGCCCGCCCTCAGCTCACCGGGGCTTGAAATCACCTCGCCGGACCCGCTAGCTCGGATCCCGCTTGGTGCACTGCACTTTGTACTCTCTCCCCCAGTGCTCCTGTCACCCCTGGACGGGTCCTACCAACTGCAGAATCGCTGCTGAGGGGCTCAGAATCGCCAAAGCTACCGACGCACGGGACTTCAGGGACCAGGAGCCCGTGCGTGCTAACACCTGTGAGGAGGCCCGCCCCCAGCTCACCGGGGCTTGAAATCAACTCGCCGGACCCGCTGGCGTGGGTCCCGCTTCGTGCACTGCACTTTGCACAATCTCCCCCAGTGCTCCTAGCACCCTTGGAGGGGTCCTACCAACTGCAGAATCACTGCTGAGGGGCTCAGAATCGCCAAAGCTCACGCCGCACGGGACTCTGGGACTCCAGGGACCAGGAGCCCGTGCGTGCTAACACCTGTGAGGAGGCCCGCTCCCAGCTCACCGGGGCTTGAAATCACCTTGCCGGACCTGCTGGCGCGGGTCCCGCTTTGTGCACTGCACTTTGCACTCTCTCCCCCAGTGCTCCTGTCACCCCTGGAGGGTCCTACCAACTGCAGAATCGCTGCTGAGGGGCTCAGAATCGCCAAAGCTCACGTCGCACGGGACTCCAGGGACCAGGACCCCGTGCGTGCTAACACCTGTGAGGAGGCCCGCCCCCAGCTCACCGGGCTTGAAATCAACTCGCCGGACCCGCTAGCGCGGGTCCCGCTTCGTGCACTGCACTTTGCACTCTCTCCCCCAGTGCGCCTGTCACCCCTGGAGGGGTCCTACCAACTACAGAATCGCTGCTGTGGGGCTCAGAATCGCCAAAGCTCACGCCGCACAGGACTCCAGGGACCAGGAGCCCGTGCGTGCTAACACCTGTGAGGAGGCCCGCCCCCAGCTCACCGGGGCTTGAAATCACCTCGCCGGACCCGCTGGCGCAGGTGCCGCTTCGTGCACTGCACTTTGCACTCTCTCCCCCAGTGTTCCTGTCACCCCTGGAGGGGTCCTACCAACTGCAGAATCGCTGCTGAGGGGCTTAGAATCGCCAAAGCTCACGCCGCACGGGACTCCAGGGACCAGGAGCCCGTGCGTGCTAACACCTGTGAGGAGGCCCGCCCCCAGCTCACCGGGGCTTGAAATTTGAGCTGGAAACATCAAATTGAGTTGGCCACCCTAAAACATAGGCAGCTTTCTGGGGCCCTGAGCCAGGAGCATTCTAAGTCCCTCACCAAACCAATATCACCGGTATTGGCGGTCTACAAGGGTAAAGTGTTTAGTTCCACTTTATACGGGGTTGAAATGTGGGGAACTGAAAACCTTAGGGGGATATCAGTCTCTGAAAATTCGTTTCTTAGGAATTTAATAAAACTACCACAGAGTACCCCTCTGAATCCTCTCTTTTATGATCTAGGAATGTTTCAATAGCTCTTATTGCATCTCTGCAACCAGTTTTATACTGGAGGAGGATTTTGACCACCCCGGAATTAGAAATCTTTTTGAGGGGCTTGTTGGATATAATTCGAAGTGACATCTTCCATGAAATTAAGTGGCTAGGGCATATTCGGGGCCTCTTGATTGATTTGAGTCTACAGGATTTGTGGGAAGATCCAACAAATGCCAGGTTCCCACCTAAGAAGGTTCTTAAAGAACTGTATTGGCAGCTTGTGGTCTCCAGGACCTTTAGATCTATTGATCCTGGGTCCTTGACCGGATTGTTTTGGGACATTAAAGAAGCGCCAAAACTGGAAGCCTTTTGGGACGTTATCCTAAAACCCCTGGATCGTAAACTCTACTTTCAATTAAGAATTGGGAGCTAACTGGTCGGGGCATTCACTAGTAGGTGGTCCACAGGAGCTAAGGCAGCTTGTCCATATTGTTCAGCGCTCTCTGAAACCATTGGCCACCTGCTATTTGAATGCCCCGAGTACGTGGCGCCCCGGAGAATATGGCTACGCCCAATGTGCAGATTAATGGGCACCGATAGGGGGCGGTGGCAGTTAGAATAATTCGTTCCTGCACAGACATGACAGTTTGTATAGCTCTGGCAAAATTCTTGGGTTGGGCGTGGACTATAAGAAGTAGACAGATTAATATGTATTCATGGTGCCATATTAAAATCCCTTACCCTATGTATAATAATTTGATCTTAAATGTGCAATGGATTTATGATTTTTAAATGTAAATATGTATAATTTCACTTAAACTTTTAAAATGTAAATATGTATAATTTTATCTAAACTAGTATTTATCTGTACAGTTTGCTTTTATGACAATCGTCGAATAAAGCTTGTTTGACTTGACTTGATATCTTTGTGATTGATATTTTTGACATGCTATTTTGGAATCCCAATATTTATGGTTTCAATATTGTGTCAGTGATCCCTTTTGAGCAGCAAGGCTTCAGCAATGGAACTTAGTGTAAAGCATTGAACAGGACCAAGCAACGAAATAAGAAAGCCACAATACACGAAAGAAACACAACACCAATTTATAAAAATAGAGTGTTTTTTTATGAATTTTTAGAGTGCAAAATGAGCAAAATTGACAGGAGGGTTCTGAAAATTCGATTTTTCAAAGATTTCTTCACTTTTAATTTCAAATGCAAACAAGCATTGGTCAACAAAACTTTTGGAATCTTTTCAAAGGTTTCTAAAAGTTAGTACTACAACTTTGGCCCGACTTGGGCAACCAAATCCAACAGGATGGAGGTCTAGGGTGCCAATGGAGTGGGTTTGGACAGTTACCAAGCACTATAATCTTCAAGCATATTCTCAATTCAATTCTCAACTTTTTGCCCTAATATTAGATAGTGCTTGTTGTTTTGCTTTTATTCGAGGTACGCAGAGTAAGCTTAAATCATTTCTTGTGCTGACATGTCATGTACACAGGCTGCATCATATTAATAAAGTGATGGCATTGTTGATGTAATTGGTAAAGTTAACTTATATCATCAACAATGTCTTCAATGACGTTATGTGAGATGATGATTCTGCGCGTGGGGGACCTTGTTATGGAGGTGAGGGTCAAAGTTTCATATCTGAAAGATAAAAGATAGAGCAATTATAAATTCCATACAAAACAATGAAACTGAAAAATCAAATAAGAAGATCAATAAAAAAGAAAAAGCCACCAGTCTAATAGGTTGTATTTACTAGAGAAAATGGAGAATAACAGGGGAGGCAAAAATGATGGGTTGAACAGATATTAGTTTAGAACAAGTAATTAAAAAAGCAGATTATCAAACAGAAACGATGAAACTGAATAGTAAAATAAAGTAATAAATTAAAAAGCTGAAAAAAATGTAAGACTAACACATTTCTAAATATCACCCGAAACAAAATTGATAACAGAAACTAAAATTAAACAAATTGTATTTTATTGAACTTTGGTATAGGGCTTCCTATCGCTAATGTTTCTCGAAGCATTGTGGAGATTACAAAGAAAAATGGGGAGGAGTTACAACAAAGGCTGAGGCATGAAGGACTGAAAAGAGGAACAGGATATAATATAGCATTTGAGAGAAAGTATGGACAACATAATGAAGGAAGGAAGAAAGGTAGGAAGCGAGGGAGGAAGGAAGAACAGAGAGGGTGGGTAAGAAGAACAAAAGGAAGGGAGATTGTGAGGAAGGAAAAAAGGATATATGGGGAGAGAGGGAAGGAAGGAAGGAAGGAAGGAAGGAAGGAAGGAAGGAAGGAAGGAAGGAAGGAAGGAAGGAAGGAAGGAAGGAAGGAAGAAAGAATAATAGGTGGAAGTGAAGAAAGAAAAGGAGTAAAACAGGAAGAACAGGGAAGAGTGAAAGGGGAAAAGAAAAATAACTTTGCTAAAAATGTGAAGGGCATTGCAAGTAGAAATTTAAGGTGAATAGACAGAATAATAGAATAGGGTGCTAATATGAATGTAAGTAAGTAAAGTTTATTGCATAGTTACATAAAACAATTACAAAATCATTACAAATCAAGGGCCATCACCCTCCTTTTGATATACACTTGTTCTAATAAAATTCATTTGAATATATAAAACATTCTGCATGTTAAAAAATAACCAGATATCAAACCATTGCCTAATTCCTTAAAACCTGATTACTTACATTACAGTGCCTATAAAATCTGCTAATAACTAAGCCTGATATTGCACGCTGCATGTCTTGCCTGACAAAATACCTGTTTTACTGGGTCATAGTCTCTGTTATTTAGTTCATTCACTCATTCTGGAATCCTTGACTATGCCTCTCCTAGTAAAATCTTCACCTAGTTCAGGAATTTCGTACCCTGGCAAGCTAAAAGGATTGAAGTTCAGGCCTTTCAGGCAATAAGCCCCATTTGCAGTTGTAAGAGTGGTGGCCTAAGCAGAATTCATCTTTGTTCTAGCCTCCGCAGCCCGTGCAGGTAAGAATGGTGGGTTGGTGGGTCGGTGGGGCCAGGTGGAGGGGATTTCGACGGGCGATGAGCAGGGAAAATTACTTATTTATTTAATTTTCCCTCATCATCATCCTTCTAAATCCCTCCCCACCCTGCCCCATTGGCTCACCACTCTCACCTGCAAGGGTCACAGCTGTGTTCTAGCAAGGCTGGACAGGTGCAGAATATGTGGGTGATTGATTCTTGCTTATGTTTGCATGAGCTGTAATGTGGAGTGGTAGAGCGGTTTTCCCAGGAAGGTATCAAATCCTTTGTCACAAATTGTCCAAGACGATACATCATGAAGTGATGTTTTAGTGTCGATGAGAGGTGAGCTATCAGATAAGCTTGGGGCTCTCCCTTTCTTAAATTGTTAATGAGAGTCCAGGAGTGTCATTTCTTTGCAGGTGAGAATTTGTCTGATTATAGTGACTTGGATTTTGCCACCACGTTGCTTATCCTGGAGAAGGAATCCTTCCCATGGGCACGGTCCATGCTTCACTGATAACAACACCTTCTATTCCCAGTTGTAATTGGTATCGCCACAATTTCTAATTTTCTGTTCCTATTTGTGTCTCTATCTCTGACCAGCATATTTATTCAACAACCTGTCACTGCTGCACAAAAGGAACAAGGGAGTTCAACAAAAGAATTTCAGTGTTGCATTTGTTGGTTTTGTAGGCCACGTCCCATACGTACTTGATGAGGAGAGCTTGACTTGGGCAAACGAAAGATGGTTTTGTACACTTTTCTTTCTATTTCATTCAAAACTGCTACTTCCTTGCCATGCATGATTTCTGTTCCATATGCCAAAGCGGGTAGAAGCTTTGCTTCCATTACTTTTAGAAGATGGTTATGTGACGAGCAATTGGGATTTGTTTTGTAAAAATTTAAATGCATAGATAAAAGACTGCTTCTTGACATATTGTAAAATGTTGTCTTTTTCTTTTAAAGATAATTGGTGTTCCACATGAATCCCAAGATATTTGCAATCTGTTACTTTTTCTGTACTTTTGTCCTTTGCTCTCCATGAGAATGACTTGAATTTTTTGTCTACTAGGCAGATTATTTTTGTTTTGTTCAAATTAATCTCTAACCCTTCATGTTCTTTATATTTGATCAATGCATTTATTGTCATGTGAAGCCAAATATGTGCCTAACTTAGTATGACAATGTCATATGCAAAGTGTGGGTACCTGATTTTTTCTCTTGCTAATCTTGGGTCAAACCCCTCTGCGTTTTCCAGATTTTGTCCAGGTATAACTTCAACAGGGTGGGGACTAGGAAACATCCATGTTCAGTCCGTGGCTTGTAGGGACTTTGGCTGTTACTTTATTCTCATTTTCGATCTTAACCTGTGACAATGTTTCACTGTACAGCGTGAAAATTGCATTAAGCAATTTGCCTTGGAGACCCTATCCTGCCAGTTTTGTCCAGAGGCATCCACAAGGCACTCTATCAAAGGTGGCTTTGAGGTCTACAAATCAGGCAAATAGGTGCCATTTCTGATGTATACTTTTTTCTGTTAATATACTTATGGCCTTATTACAAGCTTGGCAGTCTCCTTGCAGCACCGCCACCACTGCGATTACAGGAGGTCCGCCAACTCCATGGTGCCCACACCTGCCTGATTATGAGTTTAATCCAGGTCGGGCGCATAGTGCTTCAGCAGTCTCATGGCCGCGGCTATGTTAGGCTCATAGGAGAGCCTTAACAGCAGATGGCCACTATGACAGCGCCTGCAGCATGTTCCTGCATGGTGTGGCATGCACCATTTCATGCATGCCATACTGTGCAGTAACAGGGAAGCAATTCCAGGGAGGGCACAACATGTGTCCCCACGCATGCACCCCTAGGCCCAGAAGCAGCAGTGGGCACTGTTAGGGCCCCCATAGATGCATCTCTGCCACCCTGAAATGGAAAGTGAAAATGCAACTTGGAATATGCTTGGCGGTGCTACAACAGCACCATCAACATATTCCTGCCCTTTACCGCTGCACGACCACCACAGGTAACTGGATCCCTGCAGACGCTGCGGTCCTGTGGTGTCTGGCCGTAATACTGCGGGCACACCCACAGTGGCAGTGATGGTCAGTCCGCCACAGCAAGTGAGACATTCCGGGGACCGCCGTACTCATAATAAGGCCCTGAGTACTGATAAGTTTGTGACTGTCCCCATGCCTGCTCTGAAACCTGTTTGACTTTTTTGAATTAGTTTATTATTATCAGCCCAAGCTTGGAGATTTTCAAGTAGGCACAAGGCAAACAATTTTGCTTCAACATCAGTCAGTGTGTTTAGCCTATAGTTCAGAGGTGAAAGTTGGCTGCCATTTTTGTATATGGAATGAAATATGCTCCCTTTCCATGATGGGGAGATTTTTTTTGTACTGTAAGTCTGATTGAACAATGTTGTTAAATATTTCGCCCAGAATTCTATGTCATATTTAGAGAAAGTGTTTGCAAGGCCAACCGGGGCTGGCACCCCATCTGCTTACAGCTTCTTAAGTATTTTTTCCTAATGTTTGTCATCACTTAGGTGTGCATCATTATTTTTAAATGGTATCGTCTGTGCATTCATGTGGTCAGTAACCTCTCTATAGTTTTCTGTGCCTTTTTTGTCCTTCTGAGTACTGGTCTACACTCCTATTTTTGCACCTGCATGTTTTTCTTCTTTCCCTGGGGCTGTGGCAAGTGGTGTGTACATTTTGAGAATATGCTACTTCCAGTCTTCCTCTGAGATCCCTGCATTGTAATGACAGTCTGCACAATGGCTGAGTCTGTTCCTCAGCCCCCAGAATTCTCTGCTGTTTTTGGATTTCCTAGACTGTTATAACTTATTTCATGTATCCTCCTGCCTTGTCTTTTTAGCTTTCAACATTCTTTTTTGTATAAGGTACTCTTCTGATGAGGTTCAGATTTATCACTCATGTCCTCGCTTGGCTTGTGCTGTGATTGTTCTTACTTCCTTACCTATTTGCTTAGTCTCGCAGCTCCTTCATATACGAGCTTTCCCCTGCATGTCTGCCTATTATAGGGCCTCCAATTTTGGGATGAACTGCTTGTTGAACTGGAAATGTAATGAGTAGCTTCCTTGTTTGGTCTAGCCAACTGTGAAGCTCTGAATCATCACCCAGCCCCTTTACATGTTCTACTTGAGTGAGTACCATTGCCATTATTTGTTCGCAATTTTCACTACACCATTTTAGCCATTTTCTTTTGTAACCTTCAGCCAATAATCCTTATCCCTTTGTTTTGTTCAGTATTTGTGGTGTTAGCTCAACTTTTAATGTTTGCGTAAAGTGGTTCCTTTCAGGTCAGGGGATTGTGAGTTACTGGGTTCTTGTTGCAGTACCCCCCGCTGTTTGCCTGGTTTTTGTGGTGGCGTTAGCACATTTTTTTATGTTTGCGGTGAGTGGTCGCTTCCATGTCTGGAGCTTGTGAATAACTGGGTTTTTGTTGCAGTGCCCCCCACTGTTTGCCTGGTTTTTGATGCAACTTTGACTGAGGTTTACTTGGTCCCTGCTAACTAGGTTCCCAGTGTTCTTTTCGTAAAACTGTACCACAATTAGCACAACTTCAGCAACCCCTATAAGTCCCTAGTAAATGGTAACCCTGGTTACTTAGAGCATTGGGACTGAAGAGGGTCAACTGGGGCTGCAGCACAAATTGTGCCACCCCAGAGACCCCTCACCAAAGACTATGCAGACTGCCATTGCAAGCTGTATGTCTTAGTACAGAGAAAACTGAAGAGTCGACATGGCACACATTATATAAGAGGAAAAACATTGTCATATTTTTGCTTTAATTGTCACAAAGAAATGTGAATGAAATCATTGCTTATGAGATACAGGAGTGGTCTCTGTATTAGAAAAGATTAAATGTAAATAAAGAATACGAGTAAAGAAATATGCTGATGAATGCATAAATAAGCTTGATTGGATTGTGTTTACTGTGAGAAGTTGGCCTGGCATATGATGTCCACTATTCTAGTGGGCACCTTGCACCAGTCCAAACGAACCTTACTGATGGTAGGTTTAAAGTCAACCTTTATAGAAAGCTATCCTAGTGGTAGCTGTGGGGAGCAGCCTTCAGGCTAAGACTTAGAGGCGAGTTAAGAAAGTTGTTTTACCAATTATAATCTCTTGAATGATCAAATGAAAGAACACCACACAAGGTATATATCAAATATATATGTATTTATTCTAAACACAACCCCTCTGGACTCTTTAAGAGGTTAGAGGTAAAAGTACAATACAAGGAATCGAATTAGCATACGATAAGTTGCACAGTATACGTTATGCCCTAGGGGCCTCACAAATCATATACTAAAATAGTGGTATAAGAACCAAATGAGGGTTAGAAAGCAGGCCTAGGGCCTGCAGAACTGCTGGGGCTACCAGAAACCACCCAAGGTAGGGACGCAGGAGGCCCACGGGGGACGTGTGCAGTGTCTAAAGACAGCCGCAGATCACCTTTGACTTTCTATGGAGAACGAATAAGTTAAAATTTTAAAGATTAAGGGCACTTAGAGGTGAACTACGATGGAACCCTTTTAGTCTAGGACACTTTGAGAATCAAGGGAGCACCAGAGTACTCGTGTTACCTCACCCAGGGAAGCCGGGTGCATAGGTGTCTTTTGATGTCGGGTTTCGTCGTTGATTCCAATGGAGAGTTGCGAAGAAATGCTACAGGCGACCAGAGGAAAAGTGTCCGCGTGGATCCAAGGGTGGATTAGAGATTTGGTGAACCTGAAAGCAGAGGGGACAGTGTCTGGGTCACTTAGCCTGTGACCAGGATGGCGATGGGACGATGCCAACCAATGTCGGGTGATTTCAGGTGAAAGAGATGAAGCTTGACTCTTCAGCCACAAGGACCAGGAGGTGGTGACGACAACAAGGAGCTGGATTCGAGCTGTCCCATAAAGGATGTCGAGTGCTGCAGTGTCAGAATCTGGATTGGACCCAACAAGCCTTGGCAACAGTAACCCACGCAAGAAGACAAGATTGGCTTCAGTTCAGACCAGCAAGGTCTGGGGGACTCTTCCTTTGGAGGAAAGTCAGAGCACATCTCAAACAACCAGGAAAGCTCAATAAATCAAAGATTGGCCTTCATGGGGGCTCACTAGACAACGGACTAGGAACTGCAAAGGGGCCTCAAGCTGCAGTGAAGAAAGTGAACTCACAGGTCACTCGTGGAGTGCTGACCTCTGTACTTTGGTGCAAAAGGTGCTTGGAGTAGGGGCTTCAAATGTCCCAATGCATAACTCAAGGATTCCTCGGGAAGAAGGTGCAGGTGCAAAAATGCAGGATGTTCAGGAGTTCTGGTCCCACATCTCTTGTGTCAGCTATGGGTCTCAGCTTTGCTGGGATTTCGGCGCGGCTTCAGAGATGTCTGGAAGTCCATGACCTGTGTTGCAGATTCTTCAGGATCCGGTTGGAGCCTCAAAAATGCAGACCAACAAAGATGCTTTTGTTGCCTGTTTGAACAGGGTGGTCACTCCTTGACCACAAGGGAGATTTCTTCCATCTTCCAGTCGATATGGAATGTCGATGGTCCAAGATATATGTTGCAGAGTTTAGTCCAGGGTAATCTAAAGTCCTAGGGACTTGGATCCTATTCTTATAGCAAGTTTAGGGTTTGGACTAACTCTAAGGTCCCACCTATGGGTGGACCTGGGGAGGGGGTAGGTACACCCCTTCCCCTTTGTCCAGTTTCGCACCAGAGCTGGGGCTGAGTGCCCCAGCAACCGGTTTGAACTGGGAAATGCAAGGAGCATCTTGTGTGCCCCAGGCAGTGTCTGAAAAGCATTCACTGAATGCAACCCACCCTGCCCCAATACACTAAAGCCTGTCTGGGGAGGTGCCAGTACCTCCCTGGATAGGAAACCTATTGTCCAGGCCTCCCATGCCGGAGTTTCATCCAGCAGCAGGAGGGAAGACTTGTGTCTGTGGCAGCAGCATCCATTTTGTGATGCTGGGGCTCTGTTTAACTTTTACCGGGTATACCAGTGTGTACATGTCTTCTCCCTCTAGAAGGGTGGAATGCTACCCCCGCCGCCAGAACTGGTGGGGGGGGGGCAGTATTCCAAAATGTTTGACACCAAATACGGCATGTTTGAATAAAGCCAAACCAAAGTTAGCATTAACCGCGAGGATTATAATGCATTTAAGAGTACATAGTATGGCTATATCATAGAACAGCTATAAGGAGATATTTCCGGAAGCTGCAGAGGGGGTCAGCTCATGCTAGGGCACCCTCTCACACAAAACCAAGCACTCTGTCTTCAGGATTGTCAAGGCCTGCCATAGAAGTGACTTATAGGTTACTATGTGTCTATATGTAAAGGTAGCTATAGGTATACTATATCTAAGTAAGGGGTGCTTACACCACCTTACCCAGGGTGCAAGTGCAGACTTGTGGTGTCAGTTTGGAAGGCTAACCAGGGGAGGCACAATACATGCTTCAGCCCCTGGTAGGCCTCTGGGGTACCTATGCCCTGGGTACCTAAGGTACCATATACAGGGACTCATAAGGGTGACCCAATAACCAATCCGGTATGTACCTAAAGTACATGGTATCAATTTAGAGAGAGAACAGCTAGGCTGTGGTCCTGATTAGCAGGGCCACAGCCATACTAAAGTCGAAAAACCAGTGAAACACAGCAAAAAGTGGGGGTAACCATAGGAAGCAGACCCTACTCTCCTACATTTACTAGGAATGATCAATTCTAAAAACTGTGCTCTCTGGGTCAAGGAAACAAGTGATTATTGGCCTAACTCTGACGGATCGTACATGTATGTCTGACAGCACACACACCAGGAAGGCATGTAAAAATGGAATGAAAATATCTAACCCAGCATATAAAGGATAAAATAAAATCAATAGAGTGCACAATAACAATTACATTTTTTACACATCCATTTGTGCCATGCCCCCAAATAGTCAAACACGTGTCTTTAATGGAACATTAAAGGCATCCCTATGGGCACACCATATTTCCTCAGTGTGAAATGAGGATTCCAAACTCAGTTCCTTTGAAAATTATTTTGTTCTTTATTCCATGTATATTCTTGAGGTATTGTTTATTTATCACATTTTATCATTTGGTGATTAAATCAATATTTATACAAGCGACAGAGTTATTTTTGACTCCAATGCATTTCGGGCGTGACTCAAAACGCCCTTCATCAGGGAATAAACACTACAAAAAGAAAAGCATACAAAAATGTAATGAGCAAGTGTCCTATGGGTGTAATTTGTGACATGCAGTGTAGAACGCAATAGGCTGATATGACGTGTTTAGAGATTCAGAAAACCAAAATTCAGACTCTGTTGTCCATTACATTTTTGCATGCTTTTCTTTTTGTAGTGTTTATTCCCTGATGAAGAGCATTTTGAGTCACGCCCGAAATGCATTGGAGTCAAAAATAACTTTGTCGCCTGTATAAATATTGATTTAATCACCAAATGATAAAATGTGATAAACAAACAATCCCTCAAGAATATACATGGAATAAAGAACAAACTCATTTTCAAAGGAACTGAGTTTGGAATCCTCATTTCACACTGAGGAAAAATGGTGTGCCCATAGGGATGCCTTTAATGTTCCATTAAAGACACGTGTTTGATTGAAGTTAGGCGTCCAGGGACGCGGTTGCCACCTATGGAGCATCTCTAAAAATTGGTTGGATAACATAGAGCTGTGCACTTGCCCCAATTACAGTTTCATGCCCCCAAATAGTGCATGAGGTATAGGTAAGTCACCCCTACTGCAGGCCTTACAGCCCTAAGGCAGGGTGCACTATATCCCATGTGTGGACATTTCTGCATGAGCAGATATGAGCCTGCAATATCTGAGCCATTCTTGGATATTGTAAGTGCAAAGGAAAGCCATAGAGACTACATGGACTGGATACCTGTCATCACAATTTACTTAGTTTCATGATGGTACCAAACACCTTCTCTTAAGAAATCCTCCCTGATGTCAGTGTTGGAATTATTAATAAATTTGCAGACTCGACCCGGTTGCAAACTCAAAAAAGGCTTTTTACATGTTTCAAACCCTTTTTGCGATTTGGTAACCTGTTACCGAATCACAAAAGGGTTTGCGTTTTGGTATTTGGAAGGGGCGTGTTTAGGGCGTCCCTTACATATAGAGAATTACAGCAGTATGTGTGAATGTTTTGTGACCGTGAATTTGGTTGCAAAACATTTGCAATTTACCACCAACTTCAAGTTGGTGGTAACCCTTTTGAGAATGGTTGTGAAAACCTTTTTAAGAGCATGCAGTGGTCCTATGGATCACTGCCTGCTCTTAAAAAATGTAAAGAAAACTTTTCTTTTTCTTTAATGGAACCCGTTTTCCTTTAAGAAAAACGGGCTGCATTTAAAAAAATAGATTGCTTTATTTAAAAAAGCAAGAACGGATATGGTGGTCTGCTGCCCCAACAGGCCACCATCCCCGTGATTATAGCGATTCCTAGGGTGTTGCAAATTGCAATCTACCTCATTATCATTAATGAGGTAGGTTGATTTGCAACTCTTTAGGAATCGCTAAATAAAACTCTATGGGCCACATGTATCAAGGTTTTTGGGCAAATCACAATTAGGTAATTCGATTCCAAATGTAAGAAACTCCAAGAGTTTCATTTAGCATTCTGTACGGGTTCGCAAATTGACCTACCTCATTAATAATAATAAGGTAGGGCGCAATTTGTGACACCCTGAGAATAGCTAAAATCATAGGGTTGGTGGGCTGCTGGGGTCAGCAGACCATCATGTCCGTGATTGTTCGTAAATAAAGCAATCATTTTTTTAAAACTGCAGCCCGTTTTCCTTAAAGGAAAACGGGTTACGTTAAAAAAAAAATTACACGTTTTCTTTCAATATTTTAGGAGCATTTCTCTTAAAAAATGTTTTCACCACGATTCCCAAAGGGGAAGGGGTCACTTGGGGACTCCTTCCCAGTTACAAATGGATTACTTGAAGTTTGGTTATAAATTGCGAATGTTTTGCGACCACATTCACAGTCACAAAACATTCATACATACTGCTGCGATTTGCTATTTGGAAGGGACGCCCTAAACCCGCCCCTTCCAAATACTCGATTAGCTATCCAATTTTACGGTTCGGTAACAGGTTACAGAATTGCAAAATAGGGTTTGCTACATACAAATAGCCTTTCTGCGTTCGCTAACGGGTCAATTCGGAGAATTGGCCTGATTGTGAAGGCAAAATTGGTTGATACATGTGGCCCTATGAGTTTCATACATTTGTAATAGCGATTACCTAATTGCGATTCACAGAAAATCGGTTATCGCTATTACAAATGTTGATACATGTGGCCCAAACTTACTAACTACAAGTGACTGAATAATATAATTAAAAGTTTTGCGATCATGTTTCAATGCATGATTTTAAATAATATGCAAGTATTAATTTAAAATGAGTATAAGGCAGGGGAACTTTAGTTAACAAGTTTTAAACTTGGAAGAGTTAAAGAAACTGGAATGGCCATGGACTGTAAAGTAAAGAACTTGGTCAGGCTTTATTGTCTGCATTCAGTCTGTGGCAGGTATAGTCTCGCCCCTGCGTGGGGTCCAGAAATGAAAGAGCTGTGCATTTCAAGAAATAGAACACCGATCCTTTCAACTTTCAGCTGTCCAGACTGGACTGTTCGGCCCTAAGGCCTTTCTTTTTAGTGTGTCTTTGAAACCGTTTTCTGAGTCCTGCAGCCGTAGACCATCAACAGATTTTACAATAAAGTGACACTGCAGCAGGGAGGCTATGGAGTGTGGACGAGTCAGCACAGTGCAGTATTTCATATGAACTTTAAGGCGAATTTTGAAGATGGACACATTTCCATTCTGTATGTGGGGCACCAGTGTCCTTGTGCTTCTCTTTCACATTTTTCTCATAATCTTGAGAATGATTTGGGGCTGTATCATATAAAGTGGATACTGGGAGAATTACATTAAAACACAGCCTCACTGTTTTGGACTGACTGGTGTCTTAAGTAGATGACGAGCTAGAACTGTCCTATTTTACCACCTTAGACAGTGTAAACGGTGCCTGTCACAAGAAGGACCAATGGAAATGCTGCCTTTGACTGGAAACATACCATTTGTTGACAAATCTAAAGTAAGCAACATAACATAACATAATAACGTCTACAAAGTAATGTAACAACGCAATTCGAATATAACACTCAATATCTCAACAAGATAGTGAAAACAGATCGAGAAACAAGAACATCACAATAATGCACAAAACATACTAGCAAAAAAAACAGAACACACCACAAACAACACAAAATTTCCCACAGCAAATGCACACAAACATTGCTGTTACATATAACCACCACCGGAATTCTGCTTTCAAAATACAGTGGTAAAAGGTGTTTGAATCAAGCACTGCCCTAACTAACTAAGAATAGACGGTGGTGTTTGATGATTTTCCTTAAAGTAAAGATAAGAGGCTTGGGGTAAACGATTGGAAAAAAGAGTAATTACAGCTACTAAATTGATGGCCAGACAAAAAAGATAAAGATAACATTGCTGCCCTCCTACTTATGGAGAAAACTGGATAGAGTCACCTGATCTCCTTGTCTGTGAGTCCCTCTGATTCCATATTTATAGAGCCCAGAATGTCCTGGCTTTCTTACACTGTTTATCTTAATTTAAGTTGTAGATTATTTTTGTTCCAGCCCAGGATGCCCTGCTGTTAAGCTTCCTTTTGAACTGTGGCCCTGATTTCCTGTGATGCCTGGACACAACTCAGAGGGACAAACAACTCTATTACTAAGTAGTTACGCTACACAGATGAATGTGTGTAAAATAATAATGTTCCCTGAGTTATTGATAGAAAAATGCAGATCTTAGGCTTGTGAGTCTTGTTAAATTCCCAGTGGAGCCAATAGCGTGTGGCAAACATGTTTGCACCTGGATTACATATTTTACAAATTAAGCACTGCCCTAATCCAGCCTATCACATGTTCAAAATATGATTGACATGATTTGTGAGTTGTGACTCAGGAGTTAGAACGGGAGAGATACACAAAAGTGTTAACCTATTCAAACCTAATCGGAACTTAACAAAAAAGATTATAAGTACAAACTAATGAACATATTTATACCAGATCAAAAAGTTTGACTTTTAGAGTAATCTTCTAATATCAAGTCTGGTATAAATCGGTTCAGCTTTTTTTGCTATATCTTTTGACACATTTTCCTATGGGAACTAAAACAGCACATTACTGGTTTTTTTCTTTTTCAATACTTTATCTTTTTTTCATCACTGTTCAACACTTACATTCAAAGCTGTGGAGTAACACCTGCAGTGTAATGGCAATCCCGATATACTATCCGCAATGTAAAGACTCCTGATTTAACAGCATGCAAAGAAACAACAGGAATTCAGAGTTCGACCTGCTGTGGTTTTTTTAAATGTTTATTTATTTTTGTACTAATACCTCAATATTTGTGAGTTGTTCAAATTGCGTTTTTGCTACAGAAAAGGCAGTAGCCACTATGAGAGGCTGTGGTCTTCAGCCCTGGAGCCGATAGGGAGATGTCTTAGGTTATCATCGTCTTCAAAGGCTGGCAATTTCCCTCCAGTTACATATATGTGTCATAACAGCACTCACATGGAGCATCAGTGCTAAGTGCAACAAGTGTATGTAGCCATTCAGCCATTGGCTCAGTAGACCGGAGCACAAGCATAAAAGAAGTGTTCAATAGCAAAATCTGGGTTCAATAATCAACTAATACATGTATATTTTAAATAACTAAAGTGGATGGGATGAGAATCATCCGTTTGGGATGAGGGACAGTGCAGTATAACGATACAGTAAATGTAGGGCCCTTTGTCTCCCAAACTTGATCTTATTTTATTAATTTATTATTAAATTTAATGTTATGACTTCAGCTAACACAAAAGTTGTATCATGTGATAGTTGGGTGCATTCTAAAAAAAACAATTTAGTAGTTTATCATAATATTCGATAGACAATCATTCTTGGGTCACATATGGCCACTTTGGTGTATCACTTCGGGGATCACCATTTGCCAAAATACGTATGTGTTAGGCGACATTTTAAAAAGTTTTATAAGTAAAAGAATTCATTAAAATAAAGATACTAGTTGGGTGATCTAACAAACTCTGGGGCTCATTTACAAACCCTGTGCACTGCTGGAACGGTGATATTCCAGTGGCGCATAGGGCTTAGCCATGTCTACAAAGCACGTAAATCCATTCTGCATGGCTTTTCATGGTCCTGTATATATGAAGTAGGGCAACCCAGCTCAAGTCGCTGTGTTGCCTCACACTACGATGGAGAGAGGTGTGCCATGGGCATTATGGTGGGTGATCCCACGTAACACCCATGGGGTTTGACACATTCTCAGATTTATAACGTTCTGTAAACCTGGGAATGCGTCAAAAGCCTACGCCTCTCCAGGGTAGGTGTAGAGGAGGCACAAAGAGGAGAAATAATATTATTTCTCCTCGTTATTTCTTCTTTCTTTGTGTGCTGCATTCAGCAGCACATATACAAAGAGGAGATAGCCTCCATTGAGAGTGTTTGTGCAGGAAGCTGTCCCTTCCTGCACAAAACAATCATAATTTTAACACAGACACCCTTGTACCATGGCACAAGGGTGCCTGCATTGGTGCACGGCAGCTCTTTGAGCATCAGAGCAGGGAGAAAGGACAGGAATGAGCTGTATCTTACAGATACAGCGCATTCCAGCCCTTTCCTTTTGACATAGGGCAGTGCGGCTGGAAGGCTTACGCTGCTGCCGTACACCAAAAAATTGTAAATGAGGCCCATGCTTTGCCTAAGAAACCCTGAGCGTTCTCTCCTTGTATATGATTCTCCCATTGCAAATGTTTTTGTTTTTTTCAATACATTTATATTGACTTTTATAATGAAAAGCAGCACAGAGAAAATGAGGGGGGAGAAGAAAAAGATTCAATCTCCAACATCTGACAGTTGCACGAGGTATACAATAATGTGGTATTGACAAATACAAATGATAAAAACATTAAATCTCGATAGACACAAATGCAGTACATATGAAGCAATAAAAGCAGTTGGTACTTGGTCCTGTGGATCAATTAGGACTGGGTGAAGTGAACCAGGTTGAACTGTCAGATGTATACCATCCACAAGTGTACCAAAAATGTCATAAATGAAAAAAGAGAAAGAGGGAAAGCAAGGAGAGTGGGTGGTGGGGGTGAGTAGTAGCGAAGAAAGGAGAGGGGCAATCATGTGATACTGTGTGCATGAAGGCTCCGCGAGTCAGTAGCAAATGTTTTTTGGGGTATTAACACATCCAAAGAAGCCAAAGCCTATTGATTGGTGTAATGTGCTAATGAATCACATATGCAATTGAAGAACTTAATTGCAAGCAAAACCATTGAGGCACTAGTACCCCAGTATTTTGTGCACCAATAGTGACCCCTCTTTTAATGATACTCCTTGAACAAGGGTCACTGGCCCACAATGCAGTGGGATATTTAACCTTATGTGTTCTGCCTTTCCCTCTCACAGTCAGTTCAGTGCACTTTATGTTATATTGTCTTTTAACTTTGAATTAATACTTCTCTAAAAGACTATACAGCACATTTAATATTGTTAAGAATACGATTTAGATATATATATATTTCTTTATATCATATCACACAGGGCAGAGTAGAGAGATTGACATTTCTCCGCTGACTGATAGGGCATATTATCAAGGAACAGCGTTAAAATTATCGCCACTTTAGCGGCAGGAAACTGCCGCTAAAGCGATGAAAATAGGCTTGATAATATGCCCTTGAGAATTCCAATAGAAGCCCATGTTCTGGTGTTAACAGGGGCTTCTATTGGAATTCTCTACGGCATATTATCAAGCCCATTATCGTCGTTTTAGCGGCTGATTCCTGCCACTAAAGCGGCGATAATTTTAACGCCGTTCCTTGATAATATGCCCCTGACATCTCTGCAATGAAGAGGGTCAGGTAAACTGGAAAAACTTGAGAGAAATGTTGCTCAAACACCCATCCTCACAGAACATCTCCATTACGGAGTAATAGATTGGAATTTTGTGGTAATTCTGTACCCCCGAGTTACAATATATTCAATATCAGTACCTTCTGGTGCAAAATGACAAATTCGGCTTTCTCTACTTCCAATGAGTGGTATTTTTTTTTCATTTCATTCATTAATACCCTCTCGGAAAGTAGAACGATATGAGCAATACTTAAATATTATTTTAGTATTTTATTTTTGTAGCACTCTTAGAAATCGAAATAGAGAATATTAAACCACACATTATATTGTCTGTAGCCTGAGATTTCACAAGAATGTAAAGCAAAGACTTACCTTTTTTATTTGACATGATGGAGGCATATCACGTTATGATTTACATTTAATCAGATTTTGAGAATGGATATTAAAGTCTACTGCTACCCAGTAAAAAGAGCGCGCTATTTTTGCATACTTGAATGTGAAGTGCATGAAAAGCACTTTATCTTGTCTCCTGCTCCCTCTCAGTGCTTCCATCGCAGTCCCATTCCAGTAAGTTATTTCTTCGGTGGACGAGAAAAATAAAAAATTATCAGAATTAATTTAGATGATTCCGAAATTATCAAATATTGCAGTTCATTCTTCCACCTTTGGTGGTGCAGTCACAACATTCTGGAGTAGTGTTAAGTGATGCTCTCCTTTCCTTGTGTGTTTCTGCATGTGTGTGTCAACAATCATAGTGTTTCACTGCAGCTGTACTTAGGACTTACAGCCTGATTCATCAAGCTAAATTGCACTTGCAAAGGGCAAGATTCTCAGAATCTTGCCTTTTGCGAGTGCAATTTTAGCATTTGGGATTCATCATCCCAAATGCAAAATTCGCTATTAAAGAATTCGCACATTTGCGAAGAATTGCATTTAAGGAATCTCTATTTGAGATTCCTTAAATGCAATTCATGAATCATTTTAAAATTGCGAAATTGCAATTTTGGGCCGCTATTTACCGAGAGGTCAGACCTCGTGGTAAATAGCAAAAACTTTGAAAAATGCATTTAAATGCATTTTTCTAAGTTGCATGTTACACACACACATGTCCTTTGGACATGTGTGTGCGCAACACCAATGTAGATTACATTTCAGGGGTGCTACAGGGTGTCCTTTGGACACCCCTGCACCCTTGAAATCGCATCATTAGCAATTTGCTAATCGCAAATAAGGAACATGTAGGAATCGCAATATTTTTTGCAATTCCTACATGAATCCCGTTTTGCAAGTCCTTAATAGCGATTCCTTATGAATCGCTATTAGGGGCTCGCAAAACGGGAGAATGATGAATCTGGCTGTTAGTGTATGAATCTTTTTACAACCGCAAACTCTGATCCGTGAAATCGCAGGGGTCGCGATTGTAAAATGGCTTCTTGGTATGCATGAAATTATTTTGCAAAAAAGCATTTCTGACCAGCAAAATGGATTTACTAGCCCATACTAAATCATAATTAGGAAGGATTGTGAAAGGGTTCCCTTCATAATTGTGTTATGGTATTGTATGTATCTATGGTCTACGACTGCTACTACAGTCACCAGCCATTGACCAGTTACCAACACCTAAAAGGAGGAAGTGACTGATTTGCAAAGGGGAATTTGTCTCCTTGGAAGTAGAGAGCTGGCCAGAGCCAACAGGCTGCTCACCATGATGTTTTCCCATATGTTCTTTTTTTTAACTGCACTGATTTCTTTAAGGAAAACAGTCTGCTTTAAATAATGTTTCGCATTTGGGAATCCAAATAAAGGGGGGTGGTCTACTGTTCCAGCATCTTAGGTTTGTATTCAAACTCAGGGAGTCACAAATAGCAACTGCCCGATTAAAATTCATTAGGCAGGTCATTCTGCGACCCTCTGAGACCGACGATTTTGGAACACAACCTATTAGTACATATGCCACATCAAAAAATCAGAAACATGTCACAAAAAGTTGGTGAATAATTTGCCACCACTATTTGCGACTAGTCTCTTTGTACATTTGATCCTAAAATTCATGAGTAGAGAAATGTAATAGAGGTAGTATTAAGGCATCCCATATTAAATTGTGTGTTGTTATTTCCTCATCCAGTAGATTAATATATTAATAAACGATATGTAAAGCGTTTATTTTGTACAAGAACATGGACGTAGATTTAACAAAATGCCAGTGGTAGCCGAAGGGACATCATATGCCCTTTGACCCTGCCCATGATCCATTATGTGACTGGAAGTGACACCGCACAACCTGTGACCTGGTAACATCACAGGAAGTGACATCATGTGAACTTTGGACTTGCATGGTCTCACAGTAAGTGGCATTGCACCGTATTTTGGCTGATGTCAACACAGGAAGTGATGCATCTGACCTTTAGTTAATTACCTCACATACAAGGACTGGAAAATCTAAGGCAGATACAAATTAAATGCTCTAGAAACAAGCACATTTCAGTTCAAATCCTATTGAAAATGCTGTCATATAAGTTGTTGTTATCAGACAGTATCTTCAGATGGGAAACAGCGTTTACAACGCTGTTGCAACGACCGCGTTGTTAGTACGCAATACCTTTACATGGCAAGTCATTACATTGACTTGCTGTAGGGGCGCTAAGGTATTGGATATGAAATCCAACACCTTCCCTGCTGTTGTGCGAATTCAAGAACGAATAGTAAATTATACTATTCCTGAGTCCAGCGCGACCCCTACAGCAAGCCAATGTAATGACTTTCGATGTAAAGGTATTGCGCACTAACAACGCGGTCGTTGTAATGACTTCATTGTAAAAGTACACAATGTAATAGCATGCAGTGTAACATGCTATATTCTCTTCAGAAACAGAATTTAGGTTAATGCACCATTGTTTAAACATCTTTTAAACAGTTTACAACAATGAGAAATATGCTGGCTAGTTTGAAAGCTCCCAATATCAAATATGTGTTATATAATGAAAAATATATAATGAAGGTCGAAGAGCAATTATCACCATTTGCATACCTTCCAATGCTCCTACACAAAGCCCTTCTTTAGGTGCACCAACACCATACAAAGACTGGCCGCTGTGCAAGGGTACTAGCAGGCAGTGCTTTATGTGGGATAAAAAGGTGAACGGTCTCTAAAAGGATCGTGGCCAAAGAAGAGTAACTAAATCCTTTCTAAGAAGCATGGCGTATGTAATGTGAAATAAAATCCTGTGCTTCACACAGAGCTGAGTAGTGCTTTGGAGACTGTGAGTTTGCTGTCATTCCATTGAGACATATGAGAACATAATGGAACTATGCCTAAAACAAGCCATAACTATTGCCTTTGCCACTGCTTGTTACTAGTAAAAACAAATTGTAACAATAATGATTTTTTGGTGCATAATTAGAACCGAAAATGTTTCATTTCTGAAAATATAGCACTGTGAATTAAGCATTATTAAGGTCTTTTGGGAGGTCTTAGGATTGTTTCAATCATACCGTTCTCCCTAGTACACACTTTACTCTGCAGCCTTTCACTATTAACAAATGAGATTTTTCTCCCCATCTTTCATCCGAATATGCCACATGTTATCTTGTTCCACTTCAGCGCCATATTTTCACTTTCTCCAACTGTATTGCTTACTTCCATTTCCACTACATCACTCTTCTCCATTCACACAAACAAAGCTGTTAACCTATCTCCACGACTTCACTTGTCCCCCAGGCACACAACCAAAGCTGTTCACCTATTGGCAGTGCATTTTCTTTTCCATTGGCGCTTCAAAACCTGTTTACTTCCTTCACAGACATTCCCACATTTACAATTGGTCCATACATAACCATCTCTCTGCAGATTGGCCAAAGATTGAATGGTCATGTGATCACAGCACCTTTATGTCTCAGCGACAGGCTCTGTGAGAAACACTGCCTTCAGTTTTTGCTCCATCCACAACATTCAAAAACACATGTACAGGGAGCACAATTCAAAGTGTGCACCACACAAAAGTCATATGTTTCATGAAGAAAAACTACAGAAACAACATCTGGAAAATGCAAATACCTATAGGGAATGTACGGTGAAGTGAAACAAGCAACGTTTGAAGAAGGACTGCCTGTCTGATATTAATGACCTCAAAGGTTAGTTATAATTACAGTTATTATTGAAAAAATCTGTCAATCAGTGCTGTTGCTATTAAGCTAAGGATTTCAAAATAGGGCCCGATAAGGATGTAAATACCTGTTGGAAGGCACCACGAACTTCAGAAGAAGAGGTGTGGTGCAGCGGCCAGGGTGCTTGCCTCCGGACAACGGGGTTCATGGTTCGATCCCCGGTGCTGGCAGCAGGTTAGCCCACCACCATGTGACTCTGGGTAATAGCTTGCTTAATCTTCCCGATGGCTCCCAGCACCGGGAAACCTCTCCGGAGGTAGCTGTGCGCTTTACAAATACAGGTATTTCATAACCATTTCGCAGCACAACACAGTTTTTAACTTCACAAACAGATGTGGCATCTTCCATACGAGGAGAACCCCTCTCCAACGTCACAACTATCCCTTCCAAATGACAAATGGGTTCACCTTTGTCCTTTTACCTGATGATGCACACAGAATGTTGGTGTTTGGAAGTTCTATGCGAGGCTCCTGTGAGAGCCTGGCTGAGAGACAAGAGGAGGTGACAGCTGAGGTGTACCTTTTTGTACTTGAAATAATGTCTCTTCACATCATCATATGTCTCCTGTAGTTCAAGAACTATATGTAACACCAGGCCTCTGACCCTATAGTGATCAGAGACACGCATGCATTATGTTTAGGCAAAAGTGATTGCTTAGATATTACTTTTAAAAGCAGCATGCTTTTCAATCGCCTTTCTAAACGAAGTTGAGCAATTGCACATTACAACACAATTTTTTATTTATTTATTTATTTATTTATTTTTATAATTTTCCTTCCATTCGCTCTTGAACTGTGGGACTGCCCTTGGCTGGGTATCAGTGAACTGTTAAGAATTTCTACAACAACAAAATAAAATGTAACATTGTATTTTCCTATCTTGCTGTGAGGTTTACAGCCTCAGCTTACCTGCTTGTGCATTAGCAGTGCGGCACGGTGCTCCCGACTTGGTGTCAGGGTTCCAGGACATGGCTGCCGACTCCGGTTGTGGCAGGGGCATACGCCCTGCTGGCTTCAGCGTCATTGTTGACACCGTCCTGAGGCACTGGTGCTGCAAATCATTGATTCTGAGCCTGAGGTGAATGCAGGAGACCAAATGTGACACAAACTTACTTTCTTGTCCATATTTCTTATAATTGTCAGCAATGAGGCAAGGTCAATAATTTTAGTGGTGTTTATTGGCCTGGCAAATGGGGTTGCAAACAAAGAGCCAGGTTTTGAAATTTGCCTGGGGGTTGCAGTTGCGACCCCTAATTGACGTCCATGTACAAGAATCAGTTGCTCACAGCACATCGACTTTTTAATGCATTTACCTTTACAAGCAACCTTTTTAGGGCTCGGCCTACGCCCACGAAGTGGGAGGAGTTTCGAGCTCCTAATGTTAAAGAGAAAAAAAAAAGTATCTCTAGGGCTTTGGCGAGACACATTCCTTAGTGTGTTATGTCATATGGCCAGTGATTCGTCTTCGCTGTGGTGTCTTTTTAATAGCCTTGAAGTGATAGGCTAAATGTCGTTTTTGTCGGGCATGTGTAGCATTTTTCGTGCGTGTGCGCGCAAAGAAGTACATTAATTATAATTAGGAGCTGTCAGGGTGCCTCCGTAAGTGAATCCAGATGGCCGGGCGCGTTCACCATTCAGCAGCGCTGAGCGCAGCTGCTGCATGCCAGGCCGGGAAAGGGCTTCATTAGTTCAAGAACAAGAGTCTGACGTTCTGTCATGGGCTGTAGAAAAGAGAATTCATTTCACAACTTGTAATAATGTCATGCCTTTTATTAGGCATCACCTAACTCGTGTTTTAGTCATCACAGGAAAATTGTATTATTTTGTTAGTGGGTCCAAAAAAACAACCACGCGCCTTCTACACACAAACTCATTGCACGAGTCTTCTTGAATAGATGCAAATGTTTTTCCCAAACGTTCTCAGAAGAATTTCTGTGACGTCTAACTGTCTGATGTTGCTTCCTTCCTTCCTTTATTCATTGCATATTAATGTTTTCTTATGAGCTATGTACAGACCAGAGCCGTGCAGTGGAAAGTTCGTTGTGTGGACTTCTGTTGACATTTAATACTAACAACTAACCCTCCAGACCCTCTTTTTTCCATGCCTTTCCATTCTGCTGATGTTTTTCTATTTTTTTTATCCGATCCAGCGACTATCGTTAAAAAAAAATGTTAACAGTTTTTTAAACTTTGTTCATAACTTTTTGTCAAGACGCAGTTGAGTGCATAGTAACTTAATTAAGGCTATTGAATTACTATTTCTTTCAGTACTGCTTCACATTCTATTTTTTTTAATGCAGCATTGGTTTTCGAGAACAATTATTGTTTTTGTGACATTCGATTACACCCAAGAGCTTTTCCTACACAATACGGAACTCCCACCCGCCTTACACAATTCCAATCCCAAACACAAGTGCACAAGTTCTTGCTGCTGAATTTTGAAAAGGCACGTGAAGTGGGAATCAGAGTGCAGAATCAGAGTGCAGTTTGAGAGTGCAGAATGCAGTTTGAGAGTTGAGACTGCAGTTTGAGAGTGCAGATTGAGAGTTGAGAGTGCAGATTGAGAGTGCAGAGTGCAGTTTGAGAGTGCAGAATCAGAGTGCAGTTTGAGAGTGCAGTTTGAGAGTGCAGTTTGAGAGAGCAGTTTGAGAGCAGTTTGAGAGTGCAGTTTGAGTGCAGTTTGAGAGTGCAGAGTGCAGATTGAGAGTGCAGTTTGAGAGTGCAGATTGAGAGTGCAGATTGCAGATTGAGAGTGCAGTTTGAGAGTGCATGTTGAGAGTGCACATTGAGAGTTGAGAGTGCAGTTTGAGAGTTGTGAGTGCAGTTTGAGAGTTGAGAGTGCAGTTTGAGAGTTGAGAGTGCAGTTTGAGAGTGCAGTTTGAGAGTGGAGTTTGAGAGTGCAGAGTGCAGATTGAGAGTGCAGTTTGAGAGTGCAGAGTGCAGTTTGAGAGTTGAGAGTGCAGATTGAGAGTGCAGATTGAGAGTGCAGATTGAGAGTGCAGATTGAGAGTGCAGTTTGAGAGTGCAGTTTGAGAGTGCAGTTTGAGAGTGCAGTTTGAGAGTTGAGAGTGCAGATTGAGAGTTGAGAGTGCAGTTTGAGAGTGCAGTTTGAGAGTGCAGATTGAGAGTGCAGATTGAGAGTGCAGTTTGAGAGTGCAGTTTGAGAGTGCAGTTTGAGAGTGCAGTTTGAGAGTGCAGATTGAGAGTGCAGTTTGAGAGTGCAGATTGAGAGTGCAGTTTGAGAGTGCAGTTTGAGAGTGCAGTTTGAGAGTGCAGTATGAGAGTTGAGAGTGCAGATTGAGAGTGCAGTTTGAGAGTGCAGATTGAGAGTGCAGTTTGAGAGTGCAGAATCAGAGTGCAGAGTGCAGATTGCAGTTTGAGAGTGCAGTTTGAGAGTGCAGTTTGAGAGTTCAGAGTGCAGTTTGAGAGTGCAGTTTGAGAGTGCCGAGTGCAGTTTGAGAGTGGAGAGTGCAGATTGAGAGTGCAGTTTGAGAGTGCAGTTTGAGAGTGCAGAGTGGCAGTGAGTGCAGACTGAGTGCAGAGTGACAGTGAGTGCAGACTGAGTGCAGAATGACAGTGAGTGCAGACTGAGTGCAGAGTGACAGTGAGTGCAGAGTGACAGTGAGTGCAGAGTGACAGTGAGTGCAGAGTGACAGTGAGTGCAGAGTGAGTGCAGAGTGACAGTGAGTGCAGAGTGACAGTGAGTGCAGAGTGACAGTGAGTGCAGAGTGACAGTGAGTGCAGAGTGGCAGTGAGTGCAGAGTGACAGTGAGTGCAGAGTGACAGTGAGTGCAGAGTGACAGTGAGTGCAGAGTGACAGTGAGTGCAGAGTGACTGTAGAGTGAGTGCAGAGTGAGTGCAGAGTGACAGTGAGTGCAGAGTGAGTGCAGAGTGACAGTGAGTGCAGAGTGACAGTGAGTGCAGAGTGACAGTGAGTGCAGAGTGACTGTAGAGTGCAGAGTGACTGTAGAGTGCAGAGTGACAGTGAGTGCAGAGTGACAGTGAGTGCAGAGTGACAGTGAGTGCAGAGTGACAGTGAGTGCAGAGTGGCAGTGAGTGCAGAGTGACAGTGAGTGCAGAGTGACAGTGAGTGCAGAGTGACAGTGAGTGCAGAGTGACTGTAGAGTGAGCGCAGAGTGAGTGCAGAGTGACAGTGAGTGCAGATTGAGAGTTGAGAGTGCAGATTGAGAGTGCAGAGTGCAGTTTGAGAGTGCAGAATCAGAGTGCAGTTTGAGAGTGCAGTTTGAGAGTGCAGTTTGAGAGAGCAGTTTGAGAGCAGTTTGAGAGTGCAGTTTGAGTGCAGTTTGAGAGTGCAGAGTGCAGATTGAGAGTGCAGTTTGAGAGTGCAGATTGAGAGTGCAGATTGCAGATTGAGAGTGCAGTTTGAGAGTGCATGTTGAGAGTGCACATTGAGAGTTGAGAGTGCAGTTTGAGAGTTGTGAGTGCAGTTTGAGAGTTGAGAGTGCAGTTTGAGAGTTGAGAGTGCAGTTTGAGAGTGCAGTTTGAGAGTGGAGTTTGAGAGTGCAGAGTGCAGATTGAGAGTGCAGTTTGAGAGTGCAGAGTGCAGTTTGAGAGTTGAGAGTGCAGATTGAGAGTGCAGATTGAGAGTGCAGATTGAGAGTGCAGATTGAGAGTGCAGTTTGAGAGTGCAGTTTGAGAGTGCAGTTTGAGAGTGCAGTTTGAGAGTTGAGAGTGCAGATTGAGAGTTGAGAGTGCAGTTTGAGAGTGCAGTTTGAGAGTGCAGATTGAGAGTGCAGATTGAGAGTGCAGTTTGAGAGTGCAGTTTGAGAGTGCAGTTTGAGAGTGCAGTTTGAGAGTGCAGATTGAGAGTGCAGTTTGAGAGTGCAGATTGAGAGTGCAGTTTGAGAGTGCAGTTTGAGAGTGCAGTTTGAGAGTGCAGTATGAGAGTTGAGAGTGCAGATTGAGAGTGCAGTTTGAGAGTGCAGATTGAGAGTGCAGTTTGAGAGTGCAGAATCAGAGTGCAGAGTGCAGATTGCAGTTTGAGAGTGCAGTTTGAGAGTGCAGTTTGAGAGTTCAGAGTGCAGTTTGAGAGTGCAGTTTGAGAGTGCCGAGTGCAGTTTGAGAGTGGAGAGTGCAGATTGAGAGTGCAGTTTGAGAGTGCAGTTTGAGAGTGCAGAGTGGCAGTGAGTGCAGACTGAGTGCAGAGTGACAGTGAGTGCAGACTGAGTGCAGAATGACAGTGAGTGCAGACTGAGTGCAGAGTGACAGTGAGTGCAGAGTGACAGTGAGTGCAGAGTGACAGTGAGTGCAGAGTGACAGTGAGTGCAGAGTGAGTGCAGAGTGACAGTGAGTGCAGAGTGACAGTGAGTGCAGAGTGACAGTGAGTGCAGAGTGACAGTGAGTGCAGAGTGGCAGTGAGTGCAGAGTGACAGTGAGTGCAGAGTGACAGTGAGTGCAGAGTGACAGTGAGTGCAGAGTGACAGTGAGTGCAGAGTGACTGTAGAGTGAGTGCAGAGTGAGTGCAGAGTGACAGTGAGTGCAGAGTGAGTGCAGAGTGACAGTGAGTGCAGAGTGACAGTGAGTGCAGAGTGACAGTGAGTGCAGAGTGACTGTAGAGTGCAGAGTGACTGTAGAGTGCAGAGTGACAGTGAGTGCAGAGTGACAGTGAGTGCAGAGTGACAGTGAGTGCAGAGTGACAGTGAGTGCAGAGTGGCAGTGAGTGCAGAGTGACAGTGAGTGCAGAGTGACAGTGAGTGCAGAGTGACAGTGAGTGCAGAGTGACTGTAGAGTGAGCGCAGAGTGAGTGCAGAGTGACAGTGAGTGCAGAGTGAGTGCAGAGTGACAGTGAGTGCAGAGTGACAGTGAGTGCAGAGTGACAGTGAGTGCAGAGTGACAGTGAGTGCAGAGTGACTGTAGAGTGCAGAGTGACTGTAGAGTGCAGAGTGACAGTGAGTGCAGAGTGACAGTGAGTGCAGAGTGACAGTGAGTGCAGAGTGGCAGTGAGTGCAGAGTGACAGTGAGTGCAGAGTGACAGTGAGTGCAGAGTGACAGTGAGTGCAGAGTGACAGTGAGTGCAGAGTGACTGTAGAGTGAGTGCAGAGTGACAGTGAGTGCAGAGTGACAGTGAGTGCAGAGTGACAGTGAGTGCAGAGTGACAGTGAGTGCAGAGTGACAGTGAGTGCAGAGTGACTGTAGAGTGCAGAGTGACTGTAGAGTGCAGAGTGACAGTGAGTGCAGAGTGACAGTGAGTGCAGAGTGACAGTGAGTGCAGAGTGACAGTGAGTGCAGAGTGGCAGTGAGTGCAGAGTGACAGTGAGTGCAGAGTGACAGTGAGTGCAGAGTGACAGTGAGTGCAGAGTGACTGTAGAGTGAGTGCAGAGTGACAGTGAGTGCAGAGTGACAGTGAGTGCAGAGTGACAGTGAGTGCAGAGTGACAGTGAGTGCAGAGTGACAGTGAGTGCAGAGTGACAGCAGAGTGACAGTGATTGCAGAGTGACAGTGAGTGCAGAGTGACAGCAGAGTGACAGTGAGTGCAGAGTGACAGTGAGTGCAGAGTGACAGTGAGTGCAGAGTGACAGTGAGTGCAGAGTGACAGTGAGTGCAGAGTGACTGCAGAGACAGTGTGTCAGGGTGCACATTGTGTGAGTGTGCAGAATGAGTGTGCAGGGTAAACAGTGTGTGACTATGCAGGGTGACATTGGGAGTGTGCGGGTGAGCAGTGTGTGAATGTGTAGGGGCAGTGTGTGAGTGTGCAGAAAACACCACACACACATACACCACACACACATAACGCACACACAAACCACACACCTCAGTCTCTCAACACCACACACTTGTCACCACTCAACACAACACACTCACCACCACACTCACTCCCCAGGCTCACCCCCACAGACTCACCACCACACACTCACCAGCACACAGAAAACAACACACACAACAACACACCCCCAGCCGTCAATGAATGCTTTCACCATGCACAAACACCAACAACCATCATCCATCTGTGCACGCTTTTACCAAGCACACACCCACCAGCCGTCAGTGCACCCTTCCACCAGGCACACACACCTCCAGCCGGCAGTGCACTTTTCCACCAAGCAATCGCAGTATGGTACACTTTACTTTTAAACATATTCATATAAAGCACAGCATGCCACCATTGGTAAAATTACAATTCAACCAACATACTTCCACTACACACCACATGCACACACTCCATAACACATGGCAAAAAGACATTGGCATTTACAATGCCATTAGCTCAAACTCAAATAAATCCGAGCCCGATTGCATTTCTAATGCTTGTTCTAATAGCATTCAAGTGAAAATCTTTGTAAAAACCAATAAGGAAGCACAGGTTTTGCACAGAACTAATTCTCCCACAAAGTTGGCATGGTACGTCTTGTTTTTGATTGGAGGGGTGTTACTTGCTATAAATGCTGCCTGCTGTGCAGGCATACTTCCTGCACAAAAATAATCATGGCCATAACACAAACACCCTTGCACCATGGTGCAAAGGTGCCTGCCTTGGCCTAGGCAGCATTTAGTGCACCAATGCAGGGAGAGAACAGGAATGTTATCCTAGTAGTTATGTTGTTTTCCTGATCACTCCCTTTCATTTAGTGCAGTGCATCAAGTTGTCTTGATGTGTTAAGTTGCATACCATTGTGGTAATAACTGGTGTCATACGGTTCCTACTAATTTAGTAGAACTGTGCGTATGCACAACATATGTTCCAAAATATGGGGACTGAATCCTCCCATATAATCAGTTCCTGGCCTGCTCACAGTGTGCCATCTGACACCCTAAACCTGTCCGGTACCGGATGGTGTCTGCAACCTCAGAACAAAACCACTGTAATTCCCCCGAGGAAATCATGGAAACAGTTCACCCTTTCATTGTTACTTTAGGCATGCCCAAAGGTGAACACAAGAAATACACAAATTGGCATTTCAAACATTTATCGAAGCAATTGGACACTTGTTTAAAGTACATGAGCTATAATTATCAGCAGAAGGAAACAAAGCATTGTTACGAGCATTACAAGCATGGTGAAAAAGATTATTGCAGTGAGTATATGAATATATATCATAATACTCCTACCTAACACTACCCATAAGATAGAGACCATAGTGAGAATGTGTTCTGCCACATCGCGTGGAGCAACCTAACTCCCCATTACCTGTGTGTGATGTAACAGGAAACCAGTCTGGGTAACCTAGGCACCATTGTTGCAGGATAGTGATGGGAGTTAGCAGGGCTGGAACTCAGCCATGCGCAAGCGTCCAGGATAATCCATGGAAATGCTCCTCTGGCAAGCTAAGCTCAGAGCAGTTTATATAATAAAAACTGGTTCCACTCGCACTGTGTTTGAGGTCCATTGCTGGTGTTATTGTTTGTCTTCCTGATTCAGAGCTGTCTCCAAAATTAAAAAAAAATACAAGGCAAGCTTTCTCAGTGTGCTTTATCCTTGAACAGAATGTATAGTGACGTGATAAAAATGATTAAGAAGATATGTGCTTCCAAGCAGAACACTTTCTGAATATGTTATATTTCTGATTTGATTTCCCTTGCACCTGCATTACTATGACATTCGATTTGGCAAAGGGAGAAAGTTGGTTTAACCCAAGATATTATTAGGAATTGTCTGACCCTCAAACATGCCCATAATATAACAAGGCAGCAACATGTGAAAGAAACCCTTTCGATATTGTGCTTTGATTCCCTTTTTAATGAGCCACTCACGTGTCAGTCAACTTCTAAAGCAGAAAACAAATCTCGACATAGATTACACAGGGAAAATAAAAGACATGTTCAAAACAGAGTTAAATCCACGATAGCCATCTATTTAGGGTTACCCGCAATTCCTGATGAGGCAAATTCATATCTGTCCTTTGTATCTGATATGCGGCACCACTGTGTATTGGTGCATTTTAGGTTGGATTTTATCCCGTTTATGTTGGGTTTTCCGGCAGGTGTGTACTCAATTAATGAATTGCCATTTTGCTCACGTGATGCTATTTCTCCACAGTCACACTTACATTTTATGATTTTCTGTAAATATTATATGCATGAACGAAAAAAGTATATCTCCCCTTCCTACGGAAATATCGTTTTGAACAATGCCGCCCAGCTTTGACCCTTTTACAAATGCTACCTGATCCTCATGCATGCTTTTCTCTTGCCTCTTATTTATGTATGGCCTTATCAAATAGGAGATCGGTTGCCTTTTAATCTTGTTTTAAAATGGTTATGGCGGTTTTTTTTGTATTTGCATATTATACCGAGATCTGGAAGATTTTGCATCTTAGCTATTTATGGTCTTATCAAATATGAGATTGTTAGCCTTTTAATCCCGTTTTAAAATAGTTATGGAATTGTTTGCACATTATACTGTGACTTGGATCAATATAGTATAGTGTAACAATTGGGTTTCTTAGTTTTAGCTTCATCTATGCTTTTTATCTGTTTTTACCTCTGTTTTCTTTTAACCCCATTGGTACTGTATTGTATGAGTAAATATGTATTTTATGATGCATTGTACTTGTATGATCTTCTTTTCTAAGATCGATTAAAGTTAAAATGATGATGATGATGATGATGATGAGTTTGTTATCATGTAAAAAGATGTCAAGTTTAAACGTGAACTTGTAAAATGGAAGCCTTTGTGCAGAGGTCCTGCTGTACCCCACATCACTGGCACTTGGTGTCTGCCCTGATATCAAACAATGGGGTTGGGAGAGGAAGGGTTAGTCCTGTTTCAGATTTGATGCCTCAAAAAGATAAGGATTTTAGGACCTTCATGGTCGTGAGAAAGTTCAATTAGCCTCTCAATATTAGGTCCAGTTTGGGCAGGATCCGAACCTATTGAGAATCTTTCCTCCATGTTTTATTACCACGGACCTGCTTTTGTATAATTAAGCATCATGTTTGAATCTGAGGTAGGTTCCTGAGAGTAGATAGTTACTGGGCAGTAATTGCATGTAGAGTCAGCCGTTTTTCCCTTAAACCTTGTGCATGTTTCACAACACAAAATCAGCAAAATAAACTGAAAGTCAGGACGAGGAAAGCAAAGTGTTCAATTGCAAAACCTTGCCATGAACCTTGTAATGCACAGAAGTCTATCTGTGGAAATAAAGATATTCTCGTCCTATAATGCCTCGGGTCAGGCCCTGCGTATAACTCAATAGCTCAAATTGTTTGGAGGATTTTACTTCTGGGATAACCATACAGTGCAACATAGAGAGATTTTGCAACTTGTCTTGATAAAGATGGAATATTATCATTAACCCATCAAACGTGTCGACGCAATTGACACATCATTTGTGGATGTGACCAGACCTGTAGATACCAAAGCAATTCTTGATGTACCAGGTTTTGGTTCTCAAATATTGGTCCCAACGAATATGTGATATTAGATGACAAAGTATATTGTCTGGTAGTGTTTTTTTCTCTCTGTTTTTTAGGTGATTTGATCCCCTTGGTTGTTTTTCCCTTTCTCTTCCATATACCTTGAAGTTTTGCCAACTGTGTAATGTATAGGACCCAGCAATGAACTCTTAAAATAGTAAATTGTATTATGACAGACAATTGTATTAATTCTATGATGTGTTTAAAATCTTCTTAGACAATTTTTATAACGATTCTTTTTATGATAAATAAAAAAAAGTATAAGGATGGTTTCGGATTACATTTCTCCACTATATGGGCTTAATTAATCCATTTGTATTCTATTTGATGTATGAGTGGTGTTAGAGTGCGTGGTGTGGATTCATACATTTTCTATTAATTTGTGAAGGTAGCAAAGGAAAATTCCTTTCACTTGTTGTAAGCACCCTATTCCCTTGTGTTTGTATAAGGGGTCCCTCTCTTTTTATTGTAGATCTATTGGAAAACTACTCGACAGTAGGAAAGACCGTTTCAGTCCAACATGGGAGAACAGTGTTAGACAAATTGCTATTAGCATGGCAGCAGTACTTTTACACCAGATGGCATATGGAATTTCATTTTTGAAGTCTGTGCATGGATAGTGGGCCCCTGTGCTATTTTCTGGTGCCAGAATGTGAAAATGACATGCCAGATTTTACCGAGACGATCTGAACGTAAATGTAAAATAGAGGTTTTTTGACCCCATTTGGATTGTTCATTCTCCTGGATGAAAAACAAGTTAAAATGATTATTTTAATGAGGTGAACAAAGGCTGTGCTTTTCTCCAAACAAGCCATCACTCTTTATAAACGTGTGGCATTACTTCCCTTGATGTCCTCTCCTGGAGCCCAAATGTCAGCCATCATGGATGTAAACTGAGGGTAATTATAAAAAAAATGAATGTGGAGAGGATACTAATTAGCATCAGACTCTCTGAATAATTGTGTGTCTGTGGAGTTGTGAGTGTATAGTGCCCAAAGAGACTACAATGAAGTAATAGTCTCATACGTGGGAGTGCCACTTTCTGGTCCTAATGAAAGTGTAGATAAACAGATATTCCCAATTCATCTACATGTTCCCTCCCATCTGATGTAAAATATCTTACCGCACTTAACATCATGGTTAACACATTTAAAATGTAGATCATTTCAGTTGGGCATAAAACATAAGTTAAATGATCCTTGAGGTGGATCATCTGAAGACAGTGGGATGTTTTTTTTAACATACACTGAGAAAAGGTCAATAAGGGAACTGTATACATTCAAAATAATATGGGTTGATACCATGTGTAACTCCACAGCTTTAGTGGATTTAGATATTTAAGACAAAAGTTTACAATGAACTACTTGACATACAGCACATTTTCAGGATCTCTTGTCGTGAAAAAGGGAATCTATCTTGTTAAGATCTATAGAGCTTGAAAAGCTGTCTTGCGATTACCCACTGGTTGATATTCACCAACTTTCTAGAGCTTGATCTGTCTGAAATGGAGATCTTTTTCACAGCCTAACAATCTGACTAGTTGAAAAATATCTCCTTGCCTGATGTCATATGTCCATGGCCTGTTCCTGCAATGATCAACAGATGTCAATGAGGCCAAATTTAATTTCTCTCTTTCAATGGACATTCAAGCAAACAAAGTGGCATATATTTGTTTTGCTAAGTATTGAGTGCTCTGCGATTCTTTCCTTTCTTGAATAACCATCTTCTTTTTCCAGTGGTAAATGCATTGATCCAGACTTAGCGGGATTACTCAAATTCAGTATAACTTAACTCTCCAGCCAGACAGATTGGTTCAATGTCTTCACTTGGTTCAAAATGCTGTTGCATGAGTGATCTCAGAACATTTCAGAAACCAACATATGTCGCTGTTTTTAAAATCGGTTAACTGGCTGCCCATCCAAAGATAAGTTATGTTTAAGTCCATGACTATAGTGCAAAAATCCATCCAGCAACAAACTTCAGACTTTCTGGTCCCTAAATTCTCCTGCTATATTCCAACAAGGGATTCTGATTCTGGCAATCATGTTTGATATCACTCCCTAAGTTTATTTTGGTAACCTTTAGTGACAGATCTTTTTTCCATTGTAGCACCCAAGTAAATACAATTCTATTCCATTACATTTATGTTCTGATGCTCACTTTGCTAAAAACATGACTTTTTAATCATTCTTCTATAGCTGGCTCTTGGTGTGGGTGCCGAAGTTCAGTTTAATTTGACAGCACCAATAATAATTAGCATATAACAACCGCATGGAAAGTGAAAATGTGAAAGGAAGAGAAAGATAAATGAAGGGACAATGGGTCGCATGTACGAAGCATTTTTCTGTTGGCAAATGCGCCAATTTGAGGAATCAGCCAGTTTGCGGCCGGAAAACATTATTTTTGGTATGAATAAAACCTAAATTGCAATTTAGTAACTTGTTACGTAATCACAATTTGGGTTTTGCCATTCGGTATTTGAGAGGGACATGTTTCGGGTGTCCCTTTCAAATACCAAATTGCATTGGTATGTACAAATGTTTTGTGACAAAAATGCGGCCGCAAAACATTTGCACTTTATCACCAAATCAAAGTTGGTGGTAATGCATTCATAAATTAGAAGAGGTCCCCACGGGACCTATTCCCCTTTGTGAATTTGGGAAAACATTTTTCTAAGAGCAGGCAGTGGTCCCACATAGAACTGCTTGTTCTTAAAAAATGAACACAAAACGTTTGATTTGTTATTGTTGAAACATACCCAATTTTCCTTTAAGGAAAATGGGTTGCATTTTAACCAAAAAATACTTTATTCTAAGCCAATCACCAAAATGGTGGTCTGCTGACCTCGACAGACCACCATCCCTGTGATGGCTGTGATTCCTAATGGGTCACAAACTGCAACCCACCTCATTAATACTCATGAGGTAGGTCGATTTGCAAAACCACTAGGAATCGCAAGTATGAAACAAAATGTTTCATACATAAGGACGAGCGATTTCCAAATAGCAATTCGGACGAAATCGCTATTCCTGTTCTTTGTACATCTGGCCCATAGTGGGTACAAGCAGGAAAGGAAAGACTTATCTTGCTCACAAAGCCTGCATTAATTAATTAATTAAAAGTGCAGACTGTTGGATGATGAACTCCAAATCAAAATGTATTAAAGTCATGTAGCAAGTCAGCAATATTTATCTTAGCACCTTGGCCTCGGTGGTAATTCCGCCGCGGCGCTGAGGGGGAGGGGGGTCACGCGGCACCGCCATGCTTGTGACGTAACCACTCGGTCATGAGCCATGGGCGTGCTGGGCTTATGATGGAGTGGTTCCGTCACGGCCCCGCCCGCTCATTAATTCACCCGCGCAGGAGGGGAATTAGTGCCGCGTGGGTGGAGCGGTCGAGGCATGACGGAACCACTCCGTCATGAGCACACGCTACCCGTGGCTCGTGACGGAGTGGTTCCGTCATAAGCATGGAAGGGGTTAACTCGAAATATCAATAGCGTGATTCCTTGCGAATTTTGAGGAAAAGAGCGCCGCAAAGAGGCGTTTTGCTGTTTTTTTTAAATTTAGAGGAAAAGTAGCAATGCTTTGAGAATACTCATTCAGTCACAAAGCACTGATTGGTTACCAGCTTTCCTTGTCTGTCTCTGTCTCTTCATGTGATGAATACTGTCTAAGAAGTACATCTACCACCATGCAGACGGAATTGAGGGTATCACAGTGCTCATACAGCAGTTCCTTCAATGACATAAGCTCCACACGATAGTCTTTCATACATTGTTGCTTTATACATGGAATAGATATTAGGAACAGTGTAATATGATCCAATAATGCCATAAAGGGGTTCTGGTGACATCGCAACTGGTTTATAAATATCATCAGGACCCCAAAAGGGCAATATCCGACTATATTCCACTTTACCTATCAGGTGCAGCTAATAATGGGCCGTGATTGGTAGTTAAATATTTAGATTTACCTTTCATGAATACATTATTTATAAAACAATGGACAATGATGCAGGCCAGTTGGTATGTGCCACTCTGTGGCTGAATCATTCACCATATAATTATGGATGTACCATATTTGCCACATAATTGGCTTCATTTTCGAATTTGTCAGTAACTGTGATTCTAGCTCAAATGGATAAAAATGATAGAGCCAGAGAACATGTCACATAATTTCCTCTTTTGCTGTATAGTTTAGATAGCTTTGTTACATAATACCATTGGCCATGGAAATCACAAAGTTTGGAAGAGTAGTTTTATGGCTGTCATGATGACGATGAAGTCTGTATTTCCTAGGGAGCCTGGAATTATTACTCATATGCATGGTTCCCTGTGAAATATGGATTTTTATACATTTTTGCATTGTATGCAAAGAAAGCACTCAAACATTTACGCATATAAATATAAATATACTTCCTTATATAGGCTGTGTCTTAGCCCTTTTCATCCACTGCCCTGTTCAAAAGTCATTCATATTTTGATTCCGCCCACCACAGTAAAGAGTCTGGGGCTATGGGTTAGCCTACTTTAGCCACTCTGTAAGAGACAGGGGGGGGGCTTATTTTCAAGCCCATTGCACCGCCGGTGCGTCACTTTTTTTGATGCACCGGCGGTGCACTGTGCCTGCCCATATTTGCAAGGCTACATGAAGCCAGCCTGCCTGGCTTTGCATGGCCTTGTAAATATGACCCCCTTTCACGCATTACTCTGTTAAGAGGAGCAGCCCATGGGTGTTGCTTTGGATGTTTCCATGCAACATCCATGGAACCTGACGCATTCCAACATTTACAAGGCTTTGTAAACCTGGGAATGCATCATATTCCCACGCCTCCCAAGAGAAGGCATAACGGAGGTGCAACAAGGAGAAATACCTTTAAATCTCCTTATTTTTCCTTTTTCTATGTGTGCTGCCCTATGCGGAACACATAGAAAGAAGAAAACACATCTTGTGATTGTTTTTGTGCAGGAAAGTGCCCCTTTGTGTGCCAGCACAGGGGGAACGAACAAGAATGGGCTGTATCTTGTAGATAGAACCCATTCCTGCCCTTTTCTTTTGACACGCGGCAGCACAGAAGGAAGGTTTGCTGCGCTGTCTTCCATCAAAATATTGTAAATGAGGCCCAGGGTTTTTACACATCTACCTAAAAAGAAGTGCAAATCAGTACTAGGCAATATTACCTTGTTTATTTCTAGTCTTTATGATTTTGTTATTTTTTTAGTCATAATTGTGTTTTTAAACATTCTTCAGGTTACAGTAAAATAATGTCAATTGTACATTTTCTTTCTGCTAATAAGAATGATTTTTTTCTCTCAAATCTAAAAATGGTTTCCATGCCTTTTCAAAGTGCACCTGTCTGCTAGGAAGCACCCAGAGCTGTTCTAATAAACTTATGAAAGATTTTTATATTTTTATCTAAAATTTGTATGGCAAGCATATACTGCCACATTCAAGCAGCAGCATTACCTGATTTTTTATTTTTGTTCCGTACACTTGTCATAGAAAATTAATTAGAAGTCATTGCACCACTTTGCAAAGACCAGACCTACAAACTTTGCCATTTATTGCTTTGCTTTGCTATCCATTTGCTTGTAAGTGGCAGGTACTTAGTGAATGTCAAAGCAGTGATGCAGATATGTTGTTAAATGCATTCTTATCTGGTCACAAGGATTCTCAGAAGGAATTTTGCCTTATGAACATTAATAAGTCAGAGTTTATGTTGCTTTTGATTAGATTGTTATTGGCTATGCTGGACTGGTAAACCAGCACAGTGCAAAGAACTGGCCAAGTCATATCGCAAATACTCTGCAAACACATTTCATGCAAAGCTATCTGGTTAATGATGGAATTGGGAGTGAGTGACAGAGAATGACAAAAACAAAAACTGAAATAGAAGACAGAGAGAAGGTGGAGAGCTCATGGGAACAGAGGGATCAAATAATGCAGCAAGAGTAGAGAAGGAGAGAATGGTAAAGGAAGTGAGAATGAGGGGAGAGAGGAAAAGGAAATGGAAATTTTAGATATTTCTAAGTTTTGAAGGGACAGGGTCAATTATGGGAGATTTGGATTTTGACATTTTAATAATTTTGACTCTCTTAAATAAGAAATATGCCTCACCCCGACATGAGGTGGAGGACCTCACGGGCTTTGATTAGGAAATCATGCTCTCAGGGCTGGGAACTCTTCAGTCTGGCTCATGTAACATTACATGTGCATTTGTAAAGCACACGTTCACCCAAGTGTATCTTGGCACTGAATAACAGATGTTTATTGTTACCCAACTCCATCGTACTCATTTTATTACCCTCAGAAAAATGAAAGGCTGAGAGGACCTGCTGGGATTTGAACCTGTGACCATGTGATTGAACACGTTGGACGCATTAGTCCACTAAGCCACCATTTCTGTGCCAAGTACTACTGATGGGCGGAACAGTAGCACAAGACTTGTCAAGAATGCTGTATTCTGTGCCTCATAATTTCTGATACAAATATTTTGTGGAAGAAGATATTTCATCTCTATACTGTATATTGTGCTAAACTTATGGCTCTTATATCTCCTAATGCACCATGTATGATGTGAGTTATTTCCCATGGAACACAAGTATGTGATATGTGTATAGTGGTATACTTCTACAGAGGGTTTTGATTTCTCATGTGGTTCACAAAGGATTCGGCTACACCGCTTGGTGTTATGCGCACACATAAAACCTTTGTTCATACTGGGAAGAAAATATATTTAATCCAAAGAAATATATCTTTCTTCAACAGAAGAATAATGTTTTAAGAGCAGAGGCAGAAATTATAATATTGATTTATTTATAAACTAAGGGGCATATTTATGACGTTTGTGACGCAGGGCAGCACAACAAGCTACCTTGCTGCGCTGCCCTGCCTCACAGAGAAAGGACAGGAATGCACCATATTTATCCAATACAGCACATTCCTGTTCTTTTCCCTTGCACTGCTGCTGTTTTAGCAGCCTTGCGCCAATGCAGGCAAACTTGCACCATGGCACAAGGGTGCTGCGTTGCATGCAGGATTGTTTCTGAGCAGAAAGGGCCACCTTCCTGCGCAAAAATAACCCTGAGCATGCAGCTCACATAGAAAGAGGGAAAATCATTGAAAAATAAAAATATTTTTCCAATTTACGCTTCTCGTAGGGAGGCATATCTTTTTGTCGCATACCCAGGTTGACAAGTTCTTGTAAATCTGGTAATGTGTCAAAATCCATGGATGTTGCATGAGAACACCCATGCAACACCCATGGATACTCCTCCCTGGCACAGAGTAATGCAACGCAGTGATTCATGCAGCCTTACATTACTCGAGATTTATGAAGCCATGCAGGGCCACAAAAGGTGACCTTGCGTGGCTTCATGAATCTCATTTTACATTTTCTTCACTCTTGCACCACGTTGCGAGATGCAAGAGCAATGCAAAGGGGCTCATAAATATGTCCCTAAGCTGTTAGCCAACATGTTTTTCACATACTTTCAAATGTACCCTTTGGCTTAATTTTTAACCCCTTAACTGCTGGGCATTGTGCTCTCGCGTGTTCAAAGCAGAGCATACTTTGCTTTTTACACCCAGGGAGCTGAATGTCAGCAGCTGCCTGGTGTAAAAATCAATGCCGGCTCCCATTGGGGCTTCAGGCTCCCCGTGGTTGCAAACCAGCGGGTCATGCCCCGGGCTGAAAAGGGCCTGGGAGGGAGACCACTCAGCCCCCTTCCTTGAGACATAATCAGCCTGGGTAAGGTGGACGTGCAACAGCCCTCCCTTAAAAAAAATTTAAAATGCCCGGGCCATTGGGGATGGGGTCCCCGGGGCTGAAATCAGCCAGGGGAGAGGTGCCGCGCGGCCCCCCTTCCCTTTTTATATTATCAATAAATAAAGGCCAAGCACTGGGGGATGGGGTCCCCGTGGCATTTGAGATGTCATCACTGATGTCACTGACCATGCGATGAGTGATATAATATGTGAGGTCATAAGCAGTGCATTGCAGGGGTCTGAGGTATAGTTAGCTCAACTAACTATAACTGCTGAATTTCACTGGTTTTGTATGAGTGAAATCTGAGCATAACTGTAACGTCCTCGTAACCTTTGTTTTTTCAAAGCCTATATAGACATATATATATTCACTGAAAAAACCATAGGTTTCACACCAGTTATAGTTACCAGGAAATTTTACTCGCATAAAACCATTGAAATTCCCACGTTATAGTTAGTTGGACTCACTATAACTTGCGCGTGCAATGCACTGCTGATGACGTCACATATTACATCACTCATGACATCGTCAGTGACATCACTCATGACATCACTGATGACACAATCCAGAGAATGTGTGTATTTTTAAAAAATAATTATGTGTTATATAAGTATATGTAAAAGTTGATGGAAGAATAAATGTTTAAATAAGTGTTTACATGGATTGGTTAACTCGCTTATTAAGTGTATCTTAGTGAATACATATATTAGTGAGTAATGTTTAAATATTTAAATATATGGATTAGTGTTTCACTTTGTGTATAAGTGGCTGCATGGGTTGGTGAGTAGCTACATGTGTAGGTATATGGGTTATTAGATGTTTTTCTTAGTATCAGTATGAGTGTTTGTATGGTTTGGTGGGGGTATTACTTAGCACATAGATGCATGAGTGACTGACTCTCTGTATGTGTTTTGAACACAGAATATGTGCAGGACTGTATGGGTGGATAAGTGTATATGTGTGTGTGTTAGTGACTGAATGACTGTGTCACTAGTGTCTTTATCAGTAACTACATATGTTTTAATCTAATATATGTGAATATTGATGTATATAAGTGAGTATATGTGAGAGTAAGAAATTGTAAGAGTTCCTGTTTAAATAAGTATGTGTTTCTATAAGTGATTGTTTAAGAGAGTAAGTATGTGTAAGTTTCCTTAGAAGTAAGGTGGTTGTGTGTGTATAGCTGTATATGCAAATAAATGGATGTTCAATACTTTATTTGCATGTGTGAGTATGTGTGAGAGTATCATTTGGATGACTGTCGGTGTGTAACAGGATGTATAGGTGTATCACTACATATGATGAGTGAGTATATGTATGAGTGACTATATAGAACTGTTGGTCAATGAGTGGATGTGTATATAGATGGTGGAATTACTGAATTGGTTGTTGTAACTGGTATGGGTATCACCATTTTTTTGAACATTTTAGTTTCTATTTTTGAATATGTGTTTCAAGGGTTACATTACAGTGAAAAGAGGTCTGTCACTCTGTCACAAGGATGGTGTCATCAGTGATGTCATGATTGATGTCACTGACCATGTCATCAGTGATGTAATATGTGACGTCATCAGCAGTGCATTGCACGCACAAGTTATAGTGAGTCCAACTAACTATAACGTGGGAATTTCATTGGTTTTATGCGAGTAAAATTTCCAGCTAACTATAACTGGTGTCAAATCTATGGTTTTTTGGGTGAATTTTATAGGTTTTTTAAATGCTAATTCCTAACTATAACTGATGTGAAACCTATGGTTTTTTCAGTGAATTTCATAGGTTTTTTAATAGCAAATCTCTATAGGTATGAAATGTAATATTTTTTATAATGAATTTTATATTTTATAATTATGTAATACTATTTTTTTATGTTTATTTTTTTTTTTTGCCCCGGAGCGCTCCCGGGGCGCGTACCGATGCGCTCACCGGTGAGCGCATTGTTACGGCGCGCCCCGGGGCGCGTACCGGGGAGCGTCCCGTTAGCGCTATTGCAGCGAACGAAAACAACATCATGACGTATCGCGTAGCCGCGTGATGCGTCATATGACGCACGGCGTAAGCGCGTCCGGAAGCACCCGAGCGCATACGATCGCGCAACGTAAGCGCCGCCGTGCGCGCCCGGGGGCGCGTAGCGTAAGCGCGTCGGGTCATGTGATCTGAAAATAACACTTTTCATTGGTTCAGATCCGTTTTGGTTTCCAAATGATGAAAGCCCGGATCATGTGACTTGAAAATAACACTTTTCATTGGTTCAGAAAAGTTTTGTTTTCCAAATGATGAAAGCCCCCACCTTTTTTCCTCATTCTCACATTGTTGTTTGAGTGAGGAAGACCTGCTTTTTTCTTACAGATATGGCTACAGTACTATCAGCAGCTGGAGCATCTGCCCCACCACCACCACCACAAGGACCACCAGAAGATTACATTGATGGTCAAGAAGAAGAGGAGGAGGAGGAGGAAGTGGAGGAAGAGACAAGGCAGTTCCTGCCTGAAGACAATCCCCCATACAAACCAAGAGAGCACTTCATATGGGAGTTTTACAAAATCCCAAGGGGTCTCAAAAAAGTAAACGCTCAAAAGGTGACTTGTCTCATCTGTGGTGCTGTGCTATCCAGGGGGAACCCTGCAAAAAAATATTCCTTTGGGAATCATACTATGATTCGGCACATGCAGCGTTTACACCCTAATAACTATTCTGCAGTAGAGGTGAGGGAACTCTGCAAAAACCTACCCCAATCATCATCCAGAACCTCAACAACCAAAGAACCCACTCCATCGGGTCCAGAGGCAAGTGAGGTGATTCCAAATATACAAACAAAGTTTGGGGGATACAAAATTGTTTGTATATATTGTAACAAAACAATTAGTTATGGTCAGCAAAGCATTACACTAATCAATGTTGCTATGGATAACCACAAATGCCCGAGGAAACCATCATTTTTCTGATTTTTTTTGTGCTCCAGTTGAGCCATTTTCAATTCCCTGTTTTTTGTTTCTCCCCATAAAAAATACAAAAAAATATAAAACTGTTCAGAAAAGCCAAAAACAGTAAAAAATGTTCAAAAAAACCAAAAAAAATATAAAACAACAAAAATAATAAAAAAAACAGTTATTTTTAGAACTACCTCTAATTTATGAAAAAAACTAACATTTTTAAAAAACTCTGTCATTCTTTTTTCTCCAGGGTACGCGTACCGGTACGTGCACCGGGGCGCGCACCGGTGCGCGCTCCAAAAAAAAAGAATGAAGGAGTGAGCATGAGGGAAAGGGACAGAGAGAGTGATGTTAAGAGAAAGAGAGCAAGAGGGAGCAACACAGAGGGACTGTGTATTAGATAGTAAAACAGTGAGGGAGGATTAGAAAAGAGCAGTGACTGTAAGTAAAGAGGGGTGAAAGAGGGTGGATAAAAGTGAATAAAGGTAAGACATGGGGAGTGACAGAGAGAAAGGAGAGAGAGAGTAAAGGAAGGAGTGACTGAAAGGTAGTGAGTGAAGCAGCAAAGAAAGGTAAGTGAGGGAGTGTGGGTGAGTTGTAGGGAGTGAGCATGACGAAAGAGTATTGACAGAATGAGGGGAGAGAGACAGCGACGATAAGAGAGACAGAGTGAGGGAACGGAAGTGAGGAACTGTGAGGACAGACGGACTGAAAAAAGGAGTGACAGGAGTGAAGTAAATGATTAAGGGAAACGGAATGAGTGAGGGAGCAAAGGAAGGGAACAGAGGGTAAGGGAAGTAAAGCAGGGGAACTGAAAGAAGTTGAATGTGGGAGGGGAGTTGGGGAAAGGGGAGTAAACATGGAGGATAAGAATAAGTGAGGGAAGCAGAGTAAGGAAACAGGAGTGAGGTAGGGTGAGAGAATAATAGTGAGGTTAAAGCAAAGGGTGATGACAAACTACATTTTTTTAGTCACACTTACCATATAATTAATGTAACTTTAATTACGTTTTTTTACTACACTTTGTATCTGTGAAAGAGAGAAGAAAAAATAAGTTATAATTAGTAAAATATATATTTTAAAATAAAAGATACAAATGAAGAGGTTAAAAATCATAACAGTGTATTAAGAAATAAAGTAAGAGTGAAGGACACAGAAAGGGAAATAAAGTAATGTAGAAGGACAAAAAGACGGAAAAAGAAATAGAAGGAGAGCAAATTACTAAGAGTAAGGCATATAGATTCACTGACAGAGAGGAAGAGAAAAAGAGAGAAATGAACTGAAGGTAAGAAAGATACTAAAAGAATGTGAGTTAGCAAAACTAAATCAGGAAACAGGAGTAAGTAAAAAGATAATGACTGAGAGGGAAAGGAGTCTAATTACGGATGCATTTAGAAGAATGAGGAATGGAAGATAACTGAGAGTAAGTGAAGGAGAGTCATAGAGTGAAGGAATGAAGGGAGAGAGGATAATATAGAAGGATTGAGGGAAAAGGAGTGAGGAAGTTAGTAGACAAAGAAACTAAGGGAAGGACTGAGTGAAGTGGAGTACAATGAGTGAGGAAAGGAAAATGAGTAAGGGAGCAAAAGAAGGAAAGAGAGGAGAAGAGGACTAAAACAGTGGTACTGAGAGAAAGTGATTCGGTGATGAAAGTAAAGAGAAGAACATTGAAAGATAGGAAATGAGGGGTAGTAAAGGAACCGGACTAAAAGAAATGGGGTGAAGAACGATGAGAGAGGAGCAGTGAAGTTTTTGTAAGAGAAATGATAGAAGGTAGATAAACACAAGTGAACATAACACAAGGAGAGTGAGGGACTGAGGACATAGAGGTAGTGAACGGAAAATAGAGAGAAGAGGTAAAAAAAAGGAGCAAACAAAGATAAGCGAGGGAGAGTGGGTGAGTTATAGTGATAAAGTGCAACAATACTGGTGAGTGAGTAAAGAGGAATTACTAAAAGAGCAAAGGAGGAAAAGACGGAAAAGGGAAGTAAAACAGAGAGACTGAAAGCTGAAAAGTGGTGCAAGGGAGAGAGGGAATGCAGACAATTGAAATGGAAATGAGGGGTTGTGAAAGAAGTGCAGTAAACGAATGGGTGTGAAACAGAGTGAGAGAAAGGCAGTGTGAGTGAGTAAAGAGAGCTGAAAAAGAGAGCACAAAGTAAACTGAGTGTGAGACAATGGGAATACAATATAAATTACACATTACAAGCTATAGAATCATTTATGCAACATGTTAGATAGTTTATTTTTGCTGTTCTCAGAACATATTGGATTTCACTAAAAACAGTGAGTTCAAACTATTCATCATATGACAGCAGGAAAAAAAAACACAATCAAAAAGATTGTGTTTAAAAAAAAACATATAAACTTACAAATCACATATGTACACTAATCTTTGATTCACTTACTTTTCCTTTAGGCCAAATAGTACATCATGAAGGTCCTTTACGTTGGAAGGTACTCTGCAGTTCTCTAAAAATTCCATTTCATCGACTCTCTAGAAAAAAAGCTCCAAAAACATCTGAAATATGTTTCAAGGTTTTCATATACTCCTTCTGTTTAGTCATGACTCTTTGCTCATTCCTTCACCTTTCCTTAAGGCCAAATAGTGTCAGATCTATCAGTATATTTTCAAATTACTTAAAACAAACTCTAAAATTACCATTTTCCCGACGTTCTGAAAGAAAGGCTCTAACAATATTTTCACAATATTTAAATATTCATAAGTCCATCTCTGGCTCTCTCATGTTGAACATTTCCTATAATACTGATATCACTTACTATGCGATCCACTTACCATACCTTTATGAGAACTATAATTTTTATATTATCTTCATCACTTTTACTCACAATATAATTTTAAACAGCAAACTAACTTTTATTAACTGCTCCCGTCTTCATAGGGCAATTACCTTTACTTAAATTTTGGTTCTAAAAACACTAGGTATGAATTTTTTAAGTCAAAAGGCAAACGTTGTTTGAAAGTCAAATGAGTGTCATTACAGTTAGTCCAACCTTTTCGACATTTTAAATAGCATGTGTAATGCCCTGATGTTGTTGAAGGACCGTTATGATAAATAATAGCTACAGTTGCAAAAGTTGTTCCTGATATTGATAACTGAGAAGCCACAAAATTTTTAATAGAAGTTGTCAATTTACTTCCATCAGGTCTACATCGTTGGAACATTAAAATGACATACTGACCATAATTTTAAGGACTCTCTCCCACTACAGTCTTGAACACAGGCCTCACCTCCTCTGTACCTCTGGACATGCCTCACCTCATCTGCACAATCTACTTCCTAATCTGAGGTAACACAGGTGACATCATTGTGAAAGGTTCAAATATATTTATTTAATCATGCAGACACTATTTATTCCTTCTCAAAAATCTAAAAGCCATTGATTTTCCTCAAAATCGTTTTTTAAATAACATTTTAGACACAGAGCACAGGTCCTATGTACAAGCATTCAGTGTCCATGAGTGCAGTGGAGAGGACTGACCTCCTCTGACCCTTGGACAAGCCTTACCTCATCTGTGTACTCTGGACAGGCCTCAATGTATTGGGTATAATTGATGGTAACTGGGTGCAGATGAGGTGACGCGTGTCATGGGGTGTAAATAAGCTGAGGCCTGTCTAAGGATGCAGATGAGTTGAGGTCTATTCAGGGTTGCAGATGAGGTGAGGATTGTCCAGGGGTGCAGAGGAGGTGAGGCCTGTATTGAAGAGTGTAGTGGAAGAGAGGTCTGTCCAGGGGTACAAAGGAGGTGAGGCCTGTGTCTAAGAGTGCAGTGGGGGATAGGCTTCATGAAGTCTAGTCCACTGCACTCTTAGACACAGGCCTCACCACCTATGCTCCCCAGGAAAGGCCTCTCTCCCACTACAGTCTTGAACACAGGCCTCACCTCCTCTGTACCTCTGGACATGCCTCACCTCATCTGCACAATCTACTTCCTAATCTGAGGTAACACAGGTGACATCATTGTGAAAGGTTCAAATATATTTATTTAATCATGCAGACACTATTTATTCCTTCTCAAAAATCTAAAAGCCATTGATTTTTCTCAAAATCGTTTTTTAAATAACATTTTAGAAACAGAGCGCAGGTCCTATGTACAAGCATTCAATTTCACTACTGAAACCTCACTATTTCACAAAATACAAATCCTCTTTCTTGCAAATGTTGATACCAAGCATTATCAAAAAACATGACACAAACCAACAGCAAAGAAGCTCAATGTGCTTCCTAGTATGAGGTAACACAGGTGACATCATTGTAAAAGGTTCAAATGTATTTCTTTAATCATGCAGACACTATTTATTCCTTCTCAAAAATGTAAAAGCCATTCATTTTCCCCAAAATCGTTTTTCACATCACATTTAAGAAACACAGCACAGGTCCTATGTACAAGCATTCAATTTCACTACTGAAACCTCACTATTTCACAAAATACAAATCCTCTATCTTGCAAATGTTGATACCAAGCATTATCAAAAAACATGACACAAACCAACAGCAAAGAAGCTCAATGTGCTTCCTAGTATGAAGTAACACAGGTGACATCATTGTGAAAGGTTCAAATATATTTATTTAATCATGCAGACACTATGTATTCCTTCTCAAAAATCTAAAAGCCATTGATTTGCCCCAAAATCGTTTTTTAAATAACATTTTAGAAACAGAGCGCAGGTCCTATGTACAAGCATTCAATTTTACTACTGAAACCTCACTGTTTCACAAAATACAAATCCTCTATCTTGCAAATGTTGATACCAAGCATTATCAAAAAACATGACACAAACCAACAGCAAAGAAGCTCAATGTGCTTCCTAATCTGAGGTAACACAGGTGACATCATTGTGAAAGGTTCAAATGTATTTATTTAATCATGCAGACACTATTTATTCCTTCTCAAAAATCTAAAAGCCATTGATTTGCCCCAAAATCGTTTTTTAAATAACATTTTAGAAACAGAACGCAGGTCCTATGTACAAGCATTCAATTTCTCTACTGAAACCTCACTATTTCACACAATACAAATCCTCTATCTTGCAAATGTTGATACCAACCATTATCAAAAAACATGACACAAACCAACAGCAAAGAAACTCAATGTGCTTCCTACTCTGAGTTAACACAGGTAACATCATTGTGAAAGGGTCAAATTTATTTCTTTAAGCATGCAGACACTATTTATTCCTTCTCAAAAATGTAAAAGCCATTCATTTTCCCCAAAATCGTTTTTCACATCACATTTAAGAAACACAGCACAGGTCCTATGTACAAGCATTCCATGTCACTACTGAAACTTCACAATTTTACAAAATACAATTCCTCTATGCAGTAAAAACTTTTTACCAAGCATTTTCAAAAAACATGACACAAAGCAACATTAAAAAACCACAATTTGCTTCCACATCTTCTCAATAGTGTATACAAGTCTCTATCTATATTAAATGAATCATTACTCACCTTTACAAATGCTTTGGGAGATTGAGAACAGTGTCAGACACACACACCAATATTTCTTTAGCAGAGCAAAAGGTATGTACTCCAGGCACTGCAACCATGAATGGCTCAGAAAACCTCTAATTCTACACACATATTCCTCATGGTAACCAATCAAAACTCTTCCCTCTCTATTTTCAAACCAACACCCTTCCCCCCCTCAGCCCTTTCTACCTGTTACCATAGCAACTCCCTCCTCACTGAGCTCTCAGGTTTAAAAGTTTATTCTACAATGTTGCAAATGAACTTAGCAAGGATGTTTGACCTCTCAATACACCAGCTTATCTGGTGCAATGTTTCTTTAAATGACTTAACCATTCAAATTGCTTCTTTCCCAAAACAGAACCATGCACCCTAACTTCCAGTTTTTAACTATCTGAATCCACCAATCATTGCTTCTGATTCAAGAGCACTGAAACTCCACAGTTTTTTTGCAAACTCCTACTGTTCCAACTGCCATTTCATTCCCACACTTCATCTGACTGCACCAGAACCTCCTCTTACCATGTATTCTGTCTGGATTATTGGACATAGCTACATCCACTGGGCTCAAAGGTATGCAGCTACCAGAAATTTTCACAACCTTGATTTACCAAATGTGGACATCAAATGGATTGGCCAGAGAGGAGTGAGATGTCATCAATTGATACCATTGGTGAAAACCTTTTTGCATCTGCCACACCCTCACCTCATAATTCTGCACTGTGGTGGAAATGACTTAGGCACTTTGACTGGGGTAGGTCTGGAAATGCTTTTAAAGGACACCTTTGAGCAATTGATGGCACTTTTTCCTCAAACTGCCTTGGTATTTCCCAATATATGCCAAAGACAGAAATGGAAGTGGTCCAACCAATTTTGTCCACAATTTGAGAAAGCACGGAAACATGTGAATAAATCTGTTTCTGCTTACATGAGAGACTATGGAATGGGTTCAATATACAACAATAACTTGCGTTACAACATGCAAGATATCTACAGAGGAGATGGTGTGCACTTCTCAGATGAGGGGAATAGAATATTCCTTCTGAATTTAAGACTGTGCATTGGAACCTACTTGTAGGTACCTAAATAAGCCACAGAACCCAAAAGCTCTTTTCAGGGCTACCCTACCTCTGATCACTCCAAATGATTATTTTACTCTAACTTTTTTCACTGTTTTTCACCAAAGTACGCTCCCCGGTACGCGTACCGGGGTGCGTACCGGGCGCTCCCCCCGCGAAAAATAAAAATAAAAATTTGTTTTTTTAGCCTATATGGGCCTCCTAAGCCCCCCTCAGAAAACCTAGGGGGTCAGGGGGTGTCTACCGTGCCCCCTTTTACCCATTCCCATCGTTGTTTGTCCTCCATCTTGTGTCTCAAATCTACCGAAACACAAGATGGAGGACTCACGTTGCGCTGCCGGTACGCGTACCGGGGCGCGCACCGGGAAGCGCTCCCTAAATTTTTTTAAAGTTAATTTACATAAAAACCACTGGAGACACTTTCACCAAATATAGAATAGGCTCTACTACATACCCGTCTCTACCATTTTCCCACATTTGGTGGAATTCCATTGAGCCATTCGAGCTGTAGCACTGTCCAAATATCCTGAGGTAAATTACATGACAAAAACACATATGATGTGTTAGAATTTACAACCAATTAAAATGTTACTTACATTTTCTCCTTTTTTTTCCTGACATTTGATTGGTTATTTACATGAATATAAATGAAAAATGAGAGGGAAACACGGCCATTTTGACTACAACTACCTGAGGTACATCTTGAAAGGATTTTCGCATTTTTTCTTCTTCACCTCTCTGTAAAGTAAGTTGTTAATTTGTAAGGGGCAGTTTAAGTTAATTTGTAAAAACGTTTTCTGATAGTTATTTACTGTCCCTCTGTTATAGTTATAGATTGAGATAGGCTCCTCTGTTATATTTATGGATTGACTGGGGCTTCTCTGCTATAATTATGAATTTACTTACGCTTCTTCACAGGCACTTTTTTATATTTCTACTTCCTGCCTGATACCATACACTGCCCAAAGTTAACTTCACTGTTAAAAAATCAGAACTACCTGTCTGAACTTAAACCCAACAGTGCCCTAACTCTACTGATATAGCTATTTTTTATGCAATTTACAGCAAGAAAATGGAAGGGGAACAAGAAAACATCAATGTTTCTTTCGAGATTAGAAATGAGGAGATTCTTAATGAAGATTTTGTTGACGAGGATTTTATGGATGACTCTTTGGATCAACAATTTATTGACTGTTTACAAGATATTGAAACATGCATTTTTGAGGAGATTCCAGATGATCTAATGCTGGAAGTTGTATTAAACTATGAAAATTCTAACCAATAAATTTTTATTTAATAATTAAAAATTGTTTGAGACATTATTCATTTTTATATCTAATTCATGAAGTACTACCAAAATGATTATGTTTATATTATAGTATAAAGTGAAACTTACAGTATACTGTGCAATTTTAAAACATCATAAGGGAGCAGGGTAGACTACCCATGATCCCCTAGGTCTTCTCAGGGAGTGCTTAAAGGATCTGTTTCTGCTTTCCTGACAGACTATGGTATGGATTCCATATACCACAACAACTTCTGTAACAACATGCAAGATATCTACAGAAAAAAAGGTGTACATTGAATTTAAGACTCTGCATTGGTACCTACATGTTGGTACTTAAATCACCCACACAACACAACAACTCTATTCAAAGCTACCCTACCTCTAAGCACTTTAAATTATTATTTTACTGTTTCACTGGGTTTTCCCCTTGGTACGCTCCCTGGTACGCTCCCCGGTGCGCGTACCGGGCGCTCCCCCCGCGAAAATCAAACCTAAGGGGTCAGGGGGGGTCTACCCTGCCCCCTTATGGTCATTTCCCCCTTTGTTTTTGCCACCTCTTGTGTCTCGATTCTACTGAGACACAAGATGGCGGCCGCTCCGGACTGTTTGGAATGTTGACAGACACCCGAGAGCCAATCAGCTTTCCGCGCGCGAACTCGCATTACGCGCCGGGTGCGCTCCCCGGTGCGCGTACCGGGGCGCGCTTATAGATATATATATTTTTTTGAACCTAAATTACTCAAAATCCTCTGGAGCACATATCTTGAGACATAGCAAAGGCACATCGGGCTACCAGTCCCTACAATGTTGCCAAGTTTCGTGGGAATCCACTCAGCCGTTCGGGCTAAAAGTGAGTCCAACCGCCCTATGGAAATTAACATGGGGAAAACACGTTTTGGGACCCCCCTTTTATCTCGGCCCCCACTTCACGAATCTCCCCAAATTTTCAGGGAAGGAGCAGAGCGGAGCGGAGCTGGCCACCTAATTTGATAAAAAAGCGAAAATTCGTCCACCGGCGCCAAAGGTATTCCCAATAGAATGTTGCGGATTTCCTATGGAAACTAGGTCCTAACTATAACTACCTACTGGCGACCGCCAGTAGGTAATATATATGTATTTATATATGTATATGAACTGTGACTATACATTAGCCTCTCCCTCTGTTGACTGAAGCTTCAAAGACTGCCCATGTGTAACTTCCAATATGATTGCACTTGGGTTTTTCACAAAATGGGACCCGAAACTGTAATTTGGGTGTGGATTATGATATCATCTCTCCTTTGAATATAGTCTGTAACAGGGCTTGAATGATTAATTGAAGTAACACTTGTAATATTTCACAAAATAATGATCTCTCTTGCTCTCTCACTCTATATATATAGAGAGTGATTTATTTAGTTTATTTATTTATTTATTTCGTTGTTTTTTTGTTCGTTTGTTTGTTTGTGGAGAACAACTGTCACCCAGGAGCATATTTGCACTAGAACCATACAAAAGACAGGACACATTACGACCAATAGTCAAGGACTTTACAAGCAACGTGTCATTGACGTGGTGTGTCAATATTGCAGTTATGGTGGAGATGGAGGGGTTACAGGAACTTAAGAAAAAGGTATGCTTTTACAGTGTAATAAAGAGAATGGCCTGCTATATTCGGTATTACAGAACAAAAAGCTGCTAATGAATAAATAGATTAAGCTCCTGCATTAGAGTTATGTTTGTAACCTGCAGATCGCCGGTTTGAATATTAGTTGTACTAACTGTGCCTTTCATCTTTCAGGGGTTGGTAAAAGGAATAACATCAATTTGAGTAACACCACCACTTAATATTTCAGCACTGAGAGACAGTTCAGTATGGAATATGGTACTTATTAAATAGCATATATTTTATCAGTCACCAAAGCCGTATAATAACTACTAGCAGTGTCCACCACACACGTCTGGGATAGAAAGCTTTGCCATAATATGAGTGACACAACATGACCATTAATCTCTCTGATGATGTCTATACCTCAGTGAAATGGCAGAGAATCTACCTTCAACTTTCATCCTATACTGTATTAAAATCCCCTGACCCTCAATCCATATAAAATGTGTGTTCCTATTTGGGTCTAGTAAACTACTACAGGAGTGTGACCCATAAACCACGCTGGGATCTGGATAGAAGGGTAGAATAAACAAACAATATCCCAACAGGTGTTATTATAGAGACGATTAAGCATGTATGCTACAAGCATTACTAGTACGGAATAAGGAGACTTAAATCATTTTAGTTTATGTTCATTTGCATTATATAATTTAACAAAGACAGGGACTACAGTTATAGCAGCACTGTACAAAATGAATAAAAAAACAACTCGAATTGCACTTGGTGCTCGGTTTGTGCAAGTGACATAGGTGGCGACATGATGTAATCAATAAGAAGCTGGATCTTCCTTGTTGATTAAGCAAGTTACTTTATTGAATTACGATGATAAATAGTAAGTTATAACGTTAACCCCATCAGGAGCAGCTGTCCTGCTGCTCAGCCCTCACCCAACTGACATTCACAAAGCACTAGCATTCCACTCATCCAACATTCTACATCACATGCATTCTAGCTGAGCAGCAGGGAGACTCAAGATACAACATATCTCCCTTCATTATGGGAACAATTACAATGTGAAATATAACAGATGAATTAATTAAGATAATGAAATACAACATATCTCCCATCGTTATGGGAACAATTGCATTGTGAAATATAACAGAAGAATTAATTAAGATAATGGCTACATGTAAAGTACACATAGCCACAAACTTAAAACAATGCACAAATAATGAATACGCAAAATATGCAATACCACTCTACCAACGAACATACAAAGAAGATACAGCCTGAATCGCTATACACTGATTCACCCTACAACAAAAGAATACAACCTGAGACGCTATATAACACCTCATTTCACACACCACAATCTGAGCAGAACGTCACAAAAGGTCCCTGAAATAAAGCACTATCCTTCCTCACACACCATCAAACACAAATGCTACAATTCGTACCGGTTGGCCAGACCAGAACAACAAGCAGCACCCCCAGGAACAAACCATAACACTAAATATATCAGGAATCAACGTGTACGCTACAGACAAACGAACCAACCCTTACATAACTCAAACATACACCAGAACGGGCACTAACATAACCCATTCACACACCAGAACGAGCACTTACATAACTCATTCATACACTAGAACGAGCACTTACATAACCCATTCACACAACAGAACGAGCACTTACATAACTCATTCATACACTAGGACGAGCACTTACATAACTCATACATGCACCATAAGAACGAGCACTTACATAACTCATTCACCCACCAGAACGAGCACTTACATAACCCATTCACATAGCAGAACGAGCAATTACATACCCCACCATACACCAGAACGAGCACTAACGTAACTCATCCATACACCAGAACGAGCACTTACATAACTCATTCATGCACCAAAATGAGCACTTACATAACTCATTTGTATAACACAACACACACAATAATAGTTGAAACAGCTCTTCTTGAATTGAACAACCTCTCAAACCAAATCCTAAACCCTGTTGTAGTAAAGTTCTGCGATAAATGTCTAAACGGAATGAAACCATATGGGCTCTAGGATCTTCATAATGTCCGGGATATTCGTCCAGTTACAGCTTCCCTTGCCACACAGAACTTCCATGAGAGGAACTTTTCCAGCATCAAGAATACTCTGGTATGTTTGCTTTTGTCTATTGACAACACCAAAAACTCTGTCCAGTTAGGTCTTCATCCAAACGATCTAATTACAGGAACCAACTGCCGATATTACCTGGCAGTAAACGATACTTTCCTTAGTTTCGCTGTACTTCACTTTTAACTACACATCTGACTTCCATAAGTGAAAGTTAGAAGAAAAACAGTACCTGATACGCTGACTACTGTAGAAACATTCACGGCACACCTCACAACGACCATAAGTGTCTCTATAACGCGGCTCTTCCGATGTATACCTCACAACCTATTCCCCAAGATGGAGGCACGCACACCGACGTTGGCTCGGCTGGTTCACGGCAAGAACATGCGCTAAATAATGCCGCTTGCATCAGAAGTACATGGAGTGCAGCATCGTCGCAGAGACCACTAGTGAGGTAAATCACAAACAGTTTATACAGTCTCCTCTCGTGCCGATTTTAAATGAATACTTCAACCGTTGAATACATCAAACTGGCGAAAATGAAAAGAAAGAAAAAAACGTATTTTCTTTATTTCTTTTGGGTCCTATTAGCCTGGCAAGCACCACGCTGCGGCTGATACAAATGTACCTGCCTCTCCGATGCTCGTTTTTCGCCTCCGAACACCCCCAAACTACGCAGTTGCTGATGTTAATCATGTATTTCACCTTCCTCAGCGCAGCACACAACAGCTGGTAAAACCTTCACAAACTGAGGCCCGATTTACCGCCCCCGAAATTCAAATAAACCACACCATCGCTGGTACCAGTGTATTTCACACTCCTTCACTCGATTTAACATCAGCAAAACAAAGCAGTTAGTGATTATTTTCCACAGAACACAGAGGCTCGAATTCACCTTGCCAACGCTGATAGTCAGGCAGACCTTGATCAAAAGACATCATACACTCAGCGAGGATCTGATGAGCAGGCCTTATCAAAAGGACATCAAACACCTTGCTTTGAGGCTTCGATGAGCAAACCTTGTTTAAATAACATCGCATACTTTGCTGCGAGGCTCGATTTACTGCCCCCGGACTTTACACAAATCACACAGCAGCTGTTAATGTGCCATTACTTTTCCTTGAGGCTCGATTTACTGCCCCCGAACATAAATAACTACAGGCTGATGGATCTGGCAAACCTGGGTTTCAGTGAGACCGATGTTGGGTCACTGATGGGGTTTGATTGCCAGACAGCGTTCCACACACACTTTAGATGACTGTTAAGATTCATTTACCATGAGATTTTCTTTCTTCCGATTTTCTGTACTAATCATATTTCTTTTCCCTTCAAGCTTGAGCTTCTCTTCTTGATTTGATAACAGTTCTGCTTAGCTTTCCATTTTCTTTTATTCTGCACGCGTAGATTCTCCAAAAATGTCGCCAAATGATGTAATCAATAAGAAGCTGGATCTTCCTTGTTGATTAATCAAGTTACTTTATTGAATTAAGATGATAAATAGTAAGTTATAACGTTAACCCCATCAGGAGCAGCTGTCCTGCTGCTCAGCCCTCACCCAACTGACATTCACAAAGCACTACATTCCACTCATCCAACATTCTACATCACATGCATTCTAGCTGAGCAGCAGGGAGACTCAAGATACAACACGACACAAGTGACAATTGTGGCCAACATGAACGGCGCAAAGTGTGAGAGTGCGTAGAATATTTACAGTGAGTTTAGACGGACAATGTGCCTAAAGGGTGATTCAAATTACAACAGTCAATGATTTTTAGGGTAGCACTTCAAATGAGCCACTGTGGGAGGTGCGCCATGTATTGTGCTGTGTAGTCGACGACGTTGGCGGGTTTGGGGTAAAGTCAATGTTGATGGTCCACGATTGAGTCGACCGGGATGAGTTCCAAAAGGGTCTGTGCAATGAAGGCATTTCTGGCGGACAATTACATCGTTGGCAGACGTCTGTACAGCCGGGAAGCTCGGCGTCAGATGAAGGGGTTGGGAGCCTGAATGAATCAGCGCTAACTCGTCTAGAGATCGAGCACGGGGCCGTGTTGAATGCGGCAAGCCGCTTTCAACACGGCCCCCGGACTCGATCTCTAGACGCCTTCATTGCTCAGATCCTTTTGGAACTCATCCTGGTCGACTCAATCGTGGACCATCAACATTGACTTTACCCCGAACTCGCCAAGCCACCAGCACTAACCAAACTATACAACCCCGTTCTGAAGACGATCCCGATTGACGAGGATCGAAACGTCGACGACTACACAGCGCAATACATGGCGCAGCTCCCACAGTGGCTCATTTGAAGTGCTATCCTAAAAATCATTGCCACATTGTCCGTCTAAACTCACTGTACATATTCTACACACTCTCACACTTTGCGCCGTTCACGCTGTCCACAATTGTCACTTGCGTCTCCACCTATGTCACTTGCACATGCCGAGCGCCAAGTGCAATTCGGGTTGTTTTTTATTCATTTTGTACAGTGCTGCTATAACTGTATTCCCTTTCTTTGTTAAATTATATAATGCAAATGAACATAAACTAAAATGATTTAAGTCTCCTTATTTCCATACTAGTATTGCTTGTAGCATACATGCTTAATCGTCTCTATAATAACACCTGTTGGGATATTGTTTGTTTATTCTACATTAATCAAAATTGTGCGGGCAACCAGTACAAAATTTGGATTTGCAAATATTGATATGGTTAAAACACCATGAAATAGTGCATTATCCCTTATTCTGGGGTATGAAATAGTGAGGTTATTATGGCCCGCTAATTAATGCATTACATTGTATCACAAATTGCTTGTGTTCAGTTACTGCATCAAATTTGAACACAATAGTAATAAGGGCCCGTGTAGATTTTGCGAATTCCTTTAACAAGTTAAATGCTGCACTGTAAATGCATTATTATTCAAATTAGTGTCAGCGACATCAATACTGATGTCAGACCACTAGACTGGTTCAAATGCTGGCCAATTAAAGACGGTTGTCATTTTAAGACACATACGTCATCCCAAGGTCCCCCCATGGCAGAGCACCCGAATAATTTAAAAATCTCTTCCATCTATTTCATTTTTGTAGCCATATGAGATGATTCATGGCAAATCTTCTGACTATGAAAATGGATTGGTGGCAGGCTTTATTCATGGATCTTTCCTTTGAAATACCTTTCCAATCTCCCTGAAACGGGGATTGGGCTTCCTCTCTGTCAGATGTTCGCTGATAAACCAAAACAAGCTCCTACTCATTGAAAAGTGCTTATTCCACAGATGTAGGCAAAGTCTCAATCAACAATGTCCATATGGCACGCGTTTTAGAGAATTCTGCACAGTCTCTTTGTGGTAAGCATAAGAACTGTATCCGTTTCCCTGCTTTTCAACCACAGAGATTTTCCATCATCAGAACCATGTAAGTGTTGCTTTTTTCTGTTAGAATGGCAGCCAAAGAGACCAACCGTCTCCCAGCTTGTTTTCCTCCCACTTCAAGATCACAACTTGTAGTTTGTGGAACTTTATACAAGCTATAAATGAAAAGAATAATCTGGAAGAGGAAAAGGAAAGCATGGACACATTTCCAAAGCTTATTTCTTTTGTTGCCTGAATTGACACCTTCTAATTCCACAATTCAACATCAGAAAAGTATGATTCTCAACTTCTGTCTCCCCTTCTTTGCAGGGTTCAAACATACATACGCTTCCTACCATAATTATTCCCATATAATTGATTGAGCATGAGAGAACATGCATTGAAAAGATTATTGTGTGTACTGTTGTACCCCAGGTTGCTTTACAGCTGGTGGTGCGCTTCATTAACCATGGACTGCTCTCCTGGAATTATTTGTTGAACAAGTATGGGATTTGTTAGTGAAGTGATAACGTCATTAGGGACCACATGTATTGATGAAAAAATGTGTGATTGCAAATCAATGAGAATCCAAAATTGTGAGTCTGTATCAAATCACTTCGCAACTTTGGTGTTCGCAAATATAGATTACCAAAATTGTGATGCAGTCTGTTTCCGACTCACAATTTTGCGATTTGAGTTTCAAATTGTGAATTAGGTCTCGAATTTCTAATGAGACTGAAAAATAGGAAATAAACACTTCCTGGTCATGGGTAATTTACCTCTGAACCAGGAAGTGTCTCACTGGAGCAGTCTGGGAACCAGCCTTAGTGGAGGAGGAGTCCAGCTGGTGCACAGAGCAGAGGCCCAACAAGCTGAAAGGAGCACAAACTCAGCCATGACCAGCGAAACTGCTAAAAAAACACACATGCCGGGAGGAAAAGAAAACACAAATTTGCAGAGAAGTAGTGATACTCACAGAGATGTGCTGTGAGCACCATGGTGTACTGTTTGGGAGGGCATCAATGACAGTGCGAGAGTCACAAAAAAAATTAAATCTGGCAAGAAATCCCAGCCAAAATAAATGCCAATGGAGTCAGCCAACACTCCATAGATGAAATCCGAAAGAGGTGGTATGACCTCAGGTTACGGAACGAGGAAAAGGTACCCCAGAAACTAAAGGACTCCTGGGGAACAGGGGCAACCCACCCACAGTACAACCTCCCACTGCACTAGAGACCATGATGGAGAGAACACTGAAGCAGGAGGCTGTCATGGGTATCGGGGACCTCAACAGTTCAGCAACAAGACCCTCAAAGTGTGACATATTACCTTTTACCACATCTCAACCCACACCCACATAGTCCAGCAGCATGCATCAGACAGTTGTACTCCAAATGACAAGTTGCCAGTATAGTGCATTATGGGTGATGCAGTTCAAAAGTCATCTTACGAGTCACTTGTACTTTTATTGAGCTACACACCATATAGGTAAATAAAATGCATCTTATTTTCCCTTCAGATCTCCCTCGGGTACATAGTGAGGACACCAGTGTGGAGGGAGTGGACAATGCCAACCTGGCAGCAGAGGAACTAATTATGATGGAAAAATCAAGGCAGCACCACCCCACCCCAGAGTTTCACTGTGTCAGTGTCCGTAGAGGCCACAGCAACAGAGGATGATGATGTTCCTCTGCCACAAAGTACCATTACACAGCCACGTGTGAGCCAACACCAGCATGTTGCAGGGTGTGGGCACAAAAGGTGTCAAGAGGTATGTGATGCTGGTGAGGATGATGTCAGTGCTCAATTGTTTCTTGGCCTGGAGACATCCCTGCTCCAGAATCAATGCCTGTAAAACAAGCAAATGTGAATCACTAATAGAAACATGCATCACTTGCAGCAGAGCATTAGTGTTGGCTTTGATAGTACTGGGACACATTTGGCCACAATGAGTAATGATGTATGGAGCCACACCACTGCCATACAGGACTTATGCCAAGAAATGGTGGTGGACCATGCCTATCAGAGGTGTCGTGATCGCAGTGCTGCTACAAACATGGACTGGGTAAGTCGATCCATAGGTTGTTTGTCCACTTCCACTACATTCCTGTCCACACACACTTCAGTTGGAGTTGGGACTTTTCAGTGGTGATGTGGCCAGGGGGCAGGGGCCTAGGGATAGTGTCAACTGTTGAGCTGCTACAGACGTCTCAGGTAGCAAGAGGCACTGGAGATACCCCTCAGGACAGTGAGGAGATATTTAGTTTCTGCAGCGTATCGGCCACTGATGCCTGTGCCATGCACCGGAGCAGTAGCCACAACTCTGTTGGAGACCAAGCAGGAATTTTCCTGTTTACTATCTGTCTTTTTATCCAAGGGCACTACGGGTTAATCTCCTGGTGGGCCAGTTCTTCAGATATTGTAGGAACTGTACAGATACAGGGACATATGTTGAACAATCTGAGATTCTTGTCAAGCGTCTTGTGGAAAGAGCTTATCCCCCAAGAGTGATTAAGAGGGCACGTAAGAGAGCTATGAATACGCCCGGGAGGCAATAATGGAGAGAAGTACGAGAAATAAAGATAAGTGCCTTCTGTAGTAGTGACTACCTTTGATCCCCTATCCACAAATTCAGGCAAATTATCAGGAAGCATTGACACCTGTTGCATACTGGCCCTAAGAGAATGCCCCAACCGAGATTTGCTTTTAAAAGGGCAACTAACTTAAGGGACCGGCTGGTCCATTCCCGCCAAATCAACTCACAGAAACAGGAAACTGGGGTACCATCAGGACATTTTACGTGTGGGAATTGCACAGTGTGCAATCTGACTCAGGCATCCAGGAGAATTACTCTTGTAGATGGTAGAACCTGCTTTCAAACCAAGTTTGGCAATTGCAATACCACCAATGTAATCTATCGTTTGACGTGCAGCTGTGGGTTGCATTACATTAGCATCACTTCAAGAAAAATCAAGTTGAGGGTTCAAGAACATATTAGTACCCTTAAAGCTGGGAAACTCTCCCCACGGCTTGACCGTCACGTTCAGAAAATAGGTCACAACTGGAGGGATTTGAGATGGACCATCTTGGAGAAAGTGATAGGAGAAACACATGCCATTGAGAACTTGCTTGTTCATAAAGAGGCCCTTGGTTTTTTTCTGAAAAGGTAGACAAGGTGGGCTTGAATGACTCTATTGAATGACACAAGGTGGGCAAATGATATCAGCCATACTGCTCCAGATCTGTTTATAGGCTGAGGCGCAGATAGAGAAGTGTGGGTATCAACATCTAAAAAAAAACTGTTTGCCTGCACATGTACATACCGGCCATCACACAAATACTGTATGTTAATTTGCGGTATACTAGGAGGAAGGGATTCTCTGTGGGGTTATATGACGAGTAAGCATCGGTAGCTAGCTTCTGGTGCCACCAAGAGGAACCCCAGGTAGGAGGGTTGTAGGAGGATTAGCACATATACAGCACATATCTAGTGTTTCCCACTCTATTTATGTGTCTGGAGTGGTGGTTATTTGGAATACCTTATTTTGAACATGCTATATTTTTCAATGTTATTTTTAACATGTTCACTAGTTACATCTAAACATGAGTCAAGGATGATGCCCGCCCTTAGAGTGAGTTATGAGCTGTTGAGAATCTTGAATGTGCTATTTAAGCGCGCGCATGTGCTATTTCAAATGAGTTTTTTAGACATATTCAACATCAGTCAAAGATGGAGCCTGCTGTATTTAGGATTATTCCTATAGTGAATTGAGGGCTGACTGAATCTTGAAACTCGCTGTTGTAGCCCGTGAACACCAGTTAGGACAGGTACCATTGGAGTCCTTCCGGGCTAATAGGGTGTGGCCTCTGATCGTCTTCCGGGGTGGGATTGCCAATCGGCACTTCAAGATGTGTCCGAACCCTCGGCCAAGCGTTGAGGATCGAAACACATACCACCTGTCTGGTGGTGAGTTATGGCGGGGATTGTGAATGTTGTAACCGTGTGCCTGAATATGTTCCCTTTGAAATATCATATGCCCATTTTTTCATCTATACTGGCTTAATGGGTTGGCTGTGTTAAGCTAAAGTTCGCAGACTTGGGGAACCTTTGTGACTTCGATGTGTTCCTGGAAAAGTGTCAGTTTTTGTATAGAATTTATCGTGTTGATTATGTGTGAAATTAGAATATGCCTCTAAATCTAAATATAGAAAGAACTTGGAGGGCAAATATGAATTCATTGCTCTCCCCTGATGTCGTGTATGGTAATGTGCACATATCTATTCACAGGTATATGATCTTTTTGCCGCATTGAGCCATGTGGGGGGTGACTACCTTTCAGGTCCCCTCCCGGTGAGTTGTTGGTAGGAGTCCACCTGGCAACCATCCGGTAACTATGTAACATTGAGTAGACACAAGTATGAGATGTGTCGCAATCTGAGGCTGTTACCTTCTGTAAACTTTTGTCTCTTTTGTCTCTGGCACTATCATTCCCTCTTTTACTCTCATCAACCACTATAGTTCCATTGCATCATTGAGGTGGAGATGAGTCCCCATTCCCTGATGAAATTGCTGAAACCGTTTAGGGCAATGAAACATTTCGGCCGTTCAAGTTAAATGGTCTATGTTAGAAATGGTGATCCCTAGTTTGCCTAAGTCAGAGTAAGAGGGCTACACCCTTTGATAACCCCTGTTCAACCCTGTGGTAACATAGCACGAGCAGGCAGGCCTATCTCAGAGGCAGTGTGTGAAGCATTTATGACCATACACAACAACGCAGTGAAGACACTACAAAGGAACACCACACAAGTAGCTATAGAAAAATAAGCACCTTTATATAGGCTTAACACAAGGCACAAAAGCGATCAAGAAACCTCAATGCATATAATTACAGATTCACTTCACTAGAGGACTCAAAAAGCGTGTGGAACGAACTTAGTTCGAGGCTGGGGTCCACGCGACCCGGTGATGCACAATGTACCTGAAATTTAAAGGGGCGCGGCACGCAGCCTCACAAGGAAGCTGCTGTGATGACAGGCAGACTCGCAGTGGCCACAGCTCCCAGCTGTAGCGGTCTGTGGCGTGCACTCACGATAATTCTGGGACGGGGCTTAAAGGCGGGCAAACCAGTGGCACACGCAGGTAACGACAAGATCCTTGAATTGGGTACAAATGCGGGCACTCAGCGGCACAGCTCCTAAGCTGCAGCGGCCCGCGATAGCGATGATTCTCGTAGGACGGCAAATGCCGGCACTCAGCGACACAGCTCCTCAGTTGCACCGGCCCACAATAGTGATAGCGATGATTCTCGTAGGATGGCAAATGCGGGCACTCAGCGGACAGCTCCTCAGCTGCATCGGCCCACAATAGCGATAGTGATGATTCTCGTCGGATGGCAAATGCGGGCACTCAGCGGCACAGCTCCTCAGCTGCAGCGGCCCACAATAGTGATAATGATGACTTTGTCAACACAGGCAAATGCGGGCTCTCAGCGGAAACAGTTCCTCAGCTGCGGCGGCCCACAATAGCGATGCAATGACTTTCAGCCCACGTTCCCCGCAGTAGAACCAGAGGCTCTGGAATTCTCGGCAGAGGCCTCACCTGCGAATAGAATCCCCCTGAAATAGGAATCCAGACAGCTGATGGGTGAAGTCTAATGTCCCTGAGACTGCGACAGACGCACAGTGGGAGGTGGAGCCATTATTCACCTTGCCAGGCACAGCCCTGCTCAGATGAAAGGATCCACTGCAGATCTCTCTATTCTATCCAGGTCCGGCTCAGCCTGCCCTGACCCTCCAAAACCAGACAGCCAATGCACATAACAGCAGAGCACACTGGAAGGTTTAGGCAGGAAAATACCTACTTCCTAAAAGTGGTATTTTCAATCACAGAATATAAAAATAATTGTTACTAAAAGATGCACTTTCATATTTACAGCTCAGGCATACTAAATTCGACTTTCCTATCATGTTCCTTGGGTCAGTTAGGGTTATACCAATTCATACAGTCAAATTACAATAGGCAGCATTCGCGCTGTGGCACTGAATGGCAGTGGCTCAGTGACCGAGCATCTAACACCAGCACACACAGAGGAGATAAAAGCGAAAAATGAAAGGGAGACCCACACCAATGGTGCCAGGTCTAACAGTCTAAAACATGCTGTTTCTTTTAAATGAGTGTGGACACTGTTAAATTAAAGAATGTGTGAGATAGTTGTTTACAACTCGATTTTAATGGGGAGATTAGTTTATTCCTTTTTCTCCCATTACAGGGCTTAGATGGTAGATAGACGGCACCATTGTTTACACTTCACTTTTTCACATCTTTATTTTTCAAATTAGCTTAAGAGTTAGGTCACATTTTTGTTTTCTGTCGAGAAAGTGCTGATTATGACAGAACAAGCAAACTGGTGAGTACCAACCATCAGCTCCATGCATGGTGCTTTCGTGAGCCACTTTCTGACCCATCTCACAATTTTTCCTTGATAATACTGGTTGATAGGTGTGTGACCATTTGAGGATGTTTGATGCCTTTTTAGCAAGGAACACAGATAGGTGGGCATGAGTGGATAAGTAATCAGAGCCTCACCTAAGAGTGATACACAATACCCGTATGATAGAATCCTTTTTAGTATTGTTATGTGTTCTCTATAACCAGGTTTTGTTTTTTGGGGAGACCAAACAGGGACAAGGCATGGTGGATGTAGTAATAAGAGGCTGTGATGGGCACATGGCTATAATGTGTCTAGTCATGTAACCTACATTCTGGTGATGCTTTACTTCCCACTTGATACTCTTATATTTCATTATTTGAATGACAGGAGAGTAGCTTGAAAGTAAAGGTTGTTTGTGTTTTCATTTTTGTCTGTGTGTAGCTCATTTAAGTGAGGGCAGTGTTACTTATGACTTACCTTGCAAAGTAATGTGTTACTATGTGATCCCATTGGTGTCTCTCCTCCACTGCTGTGCTACTGTCGCCATGCTGTTGTAGAGAGGTCTCTGGCTCTTTGTCCTCTGAATTTGTGTCATCCACATTGAGGTGTAGCCCATGCCTGGTCACTCTGTTATGCAATATGGTACAGGTTGCAACTATTTTGCAGGCTATCTCTGAAGCATACGGGAGAGCACCTACCCTTTTGTGAAGACACTGAAATCTTGATTTGAGCATGCCAAAGGTCCTCTCTTTGACAGCTCTGGTGCATCGATGGGCATTTTTATAAAGCCTCTCATTATGGTCTACGGAGGCTAGGAATGGGGTCAGAATCCATGGTCTCAATGCATATGCACTATCACCTACCGGAAAGAAATGTAAGTGTGAGCTTGGCAGGACCTGATAATAACCAGACACATGTATGTCCTTAATGTTACAGCTACATATCCAACATCAAACTCCCCATGTTCCAGGCACTGTTGTACTCCACTGTGCCTGAAGATGTATGCATCATGGGTGTTCAATGGGTATTTTGGCACTATATCTGTGATGACATTATGTGCATCGCATGCCACCTGGATGTTGAGTGAATGGGTACTTTTCCTATTGTGGAACAAATATTCGAGATGTGCCGGAGGACACATTTGATCATGTGTCCCATCTACACACCAGAATACATGGTGGAAGTTGGCTATCCTGTAAACGTTCAGTTTCATGTTGTGTATTTCTTCTGAATTTCAGGGGAAGATATATGTAGTTGCTGATGTGTAAGCGCATGGCATCTAGGAACCTTCTAAAGAAACATGACAAGGCACTTTGGGACACCCCACCAGCGACAGCAATCTCTCCATAGTATCTATCTGAGGCCAAAATGTGAGTGAGCACAACACTGGCACATGTGTGGGGATGGAGCAGCTTCACAGGGTACTGCTTTCTAGATGTGGTTTAAGCAAAACCATGCTACTCAGCCTTTATTTCTGATATATTTCCTCCTCTATTTGTTGGAATATACAGAGCTTGGTTCTGTAGATCCTCTCCTGCCTCCGCCTCTTCATCCTCCTCTGCTGGGCAGCCAGGAATCGCCTCTGAATCATAATCACATAAAGTACAACCATTGTGAATCACCTTTGATGTATTCTGGAGCAGCTTTTATAGTTTGAAGCTACTTATCACCTGAATGGATCAGTGGTAAGTTGCATGTGGAAAAAGGCGTTTTTGCAACAAGTCGCAAAATGCGACACCCTTGAACATACGGTTTATGACTTGCAAATAGAGAGTCTATATATTTGTGTGTTTCAAAAATCAGTTGCAAAAAATTTCGAATCACAAATTGGTTGCATTGCTATTTGCGGATACTGAATGGTGTTCGTACATTCCGAAATGCCACTTTTTCGGTCACAAATAGGTTTGCGACCGATTTGCGACTTGCAAAATGTACATACATGTGGCCCTAGATGTCTTCTCTTTCACTTATTCCTCCTCAGTCTCTAATAGACATTGCTGAAGCAGACAGTGTAGACCACAAAAGTGCAAAACATATTGTAGGAGAGTAGGGTCTGCTATCCTATGGTCACCCCAAATTTTTGCTTTTTGCTTCACTGGTTTTCGACTACTGAGGCTGTGGGCCTGCTGATCAGACCCCCAGCCTGCTGTTCTCTCACCAAATTAATGACACATGTGCTATAGGCACATACCAATTGGAAATGGACTCCTTGTCAGCCCCTGTAGAATGCACTATAGGTGCACAGGGCACAGGAGCCACTAAGGCCTACCAGGGGCTGCAGCATATCTTTTGCCACCCCTGGCTGGTTCTTAAATTGACACAACTGGCTGATCACTCAGCTGGGGTAAGGTGGTGTACACACCCCTTGCTTAGATATAGTATACCTATGTCTAAACCTATATCTGGACACATGTAAACCTGTGAGCCACTCCTATAGACAGGCCTCACCAATCCTGGAGGCTGGGTGCATGGTTTTTATGTGAGATGGAGCTCTAGCATGAGCTGAGCCTGTCTGCAGCCGTCGGGAACAAATCCCTAAGCTGTTTCAGGATAATGCCATACCATATACTATTAAGTGCCTTATAATCCTCGCGGTTATTTAGCAACTCTGGTTTGGCTTTATCAAAACATGTCGTGTAAGGTGTCATACGCTTTGGAATACCATCCCCTCGCCAGTTCTGGCGACGGGGATGGCATTCCACCCCTCTAGAGGGGTAAGACATGTTACTTCACTTTAATGCGGTTGATTTCTCCAAAGGCCTTAAGATCCCCAAAATGGATGCCTCTGCCACAGACAAATGTCTGGACCCCTGGAGCTGACCGAAACCCAGTCAAGGGGGTCCTGGACAAAGGGTTTCCTGTCACAGGAGGGTGTCACCGCCCTCCAGACAGGAGATAGTGTATTGTAGCAGGGAGGTTTGAATGAAACCAGACACTGCCTGGGGCGCACAAGGCTGCCCCTTGCATAATCCGGCCAAACCGGTTCTGGGGCACTCCAGCCCTCGTGCCAGGGCGGCCTGGATCAAAGGAAGGGGGTGTATCCACCCACTTCCTGGGTCCCACCCATAGGAGGGGACCTAGCAGGTAATCACGCCCACCAGATTCGAATAAGAGTGGGAGCAGTGCCAATGCACATCAGATTTCCTGGAAGAAACATTTTGAAACGATATTCTGGACCCTTCGCCCTCCATCTCAACGTGGAAGCCCGAAGAATCTCCCTTGTGGTCAAGGAGTGACCACCCTGCAGCAGCAGGCACCATCCAGCCCTCGACGTCTACTTAGTTGCAGTTCCCGCCGGAACTCGAGCGACTGAGATCGACGAGATCAAGCCTGCCCAGCTTCTAACAGCCCGATCCACAGTCCCTGCAAAGCTGAGACCCGTGGAGGCGACCGGAAGCGTGGGGCACGCCATCTTGAAGTGACCACGAGACGCTGACCGTGCAGCCCACGAGTGACCCTCGAAGCTGTACACCGGGGTTTGAGAAGCCCCCACCCTGAGCTACTCCTGAGCCGAAGTTCAGCCCTCCACACTCGACGAGTGCTGCGTGGGGCCCTTTGGCACGATTTGGCTCAACGCGTTGGCCCGGTCACTTGCCAGCTGGCTTGTGGTCCCTGTGCCGACGAACTACAAAGAAAGACTCGTGATTCTGGTTGCTCCAGATCCACACCAGCTCCCCTGAAAGGGAGCCCCGACTCTGACCTTCCTGGTCCGAGTGAGACGCCATCTTCCAATCCCGCGTGGATTGCTCTTACCAAGGCTTGTTTGCTCCAAACCGGAAGCCGACTGCACCGACGGTGAGAGCCTGCGTGGGACAGATCGTGACCTGCTCCTGGACGTCGCAGATGCCCCAGAGCCCACGTGACAGCGAAGAGAAGCGCCTCGACGACCACCTGATTGCGCCCGACATTGCCTGGTTCCGTCCTGGTTCCACCCTGGTCACTGCTGAGTGACCCAGACTCTGTCCCCTCTGCTTTCAGGTACTCTACAACTTGAGTCCACCCTTGGACTCCACCGGACACTTCGTCTTCACCCTGCCTGCAGCCCTTTCAGCTTCAAGCACCAAGAGCCTGCGTGTCAAAACCCGACGCCACTTCGACCCTGTGCACCCACTTCCTGTGGGTGAGGTAACTTTGCTCCGCCGGTGTTCCCACACTGGTGCACACCTCTAGGGTCTGTGTGTTAAGTTTTGTTCCTCTAGGTTCAGCGGAAGTGTCCTTAAACTTTAACTATTTGACTTTTACGCACCATTGGTTAACATTGGTGCATGCGTGCGCTTTCCGCACATCTCCCGAATCCCGAGGGCCATTCCCGACTTCAGCATTGCTTGTCCTGACTGCTCCCAGCGATTCCCTAGGCCCTAGGCCTAACCACTGCTCGAGTGGCCTTTCTTATACCACTTGTTTAGTATATGGTTTGAGTGGCCCCCTGCCCTCATCCATAATTGTGCAACTTTGTATGTTTAAACAGTGCTTTTGATTTAACGCTTGTGCCCCTTTATTCATAAAGAATACTGGGGATTGTTTTTAGTAATAAACACATATATTTTTATAATATATACTTGTGTGGTGTCCTTTCATTTGGTATTACAGGATTGTATGTGGTAAAACAGCTCGCTTAACACGACCTCTTAAGTTAAGCCTTTAGGCTGCTTAGTCCATGCTACCACTAGGATAGCTTGTCTAATAAGGTTGACTTACAACCAGACACCATAAGGGGATTGTTTGGTCAGGTAGTAGGTGGTTCCAGAATTGGAAACATCCCCTACCAGGCCAACTTCTCACATTGGTGAGCAGCGGTGCGGATTTGAGCTTGCTGTTGTTTTACCATTGCAATCTTTATATCAAATTGAAAGATCACATCAAGTACCTCTAGGTACATATAAAATCAAAAGCTTAGCATATTAAGTTCTACTGAACTTAGTAGTTGTAGGTTGAAGGGAGTAGCACACCCCTGACTACAACTCACTAGCAAGGTCCAGTAGGAAAACACTTAGTGTAGGTAAGTGCACCACTTACACCTCACTAGTAACCATGTCCGACACAGGAAAGGCCTCAGGGTCTAGTCCTGTGACAGTTGACCCTACCCAGGCAACTTCTGGATATGACAAACTAACCCGCAGAGACTTGATTGTCTTGTGCAAAGCAAGAGGGTTAAAAAGGGGCAGAAGCCCCACCTGCCTAATTCTGGTAGAACTCCTAGAACAGGATGACTTAGAGAAGGCAAAAGCAGCTTCCCTAGATACAGGAACTGGAGGGAACCCCCCTGCAGTTGATCCCCCTGAAGAGGAGGATGATGATGACTTGGACGAGGACTCAGATGCTGGGGACTTAGAAGTACAGGATCAGGGTAGCCAGGTTCCAGTTGGTAGGCTTAGCCAGGCCAACTTGGACCTACTGGGAAATGGAGAGGGCCAGCACCTCCCCAGATCCCAACAAATGATTCTCCCAGGCAACAGAAGAGTGAGATCTCCCTCAGGGGACTCTCATCTTTCTAGTGCCTCCAGAGAATCAGAGAGAGGCATGAGTGCTTCTCAGAAAGCTGAGCATAGGGCTAGAATGAGGGCTGTCAGACTCCAGATAGAGAGAGAGGAGGTAGCCCTGAGTCAAGCTAAGCTTACCTTAGCTCAAGCTAAACTTGCCTTGGCAAGAGAGCAGAAATTAAGTGGCTTAGATGTCACTGGTGGCAGCAATTTTCCAAGAGAAAAAGACAGGGCCTATGATAATAGAAACCTGACCAAAATTGTGCCCCCCTTTAAAGAAGGGGATGACATCCACAAATGGATGACTGCTCTTGAGAGAGCCTGCATGGTACAGCAGGTTCCTGAGAATCAGTGGGCTGCAATTTTGTGGTACTCCTTTTCTGAGAAAGGGAGAGACAGGCTCCTCACAGTTAGACCTGAGGATGCCAAAAACTACTCTGTTTTGAAGAGTGCTCTCATTGAAGGGTATGGCCTAACCACTGAGCAATACAGGTTGTTGTTCAGAGACACCCAGAAAGCACAGACTCAAGACTGGACTGATTTTGTGGAGTGTGCCACTAAGGCTTTGGAGGGTTGGTTACAGGGAAGTAAAGTTTCAGACTATACAGGATTGTACAATCTTATGATGAGAGAACAGATCCTTAATAACTGTACAAACCAGCTGTTGCATCAATACCTTATTGACTCTGATCTGACCTCTCCCCAAGAATTGGGAAAGAAGGCAGACAAATGGGTCAGAACAAGGATTAAGCAGAAACCCCAGAACCAAGGTGGTGACCAGAAGAAAACAGACCAGAAGGGTGGTAATCAGAATCAGAAAGATAAAGAAAAAGACCAGAAGTCTTCAGGCCCCCAAACTAATAGTAAGGAGGGTGGTTCCCAAAATGGTAACAAGAAGAAGAAGAACAAAGGTCCAAAGACACCTTGGTGTAATACCTGCAAATCAGTTTCACACTGGGGCAGTGAGTGCACCAAGGCAAATCCAGTTCCCACCACTACAGCTCCTAAAGCAACTGCAACCCCAAGTACAGTAAGCAGTGGTGGAACACAGTCCAAGGGTGTAGCTGGGTTGACCCTGGGTATTGAAGTAGGATCTGGCCTAGTCAGAGTCCCTACACAGGCAGTTCTCCTGTATGATGTGGACATTGAGTTGCCCACTGCAGTAAGCCCCACTAACCTGGGCAAATACAGGCAGACTCCCTTAATAAATGAGAAACTGGCTCAAGCTTACAGGGACACATGTGCTAGTGTCACCATGGTGACCCCTGGCTTTGTGGACCCTGGACAGATTGTACTAGGAGAGAGCTACCTAGTAACCAATGCAAGCAACTCCACTACCTCCCATAGTGTGGCAGTTGTGAACTTCTCCTGGGGAGGGGTTGATGGCCTAAAGAAAGTTGTGGTGAGTGCAGACCTACCAGTAGACTGTCTGTTAGGCAATGACCTTGAAAGCTCAGCATGGTCAGAAGTGGAGTACAGGACTCATGCAGAAATGCTAGGGATTTCAGAGCATGTCCTTGCCATGACAAGGGCTCAGGCTAAGAAGTGCCTTCCTGAACCAGTGGTGGATCTTGAGACAATAGACCAGCCACAACCCAAGAGAAGGAGCAAGAGAGGAAAGGCCTCGCCTTCCACCTTGCCCCAGGTTGAGGATCAGGTTTCAGAGGAAACTGATTCTGCAGTCCAAGAGGAGACTGTCTCTGAGGAGCTTGAACCTGACCAGGTTGAGTTTCTGGGGACAGGGGGACCCTCAAGGGCAGACCTGAGGCAGGCTCAATTAGATTGCCCTTCCCTTGAACCCCTCAGACAGCAGGCTGCTGCTGAGGCTGCTGGGGATGCCCAAGGTACCCATACTGTGTATTGGGATGAGGGACTCCTTTACTCAGAGGCTAGAGCCCCCAAGCCTGGCATGACCAGGAGGTTGGTGGTACCTCTGCAGTTTAGGGGATTCCTCCTTACCTTGGCCCATGATATTCCCCTTGCAGGACACTTAGGCCAGAACAAGACGTGGGACAGGCTTGTTCCACACTTTCACTGGCCTCACATGTCAGAGGATGTCAAGGAGTTTTGTCGCTCCTGTGTCACTTGCCAAGCCAGTGGTAAGTCAGGTGGCACAACAAAGGCCCCCCTAATACCACTACCTGTGGTGGGGGTCCCCTTTGAGAGAGTTGGAATTGATATTGTGGGTCCAATGGACCCCCAAACAGCATCTGGGAACAGATTCATACTGGTGGTAGTGGATCATGCCACCAGGTACCCAGAGGCTATTCCCCTAAGGACCACCACAGCACCTGTGGTGGCAAAAGCCCTCATTGCAGTTTTCTCAAGAGTGGGCTTTCCTAAGGAGGTACTATCAGATAGAGGGACAAATTTTATGTCCAGCTATCTAAAAGCAATGTGGAAGGAATGTGGAGTAAACTACAAGTTTACCACCCCATATCATCCACAATGCAATGGGCTTGTGGAGAGATTTAACAAGACCCTTAAAGGCATGATAAAAGGATTACCAGAGAAGCTCAGGCGGAAATGGGACATTCTTTTACCCTGCCTGCTCTTTGCTTACAGAGAGGTCCCACAGAAGGGGGTTGGCTACAGCCCTTTTGAACTTTTGTTTGGCCACCCCGTGAGAGGTCCATTGTGTTTGGTGAAGGAAGGATGGGAGTTACCTCTCAAAAAGCCCAAACTAGACATAGTGGACTATGTACTTGGTCTCCGCTCCAGGATGGCTGAGTACATGGAAAGAGCATCCAAAAACCTGGAGGCCAGCCAAGAATTGCAGAAAGCTTGGCATGACCAAAAGGCTGTGCTGGTAGAGTTCCAACCAGGACAGAAGGTATGGGTACTGGAGCCAGTGGCTCCAGCAGCACTCCAAGACAAATGGAGTGGACCCTATCCTATTATTGAGAAGAAAGGGGAAGTCACCTACTTGGTAGACTTTGGAACACCCAGGAGCCCCCACAGGGTAATCCATGTGAATCGCTTGAAAGCATTTGTAGACAGGGAGGACATGAGCTTGCTCATGGCCACAGATGGGGAACAGGAGGAAGAGAGTGACCCTCTCCCAGACCTGCTTTCCCAGAACCCTGATGATGGTTCAGTTGATGGAGTAGCCTTGGCAGGCAGCCTCACTGACCAGCAACAGAGGGACTGCAGACAAGTTTTGCAGGCTCACAGGCAAATGTTTTCACTCACACCCAGCCAAACTGACTGGTGTACCCATGTTGTGGACACTGGTGACAGTCTGCCTGTCAAGAATAAGATCTACAGGCAACCTGATCATGTCAGGGATTGCATCAAGGCTGAGGTGCAAAAGATGTTGGAGCTTGGAGTGATTGAGCCATCAGAGAGCCCATGGGCCAGCCCAGTAGTCCTGGTGCCAAAACCTCATACCCAAGATGGTAAGAGAGAAATGAGGTTTTGCGTGGATTACAGGGGTCTCAATGCTGTCACTAGGACAGATGCTCACCCCATTCCAAGAGCAGATGAGCTCATTGACAGATTGGCTTCTGCCAAGTTTCTGAGCACATTTGATCTGACAGCTGGCTACTGGCAAATCAGACTAGCTGAGGAGTCAAAAGCCAAAACAGCATTCTCTACCCCTAGTGGACATTATCAGTTTGTGGTAATGCCCTTTGGTTTGAAGAATGCACCTGCCACTTTTCAAAGGTTGGTGAACCAAGTCCTTACTGGGTTGGATGACTTTTGTGCAGCTTATCTGGATGATATTGCTGTCTTTAGCTCCACCTGGGAGGATCACCTGATCCACCTGAAGAAAGTTTTGGAGGCCCTGCAAAAGGCAGGCCTAACTATCAAGGCCACAAAGTGCCAGATAGGGCAGAGTAAGGTTGTATACCTGGGCCACCTAGTAGGTGGAGGCCAGGTTCAGCCACTGGAAAGCAAAATCCAGGCCATACAGGACTGGGCTCCTCCAGTTACCCAGACACAAGTCAGAGCCTTCTTGGGCCTGACTGGGTATTACAGAAAGTTTGTGAAAAACTATGGGTCTATAGTGACACCATTAAATGACTTGACATCCAAGAAGATGCCAAAAAAGGTTCAGTGGACAGTTAGCTGTCAGAAGGCATTTGAAGACCTGAAGAAGGCCATGTGCTCTGCACCTATCCTAAAGAGTCCTGACTACTCCAAACAGTTCATTGTTCAGACAGATGCTTCTGAGTTGGGGGTGGGAGCTGTACTCTCACAACTTAATCAAGATGGTCAAGACCAGCCAATTGCTTTCATTAGCAGGAGGCTAACCCCAAGAGAAAAACGTTGGTCAGCCATTGAGAGGGAGGCCTTTGCTGTGGTTTGGGCATTAAAGAAGTTGAGGTCCTACTTGTTTGGAACTCACTTCCTGGTGCAAACAGACCATAAGCCCCTCTTATGGCTTAATCAGATGAAGGGTGAAAATCCCAAACTGCTCAGGTGGTCCATTTCCCTACAGGGGATGGACTTTACAGTGGAGCACCGCCCAGGGACTGACCATAGTAATGCAGATGGTCTCTCCAGGTACTTCCACTTAGAACATGAAGACTTATCTGGTCAAGGTTAGTTTAATGTCCCTGCGTTTGGGGGGGGGTTGTGTAGGAGAGTAGGGTCTGCTATCCTATGGTCACCCCAAATTTTTGCTTTTTGCTTCACTGGTTTTCGACTACTGAGGCTGTGGGCCTGCTGATCAGACCCCCAGCCTGCTGTTCTCTCACCAAATTAATGACACATGTGCTATAGGCACATACCAATTGGAAATGGACTCCTTGTCAGCCCCTGTAGAATGCACTATAGGTGCACAGGGCACAGGAGCCACTAAGGCCTACCAGGGGCTGCAGCATATCTTTTGCCACCCCTGGCTGGTTCTTAAATTGACACAACTGGCTGATCACTCAGCTGGGGTAAGGTGGTGTACACACCCCTTGCTTAGATATAGTATACCTATGTCTAAACCTATATCTGGACACATGTAAACCTGTGAGCCACTCCTATAGACAGGCCTCACCAATCCTGGAGGCTGGGTGCATGGTTTTTATGTGAGATGGAGCTCTAGCATGAGCTGAGCCTGTCTGCAGCCGTCGGGAACAAATCCCTAAGCTGTTTCAGGATAATGCCATACCATATACTATTAAGTGCCTTATAATCCTCGCGGTTATTTAGCAACTCTGGTTTGGCTTTATCAAAACATGTCGTGTAAGGTGTCATACGCTTTGGAATACCATCCCCTCGCCAGTTCTGGCGACGGGGATGGCATTCCACCCCTCTAGAGGGGTAAGACATGTTACTTCACTTTAATGCGGTTGATTTCTCCAAAGGCCTTAAGATCCCCAAAATGGATGCCTCTGCCACAGACAAATGTCTGGACCCCTGGAGCTGACCGAAACCCAGTCAAGGGGGTCCTGGACAAAGGGTTTCCTGTCACAGGAGGGTGTCACCGCCCTCCAGACAGGAGATAGTGTATTGTAGCAGGGAGGTTTGAATGAAACCAGACACTGCCTGGGGCGCACAAGGCTGCCCCTTGCATAATCCGGCCAAACCGGTTCTGGGGCACTCCAGCCCTCGTGCCAGGGCGGCCTGGATCAAAGGAAGGGGGTGTATCCACCCACTTCCTGGGTCCCACCCATAGGAGGGGACCTAGCAGGTAATCACGCCCACCAGATTCGAATAAGAGTGGGAGCAGTGCCAATGCACATCAGATTTCCTGGAAGAAACATTTTGAAACGATATTCTGGACCCTTCGCCCTCCATCTCAACGTGGAAGCCCGAAGAATCTCCCTTGTGGTCAAGGAGTGACCACCCTGCAGCAGCAGGCACCATCCAGCCCTCGACGTCTACTTAGTTGCAGTTCCCGCCGGAACTCGAGCGACTGAGATCGACGAGATCAAGCCTGCCCAGCTTCTAACAGCCCGATCCACAGTCCCTGCAAAGCTGAGACCCGTGGAGGCGACCGGAAGCGTGGGGCACGCCATCTTGAAGTGACCACGAGACGCTGACCGTGCAGCCCACGAGTGACCCTCGAAGCTGTACACCGGGGTTTGAGAAGCCCCCACCCTGAGCTACTCCTGAGCCGAAGTTCAGCCCTCCACACTCGACGAGTGCTGCGTGGGGCCCTTTGGCACGATTTGGCTCAACGCGTTGGCCCGGTCACTTGCCAGCTGGCTTGTGGTCCCTGTGCCGACGAACTACAAAGAAAGACTCGTGATTCTGGTTGCTCCAGATCCACACCAGCTCCCCTGAAAGGGAGCCCCGACTCTGACCTTCCTGGTCCGAGTGAGACGCCATCTTCCAATCCCGCGTGGATTGCTCTTACCAAGGCTTGTTTGCTCCAAACCGGAAGCCGACTGCACCGACGGTGAGAGCCTGCGTGGGACAGATCGTGACCTGCTCCTGGACGTCGCAGATGCCCCAGAGCCCACGTGACAGCGAAGAGAAGCGCCTCGACGACCACCTGATTGCGCCCGACATTGCCTGGTTCCGTCCTGGTTCCACCCTGGTCACTGCTGAGTGACCCAGACTCTGTCCCCTCTGCTTTCAGGTACTCTACAACTTGAGTCCACCCTTGGACTCCACCGGACACTTCGTCTTCACCCTGCCTGCAGCCCTTTCAGCTTCAAGCACCAAGAGCCTGCGTGTCAAAACCCGACGCCACTTCGACCCTGTGCACCCACTTCCTGTGGGTGAGGTAACTTTGCTCCGCCGGTGTTCCCACACTGGTGCACACCTCTAGGGTCTGTGTGTTAAGTTTTGTTCCTCTAGGTTCAGCGGAAGTGTCCTTAAACTTTAACTATTTGACTTTTACGCACCATTGGTTAACATTGGTGCATGCGTGCGCTTTCCGCACATCTCCCGAATCCCGAGGGCCATTCCCGACTTCAGCATTGCTTGTCCTGACTGCTCCCAGCGATTCCCTAGGCCCTAGGCCTAACCACTGCTCGAGTGGCCTTTCTTATACCACTTGTTTAGTATATGGTTTGAGTGGCCCCCTGCCCTCATCCATAATTGTGCAACTTTGTATGTTTAAACAGTGCTTTTGATTTAACGCTTGTGCCCCTTTATTCATAAAGAATACTGGGGATTGTTTTTAGTAATAAACACATATATTTTTATAATATATACTTGTGTGGTGTCCTTTCATTTGGTATTACAGGATTGTATGTGGTAAAACAGCTCGCTTAACACGACCTCTTAAGTTAAGCCTTTAGGCTGCTTAGTCCATGCTACCACTAGGATAGCTTGTCTAATAAGGTTGACTTACAACCAGACACCATAAGGGGATTGTTTGGTCAGGTAGTAGGTGGTTCCAGAATTGGAAACATCCCCTACCAGGCCAACTTCTCACACATATGCTACTTTGCAGTCATTTCTCGAAATACTACTGATGACCCTAAAGTTTTCTTCCATATGCTTTCCAAAAAGTGCTCTACCAACAATTCCTCTGATACAGAATTCAATACCCAACACATAGGTAATATATGAAAATGTGATCCTGATAGTAGCAGTCTCTGGGCCAGCTTAATCCCAATGCATACATCAGAATTTAGCTTCCCATGTGCTAGGTAGCTTGTGAAACTATAATTGTATGTATACAGCATAATACCATCTTTGAAATTATCGCCAAATACTGCGACTTACAAAGGACGTTTTTTCAATCTAACAATTGTGATCCCAAACACAACTATCCTATAGTAAACACCCCAAACGCCAAACCCACTGTAGGAAAAAAACATATTTTGAGTAATGCCCCCTAGATTTTTCCCATATCTGTTTTCCTGGCTTTAGAACTCTGGCATACTCCTGATTAGCATATTTAATGTATCTTTAGGTCACTACCAAGAGCCTGTAATTTAAATGCCATAAGATGACAGCGGCGCCTTTTGTGCCACCCACTATAGTGGCTGTACAAACATTGTTTCAGTCTTACCACTGTAGACTGGCAGCAATAGTGCAAAACATAAACTGCAACCTGTCAAAGTAAACACTTTTGACAGATAGCAACCTTCCTTTTAAATATTAATAAGTTACCCCGATTTAGTCCTTGTAGCCCACAAGACAGGGTGCATGGTATTTAAAGGTCGGCATGTGGAAATTTAAAGTTAGCATGCCCTTACAGTGACTAATCTCCCAAAATATTTTCATTATAAGAAGGCTGGCTGGTCCATAGAGAAACACAAGGAAGTAATATTAAATACTAAAACTGTATCTCGGGAAAGGGACCAGCTAGAAAAATAACTAAACCATTAACTAAATATCTAAAAAAATCCACTTCATTGTTGAAGCCAGGTTTTAATAAATATTAAGGAAAAGTAACTTTTATAAAGTTACCCTTTACCTTCCTTAACAGTCATAAGTCTATTTAGCATAATTTTCTGCCAGCTCTCAGCCCAGTATGCATGTTTCTGGTCTAGGAAAGACATGGCTTGGTAGTTCGGGCTGGACTGTTCCAATGAGGCACAGGGTCAAGACTGATTTGCATATAGCTGTGTCTGAACTGTGGTGGCGAAGTGAGCTAAAGAATGATGATGGATTCAATCCAGATCTGTGACTGGAGGTGAGTGTCTGAAAAGTTTCAGTGCTCTGTCCATCATCTCCTTGTGTTTGACTTAAATATAGTTCCATAAAACAATGGTAGGGGCTGATCCCCAGACCAGAATTATGGTCAGTTACAACCATAATGCCTTGTTTTTAACACCACCAACAAACGTTTGGGCAAAACATAAGTATTCTGGTACTTGGAAATGCTCAGAAGGCAAAATACCTATGCTTTACAAAACTCAAAAAATAACTTTATTAAAATATAGTTTTTGCTTTAAGGCTGGACAGTAAAAATAGAATTTCATTGAATAGATCTGCTTTTCTATTGCACCCTGCATTCTGCAACCATGAAGCACGCTTGCTAAGAGTAAATTTCACAATAGGCATTACTTTCACAATCCCACAGAGATATACATAAAAACTGTTGAAAAAAATCCCTTCCATCATTCCCATACACTGCTTAACAGCATATTGTATATTACTAGGATATCTTTTGATACTGCCAGCATTATAGCCCATTCCATCAGGTAAAAAAAAGAAAGAGAATGTGTTGTGGAAAAGCAAAAATAACAATGCTTTGCAAAACATACATCCTCCCTTCCACTATGAGAGAGTGTGGGAGATAGATTGTAACTTGAATGTCTATGAATTTGCCATGCAGTTTCCTCCTAATAAACACAGATTATGTGTCTTTTTCATGTGATAATAATCAATTATATACTTTCCTGAGTAATAGAAAGAGTAGCATGCAGATTTATTATGTAACTCTTAGAACCTGTTCGGGGATCACGGTGTAAGGAGGGGTAACTAGTCCACAACTGGAGGGGTTGAGGATTTTTGTCAATGGTGTCTAGGGATCCGACCTACTATGGCACTGCAAACTGGACAATAAGTAGGCCCTTTCAGCATTTGAACATCAGGGCAGTGGAGCAAGCTGGCCAAGTCTTTTCACAGAGGCAGTGTGTGTGGTAAAGACACATTAGTTACCAAATAGCGTGCAGCAGTGATTGTCCAATACAGTGTTTATATTTGTAACAGGGAATTACTTTATCATAAGAAAGTAAAATACTAAAGAAAGAAATATACTCTTGTACACATGCATTTATTACAGGTGCTAAAGAGAAAATAGGCAAAAGTGTATGAGGCTTAGTTATAATCTCACAGGTGCAACTCACAATGATTAGCATTAGAAGACTTCGGTCTCTTCTGTATGTTAACTAGTACTTAAATGCCCTTGTCACTGAAACCCCCCACAATAGCTGTTCATAAAGCAAAAAGAGTCTCAATGTCTAGTGCATGCAAGTTCAAGTGTGCAGAATTAGTTTCAGAATAGTGGTAGCAAGGTCGCCAGTGTAAGGCCATCAATCCGGAGTGCATATGCAACAGCCCCACCTTCCTTGGATGTTGTTTCAGAGATCTGTGCAGGCCACGACTGGTCAACTGGAATGGCTACAGGCTTCAATGGAAGAGCAGGTCCAATGGAAAAGCTGACCCCAAACAAGTGAGGAGCTCACCCACAGGTGCCAGAGACTCTTAGGTCTTCAGAGATACTTTGCTCTCTGGCAGGGTTAGACCAGAACACTGGATATCAGGTTTAGTCTTTGGAGGTTATGAATGCAATCCTTCTCTCTTGCTCTCTCCTTCTCCTTGGTTGGTGCAGGGCACCAGTTACGATGTATGCAACAATTGGGAGGCAGGAAGCCCCACTCCAGCACTCAGGTCAGCTCCACCATTGCTTCTGCTACTTCTTCTTAAGTGAAAGGCACCAATGGTGATTTAAAAGCTGTCATGGGGGTAGTGGGACCTGCACTATGACTTTGATTCGTTCCTGCTTCACTACCATGCTAGTCCACATTTATGTGTTCCTCTGGGCAGTCCACTCTTGCAGGGGTATCTCCCACTCCCCTCTCTCAGCGACCTAAAATGGCTCCAATACCGAGGAGTCCCACAGACCTTCCAAGTGAGGGAGCATCGCCCCTGGGAGATTGGCTGTCAACAACAGTAGCCCTTGAACTTAGGAATTTCAATTCTGAATAATTTCAAATAATTTCTGCAGAGTGCAACCTCTTCAGCCAGCAACAAATCTGAAACCACCTGGCCAAGTTTCAGTCCCACGTTTATAGTGATGAGGCAGACAGGATATGTTGATGCCACAGTGAAGGTCCTGAAACCAGTTCAAAGCAAGTCTCTCTCTTAGTGAATCTCTCCTCTGCAGGACATAGCCTTTTAGGTGATAGTTTCCACAGCAGGTAGTGATAAAGAGTGACTCAAACTAGAACACTCAAAACATGAGCACAATCATGCAGAAAGACCTTGCACCTGGCAGCCATTCACTCTTGGGAGTGGCATATCTGGGAGAGACAAAGGGACAGACCTTGTCTGGGTGGTCACCTCTACACAACAAAGGAGACCACTGTCTGCACCTCTCCACAGACACCATCAAACCAAATGATGGTGCACAGGAAGCGACAATCATTGAACCTTTGCTAAAATGGCTGCTGATGCTTAACTAAGGCAGCTCTTTCTCCATCCTCCAACACCTTATTGTTTGAGACTAAACCCCAAAACTCAGGCATGCTAGCCATACTCTCTGCCAGTCTGAGAAGGCTGTGCCTCAATCTCCATCTTGTGTCTTAGTTTACCAGAGATGACCCAAAATGGATCCCACTGGTCTAACATACACTACCATTCAGTATTAAGTGACACTACCATTCGTCATATTCTTCCTTTGCACACACCACTCATTCAGAGATGTCACTGAGCACACCATGGTAGCAGAAATATACCTGAGTGAAGCTGGTAGTCCTCTTATCCTACAAGAACATGAAAAAGGTGTGTCCTGTACTACAATTCAGATCGAATATTGGCAAAGCCAATAGGATTCGTCTACACGAGAGCTATTGGCATTATCAATATCTTTTACCTATATTATACAGCAGTGCAGCATGACTAAAAGTTAATGTAAAAAGTGTGATGACTACATAGACAGACACATGTCAAACACAGACGACTGAAGAGGCAAAGATCAGAGACTGTAGCAGCTGATCAGAGAGGGAAATATGCGGTAATAAGGATCAGAGACATGCAGCATACATGCCAACACTCCGGATTTAGGCGGGTGACTACCGATCTCAAGGCTAGTTTCCCGCCACCCCCCTCCCGTGATTCCTGCATTCAAAAACACGATTCCTCTGCTGGCTTCAACCTAGAAGAACTGGTCTAGTGAGACTTGTATTATTCACTGCCAGTAATCTGCTCCTGCAGGCCAGTGCGCTGCATTTTTGTCACACAGCTTTGCCTGCTATAGCGCTTTCTCCGTGCTCCTGACAGGTAAGGGTAAAAAACCTGTATATGCATTTCTGATATCCGGTCACACTTTCAAGTTCCATACATGACAACAGACCCGATTCAGGCCTCGATATAAGTCAAAGGAAGACATGCATTCTCCCGATTATTTTACTAAAATCTACCACTTTCTTCTTCTAAAAAGTTGCCATGTATGATGCAGTGAAATGTGACTGCAGGGATGAAGGCATAAATATTGGCTGTCGAAACAGGAAGTAGAGGAAAAGATCAGAGATATACAATAAAGACAGAACAGCAGAGATTGAGACAGAGATGAATGCCAGATGACTGTAGGAACAAACATCAGAGGTGGCACACTCCGGACTGACTGAGAGGACACAGCAGACACAATTGTCAGAAAGAGAAAAGACTGCAGAGACATATGACTTCCTGGACCTGCATCAGAGACAGACAAAGATCGGAGCCAAGAGATAGTAGATATAATAAACATGTGAAAGACCGTAGAGAAACAGATAAAGAGACATGCAAGAGACAGCGCTCAAAGACAGGACTCTGTAAACATAGAAACACGGTTCAGACATATATCAGACACAGCACAGTGAAAATCAGAGAGTGGCAACAGCACACAGCTGAGACTAAGCACATGTAGGTCAGCAGACTAGCAAAGTAAATAAAAGGCATATGTATGAATCTGTGAGAGAGCCGTACCTGTACATTTTAAGTGCTGAAGCACTGAGCTTAGCTGGTGAGGGAGTGCCAACACACATGGGTAAGGGTGCGATCTGGGCAGATATGGGAGTGGGGGCGGGGAACCTCACCTACCCACCACAGATCTTTGTTATCATCTCCCACGCACGATGCAGTTTCTTGTATAATATATGGGCTTACACAGTGAGTGTGCTGCATTCCACCTACTTTACAACGTAGCAACAAATCATAGGCAGATGAAAAATAACCAGATGAAAGGATATGTGTCGACACAAAGAAAACAATCGCGACTCTTGTTATTGAGTGTCTGGACCACACCCTGGGAATTCACAAATATGAAGATAGCTCAGCGGTTTGGGCTGTCACTGCAGAGATCGGTGTGTTACCTGCAAGTCACTGGTTCTCTTTCTAATGGTGATTCTGGGACTTCTTTTCAACTGTTTCCCCATTTGCCGTGCAGTGTGCTCTTCAGCAACCACATCCCTTGGTCTCAGTTATGACTGTTAACCCCTCCGCTGTGCCGCCGATTTTGCGGAGGTGCGGCAGTTCAGCAAAACGGGCGGGGCCGCATCGGCCATTGGCCGACGGCAGCACCAGCGAGGTATGTGCAGCCGTCGGCCAATGGCTGACGGCAGCATGGAAGAGGTTAAATTACTAAATGGGTTAATATACCTGATGCTGTGATTTGCCTGGATGCTTATAGTTTCAGTAAAACAGCTCAGTGGGTTATAGCACCAGGCATCACCTACAAGGTTTACTTTCAGTAAGATCGCTCAACCGCTTGGTACAGCTGCTGCAATGTTCTGGGTACCAGCAGTATGTGACATGATCATCGAGTGGTGTTGCGAGCTAACGCACACATTGCTGCGAGTTGTGTGTGGCATACAGGACACTGCTGTCAATACTCTTTTCCAACTGAGGCCCAGATTTTCACAAAAGGCATGGACCGCAGATCAACAGCCAAAAGTGCTGCGCTGCATTACCTGACAGAGAGTGAGAAGGAGAGCGCCATGTCTATGGAGATACGGTGCTCTCCTCTCCTCTTCCTAGTGCTGGCGCTGATTTCAGATGCTGTAGCGCCGTAGCTTTAGGGTGCATGCCTGAGTCTATCATATGTTTTGTACAGAAAGGGTGCCCTCCTGTACAAAATAATATACAGAGACATTAAAACTTTTCCTACTTTGTATGTGTGCTGTACAGTGCAGCACATATCAGTGCTTAATTTGAGCAGGTGCTTTCAGGTGCTCAGCACCTGCACTTCTTTCACAGGGCCAGGGCTACAATATCTGAACCTGCAGGTTATGGTCTCAATATTAATTGTTCAATTTAAAATAAAAAAAATAATATACATTGCATGGTGACTGGCTAGTAAATGTTCATAGGCAGGCCGGCATACACCTGTCCAGGCAGGCATGATTGTGTATCACCACGTTAGTGATGATGTCATCACGCCGATCACAAATCCAAGAAGTTATCGACAAACTATGGCTTGCATTCTATTCCCCTAGTCTGCTGCACCCTGCCACTGCCTGAGCCTACACCTCCCATTGAATAATTGTAGCTGGGGGCTGGCTCATGACGGAGTTGAGACAAGGAAGCTGCAAGAGTGCATTTGGAACTTGGGAGTGAGGGCTCTTGAGGAAGAATAAATGAAAGTAAGTTTGGACTTTCCACTTGCTGCATAGCCAGTGTAGCAAATCCGGCAGCCCTGCATTGCTGCTATCCTCAATGTGCCTGATGCAGCTGTGGCCCAACACAACTTTTGTGCGCCATGGCGTCACCAGTAGAATCTGTGCACTGCACCCCTGCATGGTATTTGCTGAGCGTGAGTGAGTCCAGTAGGCACCACAACCATACTTACCGGCATTGGCAGCATTACTGGTGGGGACAATGCCTGTGCTCTAGCAGGCAGGATCACAGCAAGCTGAGCAGTGGATGCCGATGCCGTCGTCATCCCTGGACCTACTAATTACAGGCAGCACTAGCAGTGACATGACCTGCTGTGCTCAAGCAGCCACCTGTTCCGCAATCAACCCAGTCATACCACACTGAATAATATATGCAAAAAAAAATTCATTTGGTGTACATTTGTTTTTTGCACTCGGTGTACGTAAGAAAGTAAAATATGTCATCTTCCGCTTCTTTAGGAATGACAACAGGTAAACGCAGAGTTCAAAATAGCAGGGACATGTACAGGCTGACGACAGGGGTCACATGCAGCAGCAGTGATAGAGATGAGAGACAGCAAGAGTAAAGAGGAGAAGAAACAACAAGAGAGGAGAGAGATACAATGGAGCAAAGTACAAGAAAAGGAGGAGAGCAAATCAGATACAAGGAGAAAGCAGCCATGATGTGAAGAAGAGAGCATTAAGAAGAGAGAAGATAGAATGAAAGGATGTGGAGGACAGGACAGAGGAAAAAAAACAGACAAATGATAAAATGGAGACACAGCTAATCACTCTTAGAGAGTGATAGTAAAGAGCCAAGATCGAGAGGAGAGAGAGCAGAGCATGGATAAAAGTGCAGAGAAAAAAGGACAGGGCTAAAATGAATGAAGGGCAAATCAGAAATACAGAGTGTGATAAAGGTGATAGAAAACAATTAGAGAGGTGAGAGGATGGACTCTTGGAGCAAAGACTTAGGGGACAGACAACAGATCAAGGTTAGAAGATAGAGACTGAGGCAGTGAGAGTGTTGAAAGTGGGGCTCACCGGAGGAAGACGTGAGCGGTAGCCTCCTTGGCAAAATTTTCTGCACCTGCACTTCTTTATTTACAAATTAAGCACTGGCACACATGCAAAGTCGGAAAATGAGAAATAACAACATTTCCTCCTCTTAAATCCTCCTCTCAAATTCTCCTCTTAAATGGTGTTTACTTTTGGAGCTAAACCCTGTCTAAGATTTTTTGTACTTAGGATTTTGCATCAAAAAGCATAGGTGGTAGCATGGAAACTCCCATTTGCCATCCATGAAATGCCACCTTGGCACTAACTAACGCAAAGCAATGCTTCGCCTGCTTTGCGTTACATTCAGGGTACTTTCCAGCTCTAAACTAGTTTTTCACTGGAAAGTAGATTAGGAAAAAAACATTTTGTGCTGATTAGCACCACTTTGTGATGCTAACCCAGAGAAAATGTTGGTAAATCTACCTCTGGAATTAGTTATTAACTGATCGATTAATTAAAATCATTACAGTAAAAACAACTGCGCTTTCGGGCATAGTGCAACCCCCAATATTACTCATATTTCATGTATACTTAAAACCATTGATACAGTCTACCTCTGAGTCTTTCAACTCTCTGAGAGCAACGCAATCAGGACAGGTTCCAACACCAGTGAGTTACAGCACTATGGAGGATCAAAAAAATACAGTGGTACCAATTTCTTCACAGGAAACTATTTATTTTAATTCTAAGCAAAGGATAAAAGAAAAGAAGTGCACTCAGTTGAAAATGCATGCAAAAAAGCAAAGCTACATTAGGCAGTATGCATAGCTCAGAAGCAAACCGTAAAGGTAATGCACTAGAAGAAAGAGGCGAGCACAGAAACCACAAACTGCCAGAGTGAGGCACAGAGGATCACAGACAGAATGGAATGATACCCACGGTAGACAAGTAACAGCCTGATGCGGAAGGAGCAGGTAGAGATGGCCTGCAAAACAATGCATTCTTATGGAGTGCTTCACTATGAAACATTTAAAAGTACAGGAAGCTGTACTTGGTCCAGGCTCCCCGAATGGACAAACTCAGGAAGAGAAAGTGGGAGGAGGCTCTGACCAATAAGAAGCAAAGAAATGAGAGTGAAGTCTAAGTAAGCCAATGGTAAGTGATGGTAAGTCATGGTTGGGTTTTAAGCCCTTTTTAGGTTTCGCCTGGCGTTTACTGCGCAAGCATTATCGCGCAGGCGAAAACTTTTGTAAACAAGTATGGAGCTTTCTCCCGCCTCTGTCTTCCATTGGCTAGCTCCATAAATGGAGGCTAGCCATTGGAAGACAGATCTGCCCGTCATTGCCGGAGCAGATTCGTGGGCGTTCCCGCGATTTTTACTCATCCCGCCCCCTTGCGATCGTCATGTGGCGGTGGGCGGGTTTTCTTTTTTTTCGGTCATGTGTTTGTCTTTTTGGAAGTGCCTTTAGCCGGAGTGGTCGGCGAGATTTACGTTGCCAGGAAGTTGTTGTTATTTGCGATCAAGTAAGCAGCATTTTGTTTATAATTTTGCTCCTTGCTCTTGTCTATGTTTTGTTGTCTAATGCTTGTTTTTGTTCCTTTTACAGGTCCCCCCCGGCCCGTGGCCGTTCCGTGCAGCGTCGTGCAAGGAGTGTTTTGCCCGGTATGTATGCAGCTGTTTGCTGGTCTCAGGTAAGTCATCTTGTCTCTGTTTGTTGTCTAATGCTTGTTTTTGTTCCTTTTACAGATCCCCCCCGGCCCGTGGCCGCTCCGTGTAGCGTCGTGCAAGGAGTGTTTTGCCCGGTATGTATGCAGCACTTTCTGGGTCTCGGGTAAGCCACCTTGTCTCTGTTTTGTTGTCTAATGCTTGTTTTTGTTCCTTTTATAGGCCCCCCCCCGGCCCGTAGCCGTTCCGTGCAGCGTCGTGCAAGGAGTGTTTTGCCCGGTATGTATGCAGCTGTTTGCGGGTCTCAGGTAAGCCATCTTGTCTCTGTTTGTTGTCTAATGCTTGTTTTTGTTCCTTTTACAGGTCCCCCCCGGCCCGTGGCCGTTCCGTGCAGCGTCGTGCAAGGAGTGTTTTGCCTGGTACGTATGCAGCACTTTGTGGGTCTCGGGTAAGCCATCTTGTCTCTGTTTTGTTGTCTAATGCTTGTTTTTGTTCCTTTTACAGGTCCCCCCCGGCCCGTGGCCGTTCCGTGCAGCGTCGTGCAAGGAGTGTTTTGCCCGGTATGTATGCAGCTGTTTGCGTGTCTCAGTTAAGCCATCTTATCTCTGTTTGTTGTCTAATGCTTGTTTTTGTTCCTTTTACAGATCCCCCCGGCCCGTGGCCGTTCCGTGCAGCGTCGTGCAAGGAGTGTTTTGCCCGGTATGTATACAGCTGTTTGCGGGTCTCAGGTAAGCCATCTTGTCTCTGTTTGTTGTCTAATGCTTGTTTTTGTTCCTTTTACGGATCCCCCCCGGCCCGTGGCCGTTCCGTGCAGCGTCGTGCAAGGAGTGTTTTTCCCGGTATGTATGCAGCTGTTTGCGGGCCATCTTGTCTCTGTTTGTTGTCTAATGCTTGTTTTTGTTCCTTTTACAGATCCCCCCGGCCCGTGGCCGTTCCGTGCAGCGTCGTGCAAGGAGTGTTTTGCCCGGTATGTATGCAGCTGTTTGCGGGTCTCAGGTAAGCCATCTTATCTCTGTTTGTTGTCTAATGCTTGTTTTTGTTCCTTTTACAGATCCCCCCCGGCCCGTGGCCGTTCCGTGCAGCGTCGTGCAAGGAGTGTTTTGCCCGGTATGTATACAGCTGTTTGCGAGTCTCAGGTAAGCCATCTTGTCTCTGTTTGTTGTCTAATGCTTGTTTTTGTTCCTTTTACGGATCCCCCCCCGGCCCGTGGCCATTCCGTGCAGCGTCGTGCAAGGAGTGTTTTGCCCAGTATGTATGCAGCTGTTTGCGGGTCTCAGGTAAGCCATTTTGTCTCTGTTTGTTGTCTAATGCTTGTTTTTGTTCCTTTTACAGATCCTCCCGGTCCGTGGCCGTTCCGTGCAGCGTCGTGCAAGGAGTGTTTTGCCCGGTATGTATGCAGCTGTTTGCGGGTCTCAGGTAAGCCATCTTGTCTCTGTTTGTTGTCTAATGCTTGTTTTTGTTCCTTTTACAGATCCCCCCCCGGCCCGTGGGCGTTCCGTGCAGCGTCGTGCAAGGAGTGTTTTGCCCGGTATGTGTACAGCTGTTTGCGGGTCTCAGGGAAGCCATCTTGTCTCTGTTTTGTTGTCTAATGCTTGTTTTTGTTCCTTTTACAGGTCCCCCCGGCCCGTGGGCGTTCCGTGCAGCGTCGTGCAAGGAGTGTTTTGCCCAGTATGTATGCAGCAGTTTGCGGGTCTCAGGTAAGCCATCTTGTCTCTGTTTGTTGCCTAATGCTTGTTTTTGTTCCTTTTACAGGACCCCCTCGGCCCGTGGCCGTTCCGTGCAGCGTCGTGCAAGGAGTGTTTTGCCCGGTATGTATGCAGCTGTTTGCGGGTCTCAGGTAAGCCATCTTGTCTCTGTTTTGTTGTCTAATGCTTATTTTTGTTCCTTTTACAGATCCCCCCCCGGCCCGTGGGCATTCCGTGCAGCGTCGTGCAAGGAGTGTTTTGCCCGGTATGTATACAGCTGTTTGCGGGTCTCAGGTAAGCCATCTTGTCTCTGTTTGTTGTCTAATGCTTGTTTTTGTTCCTTTTACAGGTCCCCACGGCCCGTGGCCGTTCCGTGCAGCGTCGTGCAAGGAGTGTTTTGCCCGGTATGTATGCAGCAGTTTGCGGGTCTCAGGTAAGCCATCTTGTCTCTGTTTTGTTGTCTAATGCTTGTTTTTGTTCCTTTTACAGGTCCCCCCGGCCCGTGGGCGTTCCGTGCAGCGTCGTGCAAGGAGTCTTTTGCCCGGTATGTATGCAGCAGTTTGCGGGTCTCAGGTTAGCCATCTTGTCTCTGTTTGTTGCCTAATGCTTGTTTTTGTTCCTTTTACAGGACCCCCTCGGCCCGTGGCCGTTCCGTGCAGCGTCGTGCAAGGAGTGTTTTGCCCGGTATGTATGCAGCTGTTTGCGAGTCTCAGGTAACCCATCTTGTCTCTGTTTTGTTGTCTAATGCTTATTTTTGTTCCTTTTACAGATCCCCCCCGGCCCGTGGGCATTCCGTGCAGCGTCGTGCAAGGAGTGTTTTGCCCGGTATGTATACAGCTGTTTGCGGGTCTCAGGTAAGCCATCTTGTCTCTGTTTGTTGTCTAATGCTTGTTTTTGTTCCTTTTACAGGTCCCCACGGCCCGTGGCCGTTCCGTGCAGCGTCGGGCAAGGAGTGTTTTGCCCGGTATGTATGCAGCTGTTTGCGGGCCATCTTGTCTCTGTTTGTTGTCTAATGCTTGTTTTCGTTCCTTTTACAGATCCCCCCCGGCCCGTGGCCGTTCCGTGCAGCGTCGTGCAAGGAGTGTTTTGCCCGGTATGTATGCAGCTGTTTGCGGGTCTCAGGTAAGCCATCTTGTCTCTGTTTGTTGTCTAATGCTTGTTTTTGCTCCTTTTACAGATCCCCCCGACCTGTGACCGTTCCGTGCAGCGTCGTGCAAGGAGTGTTTTGTCCGGTATGTATGCAGCTGTTTGCGGGTCTCAGGTAAGCCATCTTGTCTCTGTTTGTTGTCTAATGCTTGTTTTTGTTCCTTTTACAAATCCCCCCCGGCCCGTGGCCATTCCGTGCAGCGTCGTGCAAGGAGTGTTTTGCCCGGTATGTATGCAGCTGTTTGCGGGTATCAGGTAAGTCATCTTGTCTCTGTTTGTTGTCTAATGCTTGTTTTTGTTCCTTTTACAGATCCCCCCCGGTCCGTGGCCGTTCCGTGCAGCGTCGTGCAAGGAGTGTTTTGCCCGGTATGTATGCAGCTGTTTGCGGGTCTCAGGTAAGCCATCTTGTCTCTGTTTGTTGTCTAATGCTTGTTTTTGTTCCTTTTACAGATCCCCCCCGGCCCGTGGCCGTTCCGTGCACCGTCGTGCAAGGAGTGTTTTGCCCGGTATGTATGCAGCTGTTTGCGGGTCTCAGGTAAGCCATCTTGTCTCTGTTTGTTGTCTAAGGCTTGTTTTTGTTCCTTTTACAGATCCCCCCCGGCCCGTGGGCGTTCCGTGCAGCGTCGTGCAAGGAGTGTTTTGCCCGGTATGTATAAAACTGTTTGCGGATCTCAGGTAAGCCATCTTGTCTCTGTTTTGTTGTCTAATGCTTGTTTTTGTTCCTTTTACAGGTCCCCCCCGGCCCGTGGCTGTTCCGTGCAGCGTCGTGCAAGGAGTGTTTTGCCCGGTATGTATGCAGCAGTTTGCGGGTCTCAGGTAAGCCATCTTGTCTCTGTTTGTTGTCTAATGCTTGTTTTTGTTCCTTTTACAGATCCCCCCGGCCTGTGGCCGTTCCGTGCAGCGTCGTGCAAGGAGTGTTTTGCCCGGTATGTATGCAGCTGTTTGCGGGTCTCAGGTAAGCCATCTTGTCTCTGTTTGTTGTCTAATGCTTGTTTTTGTTCCTTTTACAGATCCCCCCCGGCCCGTGGCCGTTCCGTGCAGCGTCGTGCAAGGAGTGTTTTGCCTGGTATGTATGCAGCTGTTTGCGGGTCTCAGGTAAGTCATCTTGTCTGTGTTTGTTGTCTAATGCTTGTTTTTGTTCCTTTTACAGACCCCCCCCCGGCCGTGGCCGTTCCGTGCAGCGTCGTGCAAGGAGTGTTTTGCCCGGTATGTATGCAGCTGTTTGCGGGTCTCAGGTAAGCCATCTTGTCTCTGTTTGTTGTCTAATGCTTGTTTTTGTTCCTTTTACAGATCCCCCCCGGCCCGTGGCCGTTCCGTGCACCGTCGTGCAAGGAGTGTTTTGCCCGGTATGTATGCAGCTGTTTGCGGGTCTCAGGTAAGCCATCTTGTCTCTGTTTGTTGTCTAATGCTTGTTTTTGTTCCTTTTACAGATCCCCCCCGGCCCGTGGGCGTTCCGTGCAGCGTCGTGCAAGGAGTGTTTTGCCCGGTATGTAGACAGCTGTTTGCGGATCTCAGGTAAGCCATCTTGTCTCTGTTTTGTTGTCTAATGCTTGTTTTTGTTCCTTTTACAGGTCCCCCCGGCTTGTGGCCGTTCCGTGCAGCGTCGTGCAAGGAGCGTTTTGCCCGGTATGTATGCAGCTGTTTGCGGGTCTCAGGTAAGCCATCTTGTCTCTGTTTTGTTGTCTAATGCTTGTTTTTGTTCCTTTTACAGGTCCCCCCCGGCCCGTGGCCGTTCCGTGCAGCGTCGCGCAAGGAGTGTTTTGCCCGGTATGTATGCAGCAGTTTGCGGGTCTCAGGTAAGCCATCTTGTCTCTGTTTTGTTGTCTAATGCTTGTTTTTGTTCCTTTTACAGGTCCCCCCCGGCCCGTGGCCGTTCCGTGCAGCGTCGTGCCAGGAGTGTTTTGTCCGGTATGTATACAGCTGTTTGCGGGTCTCAGGTAAGCCATCTTGTCTCTGTTTTGTTGTCTAATGCTTATTTTTGTTCATTTTACAGGTCCCCCCCGGCCCGTGGGCGTTCCGTGCAGCGTCGTGCAAGGAGTGTTTTGCCCGGTATGTATGCAGCTGTTTGCGGGTCTCAGGTAAGCCATCTTGTCTCTGTTTGTTGCCTAATGCTTGTTTTTGTTCCTTTTACAGGTGGCCCCCGGCCCGTGGCCATTCCGTGCAGCGTCGTGCAAGGAGTGTTTGGCTCGTGGCTTCAGTTGTCTTTTTCCGCAAGATAAAGGTGAGTGCAGCGCTTGTGACAAGCCCTGTGTTGTGAATGTTTACGTTTGCATAGTATGCTTTTAACATATCTTTTTTGCATTTCAGATTTCCTTTGGCTCGTGTTTAGCTCGTGTCTTCAGGTGTCGTTTTCCTCAAGATAAAGGTGAGTGCAGCGCTTGCGAAATGCCCCGTGTTGTGAATGTTTACCTTTGCATAGTATGCTTCTAACACGTTGATTTTTTTATTTCAGATTTCCTTTGGCTCGTGTTTGGCTCGTGGCTTCAGTTGTCTTTTTCCGCAAGATAAAGGTGAGTGCAGCGCTTGTGACAAGCCCTGTGTTGTGAATGTTTACGTTTGCATTTGCGAGAGATTAGGCTATTGGCTTTGTAAATGACAATGCCATTTATTTATGTTGTCAAAACAAACACATAAATAAAAATGTTGTCATTTACAATGCCAATAGCTCTAACTTTTCCAAAGGCGAAACCGTTGCATTGTAAATGCTTGTTTAGCACCTGCGGTGTCTCCGGCAAGACCTAACAACAGTATGCAGCTACCACAGTTTCATGATTTTTTCCACGAACACTAGGAGTAGGACTGATTTCTACGATGCACTCTTTAGAACATAGAGCCACCCCCTCAGTTTCAGTACCTTAAACACAGTACTTGCGCATGATTGTCATGCGCTTAAGCACAAAAATTTCAGGATACCAGTAAAAACTACAGCTGAGTTACTCATAGTAGAGCCACACATCTGTAAAACCATGCATGGCAATAAACATAGCAGGAAGACCTCCTAGTACCCACCCGCGGCCGGCAGTAGGAGTTGCTGTAGGGCGGTGACGTGGGGGGGGGGAGGGGCAGGGTGGGGGGTAGTAAGGTATGGATTACAGAGTTTAACAGGTAAGTAAACAAATAAATAAATAAAACGAATTTCGTTGCGCGCACTGCATCGCATTTGGTGATGCTGTGCGTGCAACGAAATTCGTTTTATTTATTTATATGTCAATGCCCTACAGGAAATCCTACTGCCGGCCGCGGCTGCTAGTACCATGCACTGTTCACTGTTTTTTCCCCCCAAACCATGCATAGGACATTCCTGTCCAAACAGTAACTCTTTAACATGTTAACATTTGTTGGCGACATTTGTAATGGCCAAAATGCTATTTCTTTTCTCTCTCTGCTTGGTTCCAAAGCTGCATCAGATCGCCAGTATACAGTGATTCAGTCATATAATTCATTGAAATAAATATGCTGCACTGTCAACATTCCTTTGTTATTGTGTGAAGCTCTTGTACCCGTGATTCCGGATAATAAGATGTATAGGTTTCTATGCGAATAAAAAAAGAATCCCGTTTGCTGGAGGATGTAGCCATGTTATTATACTACCATGTTATTAATCTAAATACTGTAGCCATCTGATTGATATCAGGGAAGCGACAGGGCCTAAAGAGATGACAGGCAGACTTGCTTTGTGTTCAATCACTGCAGATTCGGAAGGACTGTGAATTTCTCAATTCCTGGCATTTATTTTGAGAATTCTTCTCTCTTCGGCAAGGTAATTAGCTCGATCTTTATCTGCGATGGCCAGCAGAATATTTCCATGCTCCTGAATATTTGTGGGCTAAAAGTCTTTAAAATAATGTTCCTGAAATTACTTATTTGGACACAGATATAACGTTATTTCCTGTTGGCAGTAATATTTGGTGTCAGTTACAAAGCACAACATTAAGTTATCCCCTCTGGAAGAGCTGGCCGTTGCTGTGAGAACGCCATGGGCGAAACCAAACATGGCGCCCCGTCCCACTCGTCCCCTTTAATTGTCTATGTGTGGAAAATTAGGGAGGCGTAGGAGGAAGGTGAGAGGGCAAGATGAAGGAGCACCATGAAAAAAGAAACACACTAAAGACAGACAATAGCGCCTTGCAGCCTCCAGAAAAGTGTTCAAACACACTTTACTAAGTTGTAGGGAGACCAGGGCTTTAAGTGGGATGAAAAAACTGGGGGGTCTCTCAAAGGGGCGTGGCCAATGTAATTAGGGGCGTGGCTTTAAACACTTATGTTCAAAATCGGTGCTTAGCATAGTGTGCCGCCCAACATGTATTTTGCTGTTTCTGTCATTGCATCCAGATATAAGATACAAGTAGTAACATCATACCTACAACAAGTCAGGACTATTGGCTTTGTCAATGGTTATTAGTTGCATAAGATAAATAAGTTGCAACTATGACGTGTAACATATAATATTGAAACCACTTCCACTTAAAGCCCTGGTGACCCTAACACAATGTTGCTGCTCCTGCAGTTTAAAAAAGAGAAGGGAAATCCAGAGAGAAAATGACTCTCTTTAAGGATTTCCCTTCCCCTACAGCTCACCTTGCATGACGTCATGTCGTCACTTCTCCACTAGTTGAGAAGTAAGCAGTGTGGGCAGCGCACATCGGTGTGCCTGCTGTCTAGAAACGGGTCTCTATTGGGCTCTGGCACCCTGGCACTTTTTTCCAGACTGCAGTGACAGCTGTCACTGCAGTCCGGGGGAAAAAACGGACCGCCTTTGCCAGGGCTCAAAACAGAGCCCGATAGAGACCCGTTTCGAGGCCCCCTGAAACAAAACTGCCGGTGCTCAGACCCCTTAAGACCCGGCCCACTTAAAGCCCTGAGGGAGACAACTACGCCCTGAGGCCGGGCCCAGCTCGCGCATGCTAATGGCAGGCTCTGATCGCTGGAAGGCTGGATGTCAGTTCTGTGAGCAAGTCCCTTTCATGCAGTTCTTAATTTGAGCTGGTGGTTTCCGGTGCTCAGCACCGGCACTTAATCATCAACACCGGCACTTTTCGTGAGCACCAGTGAAGGAGACATTCATTTATGTTAAGCACGGGGAGACTGATGGATTTGCCCAGAATCACAGGTTGAGCCAATGCCATGACTCGAACCTGGTTCCCCAGCTTCAAAGTCAGCTGCTCTGGCCACTATGCCACAACCTCTACCCACTTTCATGGTTGGTAGTTGGTTCTGTTTTAGGCGGCGCTAACAGGAGAAATGGGTTGGTGCAAGCTGCCACCTGACGAGAGCCCCAGCACTTATTTGTTTACAAATTAACCACTGCTTTCATGGCAGTAATCATTGCTTAGGTAGCATTAACTCATTGAACTCCGCAGTGTCCGGTCTGCTCCGCAGAGAGGATGCTTTTTTGTGGATTATGACATGTAAGATTCCCTACTAACTCACATTCACAGCTGTCAATGATGAGTCAATTAATTAGACACAGAGGAGACACCAACATACTGATTACCATGACATGATGGCGATCCTCATCATCCTTGCTTTATTCTCGAAGTATCGTATACTCTTGACCAATTCGCCGGAAGGGTCAAACTGGCCACATGCCCCTCTGGCATTTTTCCAGTGGACAGCATGCTTAGGGGCTGCTTATGGAGCGGGGTGGGATAGAGTGGTACAACCATGCCCCCATGACCCTATTGTAGTCACAGACTCCAGCAGTGTGGGGCAGATTTTAATGTTTTTTCCAAGGTTGATTTTAGTCTCCAGCCTGGCTCTATTTGCAGCTAGAAACAGTTGGACCCAGATTCTGAAAGGTTTCGCGTCGGGTTAGCGGTACATTTTTACCACTAATCCTATTTGTATTCATAAAAATAAATATTTGCGTTGATTTGTATGGAAAAGTAATGCAAAGCAGCGTGAAACATTGCTTTGCATTACTTTGCGTTAAGGGGGATGTTACATGGTTGGTACATGGGCGTTCCCATGCAACCACCCATGCTTTTTGATGCTAAACCCGATTCACTAATATTAGTGGAACGGGTATAGCGCCAAAAATTAACGCAGCTGAAAAGCAGGTGTTCAATAGAGATTTTTTTACATTCTGCTTGCCTTTCCGACTTTGCCTGCATGCTGCACCATATAGTACACATACAAAGTAGTGAAATGATTTTGGACATCCCTAGGCATAGTATTTTGAACAGGAAGGGTACTCTTCCTGTACAAAACCTATGTGAGACTCAGGCAGGCACCCTAGCGCCTTGGCGGTAAGGTGTGTGCCTGTTGCACACCCGCTGAAATCAGCACTAGTGCTACAGAGAGGGGAGGAGAGAGCCATTTCTCTGTGAATATGGGGCTCTACTGCTCTCCCATGTCACGCAGCGCAGCCTTTTAGGAGGCTGCACTGCCTGACAGTGTTCAGAATCTGGGCCATGGTCTATTGAACAGCCAGGCCCCTGTGCGGTGTTAGGTGACCACGATGCAGCCCACTTCAGTGGGGCGTAGTTGTTACATGCTGCAGTTATAGCCTTCTGCATGACCTCAATTTACAATAGAGGTAGCAGGTGAGGAAGGAGCCATTCCCGCGAGCGTATCTACTAATCCAACCAATGCCGTGCAAGACCATACCCAGCCCTCTGCACAACAGAACAGTGTCATGGAGTGTGCACAGACCTCATCTCGCAGTGTGGTGGCATATGCAACATTCACTGGCAACATTCACCTTGATGCCAGAGGTGTTTTAAGGAATGGGCTAAATGGGCAATGGTCCAGGGCCCCACCTTCTAACGGGCCCCTGGGAAAGAGGAATTGTACCCTTTTTCATATGTGTCCATTTCTCCATCTCAACCTTTAACATATTAATCAATATTGTTTGGCCTCGCTGGACTTTGAATTAGCAGAAATGGGTAATACAATGCAAAGGTGTTCCAAACAGGGCACCCTAAAGTATGTCTTACTCAGGAACCCCAAAATACTTAAGATGACATTGCTTAAGGTGATCGGCCTGGTCACATAATTGCCTTCCCACTGTGCTGTCTGGCATCCACTGGTGCTATGCTGCACACAACGTTTTGTATACAAATTTGTAAACAAAAACGAAGTAAAAAAAATGGACAAAGTCCATGGACTAAAGTGGCTAAGGATCGACAATGAGTTCTCAGGAGTGTCAAAGTGTATCTAAGTGTATCTAACCTCAGTGAATTCAGTTGCCACTTTTCACACAGAGAGGTGTACTTTCATTTGTGAGGCTCCCACAGAAAGGGTTTATCTGCCTCCTATTGTCTGGGATGCTGCTGGACTTCCTCATTGCAAATTCTGCATCAGGTATTATTGGCATGGCTATTTTGACTGTCCGTGATGCGTTGTGTGTTAAAGCATTAGGACACTTCAATCAATCAATCAATCAATCATGCCATTCATAAAGCGCACTACATACCTGCGAGGGTCTCAAGGTGCTGGGGGGGAGGGTGCTGCTAGTGATCGAAGGGCCAGGTCTTGAGGAGTCTTCTGAAGGCCGGTAGGTCTTGTGTCTGCCGCATGTTGGTGGGGAGGGTGTTCCAGGTCTTGCCGGCGAGGTGGAAGAAGGATCTGCCGCCGGCTATCATTCTTCGGATGCAGTGAAATGTGGCGAGGGCAAGGCTGGCGGAGCGGAGCTGGCGGGTGGGGGAGTAGAAGTTGAGTCGTCTGTTGAGGTATGCTGCGCCGGTCTTGTGGAGAGCTTTGTGTGCGTGGGTGAGAAGTTTGAAGGTTATCCTCTTGTTGACTGGGAGCCAGTGCAGGCCTCTCAGGTGAGGTGTGATGTGGCTGCGGCGGGGGATGTTGAGGATCAGACGTGCTGAGGCGTTCCGGATGCGTTGCAATCGTCTCAGGAGCTTGGCCGGTGTTCCAGCGTTGAGGGCCTTTCCGTAGTCCAGCCTACTGGTGACGAGGGCCTGGGTGACTGTTCTTCTTGTCTCGGTGGGGAAGATCCTGCGGAGCATTCGGATGGTGTTGAAGCAGGATGAGGAGACGGCGTTGACCTGTTTGGTCATGGAGAGGGTGGAGTGGAGGATGATCCCCAGGTTGCGTGCGTGGTCGGTGGGTGTTGGGCTGTTCCTAGGGTTGATGGCCACCAGGAGTTGTCCCAGGCTGAGGGGTCGGAGCTGAGGATGAGGACCTCTGTTTTGTCCGAGTTCAGCTTCAGCCGGCTGTTCCTCATCCATTCGGCGATGGCCTTCATTCCTTCGTGGAGGTTTGTTTTGGCGGTGTGATGGTCTTTGGTGAGGGAGATGATCAGCTCGTCGCCGTAGGAGATGATGTTGAGGTTGTGCTGTCGGGCGACATGGGTGAGCGGTGTCATGTAGATGTTGAACAGCGTCGGGCTGAAAGAGGAGCCATGGGGTACGCCGCAGATGATTTCGGTGGCAGTGGAGCAGAAGGGGGGGGGGAGGCAGATGCTCTGGGTTCTGCCGGAGAGGAAGGATGTGGCCCAGAACACAATGGGCCCTATTATGGAAAGGGCGCACTTTCCCTGTTTGCGTCTGCCGCAAAGAGGAAAAGTGCACCCTATTTCATGGAAGGCACCTCCCCCAGGGCAGCCGCAAACTCGCACTGCCCCCAGTGCAGCGCACTCATGTGAAAAACAGCAAGGCTGCTTTAAAGCCGGTCTGGAGTTTCACAGTGCAGGCGGCACCCACCTGCACTTTAAAGGGGAGTAGATATCCCCTTGCAGGCGGGTGCAGTCAGTGACGTAAATGTCTATTGCACCCCCGGAGCACATCTGTAATACAGCCCTTGGAGAGAACATTCTCATTTCATGTTCCTGATGACAGTCTGTGATATGGGCGAGCCACCAACATGCAATGCCCTTAACTGTAAAGACTTGCAGAAGAACAGAGGGTTAGGGGTTGAATGGCTGGAGAAATCAATTCACTATCAGACTAGTAGACCTGATGTACCTACTCTGGGACTCCTCCTCACTGGCCTAGTGTGTGACTGGTTTTGCACCATTCTCCCTAACATTGGTTGCAACCCGACCTGTCCCAGCCTTCCAAGCCTGCAATGCGACTGCCTTTGTCGACGTTCTAATGGCTTAGCATTCATTTGGCTCTGGCCCAGACTCTTGGACTTACCAGCTGATTAGTCTCCGTCTGCCGTACAAGCCTACCATGTGACTGCCTCACCATTGGTGTCACGCAAAATGATGGGACTCCCTGCAGAGTATAATGAGGGGCATCTGCATCTCCCATATTTTACAGATATTCCTTGGCCTTGGCCTGAATGGTGGTCCCCATTAAAGGTTGGAGGCTCCTGGAGGCCTGGGGGAGTTATCTGTGCCACAGGGGCTAAAGGAGCCTTTTTGTTACGCCCTTGTGCCTCACTGATCTGTCTTTAAAGCGGGTCTCTGACCCTTCCCTACTGTTTTGATGTTGGAATGGCCGTGCACAAGCTCTGACGACTTGACACATTACTGTTTAATTTCTATTAATAATGTCCTTCCTTGTCAATGGCACTGCCTAGGGGGGAGAATTTGGCAGTATGGCCAAAGCTGCTGACTTTAGAATTGGGAAACCAAGTTTGAATCCCGGCGTTGGCTCAGAATCCTGTAATTCTGGGCAAATATCTTGGGGCCCGATTTAAATCTTTCTGGACGGGTTACTCTGTCACAACAGTGACGGATATCCTGTCCACTGAAATATAAATCCTATTATATCCTATGGGGTGTATATTTCGTCAGATGGGATACCCTATCACCATTGTGATGGAGTAACCCATCTGCCAAGATCTAACTCAGGCCCTTAATCTCCCTGTGCCTAAAGGAAGAGAATCTGACCTTCTTTCATGTAACTAGTGCTCCGGTGCAGTGCTTCAATGCCCTTGGGCCATGTTCACGCTATGTAAAAAACTGCCACGAGTATTACTACACTGCCTTGTTACATGCTCTCACTCAACCCTCCCAGCCTGCCTCGTGAGTGACTCTGCCTGAACATCAATGATACAGGGTGTGTCTCTGCTGGCCTTCAGTGTGAGTGACTGTCTGTTTTCCACTCCGGCTGACTTGTGACTATCACTTCCTCGGTTCCCCTGGATTGAGAGTACACAACCCCAGCCCCACATACTTGGAATGTTACTGGACATGACATGTGCTGTGAATATGTTTTCTCTTTATTTGGTGGGTTGGTCTTTCCTTTATGTCTCCAGCCTAGAATATTGTGAATGGTACCTCTGTTAATGTTCTATCCTACATTCCTACTGTGACAGTTGGAGCCTGGCCAGATGGTGGTCTGCTCGTCTGTTTCTGTGCTGTGAATAAACTTCACACTTATCACGGAAGTCTCTGCTTGATTCATCTTCATTTGTTTACAACAACATGCAACATGTTTTGTCTCAATCTTACTACCTTTCCGGGTGGCCTGCCGTGCACAAGTCCAGTAGGCCTGCCTAGAGTTTAGTTGAGTCATGGAGCAAATACATTGGAATACTGCTTCCTTTTTACAAGACCCAATAATTTTCTAAAGAAATTATTAGGCATTAGTCCTACTGGTCGAACTATTAGACTGGTTCTGCTCCTTTCCATTGTCAAGGGATGCAACTGGCAGTCCCCCAGGCCCACATCCACTAGCCTCTCATGCAACTTCTTCTTCCCCAGCCCTGCTGCCTTGCCATGTGACTTGCTCTGTGCAGGTGTACTGCCCGGTCTGCAATGTGACTTTCTCTCCCACTGTCCAGCAGGCTTGGCATATGACAGGTTCACCACATTGCCTACCAGCTTGATGCGTACCTGGCTCTAACCCAGCCCTCCTTGCCTGCCCTGCAAGCAGAATTACCTCAGCCCCCTTATTCGCCTCCTGACTGGCTTTAGCCTCGTCCTGCTTGCTTGTCATGTAACTGGGTCTGCTTCACTCCATTTGACATGCCATGCATGTATCTTAACCTGGCCACCTCTGACCTGGGATGTGACTGGGCCTATCACTGCCACCTTATGCGACTGGCTCTTCCCCAGCCATACCAGCCTGCTACAAAACTGTTTCTTGCCCCTCCATTCTTCCTGCCATCTGACTGGCTCCGCCCCAAGCCCACTGACCAAAAAGGTGAGTCCATGCCTTCTGCCATCCATCTCACTCTGCCCCCTTCCGTACTGTCCTGCTCTGCCGCAGCTCCTGTGGCCTGGAGTGTGCCTACTAGATGTGCCCATGCTCGCTGACCTGCCCCCACTGACAGTGCATATTATGTTATGTTATGTTATTTATATTTCTATCGCGCACAGCTGCCCCAGCAAAGGGGCGTCCAGGCACTTTTGACAGGCACTGTAACATAACACACATTAAAAGAAGGGGAAGTTATTAAGAAGCGGGAAACAGGAAGGTTTTGATCGCCTGTCTAAAGGCGAACAGGTCATTGAGGGCTCGGATGGATACCGGGAGCGAGTTCCATAGCCCTGCTGCGAGCACCCGGAATGAGCGGCCGCCCATTCTACTCAGTTTAAAGCGGGGGCAGACTGCCAGGTGGAGGGCCTCTGATCTTAGTGATCTCCGAGGGATGTAGGGAGTAAGTAAATTGGCAAGTGCCAGCGGCGAAGCAGATTTCAGAATTTTAAAGGCCAGACACAGCGCCTTAAACTTAATCCGCTGTCTGACCGGAAGCCAGTGAAGGGCCAAGATGGTACCTGACACAGAACAGTGTCTGGGGAGGCCCACAATGGCTCGCGCCGTGGCATTTTATACCATTTGGAGCCTAGAGGCCTCCGCCTGATTCATCCCCAACAACAGCGAGCTGCCGTAGTCCAGTCGGGATAGAATCGACGCCTGTACCACAAGCTGTCTAGTGGGGGGATCAAAATACTTCAGGACCGGCCTTATACCCCGCAGAATACCATAGCACGTGGCGGCAATCTTTTTGGTGTGATCCATAAAAGTGAGCGCGGGGTCCAGCCAGATGCCTAGATTTTTCACTCCCGACGCTGGAATTGGAGTAACGCCCAACTCTGGTGGCCACCACTGGTTTCCCCATAGCTCAGCGTGCTTCCCCAACACCAACACCTCAGTTTTGGTGGCATTCAACTGTAGGCAATTGGTGCGAAGCCAGCTTGCTCCTCACCAGCCCTCCCAGCCGGCCATGCAACTGACTGCCCCATCCTTACTGTTCTGCTAGGCGGCTGGCTCTGCCCGTCCGCAGTGACTTGGCATGCGGCTGGCTATGCCAATGCTGGCTGGCCTGGCATGCAACTGGCTCCACCCCAGCCTCTCTTGCCCATCGCCTGATTGTATCTGCCTCAGCCCTGCTGTTCAAATTAACAACATGATGACTCTATAACATGGTATCTGCGGCCATTCAATGCCATAAACCCATCTTTCTGGTAACTTGACACGCCCTGTCTTGACCTGCCAGGGAAACTTTAATCAAAGAAATGCTCCAATGCCTGTCAAAAATTGGAAAATAAATAAAGCGCACTCGCAGAAATATTCAGAGTTGACAACTGAACAAAAAAGTTAGTGCGCAATTTCCCAATCTTCCCCTGAAAAAAATGATGATTCTGTTACTGCTGTCGTTTGAACGGTTTTTACATGTACACTGTTTCCAAACTAAGAAAGTATATATCAGACAACAATTTGAAAAATGACATAAAGTCAATAGGGTGCGCGCACGAGACAGTATTCCCTTGTTTATCAATGAATGCAAGAAATAATGCGTCCATGTTAATTGGCATCTGTGAGCAAATCACCAAGATGGGAGCCTTGCCCTGGAATCCAGGGAGCAGGCGGAGGTGAGGGCGCTGGCATCCCATCGCCTCAAAAACAACTGCGTAGCCAGCTCCGAGCGTGGGGGGATCTGAGGAGACACCTGAAATCCCCCCTTCCTTCCCCTCTTTAGCCTAATGTGAATTCTTATTCCAGCGCCCTCACCTTGCTGCCTCGCTCTGCTCCTCAGTCTGGCACCCCCCCCCCCCTCTCTGCTCACATGCATGCAGACACACATACAGACGCTCTCTCCTCCCTCCCTCGGCCCCCTCCCCTCCAGGCTGCGCTTCCCACTCCTGCCACGGCTCCAGCCTCACTGAGCCCTCCTCTGCTGACTGGAGTGTACCGGGCGGAGATGCTGGCGCGTCCGTCCAGCCGCCACTTCTGAATGGGACTCGCGTCTTTTCCCTCCGAGGTGGCAGGAGCCGGGATGGTCGAGTGAGGTAAGGGCTCCGCATTCTGTCCCCGCGTCTGTCGCCCCCCTCGCCCGCCGGAGTTGTGTCACGTTCGCGTTTATCTGGTGTGGATGGAGAGAGGGCACTTGGGGGCTTTTTTTTGTCTTGTTTGCGCTTCGGCTCCGGGAGGCAGGAGCCGAGAGGAGCTCGAGGAGTCTGCTTCTCTCCAGGAATCCGAGCGAGGACCTCGCACAGCGGCTTGGAGCTGCATTCTAGGCGCTGTTAGTGGGCGCTGGGTGAAGTCTGCATAGGAGCAGGAGAGGCGGAAGGGGACGTAGCCCGGCTTCGAGGCGCATCACTGTGTAAGTCTCAATTCATCCTTTTTTTTCGCAGTTTGTCTTCCCAGTTTCACCCCGCATGGCAGTGTCTCTCTGTGTCTCTGGTTTGGAAGTGGTGCCCGTTTTGTTGCACTTTGTGTTGTGCTGGGCATGGGGACCGTTACTTTAGGCTGCCATGGAGGGTTACCAGCGAGCAGAAAAGACGACATTGAACCTTGCAAGCTGGCAATGAACCCGAATACAAGCACCGAAGATGCCAGCCTGCCCCTGGCTGCGTGCTAAGGGGCATCGCACCCCTCAAACGTCGGGGGCCCGGTGCCACTGCACCTGCTGCACTATCCGCAGTTACGCCCCTCGCCCGCAAACAAAAGCAGTGAAAAGATGTAATCTGCGATGCCCCTGCCAACCCCTGCCCGCTTTTGTTCGAGCCTGGCAGAGGTGGAACAAAATATTTTGCTCTGAGGTTTTATTCGCGAGGAAGCCATTTGTTATTCGAAAGAGAGGAGTCCACTGAAGCATGATTAACTTTTAGACCGAGAGGCTTACGTGGGCCGGACCCCAAGCAGCGGATATGGGATATTGCAGCCTGGCATCATTATATAAACGGCTTTACTTTTTGCGGAGATGCTCGTTCATTATCCGGGGAGTTAAATATTTATTGTCCAAGCCCAGAGTAGAAGTGAGCGGGTCGCACACTGGGCTCCTCGGGGCACCGCTGCTGCATAAGGCTCTGTTGTGAGGGGAGCGCGCGCCTTCCATGCTAAGTATCTGCAGATTTGAGGTTCATTTCCGGCTAATCTCCTAAGCAAAAGCTGCAGGCACCAGTGTATTTATTTATGTATTTATTTATCGTTGCAATTTTCACGTGAGACTCTGGCTGTTGATCAGTCCTGACAATGCAATAGGAATTTCACGGACCATTGAACGCCTATTAAGAAATGGATTTTTGTAATCATATTTTAATGGAACAGTTGAATTTAAGGGGGAGGGGGGAATAAACAGTGCACCGGGCAGAGCTGTGTCTTGGAAGAAAGTGAGCGCTTGGACAAGAAGCGAGTACATGAAAACGGTGGTGTTCGCGTTTCCAAAGTGCGTGGGGCGTTTTTAGTTCGCCTCAAAGAGTTGTGTTGTTTTTTTTCTTCTGCTGGTCAATAAGTCGTGTTTACTAGTAATTGCTCGGGCTTCGGGGAGGCGAGGCTGGCTGGAGTGTTGTAATTAATAAGGGCCGAGCCCGGAGCAGGGCTTTCCAGTCGAGTTTGCCTCCCCACTAATATCTGTGCGTCTCCAGAGCTGCGAAAAACCAGATGCCTCCTTATAAACAACACGCAGCGCTCAATTAGCGAAAGGTCTGTTGTTTATAGGAAAGCGCTAGCAGCCCGGGCGAGGGGGCATGTGTACAATTGTTTTTCCCATGTACTGCCCGTGCAGGGTGGGGGGGGGGGGGGGGGGGGCGACATTGAATAAGGAAAACAGTGGTGTAACACAAAAGGAGCCCCCCTCCCCGCAGAATGTGCCGAAGGGGCCCGGAGCCTCCGATATGTCTCAGATATGCAGAAATAGGGCCCCCGAAGGATTGTGGGGCCTGTCAGGGCGTCGCAGGGGCCTGCTTTACACTCCTGTAAGGAAGCTTGCTGGGGCCATTTTGGCTGCTTGCCTTTTTACCTAACCTGAAATTGAATGCAGGCGTAAGGTCTATGACGTCATGCACACTGTGCGTGGGCAGAACGTATGCTCACAGACTTATGAGTGCCCTGTTGCCAACTGGCTAAAATTGCTATCGAACAGTAGCCATTGGAAAGAAGAAGCGACTTCTGTCAGTTATTCACAGTTTTTCCATCTCCTTGCAAATTCTAGATTTTTTTTGTTAACAATGCACTTTTAAATCATTGTGTATGATCAGTGTCCCTGTACAGATAGTTACACACAGTTATATGTCGTGCTTTCAGTGCGCTGGCCCTGGTGCGTGCATATCCATCCATCCATCATCATACATCCACCTATCCATCCATCCATCCATTCAATTATCCTTCCATCCATCCATGCTGTCAATGGCATCTTACATAATGGTATCCCTCCTGTAATAATCGGTCCGTGCCCCCTAAAATCCATTTGGGCTGGCTGCCTGCCTCAAACATATGCACAGTCCTTGGGCCAGGCAAGGGGCTCCAGTCGCGCACCTATTTCAGGCAAAAGTTACCTGTCTAGTGCTTTTCTGTCGGCCTCTTCGTCGTCTGTCTAAGCCCAAAGAAATGAATTCCTTCCTCCCTCCCTCCCTCAAATATGATTACCTGTCCTGTCCGTCTTATCTGCCTGTACACGTATCTATCTGTTTGTTCGCTCCTCGTGCACGTCAGACAGAATATACTCTTTATAAAGAATGATGTGTATTAGAAAGATGTTCAAGTTAACATTCTGACCAAAACCCTAAACTGGCCCTGTACAATAGTCGTCCAATGTGCGTCTGCTTCCTGAATATAAAATGCAAATAAAAGAATGCAACATTTTTCAATTGCTCATGTCGGTAGTAGAGTTTGCAGGAGACGAAAGTAAGTGTGGCGTTTGCGTCCATGCTTCTGCAAAAAAAAACTATTTCACCAGTAAAGTGTCTTAAGACTGCTTATTGGAAGAAAGAATGCGGAGACGCTGTAGTATTTGTGTCTGATCTATAACCGGGTGTGTTGGGCTCGGCTCCCCGGGTGCTTTGTTCGCCTGATGTCTTCAATATGTGGGCCTTGGTGACGAGTTCATCTGGAAACAGCCGGCCTGCATTCCTGCAAGGCGTGTTATAGACTCGCGGCGGAGTCAAATATGCTGGCAGTCGCGGTTACAGCTCGGCCTGCTTCTTTTTTTTTGAGGTTCTGCAATCCCAAACGCAGTGCACATCTGGAAGTGATTTACCGTCCAAGCTCTGTTTTTCTTTCATTTGCCCGTTTAACCTTTCGCTTTATTTGGATAACTCCGCTGGGGATGGAGTTACACGTGATAATTACTGAGTAAGCATTCAGCAATGTGTTGTGGGTTACATGTTTTTTTTTGTAAGACTGTATTGAGGGCCCGGCATGAACCTGGATGTGTGTGGCACACAAATATTTTTTACAAGATGGTTTTAGATTCGTGTGTCTTCCGCCGATAGTAAAGTGACACGACAATCGAAGAAATCTGCAAGATTTGGGATTTTTTTTTTTTTACAAAAAGGCTGTTTTCATAATAAAAAAAGGCATCATGGTACCTAGGCAAATAGGCTTTAGGTTAGACAGTATCGAATTCTTATATGTCGCCCAAAGGAACTGAATATGACATAGTTGTGTTTTTTTTTTCTATTTACTTTGGATGTTATTTCTTGGTACAGATTTTATTCATCCACACAGAATAATTCACGCAACATACTCACGAATATTTTCCATGAAACTTTCAAACACAGAAAAAAACCGTGTACATGTAGGCGCCACAGTGGGGCAGTATATATTTAAAGGCAGAGTACTACCCTCATATTTGAATCCCACAAATGGACATTGTTTATTTTGAGAGAAAAAGCGGTACAAACTGAGCTCAGCAGTTTTAACTCGCCAAGAATCTGTGCGAGAGAACAATTTAAGCAAGCAATCCATTGTAGCGGTAGCATGCAATTTTAGAAAAATATGGAATGAGGTCAGTAGGGGGCGCGCGCGCTCTTTCATAGACGTGTACCGGGGTCCATCCGCCGCGCAGGACACTTGGAAGAGACGCGCTGCTCCCACCAGCGCTGCTGGACGTCTCTCGGGAGACAGAATTCAATCTAGCTGCGGTTCAGCGTAATGCTCAGGCAGTTTGTCAGGATTAACATCTTTCTAGTCAGTGGTTCGCGTTACCTTCAGCATCGTGTTACCACCTTGAGCTCTCTCCAAAGTTTGGAAATCCTGTAACTTTAGACGGATGGAGAAGTAGTCCAGCTGGAGGAGAGGTGTAAAGTAAACAGTATCTGGTCTCGCGGCTGCCGCCATAATTAAAGACAGCGTTGTGTCCTCGCGAGTATCAAAGGGAGCGTCCGCTTGGAGAGAGAGGGGAGGCGGGGCTTTGGAGAGAGAAAGGAACCACACGAGGACTCCCTTAATAAATCATGGAAAGCAAAGGCATCCGGTGCCAAGTGGAAATCACTTCGAAAACCAAATGGAGAAAAACCTTGATTTTTTCCTCCTCCACTTTCATGTGAAAACAAACCGTGATATAACGCAGCAATATTTCGAAATGTAGTGATGTTATAAATTGAAATGGGGGCTCAGCAAAATCATTTCCCATGGACGCTTTCTATGTCTGCAATCTTTTTGAATATTTGCATTTATATTTAGTGTCACTGTGACCGCAGGGGGTGTTTTGGTGGTTGACAGCCGTCTGTAGCTGTTAATTGGAACAGGCATTGTTTGGCAAGTAGCCATAAGCATATATGTGTGCATGTACATATGGGGCAAAATAAATGGTAGCCATGTAATATGGGTCTGTAAAAGAAGAAGATGGTGAGGTGAAATACCGAAAATATCTCCTAAACCCAGAGATTACCATACAAGGCAATTTTAGATTTTAACTAGCATACGTGCTGCTGTACAAACCTGGCCAATGACATAAACCTTGCTGGCGTTGAGCTCCAACTTTCATGAAAGTTAAGTTACTTGGATTCACCTGGTACACCAACTTCACCCTGAATCGACATGAGTCCGAAAAAAAAAACGAAAACCTCAAAGACGACCTGGCATCATATCTTTCTTCTAAAGAAAGCCAAACTGTTTGTTCCATCTTCCAGGATGGGGTATCAGAACTTCTGTTCAAACCCGCAAAGTCTCATCTGGACGGTGGTACTGCTCTACTGCATGGCTTGTCGGACTCCACAATGGCACCCCGTAGGAGCAACCTACACATTGCACCACGTGTCATGCAGGGCCTGAAGAAATATGATCACATAACCCCCATCCTGATGGAACCCCATTGGCTCCCACTGTTGGCCCGCACCAACTTCAAAACCGCAGCCTCATTTACAAAGCTACCATGATCCAACAGGACCGCCACAACGCTGTGTGGGAAAACAGTTGAAGGACTCAACAGTACCTACATCACAATGCATTAACCATCCACAACCCGGCTTCCTCTCCCCTTACTCTTTGCCTTTGTGTTTCTCTTTAACCAAGTACAGCCCTCCGCTGCCTTTTGGCTAGGTTTGTGGTCTAGAAATATCACAAACATACATATATTTCATATTACATATTTATTATTTTGCAGTTAACATTAAAAATTTGCTTTTTTTTAGGGAAATGATTATTGAACAGTAAGTGAAATACAGGGTCTGCTGTTAGGTTGTCTGTTGTAAAAAAGAAGGCAAACCTGATTGATTACATAGCTGAAAGAGTTGGGTTTAAGAATAATAAGTATTTCGCTTTATTGAAAGACACATTCTGTCAGATCAGGTCAGAGACTTTCTTTAAGCCTCTGCATGCAAGTTAAGAATGGGTCTCGCTGCAAGTAGAATCTTCAGTTTTTTCTGAGCCTTTAGGTAGAGTGCTATTTAGACACTTGGTAAAGCTCTGCGCTCAGGTTTTGTGTTTGACTTTATCTGAATACACTGCCATGCTAGACACTGATTCGCTGGAGCAAGGGAATCAGACGCGGACTAGGCCGCACATTGGATGAAAAAAATAAGTCACAGAAATGATGTCACATTCAAGAGATAATATCTCCCCTTGTCAAACACAAATTTTACAGATTTTGAAACCCCTTTTTTTGTGTGCAACATCCATCCATCCATCCATCCATCCATCCATCCATCCATCCATCCATCCATCCATCCATCCATCCATCCATCCATCTATCTATCTATCTATCTATCTATCTATCTATCTATCTATCTATCTATCTATCTATCTATCTATCTATCTATCTATCTATCTATCTATCTATCTATCTGTCTGTCTGTCTGTCTGTCTGTCTGTATATCAGACTGTGCATACCTATATAAACAGACCACACACACATATTTATATTATCTATACACGTATACTTATAGTTTTTCCTACATGCCAACCCACACACACATGGCAGAGGGTTATTTCCAGCTTCTTATATTTGGACCGGAAGTCCTTCAAGTTGTCTGCTCTGTTGCTCTCCGCTCCTTTCCTGAAAACACACTGCACTGCATCAGCAGAAGAGTTCATCAGAGTTGTTAATTGTATTGGAATGAATGCCGAGTCGAAGTAGGACAAAAATCAATGCAAATGGATTAGAGAAGCCAGTGTCAAGTAAATGAATAGTCTGGCCTGTCACAGATACAGTATGCGAGCTCGCGAGCTCCACGCGGGCCCCGTTCTGCCAGATTGGTATTCAAGGCGCCCTCAGAAACAGAGGCAGGCATGGTGGTGGCAGAACAAAGCAGTAATCTGCAGATCAAGAGAAGGATGCGCGCGCCGAGCAGCACCACTGCTGCAGAAAATCAAAGAAAATAAAGAAGAAAGCCAGAATGCTTTGGAGTATTATAGCAGACAATGCGCAAGGAATAATTAGAATTAATTGGGAATAGAACAGGCGAAAGAAACAGAAAGTTGGAGAAATTGTCACTTTGCCGTCACTAATCCTCTCCACGGCAACAGTGGAAAATAAAAGGTGTTGTGACTCGCGCCTATTACCTTGTCATGTGTGTAGCGTGCATCCGTCATGTTCGATGGGTCGTACACGTAATGATTGAAAGGCACGCGGAGCTCCGGTGTGCAAAGAGAATGTGTCAGGCTCAAGGGAACATTTTTCAGACAATTGGTGCAAAGTAGGGAATGCCACTCACCCGGTGCGGTAGGAGCATTGACAGGCTACTGAACGGATGCATTTAGAATGGCAGAGTGAGTTTCGTGAGGGTTTCTGCATTTGAAAAATGCTAATCTAATATCCTTAGGGGAATGTATTCGAAAGATTAGCACTCAACCTACACAGACATACAACACACGCTCCTGGAGGATGTGCAGTGCAGAATAGGCCCAGGTGAATTTTTTTTGTGCATGCAAAAGCGTGCGACATTTCCACATCATGCTTTTCTTGAGATTCTTCAGGCCCGACATTTCATTTATTTTTGCCCATGAAAGACTCAATGTCTTGAAGCTGAAAGACAGTTTCTCATCTAAGCAGTTTCCCCTTGGTATCTTGTGTCATTTTTGAAAGCAAGATTTTCCATGTGGTCAGTTTCCAAGCCAGATACTGCCAATTACATTTGGTAAAATTTCACTGAATTTCATGACATTTTGCATAAAATATGAGTAAACTCTGCCCTAGTGCAAGAAGGCCACACACAGGCACCTTCTACTGAGATCACCAAACTCTTATCTACTGATGTTTTCTTGACACACTTTGGTTCTTAACCCGTTTACTGCGGCGGAATGTCGCCGCGGTGCGGGCATTCTACAGAGTGGGCGGGGCTGCGTCGACCAACGGTCGTTCGCAGCACACGTGAGGTAGCGCGCGCAAAATGGCCGACGTGAGCACGGAACGGGTTAAAGGTTGCTGTATTGTACACAATGCATGACCATGGATGAACTGTCGTTTTGACTGCTCATTTGAATAGGGTGATTCCAAGCAAAAACATAACATCATTTAACCTGAGGCTCCCTGTCCCCAAATACTGACTGTAGAGCAGAGCTAAACCGTTATTAAAACTGAAAGTATTCAAGGGGCACACTTAGAAACAGTATCCTAATGGAACCTCTGAGTGTGTTTTGACAGCTGTCGCATTATATTATGTTATACCACTTTGACAGGTAGCTCTGGGCACCATATGTAATAAAAAGACATGTTTTTCAAATTTTAGCATCAATTCTTAATTTCATCATTTTAGATGAGTTGTTTATGAAGGGTTTTAGCTGTGGTTATCAGTTTCAGCATATTATGAACACAGTTAATTGTCTCCAGATGGATCTCAGTATAGTGGGACACTCTGTTGTTATACTGTTAAGTTCATTGTTAACAAAGGGTGAGCTAAAACTGCCTTTACATGGCCTGGGGTCTTCTTGAGGAGCTTAAGAGTAAGAACATTTATTAAGAAAGGCAAAGTTGGAGAAAAGCAAGCTCCTCCCTCCCCCATCAACTTGTTTTACTGCTCAGCACTAGCTCTGTGCGAGAGGCACTTGGCCATCCGTGGGATTCATTTGGACCAGCAGAGCCAGTCATTTCATATTGTAATGGAAGCCATTAGGATCTCCTCTGAAATATATCTAATTCTGTGTATGGGGCCTTTGAGCCTTTGAGGAAGACTTATGATTTTGTGCTTCATGATCTCCTGATTGTCTCTGGGCTTCTTAGAGCTCCATTTTGTATGGCTTCTATTCAGCCTTTTAATTCTCTGATTGGTTGCCTTGAGGCTAGGGGATCCTTACACAGTTCTTCCTCATAGTCTTTGGATTATCTGTGACAGTCTTACAACTCTGCTTGAGAGTCTGTATACTTTCTACGGGATCTGTTTATGTATCTCATCGTTGTGTCTTTTTTTAGATCTGTAGAAGTTTTATATTTCTCTTACTTGTACTTTAGACCTCCCATGGGATCCTTATCGATCTCTTATTCCCGGCCATTTTATGGGCTGGGGCTACCTTATAATTCTGTGCTTCATAGACCATAGACATTTATGGGGCCATTCTACATATCTTTAGATTGACCTTGGGTGATCTGTCGATGCCTTATAATTCTGTTCTTCTTGGACTTCAGCCGTCTGTGGCATCCTTCTACATCATCGCTTCATCGTGGCCTTCGGGTGACATGTGTTAGCTTTACACTTCTGTGCTTTGGATACTTTAGCCCCTTGGTCGCTTCCTTACAATGATATGATTTGGAACCTTTAGATGATCAGTACCAGAATATAATTTTGAATTCAGTAAATTCAAAAATGTAGCTAGTTGCTTTATTAGCTCTGCTTTTAGGTACTGTAAAAGGCAGCTTTCATGGTAATTCAGTAGGGGTTGAGTAACATTAACTTGCAAAAATGTAACAGAGCAAATCATATTATATCCATGCATTGCTGAGTGTCCTTAGCAACCAGTTGTGGTACAAACTGTGAGAGGTGTTGATCAGGGAAGAGGCAACTGAAATAGATGTCTTTGGATATTACACAGATTGCTTATTCCCCCAAACTGCACATTTATCAAACTCTTTGATAGAAATTGTGAGCCATTCTCTCATACCCTGATGAGATGCATGACTGCTGTAAATTCGACTTGGAAGAAATTAAAGATAACAAAGTCGATTACTTCCTCAGTGTGTGAACGATATACATACGACATGTATTTTAGAGAGGTGTATATATAATATGTATCTTAGAGACAATGGATTTGTTCTGTAAGATGGCCTCCACTGAGGCATTAGTTTCATAGACACAGTGTGCAATGGGCAATTTGCCATGATTGGGAATATTCAGAAACCTAGCCTGGAGGCTTGAGATGAAAGGATATGAGTCTGAGATCTGAACAGTCATAATGTGGGCAAACTTATATTGGTAAAGCCAGACTCAACGGTGACATTAAATATTGCTTTAACAATGTTATTAGTATTTAAAGTACAGGACTGTTATTTTGTATTTCTGATACATTTTTTCAAATATGGAAATATTATATGGACTTGCCGTGTCTGAAAAACAATGTTTCATAATCACAACTGGTAATAATAGCAATTGTAATTGATACCAAACACCACTACTACTGACGATAGTAATTATATTTACTATTATTATTTTTATGCACATTTCAGTATTGGATATTTTTTAAAGTTGAGGGCAGGTATTCAACTTGGAAAATTGAAAAATAATGTTTTAAAGTTTGTAAAAAAAAAACTAAAGCTTTAGCACAGTTATAAATCTAAAAAGCAAATGATTTTTATCAAAATGCCATCAGATTAAGCAATTCTATACGAAACAAAAATTCTTGGCATTGTGCAATAGGATGGGCTCAAGTTCAAGTATTGTTGAAGCCCAAGATAAAATTACATTTTGCCATTTTAGACAACTCTGTACCTTAGCAACAGGGCCACTTAAGGATTCTAGATGCAATCTATTGTCCCCTTTATGTGGAACCAGCTGCCTAGTTTCGCCTTGGAAGTAGTGACGAATCTATGCAGGATTGAAGCTGGTAAAGGGTCACCAATGTCTATGTTGACTCAAGACAATCTAGTCCTACTCTGAAATGTCTGGCTTTGAGGTCTTTTTAGTCCAATCCTGGAAAATGTAATGCCTGGAACATCCTTATGATGAAACTCAGAAGGCACATAATAAGAAAGAATGAAATAAGACAGAGGATTACCCACTCCTATGGCTTAAGAACCGATCACCAGCCTCACGCTCATCTCTAGAAATACAAGGAGTAGCTTTTTAAGATATTTTATATCGAAATAAAGCTTTGTATGACATAAGGGTGCTGTGCTAACTCTTTATTCAACACCCTTTCATTACTGCTTGATTCAATCTTGTCCTTAGAAGACCATGCCCAGCTTACTAAAAAGCATGACATAAGGCTCATTCAAATTGTCCGTCATCTGTATTTTGTAAAGAAACAGTGTAAATGTATTTTTCAAATGAATGTTCCAGTTCTGTACTGTCTTCTTACATTGTTATTATATGAACTCATCTTTCACCAGAGTTTGGAATTCTAAGACCATGGAGGGATTTAAACACTAAGCAAAAATGTATGCCCAAATGCTCCCTTGAGCGCTGCCTCCTCATGGCAGAACTTTGAAATGGCTTTTAATTCCCTTCAAATGCAGTGCACATCTGGAGAAATCCTCACAATTTGCAATATCAATACAGCCCCAGATCTAGCCATTAAAGCATTCTTCTGAAATGTTAGTATTATGTTTTGGTCACTGTACCTGACTACAGGCTATAAACAATTGTAGTCGAAAAACATTGTACATTGTGGTTGCAATATGTATGGTCGCCGAACTAAACTGTGATCAGAAGGATCCATTGCCAGAAAGGGGGGATAAGACCAGATACATCTGACCACAATCCTGAATGTGAGTTTGTGTCCCTTTGTAAGACATAGAACAGACACGTTCTTGGTGTACAATTGACTCAGCACCAGGCACAGCTATGTTTTATCAGCATCCATGTTCAATGTGCGCGGGCTGTAATGGATGGGCACAGACACTTATTTTATGATAGGTGGGGGAGGGGTGAGGTGGGTGTAGTAAACTCTGGAATGAGGCCAAACGGAGTTGTGTATATAAATAAATACATTTTAATATTACGTTGCGTGCTGCAATGCCGATTTTGCCCTGGTGGGGCAGGGGGTGTGAGGGGCAGGTTAAGAGGGTGTAAAAAAATAACAATTAACTTACCTTATTGCCCCATTCTCCTCTTTCTCTCCTCAGCGTCGGGCCAGAACAGGAAGCACCCAGGCTCCCCTAAGCCAATCACAACCCTGCAATGCAGCGTTGTGATTGGTCTGAGCATGGTGGTTCAGTGCTCAACGGGGACTGGAAGCCTGGGCATGTTCTCCACCCATGCTGTAATGAGGCCTGGGTGAAGAACATGCAAAGTGCGCATGACGGTTTGGCCGTCCCGAGATAACCAGCCAAACATTCATGCACACTTACATAGTGCCCACCAATCCTCCCCCTGCTCTGAGAGAAACCCTGCAAAGCTGCTGCAGCAGGAAAACATAAAATGGTAATAGCATTAAGTTATTATCATTTTATTTTTCCTTTATTCACACTGCTGAAAGCAGTGGGGCGAGTCTCCTCCGCCTTAGCGGGGAGCCGCCACTGACAAATGGCCATTTCTGATGTGTGTAGGTGGGATGATCCAGACTTTTGGTGCACTGCCAGGCTTTGGTCTAGCAAGAGTGCATACTTTGAAGACAGGATTTGAAGCAGATAGCTTGTTCTTTGATCTAAGGTTTCGGGAACCTCCTGCATATTTGTGCCAAGAATGTTTTTAGCTTTAGGGTTTTGTTCGTGGTGCATGTAGTTTAGCCCGAGAAACACATGTTGATTGGCATTCGTTTGAAGGAGGAAAGGTTAGGTGTGATATGGCCAGTATTTTTAATTCTCTTTAGAAGCTATGCTGTTGTGGGCGGGACAGCTTGTAGAGGAGGAGGATGGTATTCGGGAAAATGAGCCAGGATATCAAGTTCATGCCGTTATAAGGGAGCAATATGTTCTTTCAAAGTTTAACTTTAGGCTCACCTTATAATATGCAATCACCACCCAATGTTAACATTTTTTGCATTAATTGTTTTTCTACCACAAACATATTATATATAGACCGTTGTTGCTGTGTGTGTATATATATATATATATATATATATATTTATATCTATATATATATATATATATATATATATATATATATATATATATCACAGTGCTGTATGCTTGTACTACAGGATATCGAGCATAGGAATATTGTGGTATCAGAATATTGTGGACAGTCTATCGAAGGACAGAATATTGAGCTAAGTGAAGAAAGTGAAGTTATAAATTTGCTATGCCTAACTCCACCACAGCTATGCGCCTTATAGATATATATATCGTCATGGTATCTATATGCATGAAGAGATAGGTATAGAAAATCTCTACTTACTTATCTTTAGATATTTTCCCTCGATATTCTGATTACAAAATTTCGTGCCATCGAGATTCCCATCTCGATATTCCTGGCACACACTGTGCTGTAGATATAATTGTTTTACTCATGCCTTAGTAGCACTTGGGTATAAAGACAAGGCTTGCAGAGGAGGTAGCAGGTGTTACAATGGATACAGATCACCCAGAGATACTGTTTTGGCAAATGCGTACTGTAGCTTCTGTTGGTATATGCATTAAGGAGACAGTAAGAATGGAGCATGCATTTTTCCAGGTTTAAATTAGGAGAAAGAACCATAGTAATTGGTAAGTCTATAGAAAAACATGTTAAATGAACATGAAAAGACGAATTTAAAAAGTCAGAGTGGCTGTAGGAATTTGTACAACATTAGTAAGAAAGTCAATGGAATGGTTTGGTCACACCTAGAAATAAGAAACTGATTTATTTGAAGAAGAGAGTCACAGAAAAAAATGTGGTTCAATTTGCAGAAACATTCAATTTCTCCATCTCTGCTACCCACGAGCAAACACAATTAGTACATTCATTTAAGTAGGTTACATGATGTTTACAGATAATGAATGGGATAATGTGTGCAGAAGGGCACACGTTAAATTTCACATTAAATAAGTGTTGTAAACACATCCATTCATGCACCTACATGAGAAGCGTGAACCCCCTCTGTTGTGAATCCGACTACATCTGTGCGAGAAAAGCTGCTTAACTCTACTTTCAGAAGGGCATAATTAGTCAATCTCAATGGCACCTGCGCGTGGACACCTAAGGGCGATTGGTCGTTCAAGCTATTCTCCAGTGTCTGGCACAATTTCCCCTCTGTGCATAAACACAGGGATTCCCAGCACAAGTGATAATGTGCCTGGCATCTGTTCATGTGGAGTCATTAGAGTGCCACAGTGTGAATCCACATCTTCTGCATGAACTGTGACAGTGTCATTACTGTAGGAAAAAGTGCACGCCAAAGCAAACAATGACACATATCCTTCATGCAAATGCAACCTTTTCCCACGGGAATGAAATATATATATATTTTGTTAATAAGAAGAAAACTTCTTATGCTGTGTAATAATTGTATAAAATCACTATATTCATTTCATTTGTTTATTTCAGATATAAAATCCATAAAGCGTAATACGGAAAAATGCAAGGTATGAGAATAAAATTAGGATAAAACATAAAAAAGTTAAAAGTAGTAAATAGAATTCGGTACATTCAAAGGGGCATATTGTACAAGCCCGTAGCGCATTCTGCAGCACACATAAAAAGAGCAAAAAAAGTCATTAGTGGTTGTTTATGTGCAGGAAGGTGTCCCTTCCGGCACATAAACAGCAATTCCCTGCAATGCAGGCACCCTTTAACTATGGTGCAGAGGTGCCTGCGTTGATGCTAGGCAGCACATTTTTGGTGCCTGTGATAGGGAAAACACAGGTGTAGTAAATATGACGCATCCCGGCATTTTGAAAATGTCGGAGCGCAAACGCACCTCCGTGCTCCGACATTTTATTGTACATATTTCCCAAAGTGTCAATGCCACAAGAATACAGTCAAACATAATAAGAAGGATACAAAGCAGTGCAGAATTTGGTAGAGTACAAGCGAATAAAGAATAGGAACTTAGATTCGAAGTAGTTAAAAATCCACTGTTAATAGACACACAAGAATCAATACTTGGTTATTGAGCACCGCAAATACAGAAAAGCCAGGCAGTGAGCAAAAACCTGGTCATTGCAATCACAGACACCTCACTGGTATTGGAATGCAGAATGCGAAGTGAAGGGGCACACTGCCGGAAGGCCAAAGTTTGCACCAAGGTTTTAGCCATTGCTTGTGGGGTTTGGCAGAAGCAGGACAAAAAAAGCAAAGTTGTGGAAGGCTCTTCCGCAAGGTTGCAGGAGATGCACATACTTGAGCTACAATACTTCTTTCCCCTCTTCACACAGAAACTGTTCACCGGGAGAATCCCATACCTAATTTTTAAGTAGATTTGTAATGGTGTAGAGCCGGGGGAGAGTGTCACGAAGCGATTCATAATCTGGTTTAATGATTATATCCAAGAACAAGTCAGTCATACTCTCTGCTTTGACGCTTTTTATGTTCCCTCAACCAAAAACGCTCCTTTAAAAAATTTGTAATCAGAAACAGACCTAGCTGTGCCCGGTGAATCCCAAAGAGAGGGCATACCTAGTTCGTATAGCATGGACTTGATATAAACAAGCCAGGTGATCTTCTCTTACCCCGGGGAATTTAAAAGTGCCTTGATTGAAGCTCTGCAGGATTCCAGTCCTCTGTAGACCACAGTCTCTGCTAGTACATGATGGATCTAGCCATGAAAGCTGATTAATGGAGTAAAAACACATGTCTAGGAGCTGGGGGAGACGCGGCTCACTCTGCTGAAGGTTGAGGACACTCCTCAACAACTTGTTTTCTATTTTGCAGAGTTCGTCAGACCCAGCGGGTCCCTAGAGTTCTGCACAATACATGTCTGAGCTTTTCCCTTTGAGATTGTAAATCTCCACCACTGTGGCAAGGGAGCATGCATGGGCCTTCTTACACAGCTTAGGCACAACCCAGCTTCTTTTTGGAGTGTCAGTGCACTTTTCCTTGTGTGAAAGCAACAGCTCATTTTATGAGTTAAACATACCCCCAAATACACAAACTCCTGCAGTTGTACAAGTGAAGCACCCTGCACCACGATCTTGGCCCTGGCTGATTTATAAGGATTGAGCACCATAAATTTTGTTTTATTGATATTGATTGAGCACCATATATTTTGTTTTATTGATATTGAGGTCAAGGCCTCATTTGCTGCAAAAATGTAGAAAGCGATCTACAATTGCCCGCAGAACATGTGGAGTTTTAGATATTAGTAGCATGTCATCTGCAAAAAACAGCATGGCGATTTTGCCTGGGAAGTCAAGTTCCCTAACAAAGTCATTAATGTAGAGCATGAACAGCGTAGGGGCCAGCACACAGCCCTGACGAACACCAGATCCAGTACTAAAAGGGTTAATGAGCTCGCCATTTTTGCCATATCTAACCGTGGCTGTGTTGTGTTGTGCTCGAGTAGCCTGATTAGAACAGACTAAAGGTTGTTGGGGAAACCCATCTCTTTCAGCACTTCCCAGAGCTTACCTCTAGCAATGGAAAAGAAAGCTGATCTTAGATCGGAAAAGACCACATATAATGTCCTTTATCAAGCATAACACTCTTTCAGTAGAGTCAGCAAAAGCAGAGAATTTGGTCCACCATGCTGACCCTGTTTCTATAGCTCGCCTGGAACTCAGAGAGAATTGAGTTGTCAATGACCCAGTCCGATAGCTGCCCCAGAATGAGAAGGGAAAACTGTTTTGGGCTTAGTCAATGAGGCTGATGGTCCTGTAGTTTTCTTGATCATCTCTACTGCCTTTTTTTGTAAATAAGCACAATCTCGACAGTTTGCCAAGACCCTGGATAGGGCTATATTCCAACAAGGACCGGAAGAGCCACTGGAAATATGAGGCCCAAATCAGAGGTTTTACCGTAAATGAATCCTCAGGGATAGAATTTGGGCCCAGGGCTTTATGTGCGGGAAGAGCCATAATTGCCCCCACAACATCCATATACTCAAAGGTCAGAGGGGTGCTTCCGCTGCAAGGACAGGGAGTAAGAATTTCCATGTCTCTATTCCCACAGATGGACTTGGCTGTTTAGATGTTTGAGAAATGGTCCACCCAGGACTGGGGTTGAAGGTTGTAATCAACACTGGTGACAGCAATACGGTTACCATAAGCCACTATTTGCCATAATGACTTGGTATCAAATTTCCTAGCAGCTGCAACCAGATTCTCCCACAGCTCATGTTCCCAATCCAGTTGAGCCCAGGCAAGTGCATTCTTATAATCTTTTCTGGCACATGGAATGACTTGCCTGTTTCCTGCTTTTAGACTTTGAACAAGGGTATGTCTAAGTCTCCTGCAGCGAATGTTGAATAATGCACAACACGTGTATACCCTGGAAGCCCGCGAACAGTCTTGCATAGCGAGCCTTCAAGTAACCTAAACAAATTTTCATGGTGCTTGCTGATAGACACCATGTCAGGAGGTCTTGATCCACTGCCACCCATTACCTCTATAGCATCAGTCACCAGGCCATAAATCTAGTCCAACTCACCAGGTCACTGCAAACCGCCTCCCATTTTAGGGCCTTCTTGTTGTTCGTGAGTAGTTCAACCCTTGATTTGGAGCTGCGGCCCTGATGGGCTCCAGACCCAGGCCTACTAAGGGGCAAATGGAGAGCAGTGTGATCACTATCAAAGTGCTCTAAGACCACCATGTCTATTAGAGAGGGCCAAACAGGAAATTAAAGAAAAATATAATCAATGCAACACTTTTGCGACAAGTCCTTGAAAGTGGGCACACCTCTACGATCCGAGGTTGATCTACCATTACAGGACCTGAGGCCAAAGTGAAGAGATACGCTCATCAATTGGTTAGTGACCGAGAAGCATCACTTTACAGATGCCAGATCGAACTGTTGGACACCCCAAGCAGCATCGACTCCTTCTGTTAGATGAAAAGGTGCAAAGCCTAAGGGTTCGAAGGTGACATTAAAATCGCTGCAGCGATTACCTTATCAAGCAGTGGGAGGGAATCTATAGCATTTTCTAAAGTATGCAGAGTGTTAGATGATATATTGGCCCGGCCTATTGTAAATATTAAAAACATAATATAGGGACCCACCCCCAGCAAGAGACACCCCTGACACACCTCGCAAGTTGATGTGAAGCCTTTGTAAAGTGAGGGCTAATGAATGATTGATCCACAAAATGAGACTGCCAGTTGGCCGACCCCAACCACCAGAAGTAGCGGGACAAAAAAAAGTAGTAATCCCGGACCTGTATATGGGCTCGACACGCCCAATTTTTCACAGATTACGAATGTCATAAGAGTCAATAAACATCCCTCAGTCACGGTCTGTCAAATTTGAGTTGAGGACAATAATATTCCAAGAAAGTATCTTCCAGGCTTTAGAATAAGAGCTAGACAAAGAGGACAGTGGCAATTGTGCCACAAGAACAGGCAGGTCTGGGGAGAGAGTATGCAACTCCTTCACGGGAGCAGGATTCGTTGGGACTGTTGCCATGGAGATTGGTACATCCTGTGGGTTTCCCTTCGTTGAAGAGGTTCCTGAGGTAGCAGATTCCAAACTGTTAGAAGCAACCAGAATTGAGGAGCGGCTGGAAGTTATTAGAGGAAGCTGAACTGGCAACCATTGTTGGAACTGTAACAGAGACTCCCTGAAGATCCCCCTCAGCTGGGACGAGATCTGAAGCATCACACTATTGTTGCCATCCTTGGGTATCTGCATTGAGAGGACAGTAAACCATGTCATTGAAAATGCCCCTGTCAATCGAGATTGCTTTCAATCAATATTTAAGCAAGACATAGTGCCAAGATGCATTGGACATAATAGGTTTCCGAGAGAAGTAATAAGGACTTCACAAGTATTTTAGACATAAGTTGTTAAGGAGCACTTTTTAAAATGCATCTGTACATCATGTCATGAAGTCTGCCTGCTCCCTTTTACAGTGTTATTAATGGTTGCAAGCTTCCAAGTTTTCATTTTTATTATGATCTTACTTTTTATAATCAGTAGACTATGATACTGAAGTTTAAATATTGCAACAAAATATCATTATTAAGATTAATACCTCTCTCACTTTATATAATTTACCTTTCTCTCACTTTCCCACAGTCTTTCCCTTTTTTTTCTTTTTTCTGACCCCCATCTCTTCCTCTTGGTCCATTTAAGTACTCATTTACCCATCCATCCATCAATCAATCCATCCATCTTTCTAATCATATCAGCATTTATTGGTCCATCTACTGGTCTGGTCTGCCCGTCCGTCCGTCAACTCCATCAATCGGTGTGTCTATCCATCCGTCCATCCAGCCATCCATCGATATGTATTACAAAGTCCACGGATCCCAACATATCTTAACCCCTTGGCTGCGGCGGTAATTCCGCCGCAACACTAGGGGTGAGGGGGGCCGCGCGGCGCCGCCATGCTCGTGACAGAACCACTCCGTCACGAGCTTCGGGCGCGCTGTGCTTGTGATGGAGTGGTTCCGTCACGGCCCCGCCCGCTCCGTAGAACGCGCCACGCAGGCGCGGCGGTCGGGCCGTGACGGAACCACTCCGTCACCAGCACAGCGCGTCCGTGGCTGGTGACGGAGTGGTTCCGTCACCAGCATCGATGATGGTAAATAGGTACTTTGGTAACAGGATAAGAAACACCTAAGAATAGATAATAGGCAATTACGGTAATAATGTGTTTGACAATTAATTTTTAATTGCATTAAGCTGCCAATTTCACCATGACCATACCTTTCCATCGCAAAGTTTAATTACATGCCCCTTACTCCTTTCATTCACTACCCTTCTAAATCTGATTCCAGTGCCTTGCTCCTTAAAGGTTCAATCTTTCTATCATCTGCCTTGCTCCTGTTTGAACCGAATACAATGCCATTAATGTGCTTTTCCGATTTTCTCTTTATATGTCTTCCTTCTACCATAAATTACAATACTTCTATGATGAATCAATTCTTTTGTATTGCAGAAGTCATTTTGTTGAATAAAAAAAGGAAAATTTAATACGAAGAAGGAATATTCTGAATAACTGATATAATTCTGACAGCTTATAACAAGGGCAGAAGTGTCTTCTCAAAACCGTATGCTTCTTAAATAACCAATTTTTAAAGAATAAGTATCAATGCTTGATTTAGGAAGACAGCTGTGAGAATAAATCTAAATTAATTAATTTGCTTGCAAATAACAAGCAAAATCATGCTGACATTTTAGTGTTGAAAATGTGATACACAACCAGCCACAAGTTAAGAAACAGCTCTGAAACAGATCATTTCCCTTTCCGGAATTAAGGATCCATTTCCCACACTGGCAAATGCAAGTCTCTGCACCAGAATACCTTTCATTTTCAAATCAAATTGAACAAAGAATGAGTTCTGCTGGAGTTATCAGGCCTAGAGTGGAAATGTCAGCTGTAATAAAGTGAGATGTGACACTCTGCTTTTGTCCTGATCTCGCGTGTGTTCGAAGCTTCAATGGAGGTCACAAAGGGCTCTGGATGCAATTCCACCAGCCATATCGTTCTGTTAGCAATGCTTTATGTCAGAGATGTGGGACTGGTTATCCCCATGCATTTCGTCACTGCATATCCTGCAATCAATCCATACTTTCTTCGCATAGGCTCTCAGTAGCTTTATTCTGATGGAGTCTGCACAGGCACGATGATTGGACTTAAACCCTGAATGTAAAACAGCTCATGCATAGACTGATGAATTTGAATTTCAGATTTTCCACTTTTAGGCTGGCCAAATATGTTTGGCCTGGAAGGGGCTATGTGACAGGGTGAGGATTGTCGATGGTATAGAACTGGGCAGTAAGTTCGCGTTTGCTAATTTCTCAAAACGGACAAAGCTACACGTTCTTAAATGTATTTTGGATAAAAAAACGTTGTCACAAGCTTCATCACTTTCAGAAAATAAAAAAAAACTTTTAAAAACTAAAGCACAAAGTATATAAAACACAAATAAATAAATTCGCAAAGCAAGCCGATGCGCTGGAAGATCCAAAGTAGGTTAGTGTGATCTCTAATCAAATTTCTGATAAAAATGCTTTGCGGAATATTATATTGTGATCAATATCCAAGGTTAGATGACAGGGAATTTGTGGTTCAAAGTCCAACATGCAGAGGTAAAGGATTATGAGGTGCAAATTTCTTCAGTCTTTTAAATATGATATAATGCTGTTATTAATATCTATGTTTCCATACATCATGAGCATACATTTATGATGTGGTATTAGTTTGTTTCTAGAACATTGAATGCCAACTTAATAAACGTTGTTGTTTTGTGGAACTTGCCTGTGTCGTGTCGACATTGTGCATCCCTAAACCCCTTCAATAGTAGAAAACTCCTGTGCCCTCTGCAGTACCAGGAACATATGATCATAAAATGAACTAAAGTCAACTTTGCTAATTGGAAACACAGTTTGTCACTATATTGGTCCATATTTTAATTTTTCAGTTTGAAATATAAGTCTGTAGAGGTAGTTTGCCCATTCTTGCATGTGTTAAAAGTGCTGGGTTGCTCCAAGATCTAATTTCTGTCAAATAATATTTTAGAAGACTCATGGTCACCTATTGACTCAAAGACTCTTTAGTCAAATTAATTTTTAGGTTCCACCCTTTATAAAAAGTAATTAGGAGGGGGTTCCATTAGGGTTAGTAAAGAGTGCTTTGGAAAACCAGTTGTGTTGTCAAAGCAGTAATTCAGTTTTCATTTAACCAGGGTGTGTTCCAGTACCTTGACTATGGGATTTTGGTGAATGGGCAGTTTGCGCTCAATTCATGAATTATTTGTTTAGTCAAGTTAGATTGGGCTTTTATCCAGAGTTTTCACAAATACAGCGCTACATACATTTTAAGAATAATCACATATTGGACTAGGTCCCAATTCACTATTTACCACATAGCTCGACGTAGTTTGTGGGAGGTTCCATAGGTTTTTCATACATTTATTCTGGACTAAATAAAATGTGTACTCCACATAAAAGGCCCAGGTTCTAACATCATGTTTGACTTTCACCACAAACCTAGTGCAATACGCTTATAGTGCAACTGATAGTTTTGGGGTAAAGGTTGTCAATTTTCAGATCTCCCTTACAGACTGGCATGTTGCATTGGGAGTCATTGGTTCAGTTCTGCAACACGTTCTTGGTTAAAAGGTGGTAGGCAACACCTTCTTCTCTTGCTTAGACAAGATGTCCTTCTACCAAGGCTTCAAGCTCCTGCTGACAATAAAATGTGCTTATTTTTCCTGGCATTATGTTAGAACATTGAAACACGTTTCATTATCTAAATCTTTGGCATATGAGGGGAAATACGATTTATGTTGTGGAACATTGATGCGGATAGCCTAGACTGATAAATATCTGGTGGACAAAAATAATTATTTTGTAAATACTTTTTATATCTCTTATTAGCTTACTGAAACCACCCACTAATTGATGCTGCATTTGAAAATGTATGAAAAGGATCATGCCCATGAGTTGCTGATATAGACCATAATATTAATGGCAGTGATCAATATTATGCTGATTTCAACTCATTCAACTCATTCCTGTATATTTTATAATCTGTATATTTTATAATTGTCAGCATTAATGAATTGCACAATATTGTATTTCATTTTAAACACTGATAACTCAACAGGAAACACAGATAAGGGCAATTTAGAATACTTATAACAGCTTGGCATCTTTAAAGGGCTTTTCTCGAAACAGCTCTATATATATAAATAGTGGTATGTGCAATTATTGTGGCTCAAATCAACTTTTTTCATTTATGGGCTGTATATTGCATTGCCCACGACCGCAAGTCTACTTCACAGCACTCTGAGACTGTATTACATGTCCAGTGGTAAGGGGTTGCAAAAGTTCAACCTATCAGAGTCCTCACTCACTTCCACCAGATGTGTACATTAATAAAAGGCAACCTGAATAATATAGTTTTTTAAAAGAGTTTCTGGAAGTGCAGGTAGTTAGGTTCTGTCCTCAAGTTCATTTGTATTGCACTCCACAGCTTTATGCCTTAAGATCAGCCTCATTTTCTAAAGTCTTGTGAAGAATTGTTGAAATCCAGCAAGATATAGGTGGGTGGAGGTTCCTGTAGGGCTGCAGGTAGGGCAAATGTTTGCATGTATCTCAGCCGTTTCTTCCAGTAAGCTGGTATGTGCAGTACAGCCCATATTTAATGTAATTATTTCTTCCACCTGCAGCCAGTGTATTGATTTCACAGCTTGCTTTAAGTTTTCATTTTTCTAGAGATTCCTGATCCAGCAACTGTTGCATTCCTTCTGTTAATGGAATGTCAATTTGGGTGTCATTAGCATGCATTTTAAAATTGTGCCCATATTGTCCATAGCCTGCTCAGATGACATATGTATAGGTATAAAATAGTGGCGAGAGTGCTGAAACTTGTGGGTCTACATAAGACACTTTCTGGTCATGTGATGTAGATATATTTTGTACTTTCTGGTCATGATGAAGGTGGAAGGGGCAGATCTGGCACATTAGATTGCTGCGTTTGCTGCTCTGTGCTGGTGTTAGTATTGTATAATTAATTGTGACATACACAGCTGAGTCCTAGCAAAACAAATTGCTGATCTTCACCAAGTTGGGAAGGAGTTCCTCTGTGGTAGTGGCCAGTTTGTTTGTGGTGTGACCTGTGGGTCTGAACTGTGATTTGTCAGGTACTATCTAGTTTTGTAGAATGAAAAACTGAACAATGCCTGCCAGCACCTGAATCTGGAGATCTCGAGCAGATCTTAGCATGGTTCTTGAGTCTTACTTAGCTATTCTGATGTAGTATTATGTGCTTGTTTGTTTGCAAATTTTGTATAGTATTACCCATACCATCAGTAAATATAGGAGTGTTCTTCAAAAGGGTATCATTGTATACTTTGTGAAAAACTTGAGATATGACATCTTATGTTGGACCCATGAAATTATTATACTTTCTGTCTCTATATTTCTACTCGACATAAAATAGTAATTGTTGGCCCAGTTCACGCTACTCTATTTTCAGTCTGTGGGATTCTGCCCTGATGGTCAAGCAGGTCTGGAGACCAGCAGCATGGTAAACATTATCACATCACACTTATAAATGATACCCACATGTTTCTTAAACTTGACAAGCAAACATGTATTCAATGTGCACAGTGTTAAGCTTTCTTTTATATGTTAAAAAGTGTGGCCGCATGCAGACGGTAAATACTTACCATGATAATTATTTTTGCTCTCTCTTTCTACACAAATGTCAAGTTTGACCTCCCACCACTCCCTGCTAGAAACACATGTCACATTATAGAGCAGTATCCGCAGGACAGACTCTCTAGCCAGGAATGGGGCTACCCACCTCCATCCCAAGCATGGCCCTTTAAAAGCAACACTTCAGAAAACACTGGATACTGAGAGTGGCAGCATCTGGCGACTGCCCCTCTTAATTGTATGAAATTGTGGGCCACGGTAGTAGCAGTGTCTGCTTCCTCAATACACATTTAATAGTTTCCTGATAGTGAAACAGTAGCAGATGGAAAGTTGTATCAGCCGCCAATAAGATAGGAGCTTGGCTATCCTTACACTCATAGTTGACAGCATATGACCATTCACTATTACCACAAAAATATTTAATCTCTACCTGTAACATGAATTTCCTAAGAAGTATTAGAATTATTCACCAAGGCTTTTATCCTCTTCTTTTATAAGTCATTTCTTATGTATCAGGCTGTCTTCTACACATTTGAAATATAGCAAGGCCTGTCTTTTTTATTAGCTTCTGTGTCTTGTCCTTGAAGGCTTTCTTACCGTGACATTTCCATCACCCTTTACAACTTAAAATACTCCTTTCTAGTGCTAGAATCCGTGCTTAATTTGAGACGGTGGGGGCCACCAACATTAATTTTTAGGGACTAGAACTTTTTTCATCTCATCAGTCATTTCCCAAGAGTAAGAGAAGGAAAACACGCAAACAGGAACGATGGAGAAAAGAATGATAGAAAGCCATCCTAAAGGGAAAAAGTGATAAAATGAGGCAAAAAGTGTCTGAGAGTGGAATAAAAAGATCTGAGGTGGATTCAGGAATATGCAGCTTTAGTGTTTGGTGCACCGACAAGAAAGTGCCACCCGGAGGCTTCTGAACAGAGGTTTGGGCACCAGCACTCATTCTTTTACAAATTAAGCACTGGGTAGTAGGCATCACAATCAGAAAAGGAGGGCAGTGTGATGCTGTTCAGTGGAGGTGGTGTTGAAATTATAGCATTCAGTGTGAGCGCATTGTATTCTAAGATGACCTATCATTGCTTGAGCTTCACTTTATGTTCATCACTTAAAGTAGGTAGTTGTGGCCTTGCTTATGTTTATTTTGCTAAGTAGCCCCTTCCATTGACTGACAGTACGATCAGAAATACCACCACACGGACTAAGGTCCTCATTTAGAGTACGGCAACTGGTCTGTCAGTACGCTATGGCAGTGGAAGAAAATCAACCACCATATTTAGAGATCTCAGCTGGTCAGGTGGAGATCCTTCACAGAGCCGGCATCAAGGCCGCTTCAATAAAAGCGCTGAAACTTTGCTGAACAGCTGCCATTTTTGAAGCAGCTGCTCAGAAGGGAGTTTCTATCAGCATGTGGCAGTCATTTCTGTGGTTTCCTATTTGGGACTGCCAGGCTTAACTAGTGCGGACAGTCTAATATACTTTGGTTGACTGCCCCATGTCTGAGAAACTGGAGGGGCCAGGGTACGCTATGCCTCAGGAAACATGGCAATTCCTCCAACTCTGGGGGAACTGCAAGTTTAGGGGATGGGATATCCTGTACCTTCTTGATTGAGTATCCTGTCCACCAAACTCGAACTGAGTCCCAATGTTTTTAACATTTATGTTATTAATATTTTAATCACATTAATATTTTGATGATGATGATGACGATGATGATGATGATTATTATTATTATTACTATTATATGCCACTTGATGCCTAGGTGGCACCTTATGAAACACTCATGTGGAGTTAATTAGTCTAGACAGAGTTGTGGATTGGATGTCAGTCACTGAGAACCACACTTAATCAACGAGTTACGGGTTCTGAACGCGGCAGGGCCGAATCCCTCTCATCCTTTTGATGCCAAAACAGCAGTAACGGTGGTGATTACTAAGAGTAGTAAGCCACCAATAGAAATCAAGGGTTGCGAACTTGCGACAAGTTGCGAAGCGTAAGAAGCACATCGGTGCTATTATTGTTACAGCTACTTTACGCATACTGCATGCCACATAAGATACATTGGCCATTCTATCATATAGATCCGGTCTTGGCTCATTTATACACATATGCCTTGGTTCGGAGCATAATGTTTGATTTTAGTTTTTGCGGGCTTAAGCGGTAGCTATAATTTTTAATTTACACCAAGCCACTAACTTAAAAAAAGAAAGGAAATCTGTACTTAATCACTAGTGAGGGCAACATCTTTACCTTGGAATCAAATATATTTAGCATTTCTGTGTTTCTGTTTCAATATGTACCTCTTTTTGGTCCCTTTAATTAAATGCCAAGATGCCCATATAAATAATACAGATGAATTAAAAAGGTGTACATAACATTTGATGTAATAAAGAAGCCAGTCTGTGTTTTCAGTCTTGGCTGGCAATAACATACATGCCCGGAGAGCACAAAGATTAAGTTGGTATCAATGGCTTGCTACACAGGTGCATGTTTAATATGACATGCCCAGATTTGATGAGCAGAGACATTTCAAAGGGTTCAAGGCTAACTAATTTATGCCTTGTGATTAATAAAAGACTCAGTGTACAATTTAGTTTCCATATAAAAGGGAACTGTTAAAGATTTTACCGTTTGATGTGGGGGATAAGTAATATGTGTCTTAATGGGATGGTACATTCTGTAATGTATGGATATTACAATATGTGCTTGAAACACATTTGGAAATTAATTCATTTATAAGTCATGAAGGCGATAGTGGCGAAAGCATATCATGCTTTGATGATTTATACCAAATCTTTTTCAATGATAATTGTACATTGAATCAAAGATGTATTATTAATAATATTATAATTATTTTATTATTATTAGTAGTAGAGGGTAGTAGTTGTAAAAGTAGTAGCAGCAGTATTAGTGGAATTAATAGATTTAATTTTAGTTTTATTATCATTACATTTTATTTCACAAATGCATTTCTGTGATAGATGCATTTAATTTCCGACTAAATGCACCATTGCTCTGCCGTCTATGGTATGACACTGAAGGCTGGATGAACAGTGGGACCATTTTAAACCAGTGTGTGAAATGCGACGCAGCCTTTGCTGGAGTAGGGAAAGAGATTTTGGATTGCACACATGCTTCTGCCTAGAAATAATACGCGTTTGATCATATGAAAGTTCAGAAGCATTAAAAAGAAATCTATAAAATAACAAGACTTCATTTGCCTGAATTGTAAAGGCCCATAATTTACCTGGGATTTGTAATTTAATCAAAGTTCTGGAAAAAGAGCAAATCCTGAATGCTACAGATAATAGGAAACCGAAAAGCGTCAAACTATAGTATTGTGAGTAAGGGATTTCACCATCAGAGCCGAAATAGAATTATGTCTCACGCCTGCACTGCATTATTGTATTATGCTATTCTCTCGAAATCAAATTCCGTTACTGATTTAAGGATTAGTGAGTGGATCTGTGGCTATGATCCTTTGGCTAAAACGTTCGTCAACATCTTGACATGTACATTTATCAAGGAGGCAAGTGCAATGTTTTTACTTTAAGTAGGGTCATTTTCATAGTCACACAAGTAGTTCTTCTGCAACCTTAGAAAGTCTGAAGAGGACTCCCCTGTTCCCTGGGACGCTGAGACTCGAACCCGGTTCCCCAAAGCCAAAGTCGGCAGTGCTGGCCATTACGTCACATCCTGTACCAGAAATCTTTCCCCACTCGAGTTTGGATGAGTGTTTTGTTTGATGTAGCAGGCAATTCAGAAATATTATAATCATAAGTATTGTTGTAATTCTTTGGCTGCAAAGTCCCTGACGGTTGAAGTATTTCTTTCTCTCTTACATGGAGCGCTCTTTCAAGCCCTAGGTCGTTAGGCATGCTGCTCCATCATGTTTACGGTGCTCATTGCTTGTCTTGCAGCTGTAAGGCCAGGGATTCAGGCCCCTTCATCCCTTGTGGCACATGGAGCCTCCCACCCTTTCAGAGACCCCCCAACGCTTCAGGGGGCGCCCATTCAGGCCTAGGTCAATGAACATGTGTGAGGTATGAGAGATTCAGTGGACCCTCACCACCCTCTGAAGGGGGTCCCATCATTTTGCATTCCACCACTGCATGGGTGATTGATTTGTTGGAGGTGAGGTTTGAGACTAGAGATGTGAGGCGTGGGAGTTACTGATGAAAATCCTTTGATTATGTAGTCTGGAATTGACATCAAATTACTGATGGTAGAAACAAATTTTGGTAGGAGACAAGTGTTTGTCTTATCAGAAAATATGGGTGAATCTGGAATAAAAAGATATAGAAATAGGTATTGCTTGTTTGTAGGAGCTAAGAGTGTCTGTGAGAAGAGGAATAGTTTGGTGAGTTGCATTCAGGGCCTGACGGGGAACAGCCCTGGCAGATTGCTGCTCTACCGGCACTGGCAGCGGGGGGAAGGGGGGCAGTGTTGCTAGTAAGAAGCACCTCTCCCGCTTTTGTTACAGGGTGCCGATATTGCTGCACTGCTGCAAAACCAGTCCCCAGTGACAAAACGGTCCCACGCGGACATAAAACCAGCCCTCACTCCTCCGGCCCACTGGGGAAACAGTCAGGCCTGGTTGCATTGGTGGGATAAGGAACTCTATTGAAAGCTATCCTTGTGTATATGTGTGCATGGTATGTAAAATAATGTTTCGATATAGGGAAATCAAGCTTCCTACTGGTTTTGACAGTTAGTGGTATAGCGGAGTGAGAGTCCGGCCATATAGAATGATTGTAGTGAGTATGTACTTAACACTTTTCTGCTCTGATATACCGATATGAATATGTTGCTGTAGCGCTTCTGAAGAGGTTTATATTCTCCCCAAAAATAGTCATTCAGAACATTTGAGGGTATATGTTTACAATATGTTTATATTCTTTTTCCATACTTCTGCAAATGACAAATGGTTTATTAATAACCTTCAAGTGATTTAATGAAACGTCTTTTGAAAAAATATATAATACTAAGATTCCAGGCCTAAGATGTCCAGAGGGTGTCTAGTTTTCAAAAAATTAACTATAGCCAGGGCCACTGGAATTATGCAATTATACAGCTGCAGCTTTTTTGCATACTTATGGGTCTGCAACAAAATCCATCATCTGCTGCATAATCCTTAACAAAAAAAAGTGACTTGCTCCAACAGATTAAAAGCTACTAAAAATGCAATGACATGTGTTCATGCACAGTAGAAGACCCTTCCTAAAGGTTAATAGGTCATCTTTCATCTACGTTTTTCTATATTTCGTTGTAAAACTGACAGTAATGAGGTGCATACTTTATTCAGACAGTATTACTATATGTAAAATTTACAAAGCAATTAATTAATACATAAAAAAAATGTGCAGCGTTATTCCACATAATTTACGTTTCTTGCTGCATAATTTAGTCAACTCTGCCACATAATTTGTTGCTCCTCTGTCTCATTATTTCAGTGGCCTTGCCAATATCTGGTGTATATATGTATTATACAATAGATATTGAACTCATATAAGGTACTATACTGTTTGAAGCTAATTTAATATTGACATTGTTATGCCACTTATATGGAGACCACGCCTTTTGTCCATTGATTAAAGTGCCATAGTTTCCCTAACCTGGTAGCACGAAAGCTGTTTTACAATGCCACAATTTCCTTGCGTTGTTGCAAAATGTACTCTAGCTGAATTTGTGAGTACTGAATTGAGATAAAGTTTCACTTAGAATTGCATGGAAATATAAGGCAATGTGTTCAGCTGCCAAAGGCCTGCCTTTTAAAAGCAAGAAATCAATATTAAGAATTCACTGTGAACCATAAATGTTTCAGTGTTACTACTTATGAATGATAAACTGTTTTGCAAAGCAAGTACCTGTAATGGTGGTGGAGGAGGGAATTGGGGTGGGGCGAGGTTAACATTCAGTGCTCTGCCTGTTGATCTCCTGGGTTAATCTATATTCATGGCTGCACAGAACTCAATTCTGCAGCATCCAGTGAATTCCAATGATGTTTAAGAGCATTTCAGTTTTGTTCAGTGCCCTGGTCCTGCTGATCCCCCTCTTGACTCAATGGCAATTTAGTAGCAATGACTGAGTCCTCAGGCCACCTTATTCATTGTAAGCCATTCTGAAGTCAGCCAATCACTTCAGGTTGTTCCCTTGAAAGCAATCATGTCCAAAGCTCCTTTCTGAATGGCTACATAATCTCTTGGAGCCTCAGAGGTATATGTTGTGCCTGTACCACTAAAGGCCCTCGACAAAAAGTGTTCCCCCTCCCAGCGGAAGCTTAAGTTTGGGAGCGAACAACATCATTCAGCCATTTGGAGCAATCTATCTCAAGAGCTACACGAAAATTGAATTGAAATCAGGTTGCCAAAACTGTATCTGAAAAAGTATTTAGAGGATTGCTGTACCCTGGCAGGTGCATTTGTCTAGAATACAGAAGGATGGAGAGTAAGAGAATGGATTGACACACCATAAGTATCCAGTATATTATTGTGTTGCCCATATCCGGTGCAATCAGAAGGGATATCACAGAGGCTGTTTTTAATAAAAACAAGCGGCCTTCAGTCAAGGACATGGCTTCAGAAACGCATGCACACTGTATTATCTAGAAACCAACCGGCACATTCTACAATCAGCACTTTCATTCAGAGAGGACCGAATCTGATTTTGAGTTAAAAAAAAAATAATAATAATATCCACCTGTCTCACTAAATTAATGAAGATACCTAAAGGGCATGTTCTGCAAATGACTAGCGCATAATCTCTTTCATTCATTCACACTCTGACTTTGATGAAATGTATGAGTCAGTTAGATAGATCATATACAGTCACTTCTCAGCAATTGAGAAGCTTCTGGGCCCGGGTAACATATAGGGCCCACCCAGGCCCGGACTGGCCATAGCGGGCACCGGGCAATCCCCCGGTGCGCCGCAAGGGTGGTGGCCGGTTTTGAGCTCCTGGGGGCCGATTTTGTTACAGGGCCGTTTTTGTTCCCTGTCCGGGCCTGGGCCCACCGACTCTATTTCTGCCCCAGCTCACCTTTAACTGAGTGTGCACAGTGCAGACCGAGACGGTGCAACTTTTTACGTTAAAAAGTTGCCCGCTGTGCAGCAGGAAACTTGCACCTGCCCTGGCAGAAGTGCATTAGTGAAAGGCAGACCAGCGGTTTGGCGCCGTTGTTCACGTTGCATTAAGAAATCTGTCTTGGATTTGAAAGGGTCAGCGCTCCACCTGCAGGTGGGAGCAGGGAGTGATGGCACCTGCTTGTACGGAGATGCCAAAGTAGTCCCATCAAACTTCCGAAGGGCACCTCCCTTTTCTCTGTGCCCATATCTCTAACATGGTGTGGGCACAGAGGCAAAGTTTTACCACATTTACTAGGGACACACCCCATGATCAAGAAGCCCCATCATGATCAAGTTGGTGCAAAATGTGCACCAATGCGATCCATATTAAAGAAGGGCCAAGCATTTGTGGCCTTTTCTCTAATACCAAAGTGATCCCAGGGTTGCAAGAAGCGTGCACACATTCCCAATGTGCCCCCAGGGCCCTTACTGTAATATAGCCCAGGTGACAAAAGTACAAAGGCAGCTTCAAAGGGCATCGCCCAGTGCTTCTCATGATGGGGACTGATGTTTAAGTATGACCTCAGTGTGCAATCACTTGAAGTTCTTGTGAGGATGTGAGAAAAGCACCTAATGATATAAAACAAAACAAAATCAATGCCTAGCGTTTTGGTTGGATCATTAGCTGCAAAACCGTGTGGGAGTTACTAATGATAGGATAAAAATGTGTTCACTGCAAAAGGGTTTTGGCATTGACATAGAGATGTAGCCACTTTGTTGCATTATGAGCGCCTGGTAAATTGTTATAATTTTTCATTGTCCTCTTTAGTTTCCCCTGATAACCATACAGCAGGTCTGGTGGCTCAGTTCATTAATGCATTCACTCCAAGGATCTGTGCTTGATCCCTTGGTCACAGCTTTGAGTGCTGCTAGTGCCACTCAGTATTTCAGCCTTTTGATGTCAGATAAAATCAATTCAGTTGAGTTGGTAATAAACTCATGAATGTGCTTTTTTTAAACTTGACAATGGATTTGTAATACATGTTTTTTATTCTTTTATGTATCATGCTTTTATGATTTAATTTTTTAATCGAATAAAGCTTGTACTGATCTGAGTTGGTAACAATAACTATCTTTTACTAATGGTAATAGTCTTTTTAGGGGGATTGCTGCACTCTACATATACACCTGGCATTTACACATATGCTGCATTGCCACTTCTTAAAAACTAGGGGTTTGGGCAGACTGATTACCAGGGAAGCTGCCTGAGAATATTGGTCACTTGCAGTAATGGCTCGTGGAGGGAGTGCCGCGGGGCGGTGGAGTGGGATGGAGGAGGGGCAGTGTGGGGGGTAGTACACTCCAGCTCACTGCCAACCGGAGTAATGTAAATAAATAAATAAATAAATACAACGAATTTCATTGCACGCGCTGAAACACCAAAAGCGTTTCAGTGCACGCAATGAAATTTGTTTTATTTATTCATGTACTTACCTCAGTTCGGTCGTGTGCCATAGTTTACTTAACTCCCCCACCCATCCCACCGCCCCGTTGCACCGCCCCGCGGCACTCCCTCCATGAGCCGCTACTGGTCACTTACCATATTACTGACCACCGTGGTTCCCCAGTTCTGATGCTTAAGGACTGAACTATGGTCAAAGACAAAATTCAGTGTCCACCTGTAGTGGTTATTATTAAATGTATTGTTTGCTACTTAAAAGCATTACAAATAAGACATCGTGAACAATACATTAAAAAGTTAATAAATTATGCAAAAACTTCCTTAAAAAAGACAGATCAGTAATATTCTGTAGTGAATCAAATAGTTCTGCTATTAGCGCTATAGAAAACCTCTGAGTGAGAAGAGAATTACTGAGCGGCCCAAGAAACACTTCAATATTCGTGAGTAGATGAATTATGGTATAAAAACACATAAAGATGAACACAGCTCTGAAACCATGATGGATTAAAGCTAAAATGCCTAATGCAAAAAAAGTAGTGTAACTTTTTCAGAAATATTTTATATGTATATTTTTTTTATTTGATAAAACTAGTACATGATTGGGCTCTTTGTGCCATGTGACAGGAAATACCTGGAGTCCTCAAAGCGCGCCACACATACGCGTGTCCACCTCGTTCTAGCTGCACATCAATTGCAGTTGTACAATTCATAAGGAATCGGTGATCAAGGCATTTCAGCCAACAATTCTAGTTGATGAAACCAAACCTCAGAAGTTAAGGAGTGTGTAAACCTTGGTGTGACAATCATATCCTTATTTGTAAAGAAATGTTACACACCGCAATTGTAAGGATGGAACCATGATTGTCAAAAGAAGATACACATTCATAACACGAGGCAAATTGCACACATTTTGGGGGGTTTGCAATAAGATTCAAGCAGATCGATTTGGGGTTAACATAAACAAATTAGAATTTGAAAAATAATGATAGTTTTTAATAAAACCATTGGCAATATATCTGTCAGGAGCCACATAAGTGGGCCTGGTGGTGCCTTATTTATGCTGTGCTTGCGGGTGATGGTCACCGGTACTCATTATGGGGACAGGGATATATTTTTCATCATCTGATTTTGACCACGAGCAAGAGAGAGAAAGGAAGAATGGAAGAAAGAAGGAGAAAGAGAAATGAAAACAGTGACACAGGGTGAAAAGAGGGACGAGAAAGAACCTAAAAAAGTGTGATGAAGACAGGAACAGTAACTTGGGTTTCAGAAAGAGGCATGTGGTGAGGTGGAATTAAGAATAGGCCAACTTGGTATTTGAAAGCCCGGGCTTTCGGCATCAGTGGGGCGGGCTTCTAAGAAAAACGTTGGGCCCCTGCCTGCACTTTCACAAGTTAAGCACTCGCTTTCAAATAACTTGATCTGTAATTAAAAACAATCTGCTTTGAAGTGTGTTTGATCTGTAGTACTCAAATAGAACAAAGTACACAGTAAAAGATAGGCACTTGGATTAAAAGAAAAACATACATATTTTACATTTTTGCACAGATATATGGGGGAAAAGATTAATTCTGGGTTTTTTAAACAAATAAATCTATCTATACATACATACATACACCCACACACACACACACATTATATATATATATATATATATATATATATATATATATATATATTTATATATATATATATATATATATATATATATATATAATTTGTGTTTTTAGGCTGCTTATTTTATGAGTAGAACCTACGTTTTAAAAATGTTACAAATTTAGAAAAGACACCATTTTTCTGTACCGGCGCAGCACAGGCGTACGCATCGGCGTACTCACAGGCGTACCTGGATAAGGCGACTTACTCCACTTCTTGCCGCACCCGCTTCGCGGGTGCCGCTTCGCCCAGGAGTGTGTGGGGTAGTATCTCTGCATCTTAAGAAGGAGGACCAGCACGGCAGGCAGGGCAAGAGGCTCGGCGGGGCTGCGAGCGTGCGGGGACTCCGTCAACCAGGAGTCCCTGCGAGACCAGGGATACCAGCATCCGGTCCGCTCTCCCTGCTGGCCCGCCCCCTGCCCAGCTGAAGCTTGTTAAGGCTTCCACCACCTTTCTTCTCTGGTACACCATTTTTCTGTACCGGCGCAGCACAGGCGTACGCATCGGCGTACTCACAGGCGTACCTGGATAAGGCGACTTACTCCACTTCTTGCCGCACCCGCTTCGCGGGTGCCGCTTCGCCCAGGAGTGTGTGGGGTAGTATCTCTGCATCTTAAGGAGGAGGACCAGCAAGGCAGGCAGGGCAAGAGGCTCGGCGGGGCTGCGAGCGTGCGGGGACTCCGTCAACCAGGAGTCCCTGCGAGACCAGGGATACCAGCATCCGGTCCGCTCTCCCTGCTGGCCCGCCCCCTGCCCAGCTGAAGCTTGTTAAGGCTTCCACCACCTTTCTTCTCTGGGACACCATTTTTCTGTACCGGCGCAGCACAGGCGTACGCATCGGCGTACTCACAGGCGTACCTGGATAAGGCGACTTACTCCACTTCTTGCCGCACCCGCTTCGCGGGTGCCGCTTCGCCCAGGAGTGTGTGGGGTAGTATCTCTGCATCTTAAGGAGGAGGACCAGCATGGCAGGCAGGGCAAGAGGCTCAGCGGGGCTGCGAGCGTGCGGGGACTCCGTCAACCAGGAGTCCCTGCGAGACCAGGGATACCAGCATCCGGTCCGCTCTCCCTGCTGGCCCGCCCCCTGCCCAGCTGAAGCTTGTTAAGGCTTCCACCACCTTTCTTCTCTGGGACACCATTTTTCTGTACCGGCGCAGCACAGGCGTACGCATCGGCGTACTCACAGGCGTACCTGGATAAGGCGACTTACTCCACTTCTTGCTGCACCCGCTTCGCTGGTGCCGCTTCGCCCAGGAGTGTGTGGGGTAGTATCTCTGCATCTTAAGGAGGAGGACCAGCAAGGCAGGCAGGGCAAGAGGCTCGGCGGGGCTGCGAGCGTGCGGGGACTCCGTCAACCAGGAGTCCCTGCGAGACCAGGGATACCAGCATCCGGTCCGCTCTCCCTGCTGGCCCGCCCACTGCCCATCACGGCCCTATAATAAAGCCCCTAACTCCCGCAGCGCGGGACGCAGCCCGGGGCGAAGACCGGGCTAAGAGCGGGCCGTTTGAGGCCGTTCGAGGACGGAAAGGACTGGACTGGGCCATATCCTTTGGGTTTTTATATTAACTTTGGTTTTACTCGCGTTAATTACTCTGTGCCTTTGTTCCCTGTTGTTTTTATGATGTGTTCACGGGGCAGTCGTAGTAAAACTGCCAAGGGCATTAACAAACCAAGTGGGACCCTGGATGACTTCCTCATGAAGACCAATTTGGCCATTGATGCGGAAATCAACAAAATGCAGCACAGGGTTTCCCTTGAACTAGACGCTGCACGTAAACTGTCCTTAAATATAGCTTCTTCCAAGAAATCATCTTTAGGGAAGCTGGCCTTAGCGTTAACCCCCGAGTGTATATCTGGTCCCTGTTCCCTGCTTGCAGTAGCTGATATACATCACTCGCCTTCTACATTATCTCCTGAGCAAGCTAAGGAATCTGTTCCAACCCCTCTGGAAGGGCCCACACCACCTATTTGTGCGGCTGGGACTAGCTCCCTAGCAAAAATTGTTATGCCAAAGATTGCTGCTAATGCTAAAAAGACTGCCATACAGCAGAAGAAATGTTTGGCCAGGTCTATACTTGCTCGCAAAAAGGCCAAAATTGCGAGATTTCACTTTTTTAATCGTCGACGGCCATTGGGCACACTTGGGTTTGGGGAAGTAAAAGACAAAGCCCACACAGCTCTACTAGGCAGTGATATCTGCCCTGTTCCAAGTGGTGTTGTGCTTGATCCCCCGGTGGTAACTCTTCCTGACATGAATAAGGAAGGGTCAATTGAGGGTAGATTGAGTGTGGTAGAGGGGGATAGGAGGGGGGATGAGGATTTCTTACAAATTGTATGGGATACACTCAAAAAGTTACTTACCCCCCTGGAGCTTAGACTTTCCAGAATGGAAAACCATCTGCTAGAAATGGATAGGACGTTAGTCACATTGGCCAGCTTTAGTCTTAAGCAAATGGAAGCTAGGCTTTCATTGGGTGAGGGTTTAACCTCCCAGCCATTAGAGTCAGATCCCCTAACCCCCCCGCCTTCAAGACCTAAACCCGTACCAAAACCACGCACAAAAGTTGGGGATAATGCTACTATTTTCATTCCTAGCTCTTGTCTCCCGCCCCAGGACCCATTACCAACCCAACCTAGACATCAAGCATGTCCTGTAAAGAATACAGCACTACCTAACGCTAGCGTTCAAACTAGTTTACATCAGAATGTAGCACGCCCTAAACCCAGGCCTCAAACTGTTGTACAACAGCCAAACAAATTGACCAACAAGAACTTGACATTCTTAGATTCTAGCCGACCGAACTTTCGTGGTGGTTATATCGACCTACCACCGGAGGCTAGTCAATATGTCATTGTATTGGCTGGTGTGCCTACTCTTGACCCACAAATAAAAGAGGACCATTGGTCTCTTAAAAATAAGGTCATTCATTGGCTAAACACGAACAAACAACTACCCAGTCATCAAAGAAGTCAGGTTTTAATGGTGCGAAGAGTACCATGGGTTGGGCCCACCCATAAAACCATCACTGGTGACTGTGTAGTTGTGTCATTTGCTGACCCCCACACAGCACAGCATCTTTGTTCGTGGGCCACTTGTGAAGACGACCACTCTGTCATTGTTAGACCTCTTATTTTTTTCTATCCTCCTCGACAGCAGCTTGGTATGGGAGGGTCTTGGACGACAATCCAAAAGCCCAGGCACAGAGGATTTGGGAATGGTGGACCTATCCAGAGAACCGGGTGGCAAGGTGCTCCCACATCAAATATGTTTGGCTGGTTGGATGAGGTTGACTGACTAGGGGAGGCGGATGCTCTAAAACACTCAGTAGATCTCATTTCGTCCACCCAGGCACCGCCCAGTATGGCTTGTTCTGTGTCGCCATTGGGTCCAGGCTTAATACCGGACACCGTTTATAAATCAAATTCAGTTGAGTTGGGAGTTCCGGGACTATCTGAGTCTCCTTGTCCTAGTAACTCAGATAATGAAATTAAAATGGCCTCTTGGAATATAGCGGGTTTAAAGGGTCGCCTGGATAGCGATGATTGGGTTGATTACATAACTACACATGATATCATCGCTTTCCAGGAAACTTGGTCAGTCGACCCTCTATTTAGAGTAGGCTTTTTGAACTTTTATAAGCCAGCAGTGCAGGGTCCCAGGGGTAGAGCTTCGGGTGGACTAATTATATGGATAAAAAACTCACTTGGCTTCAGTGTGAGGGAAATCCTGGTAAAGAACCCTGATCTCCTTTGTGTATCTTTAAGCAAGGAGAATTGTAAGGATATTGTTTTAATTAACATCTATGCCCGAGGTTGTCAGGGTGGTAAAAAGCAACCTATCATTAATGATCTGGAAGACCTCCTAAATGAGCATAAAAGTGACCAGCTCGTTTTAGTGGCAGGTGATTTGAACTGCTCATTCGAACCCATCCTGAACCTTGCTGAGGAAGTAGGGATGGATGATGATTTAGTCTGGAATATTCCCCCGCTGGCAATAACTAAGGGTGTTAGGGGTACGGAGGCAGCTCTCCACTGGCTTGGGCTCTGCCTGGAATGGGGGTTCAGGGCGGTGAATGGCCGCAGCCTATCTGACAAGGTGGGAAAACCAACCTTTGATAATGGGTCTAGTGTGAGTCGCATTGACTACATACTGGTCAACATTGATTCCTGGGATACTGTAGTTGATATGTTAATAGAAACTAGGCCAGAGAGCGATCACAACCCACTCTCGCTTGTACTTAAGGTCCCGGGTCTTGGGCCCCCTCTGACAGAAACAGCTTGTATCACATCAGACCTAGTCTTGAGTGACAACAGAAGACGGGTCAAATGGTCGAGGGTCATAGCTGATCAAGAGCTTGTCTGTCAAATAGAAGAACTGGTCCTAGGTACTAGTAATAAGATGAGTGCAGTATCACTTAATGATAGGGAAAAGCCCACTATTGTTGATCTCCATGAGGCATGTTTTGCGGCCATTAGGGAACTTCTCACTAGGCCATGTAGAAAACAGAAAGAGAAGCAATTCAAGGGTTGGTATAACAAAAAGTGTAGAGAAGCGCACAGCACTTTAATTGTTGCTGTCAAATCTAGAAATACCCCTGACATTAGGATAGCGAGGCAGGCCTACAAACATATCATTTGGGAAGCCAAAAGGGAATGGGATGATTCGTATTGGCTTGATCTTCTCAAAGCCTGTGAGTCGTCCAACCAGATTAAGTTTTGGGAGCTAGTCAGATGGGGCAGGGGTTCTGACCCACTAACACCCGAAAATCATGTTTCCGCTGTTGATTGGGTGGAATTTTTTTCCTCTCAATTTAAAGATTCTAATATTGTTCAGTTGGCAGGTGAGTCCGTAGTGGGGACTATACCATTATTTTATGGGGATAGGCTAACCTTTAGTACCTCGGATACCAAACATGCTTTAGGCTTAATCCAGTCTGGGAAAGCCCCAGGTATAGATGCAGTACCAGCCGACCTTTTTAAACTGAATTTAGAACTATGGGTCCCTTACATAACAACTTTAGCAAATTCTATTGCAGCGGGCGCAAGGGTACCACACTCCTGGAAAGGGGCTGAAATACTTCCAGTTCACAAGAAAGGGGATCGATCTTCACCGAAAAATTATCGCCCCATTAGTCTGATCGATACCATTCAAAAAGTGGTATCAAGAATGGCCCTAGCTAGAATACAGGGGTGGATTGAGCAGAACAATATACTCTCCCCCATGCAGGCAGGGTTCAGATCTGGCACCAGCACCCTAGATCAGGTGTTTCGTTTAACTATGTTGTATTGGAAGGTTGTCTTTTTGGGCGGCGGTGTCATCTACGCCGCCTTTGTCGATCTTAGGTCGGCATTCGACTTGGTTCCAAGGGCTAAACTTTGGGATGCCCTTGGACTCATGGGCCTTCCTCCAAAACTATTAGAGCTAGTCAGGCGCTTACATGAGGATAACTTTGCCCGTGTAAGATGGGGGAAGCAGGGTCAGGTGACCGCTAGCTTCCCTGTCGAACGTGGGGTCCGGCAGGGTTGCGTGCTAGCCCCTACCCTGTTTCTCCTATTTATCAACCGGGTGGTTGCATTCCTTGGTGAAACTCAAACAGACGCTCCCACCCTGGGGGGTTCAAAGTACCCCATGTTAATATTCGCCGACGACACCCTGCTCCTTTCCAGGACTCGGAGTGGTTTACAGGCGGCCCTAAATAGATTTGCAGAATTTTGCACAGATAATGATCTTCAGATTAACGCTGAAAAAACTAAATTTATGGTTTTTAATAGAAATAAACAAGTTAAAAGTTCATTTTTATTAGACGGTGTCCCAATCGAACAGGTCAAAGTCATGTCCTACTTGGGCGTGACTCTTGACCATCAACTTACTTGGAACCCACAGTTGGAGGTATTAATTCTTAAATTTGTTCGCCTTACAGGATGCTTGCTGAAGGAACACAAAAAAACCTTTACCAAACGCATTACACCAGCGTTAAAAATCTATGAGGCCAAGGTTAATGCAGCTACCCTGTATGGTGCGGACATATGGGGCTACAAAGGCTTGTCAGCACTAACTATAGCACAGAACAGGTTTTTTCGGAACCTAGTGGGGCTTCCTCAATCGACACCCATAAAACCTCTGCTTTTAGACTTAGGCTGTAGACCACTGGATGAGATGGCACAGTATCGCCTTGTTGCTCTTTGGCGTCGCCTTTGGACGACCGAAGAGCTTAGTCTTTTCGCTCACGAATTGGGCGAGATTAGATCATTGTGGGGTGCCCAGAAAATTCCATGGTTGCGGGAGGTCAAACAAATTTTGTACTCTATGGGCCTCCCCGAACTATGGTTACATCCCGAATGTTCTAGGTTTCCATCTAAAGTGGAATTTAAAGAGTTATTTTGGGCTGCAAAGAAATCTGCACTGGTCTCGCTTTCATCAGAAAATAGCTTAACGGGTCTGTTTTTAACACACAAGATTATATCGTCCCTTGAGCCCTATTGGGATTTGATATGCAAAACACTTGACCGTAAGCTGTATCATCAGTTTCGGGTGGGCACTTTGCCGATCAATTCCTTTACTGCAAAGTGGGCAAAGAATAAAAGTACAAAATGCCCTTTTTGTCCTGACCAGGTTGAAAGTGTTGGTCATCTGTTTTTTGCATGCCCAGCATATCGATTGCCTCGTCATAAATGGTTGAAACCAATTTGTAAAACCTTAAATTGTGAGGGGAATCGCACAGCCCTGTTGAAATTACGTGATATGCGTACTGAAAAATCTGTGATCTGTGTTTCCAAATTCTTGGGTTGGATGTGGCTGATTCGTGTAAAGAACTTGTAACCCCTTTTTTATTAACTTGACTATTTTTAACGCCTGTATATATTTTGACGGCAAACTTTTTGTAATACCTGTGGTTCCATTGCAAAATGTAAAAATGTAAAAATGCTGAAATGTTGATAATGTTTTTTATATTTGTTGTCTTTTATGAATTTTTATTCGAAATAAAGACTAAATGAACTGAACTAGAAAAACAAACAAAGTGAAGGAATACTTTCCGAGCACTAAGGAATCTCCTGTCAAGATAACAGTCGCATTGCCAATTAGGCCTTATAAATCAGCCCTTCCCTGGCTTGCTGAATCAAATTGCATTCCCTCTCTTCGAGAGTGATTAATCTTTCACTCATGTTTAATTTTTCAAGTTCTCTCAGAAGTCTATTTCTAATAAATCAAACGTCCCCTTTATGTCTTCAGAGCGGGCATACAGCACTTTTCATTTAATAGTTTCATATATTTTGATAAGTCATTCCAGATTAATGTGAAACATTGATTCATTGTGATGTGGTTCGGCCGTGTGAAGTGTGGAGCAGGCAGCCATCTCCTCCGAACAATCTATTGCAATCAAGGACACAGATGGGATTCGGCTTGGCTGCCGCATCTATTAGTCTGTCAGCCGATAAGATGCAGAATTGCTTTTTTTTCTTCAAAATTAGAAGTACGGCGTTTTCCTGCCAAGATAAGAGGGTGTGATCTCTTCTAATGTCCTCTTGAGAGAGCTTTGCAGGGCCGAGATCTGCTCCCCTGCACTTAAAAAGCTCCCTTGCCACCGAAATCCCCCTCTGCATCCTGTTACTAAATAGGTTGTCCTTGCACTGCTAAGAGCCTGGGACCATCCGGTTTCCTGCATGGTAATGAGATGCATGCATTGCTGTGCCGCAGAGATGGTGTGCATTGTGCTGATGCTGGGAATGGGAAAGTAACAAAGTGACTTTAGCAGAAACTACCAGCAAGGTTTGTTACAACAGATGTGTCGACTGATAAAAGGAGGCAGGGCCAGATATGAAAACATGGTAACAGTACACATAAAATAATTAGTATCTGCATGGTGTTAAAATAACTTATAGGTTTAGATTCTCCATATATTGAAACATTGAGGGTGTGTGCTTTGCTATTTTTGATTTTGCTAGGGCTGTTTTGATTTTGAGGAAGTTGTAGAGTTCTATGTCTGGTAGATTATGACGTGTTTTTATGTTGTTAAAAGTTTGTGGGTTTTCCTCGTCCTCCAGATGGGCTGGGTATTAGAACCCTAGTCTTTCCCATGATTCTATATTCAGGGGTTTCCCCCCTATATTTAAACCTGGGTTTTGACCATAGGGATTCCCAGTGCGAGTTTTTGATGCTGTGTTCGAGTTTTCGGTCTACCTTAAGTAGCGCGCATCTTGTGTTTTTAAGTATTTGGCTATTCTTTTGTGCCTGTTTGTTGGCCGTGAGGAGAGTCATTAGGTATGCGTTATTTAAAATGGCCTTCTCAATATTGAGCCAGGTTGGGGTGTATTTCTGGTCTGGAAGGATCCAGTACATCCCCTGTCTTGCTATGAAGGCCGTCTGGAAAGTTCTGAAGTCCGCCACGTTTAGCCCACCTAGTCTCTTCTCTAGTTTTAGTTTTTGCACACTTATTCTAGGCTTCTTGTCTTGCCATAGGAACTTGTTTATCATGTGTTCCAACTTGCGGTGGAAAACGTCTGTAAGTGTGAGGGGGAGCATTCCGCCAGGTAGTTGATCACCGGCATGATCATCATCTTTACGGAGTCTACTCTTCCCCACCAAGTAATGAATTTGGGCGACCAGGAGTCCAGGAGTCCCTTAATCTTAAATCTTAACACCAAGACAACAAGCTACTGGAAAGCACAGCTAGACACCAAAGTCACAGAGCAAGAAATACACACCCTCTGGTCATCCCCGTCGAAAAACATGATCTCCCCAGTGATAGCGCAAACAAAATTCAGGCTACTGCATAAGACATACTGGACGCCAGCGTGTCTCGCATCGCTAGGGTTGAGGGAAAACGATGATCGTTGCTGGAACTGCGACACAGAGAGGGGTGACCTAGCGCACCTTATCTTTCACTGTGTGAAGGTTAGAAAATTCTGGAAAAAAGTCTTCACATTCATAAATGAGGCCCTTGGCTGTACGCTAAAAGAAGAGTTTGCCACTCTTACCACTGCAATCATAACGGCGGACATAAATACACAACAAGACAGAAACCTCCTAGACTTCCTTCTAACGGCAGCGGCCAAAACAGTGCTCGCCAAATGGAAAGACACAACTAAAGCCATATTCAAGAGGTGGATGAACTGGGTGATATACCTTAGGGGAGCTGACAACATAACACTAAGAAACTCACCATGGAAAAAACCCAACAGGGAGATGTGGGCAACCTTGGACAACTTCCTAGATCCATACGAACCCCATGATCCCCGAATAATGGACGGTACTCACCAATAGGCCGACAAGGGCAAGTCGGGGTATGTGAAGTGACAGTGAGACTAGACAAACAGCATTCTTAACCGCGCACACAAGCCGGCCAACCCAAGAACAAGCGGCAGGGCCTATATGTTTTGTGTTATATGTGGCACCGATGAACCCTAGAACAACTGCCAAGACTTACGTCTTATGTTAAATGTTGAAAGGCAGAGAGGCAGGGAAACTCAGTCACATATACCATAAACAGACTAACCTCAGAGACTGGGCTCCTTGCGATAACATACGCATTAATGTATATACTGTAATGTCACATGTTTGTAATTGTGAAAATACCAATAAAAAGAATATTGAAATAAATAAATAAATAAATAACTTATAGGTTGCTATGAAGTTCTCAAATTATGTCTGGTACTTAGGTGATGGGTGCTCAGCCATGTATCATTTTGAGTGCTAATATCCTATATGTCTGATTACTGTCCATTATGATAGATGCTGCCACCAATAATAATAATAACAAGAATATCACCAACAACAACAACACCACCACCACCACCACCACCACCAACAAGAACAATAATGATAAAAATATTATTATAGTTGTTTGCTGTAGTAGGAGTGGTAGTAGAAGTAACAGTTCCTGTAGTTCTTGTAGCTGATAGTTCTGGTATTTTTTATTTGTTGATTAATATCATTTTACATCTTAAAATTATTCTCGTGAAATTCAGCCTCTAATTCCAACCGATCTGGAAATAATATAATGTATCATCTGAATATCTATTCCATATTGTAGATATATCAGTATATCCTCAGATCAGTCTGAAATGTCAGCTTGATGTAAATAATCTGCGGGTTTTGAAATATAGGCTCATTCTCTGAGTGTTCTTCACACCTTCATTAATGTCAGAACTCTCTTCTGAAAGCGCTTTCATAATCCATATTTCCGAGTGAGGTTTGTGATTAAGCTCAGTTAGGAAAACCTTATTCATCCTGTCTTCACATAGGCCAAAAACGGGCATTTATTAATATTACTCTTTACATAAATGCAGAGAGGTTCTTACTGTCCTCTAAAGTTATCATTTGCACCTCTGACTTTCCTGGAGTCACGATGAACTTTAAAAAGCATCATCTAATGTAACTGTGAAAAAACACAATCTAAAATAGCACCAAAACGTGTCCATGATGACGCACCGCGAGCTTGTTTATTTGCAATTGTAAAATGAAGTTTTGGAGAGGTATTATGCAGTAACAACAAGATTCAAACACCCTGATAGCACCTGCAAATGTGAATTCTATATTTTCTATAGTGGCTTTTGAAGAAGTATTTTTAAGCTCAAATAGTACTTTATCTGTTTCTATAAACAGCAGCAAGGAACTAATTTTCCAATTCTGCTTTCAGTTGCCTAACTAAAGTCTGACTTTACATTCTCTGAGCTGCAAGATTTTGAAAGTGATTCTTGCTGTAGATGTGTTTACAATGCTTTTGATCCCTGGCTCCTTGAGGGCCTGCCCCCTCATTCTATAATGGCTGCGGTGCAGACAGTAATGAGTATACCCATGAGGCCTCGGTGTGCTGCTTGGGAGAGAGCGCCACCTGGGGGACTTGGTGCAGGCAAATGTGAGTGATCTTCCTGCAAAAAAAGTCTAGCTAACTAGGTGTTGACCTAGTGTAGGCAATGTTTGGGGAAATTCAATGAGGCAATACTTCTGCTTCATGTGTGTCTTATGCAAGCAGGTTGCAGCAAAATGCTGGCACCCTACGATATTTTGAATGTAACGGGCTGGTCTGAGCTTTTATGGAATCTCTACGTTATTTATTGGAATAATGGTATATGCGTCATTAGCTTATAGGCAATGAGAGTCTGACCATAATGCAAAAAAGCTTGTATTGATTTGCTTAATACCGAATCCATTTGTCACCACTCCCTGGACATGGCAACTGCATTATTTAACAAAGGGCCAAGCCTGGGGAAGGCCCAATATGACTACTAAAATGTTCTACCAGAATTGTTATGTTGTCCTTTCAACATACAGCTCACAATATGTTGGTAAATGCAAAGCAAAGCATGGAAGTTTACAGTGGTGTAGCAAAACTTGAGGGAGGCCAGTCAAAGTACATTGAGCCCCCCCCACACTCTGGACCCCGTCAGGTGCATTCAGGACAGAGGCCCACTTTCCGTACACAGTGCCGAAGAGGTCCCCCTGCAGCGCTGGGCCCACCGGCACCCGCACCGCAGGGGCTGCGGGGGCTAATGTTACACGATTGGAAGTTTGGGGGGCATATATGACAGTTATAACTAGGTTGTTCCTATTACTCTATTGCATACATTTGCTTTATCAATTGGACTGCGCCAGAACCACCAGATTTCAGCGAAGTAACACATTTTTAACTAAACAGTGCCAATGTAGGTCAAGAAGTATTGGGTTCCATGCCATACATTCAAGTTAGCTCCAAGCTATTTGATTGGGGTTTTTATGTTAATTTTAAGTCCATTTGTTTTACGTGATTACCCTGCAAATGTGCATTGGACTGATTCTCCTGTACCAAGTCTTGACTCTTCTGCTGTATGGTAACTTGATAACATTAATAGAAATAGCTCTGTTTTTGGCCATCCATCACAGAGTAAAATCTAGGCTGGGTTTAAGATTATCCATAATGAATATGTATGTGCCCTATTTACATACAATTCATTTTATTTGTGATTAGTTGAAATTTTGTTGGTTGTTCTGAAAACCTTGCTGGATTTTGGCATTTGGTGGCTAGTCGAAGCTAGCACTGCTTGAAATTCACCATTAATGCATCTGCAGTAGTTTTGAAAGAGGGTTACATAGAAACAGTTGAACTACCATGCCTTGCAAAATTATTGACAAAAATGTAATCTGACATAAAGTGCATGTCCTAATTATTAATTACAAGATTATTGTTGGACTTGTTGTAGATTCACTGGTATTAACTCCAATGGCAAATATTTTGTAAATGATATTTAAGACACTATTTTTGACTCTTGCTATACCGTTATCATACTCTTAAGGATATGCAAAGAGCAGATGTATCAAATGAGAAGTTGAAACTTCACTTGAAGAAATAAGATTCCATTTATATTTAATGTATTACTTATTTATCGCTTATTGTAGGTATTTTCAATTTTCCCTCAGGAGTTCGAGTGACATAGACAAGCTGAGGGTCGTTCTCGTTATCTATTTGATGTCACTCACAAACCCTCTGTGAAAAACTTCCCCAGTGTTTCTCTAGTTACAATTCAATAATTCCATATTATCTTTGGGAGAAAACTGTTTGACATTCACTTGACCCTGACAACAGCAAACTAGGTCCACTGTCACACACAATCAGTAACAACCCCTAGTTGATGTCGGATTTAGAAATAGAATATGAAAGACTTGAGTTAAAACTGCAACAATATCTTTTGGTTCATTTTCCATTTTATCATAAATATGTTAATCATTCACCCAAATAAAGAGATGAACTCCTTAAATAATTATCTTATTTCCTGTTAATCATGTCCACTGATCCACTATAATTTTATTCTATTTACAACAGACTGGCAGTAGACCTGTTGTTAGCACAATGATTTCCACTCTCCCATATAGAAATGCTAATAATGAACAAGTGGATAGATATGCAGGAAACATGTGTGCATCAATAATATGTCAACACAGTGGATTGTATCTGTTCCTAAGAAAAGAGCGAACTCTGCAACCTATTCTAGTTGAGATGTCATGTGTCCAAAAAATTAATAAATCGGTGGGATCAAAATAAAAGTGTGGGAATTCCTCCTTTTAGAATTAGTGCCCTCACACACCATTGCGGGTGTCGTGCTTCATCATCGGGCGTTGCTCCTCGTGGGGGACGGCGCTGCAGTCCCCCACGGGCCCCGCGAGAGGGCTCTTTGTCAGAGATCTTTCATAGGAGGTGCTACAGTTGTGCATCGGGTGTGTGGGCCCTGTAAAAATGGATATGTGAGGATAAAATTACCTAACCTGTGCCCCAACACAATTCTATTCAAGGGCCCGGAAGGTAAATTAAAATAATGGGGACTGGAGCTATCCTACACAGTAAATATGTAGGGGGGATAAGCAGTAGTGGCCTGTGGTTGGAGTGCGGCTGGGTGCTGTTGTGGGGCGGGGGTAGGGCAGGGGGGGAGTAAACTATGAATTACAGCCGTTTAGAGGTAAGTAAACATATCAATTAAAAAAATGAATTTCATTGCGTGCCCAGCGCGCGCAACGAAATTTGTTTTATAACGTATATCAATATACATGTATCAGTGGTGGGTTAGGCATGTATCAATGGTGGACAAACAGGCAGAACACCATTCAGAGAAAATGCCCCAAAAATTTCTTTAGTCAATGCTATAGTTGTATCCTGCATGTTGCTAGTGATGTCATCACCAGGGCAGCCCTGTGTGTTCCCGCCCTGGAATTTTGAAGTTTGGCCAAATACAGATTGCAATCCATATGTTTCCAGTTGCCCATCATGAACTGGATTTTCCTTTTGTTTTCAAATATGCCAGAAAAGAGTATATGCAAACTGTACTTCTCCATAGAAGAAGAAATCCTGGCTGTAAAGTCCAAAGTCCTCCAGAGCCTCTAAACCCACGGCATGGTGCAAATCCTTTGCTCTACGCTATTTTAAACATGTATATACCTTCTATAGCAAAATATCAACCTACATTTGGACTACCAATGGCTATAATTTTATCCACAATATGCCACTGTAAGCATTGATTGCTCCCCTTCTCTATAATAGACAGCACATCCTTGTTTAAATACTTAGTCATGAGTGCTTTAGAAAGCAACATCTTGCAGAATAACAATTGCTTTTTTTTGTTATTCAGTCCTCTCCTAAAAAGAATGAAAAAGTCTCTAGCCTGGATGAAAGTTCATTCTGTGGGCTGTATATCCAAACAGTCAGTTTGCATGCACCTCACAGTTTGACATGGGATATTTTTTTTCAAATGAACATATAACCCATTCATTTATAATAGGTAACAATGTATGTGGTGTGTGCAACATTTTTTAAAGTTTCCTTGTGTTTTTCAGCTAACACGAGTAATTTCTCAATGCTTTTGTGTTTCTTCCAGCAGTGGAAACTGTCTTGTAATATTCTTTAATATATGCTAAGTAATTCTCTATTCTTCTTCAACACTTTCCAAATTAACATGCGCAAGAACACACATCACAAAACAGAAGTGATAAATTCTATTTTTGCACAGTGAAAAACCCAATGAAATTGTACGAGCAGGAAAGTATTTTTCTTTGTGCTCCAACTTTCAAAATGATAATCTGTGACTCTTGGTAAATGGTCTAACATCGGGATACTCAATTCTGTTTGCAAAATACAAGTACTTTCTTTTCATTTTAAATGAGCTTTGGTTCTGGCTTATTTCATGTCCTTACTGCTTATCGCAAGTGTTGCTTCAGAAAATGTCAATTCAGCAGAGAGATGGTTTCCTGTTAGTAATGGCTAAGCTCTAAAACCCATTCTGCAACTGGATCATAAATGGCCCAAAAGCCGTGAAGATCAACACTTCTATATTCAGAAGTCCCTGCTCTGTAGTTACAAATGATTATTAAATAACCAAAAAGTATTACATTCTTAAATGCTCTTACATGATATCATTAGCCCTAATGATCTCTTTCTTTTTTTGACAATTAATGTGGTTGATATCTTTTGTCATTGCCAAGTAATGTAGTGCTGTCAGGCCCCTCACAAAATGAAATGACAATCTATCAGGAATTGGTGGACATGTTTTGTTGCATTATCTAAACTTGGTTATGATTATGTTTCCATGCCTGTTTTCTAGAATTGATTTTATCAGTACTGATACCTCTCACAAAGCACATGTAAATTGTGAAACAGCAGTGCCATTAGGGGATGTAAAATGTGGAATAGACCATTTCTTTTTAGAATTCTGTACATTGTACAGAATGAGTCGACCACCTCCACACCCTGATCTCAAAACACTCTGGAGGTAAAAATAACATTGAGAATCCTAAATCTCCTCTTACCAATAAATTATTGAGTTCATAAATAATGTATTCTTTATTAAATTGACTAGTTAATACTTTGGTCCCATCCCTTTGTAGCCCTTGTCACCATAAAAAGCAGATTACTATAGAACTTAAACCACCTAGAAATAACCCATTTTCCGATGTCAGTATTTTTGCTTTAGATTTTCTTTGGCTCCATTGGGAGCACAGAGTAGAAAGGGTCAGTCAGAGACCTCATCACTGCCATTTCCAACAGGTGAAACGCCATATATCAGAACAATGCAGGAATTTGCATGTAAGAGTCATTCTTAGCCCACTATCAGCCAGCTCCCATACTACATAAAGTTATGTACAAGGTGATGGTTAGTAGAAGTTCAGTTCACGATAGGTCCCTTATAGGTCGTGTTAAAATGTACTCCGCAGACGAAATTGTGTATTGATGCAAAAGTAGGTATGTAGCTGTTGATCGGTTTACATTTAATCATGATCCATCTCAAAGATTCTGAGGTCCTTACTTTGGAAGAAACTTCATTTTTGTGTACTTCTAGGACTCACAGAAACCAGTAGTTTCACTGAGTTATGCAGTGACATGTTTCTATTTTTTGATACTATCTAATCTCCGTGACAATGTGTTCTGACAGTTTTAAAAACCCAAGTGCAATTGAATAACACTAGTCAAAAAATGTGAGAAACTCAATTTCTAACGCTGCATACAAGAGACTGGATCCCGATTTAAATTTTATCATAACTGTGCCAAATATTAACCACTATGGTTATGTGAAAATTATAAATGATTATTCTTACACTAGTGCTTTATTTGTGCTGGAGAGTGCATATATGGTCACCGACATTCATATCTGTGGACCAAGACCTATGTTTCATTGTCAGAGTTTGACCCTGAGCAGGAAAGAGAAAGCTAGATAATTGAGAAAAAATGAGTAACAGAACAACCAAGGAAAACTGTGACAATGAGAGAAAGCAAAGATGAAGGAGAACCTGCTGGAATGAGACAAAGAGACAGTACGTGGTGGGCAGTGGAAGAAATCAGGGCCGGACTGACCGTAGCAGGCACTGGGCGCTTCCCTGGTGGGCTGCCAGGGTGGGGGCCGGTTTTGCAGCTTAGCTGAAATATCGACCCCTAGCAACAAAAGTGGCACAGAACTTTCCACTAGCAACCCCCCCCAGAGCCGGTTGATTACTTTGCTGGGGCCTGTTTCGGTTCCCAGTCTTGCTCTGGAAGAAAGGGGCATGAGGTTTAATCCAAACTAGGACACTTGTCATTCGACAACCCCTCCATGAGGCATCACTAGCGACAGGCTCCTCTGTAAAAGGGTTAGCTCCTGCACTTCTATAATTTACAAACTAAGCACTCCCAACATACAAATCCTGTCTGCTTTAGCTCGTGCATACAACCATGGCCACTATACACTTTCATTTAATGAAATAGTGAAAGCAGTGCTTAATTTGAGCCAGTGGTTTCCGGTGCTCGGCATCAGCACTTAATTGTCAGCACCGACACTTGAGACAGCTTGCCACAAGGTGGCGATATCTAGGTAATTTAGAGATGACCACACAACAGTTAGTTATTAATGCTATATTAATTAAACATGACTCATTACCTGCTGACCAAGCCATTCTTATAGCTTTGGGGGCCTGAAATAGTCTGAATTCTCACACATATAGGAGGGTGATGGTTAGTAGTTCTGTTGTTACTATCATTCGCAGGATAGCAGGGCAATGTGTGGTGGAAGCTTTAGTGGCCTCCTGACAAGTGCCCAGGCACTTATTTTTTTACAAATTAAGCACTGAGTGAAAGTATCAATGTGCAAGAAATAAGCGTGTATGCACATATAAGGTAAAGGCTAATGAACCTTACAAGCATTATACATTGATTAGTAATGCCCTTTAAAGTTAGAGTGAGAAAGAGTGCAGGTTGCAATCTTGAAGATTTACAAGATTATGCTGCCAACAGCTGCCTGGCTATACGACAGCCTGATGATCCACTTCGGAGAGGTGGAAACAAATTGCCTTTTAGATTTTCCCAGCAGATACGTTCTCCTCAGATCAGGATGCCGGGAAGGTTAAATGTGGCCAAGCATTGCCGCTGATGGCTCGCTCGCAACGGAGTGGGGTCAGCAGAAAAATAAGAGCTTTTACAGTGACTACTACAGCAGATTTAGTTTTCATAGTATATTCCTTGCAAATGGATACATTATTTGAGAAAGAAGATTGCATTTTACACATGATGGTTTTGTTTACATGAAAATGCGTAACGGCTTTATGAGAAACATTGCAAATGTCACTTTGTTCTAGTGGCGGTATAAAAACATAGTTTCTCATTTTAAATCTTTAATATCATGCTTTTATTATTCACTATACAATTTACACCATCACACATTGTAAAACTGTTTAGTACTGAACTAATTGTGAGGTTAGCTATTGGTTTCACTATTGCTTATCGACTATTACATGGCAATCATCATAGCGCTAACTTAAAACATTGTTTTATTGTTGTCGAATTATATTAAAATGATCTGTGGAGTATATTTGTGATTCCTTGTTGCTTATCATTTCTTGACTTGCGTGGCACTCTTCTTTACAGCCTTGTAATTCGTCACTGCAGGCCTAACATCATTTCCGTTCTTTTCTGTGGGAAAGGCCTAAGCACTGACAGATTCAACTTAACCAATGTCTGTCTGCTGCTCCCTATTTTGTTCTTTTTACCTTTTATTGCTGTGCAAACAGAAGGTGTGTAATTTACAAAATCACGCCTAGCAGGACCAACAAAATTGCAAAGATTTATTTTCTAGAGTTAACTTTTTTCCTCATGGGCGCTGTTCTCAAAAGATGAGGATTATCTTGTTCTAAATATTGCAAAGCAACATTGTTTGTTTCTTATGTGTAGTTTCTGAAATGTTACTCTAACACATAATGGCGCAGTGCATCCCCCAATCCCCCATTCCAATCTGCCCCACTCTAATCCAAAACAATCTGCCCCACTCTAATCAGCCACACTGCAATCTGCCCACTCCAATTTGCCCACTCCAGTCTGCCTTACTCCCATCCAAAACAATCTGGCCCTCTCTAATCCAAGACAATCAGCCTCACTCTAATACAACACAATCTACTCACGTCAATCTGCCCCTCTCCAATCTAACCCACTCCAATTCAAAACAATCAGCTCCAGTCCAATCCATTCCACTGCAATCTTCCCCACTACAATCCCAAACAGTCTTCGCCACTCCAATCCACCCCACTCAACCTCACCCCAATCCACCCAGTCCATCCCAATTCACCCACTCCAATCCACCATAACCTATTTCAATCCAATCCATCCCATCCCACACGAATCCAATCTACCCGCAATCTATCCTAACCCAACGTACCTGACTCTATTCCAATCCAATCCAATCCAATCCACTTCACTTCACCCCAATCCAATCCAATCCACCCACTCCCTCCCTAATCCACCCATATCCAATCCACTCCACTACAATACACCCCACTCCAATCCAAAACAATCTTCCCCACTCCAATCTATCCCTCTCAAATATGCCCCACTCCAATCTTACCCTCTCCAATATGCCCCACTCCAATCTGCCCTACTCCAATCTAAAACATTTAGCCCACTCTAATCCAAAACAATCAGCCCCGCTGCAATCCCAAAAAATCTGTCCCACTCCAATCCAAAACAATATGCCTCATGCTAATCTACCCCACTCTAATCTTTCCGACTCCAATCTGCCCAACTCGATTACAAAGCAATCTGCACACCTCCAATACAAAACAATCTGTCCTACTCAAAATGGAAAACAGTCCACCCCACTTCAATCTTCCCCACTCCAATCCAAAACAATCTGCCCCACTCCAATCCACACCACTCCAATCCAGTTCATGTCACCCCAATCCAATCCATCCCTCTCCAAGCCAATACAATGCACAGCAATCCAATCCAACCCAATCCTGCCAAATCCAATCTACTCTACTCCAATCCATCCTACCCTATCGACACTCCAATCGACCCCACCCTATCCCAATCCAATCCAATCCAATCCACCTCAATCCTATCCACCCCACCCCAATCCAGTTTAGTCCTCACTGATATGATCCACCCCATCCCAATCAATCCACCTCATTCCAATCCAGCCTAACCCAATCCACCCCACTCAATCCAATCCACCCCACCTCACTCCAACCCAATCCACTACAATCCAATCTACTTCACTCCAACCCACCTCACCCCACTCCAATACATCCCTCTCCAAAATACCCCACTCCATTCCACCTCGCTTCATTCCACCCCTCTGTTGTCCACCCCACTCCAATATACTGCACTCTAATCCAATCCACTTTACTCAATCCATTTCACCCCACACCAATCCACCCCACCTCATGGCGATTGACACCACACCACCCCAGTCCAACCCAATCTACTTTACCCCATTCCAATCCACCCCACTCCAGTCCACCCCACCCCAATCCAATCTACCCCACTCCATTTCAATACACCCCACTCCAATCTGATCCACCCCATCCAGTCCACCTCACTCCAATACACCCCACACCATTTCACCCCACCGTACTCTGTTCCACCCAACTCTACCCCAATCCACTCTATCCCAATCCCCTCAGCTCAGCCCACCCCACTCAATCTATCCAGCCCACCACGATCCAATCCATCCTACTCCAATCCAATCCACCTAACTCCAATCCACCCAATCCAATCCACCCCACTCCAATCCAGCCCACTTCAATCCACTTCAATCCAATTCACCCCACTCCAGTCCAGTCCAGCCCACCCAAGTCCAATCCTTCACACTCCAATCCATCCCACTCCAATCCACCACTCCAATCCACCCCATCCAGTCCAGTTGAATCCACTCCACTCTAATTCACACCACACCACTCCAAAACACCATACTCAAATCCAATCCACCCACACTAATCCAACTCCCCCCACCCCAGTCCTATCAGTCCAATCCAATCCACCTACCCCAAACCAATCTAATCCATCCCACTGCACCCCTCCCCATTTCAATGCACCCCACTCCAATCCACTCCAGCCAGTTCACCCACTCAATTCAACCCACTCTACCTCAAACCAATCCACCCCAAACTACTCCAATCAAATCCACCCCACTACCTCAATGCACTCCAACCCACTCAACCCTACTTCACCCACTTCACTCTATGCCACTCCAATCTAGTTTCAAGTTTTATTTTATTTGTTTTGGTACTCTACTGAGGACCACAAATTTTGTTCGATAAGTTCAGTTACAAATACTATTAAATTTCATATTAATACAAAGCTAAAAAGGATTTTAAAAATGTATAAAAATTATAACAAACCAGTTCATTGGGTGGAGATTTACATACTGTGATCAAGTCCTTTACAGTGGTGATACGGCAGTTAATGTATATAGGATACAGATATTTTGTCCTGGCTGCCACTACTTTTGGATTAGGGCATATAAAAAGAAGATGTTCCACATCCTGCTCCCCTCCATGGCAAAGATTACATAAAGAAGGACCATTTGAGTGCCATCTTGATGTTATAGTTAGCACTGGTAAGATGCCGAGCCGTAGCAGGATGATTGTTCTCCTAGCGCCATGCGAAAGATTAAAGTCTATGTATTGTTGCACTTGCTTAGGTGCAATTGTTTCCGCAAAGTTTTTATACAGGATCAATTTGGCGCAATGTGAGAAATCAAGATCATAACTGAGTCTGGGGGTAAAACATTTTAAAAAGAGTTTCAGTTGTGATGGAGTCCATGTGAGCAACAGATTAACATTAATCTCAGCTAGTTTAAATGCGGTGGTCATGTTGCTATAGAATACTTGTTTCGAAGCATCGCAGTCGAAGGTCTCGGTTTTGAGTAATGAACGGAGAGTGCCATCCTTTGCATGCAGTAGGTTATATGCCCATCTGATGACATTTGCGATAGCTCTTGAAAAGGAACTCGTGATAGAAAATTCGAGGCGAAGAGCTTGCACCGGAATAGATTGTGATACCCTCAACATTTTCCTCAATATCTTCCCTTCTTTTTGGTCTAGGAATGACCACTGTTTTATTGGAATATATTCCAAGGCAAACGATAAAACTGGAGGTACCTTTGTGCTATATACTTTAAGGAGGGATGAGAAATGTCTGTTACCTGAAGCTACGTATAGTCTTTGAAGGGCTCCGGCATGCACCTCGGATTTCCTAGTCAGGTTATTAACCTGTGAATTATTTTTTAATGTCTTAGTAAAAATCCTGCCCAGGTAAGTGTATTCCTCAATCTCTTCTATGATTCCAATGCCGAGTCTCCAACAAAATTTAGTGCATCTTTTTCTCCCTGAAAAGGAAACTATTTTTGTTTTAGTGAGATTCGGGATTAAAAATCTATGTTACTGCACTCTATGACACACCTTGCCACTGAACAACTGAAATATATTCCCCTCTACTCAGCTCTATGACACTCTATCCAACAAATCCAGTCTATGATACTCTACTCCCCCATTCCACTCTAGGACACTCCAGACCACTAAGTTTTAGCCCAACTGAACAGCAGCCACAGTGCTGTACAACATGGTAGAAACACATTGCTAAAGCCAATAACTGTTGTATAGGTAAGACCTATTAATTTTGCCAATGCTTGTTACTTATTCCTAAGGCCAAAATTGTCTGTAGCCTATTCACTGCACTTGTGTGTCATTTCTCAGGATTTAGAATGATGAATGCTCAAATCTTCATACCACAGCACTATAAGGGAACAGCGTGAACAGTTTCAACCAAGAAAAGTCTAATGGAATCCAAATGAAAGAAATCAAAGCAGAAAAACAAGTGTCAATCATGTTTCCAAATAATGTTTAGTTTATATTTGTGATAAACTCTAAAGAGCAGGGAATTGTAATGAGCTTGTAAGAAGAGAAGTGATGAGCTCTATGTTTGAGAACTGGTGTAGGGCAAGATGTATGGAGCATGTTTGAATTCATAAAAGATCCAGTTCGAAGAATCTGGCCATTTGAAACCACAAAAGAGCTGTTTGGTATGTATGAAATCAAAATTTTGATTTGATAACATGTTACTGAATTGCAATTTGTGTTTGTGACCAAATACTGAACTGGCATCTAGAGGGGGCATGTTTAGGGCATCGCTTCGAAATACCGATTGAGTATGGAATACACAACTGTTTTTCAGATAAAATCCAGTCACAAAACTTTTACTGACTACAGAAATTTAGTGGTAGAACATTTATTAATGGGAAGGTGTCCCCAAGGGACCCCAAAGTGACCCACTCCCCTTTGTGAATGTTGCCAAAAACATTTACTAAGAATAGACACCTAATCCATGAACCACTGTTTAGTCTTAGAAAATGCTACTTGAAGTTTTCATTTTTTGTTTTAAGTTCATCCTGTTTTTCTTTAAATGAAACGGTTTGCATTAAAAAAATAACTTTAATTAAATGCAATTACAAACATAGCAGTCTGCTGACCTCAGCTGGCCACAAGCCCTGTGATGACTTTGATTTATAGTGGGTCACAATTTGCCACATATCTTATTCATAGTAATGAGGTATTTCGAAAGTCAACCGACTATGAATTTGTTTTTGCAAGCTAACCTATTAGTACATAGGTAGTGTCACAAATACAGAAAGTGTTTGATATGAATGTGATTTGTGACCACTCTTTCCAAATATATTCTTCAAAATCTGACTCGTATTGCCTAAGATGTTACATGTAGAACACAGAAACCAGAGTTAATACCCACTTTCAAACTCAAACAGAATGTGATACCCAGTACAAATCAACTTTCATTTTTGTGTCACAGATCTTTTTATTAATTAGTTATATATTTATTTAGCAGATTAATATAGTTCTCTTTGTATCGCATAGTTACTTACAGCAATAATATTCATTTTATTTTTTAATTATTTACATAGTTTCTTTATAGCACCACTTGGCAATTAATATCATATTGCTTGCAAAGAATCATAACAATTTATGGCAAATATGCTCACACAATGACATGACATCAAAGACCACAAAATGTAGGAGGGTCAGGGGGTTCTTGATGGAGGGGGAAGGCAGAAGGTATGGATTAAGGGATATAATAGCATAACGATGTCTTTTGAGGCGAAAAGTTATAAAGAACAATGAGAACTCATAACGTAAGGCTACAAAGTGAAGCAAAAACTATTGCACAATTATATGGAAAGCCTTCTAACTTATCAAATGTGTGCATTTTTACTTGTTCCCATTTTTTCACGGAAATTATTACTTTTGCTGCAGTTTATCTAACTATAGGCAAATGTGCAGCAAAACATTTTATATAGATTTCCACTGTCCATAGAAAACTCAGCAATATGAAAACTTGCATAGACACAGTTTGCTTACATTTTCCATTTTGGTCAAGCTTGATTAGAGTGAAAAATGTTTATAAAGTGGGTGGAAATGACCTTGGAATTTACTGAACACCTTTCCACAGGCAAGATTCACACATTTCACCAGTGACAAAATCATAAACTTTGCAAAATTCTAATGCGTAGTGCAAAATCTGTGCAATCTTTGCATATTTTAGTTCTGTTACTGAAAGGTTTCTGGTGAGGAAATGTATAAATGGATTTTGAACAGTGTAGAAGGTGTTGATAAATTCCAACTGATAAGATATTGCGTACAATGGGATCTTCACAAGTAGATTAAGCACAAGTAGTGGCATTATTAAGTGAGAAATTCAAATGTCATTTACATTTTTAGCAGTCACACAAGATGGCATCAAAGACATGATGAAATGCATTCCGTGCTTCAGAATTTATTATGTTGGTATCTAAAGTACCACAAATGTGTTTAATGAACTTTATTTTGACCAAAATATCAGTGTTATGCTCGCTCTACACCAAAACATCCACCCCTCTTTTGGCTTGTTACTGGGGATTAAAAGAAAGGAATATCTATCTTTTGATTGGAATTTGATCCTCACCCTGCTCGCTAGTATCATTTTGTGACCTTCATTTTGTGATTTCAGTGCTATTTTAAACCCAATCTACACATTCCATTGGGCATTCCTCCTAGAGAAGTTCAGGTACACATAACACATGTACACCCAATTGTAGGTTACAGTCTCTGGGGGCCACATCTGCCCACCAACCACCCTGAAACATATAGATCATCTGTAAACTGAAATAGGGATGCAATGTGGTCTTGGAAGACAGCCTACATTGAACATAGCATGGTCTCTACTTCCGCATTTGTCATGGAGGTATTGGTGTTATTAGAATTGTCACTCCATGTTGTTATAGTGCCTTGTCTAAACGTGGCCTGGTTTAGAGATTACATAAGGATTTTGCTGTTTAATTTCTGGATGGAATATAAATGTTCAATGTATAAAGTTAGAGTTAATATTTTTTGATACAAAAATGAATCATTTTGCAGTATACTGTGTCCTATAGAGTCATTTTGATATGGTTAATTTTGTAAACAGAAGATTCTATACACTCTTGATGTATATTTGTTTAGTAGGATATTAGTGTAATCCTGATACATTCATTGGATTTATCAAATAAGTCCTTAAATAGTCCCTTAAAGTGATGAATTCATATAACCCATGACTCTAAGAAACATAGTAATATGATATTCAGTGAAATAGTCTGTTTCAATGTCTATATTAATTATTGTTAGTTTGCCTCAAACGTTAGCTCTACTAGGAGATTATTACAAATGTCCATGGCTTGGACCCCCAGTCATCTCCCATCTCAGATGTAACCTTTCTAGGGAACAAACTGAAAGTGGGAGGGTGATCTAAGGTGTCGATCAGGTGTATGATATTGGGTTATATTGTTCAGATAATCAGGGATGTAGATGTTGGGCATAAAGTGAAGAAGTATGACTTTAATGCATGATGCACTTCAGGTTCTATGCAATTCTTAACTTGCTGCTGAAACTTTATCTCTTTAGAGTAAAGTAAATGTATACATGACTCTCTTTGTCAAAGTGTTTTATATTTTTGTGGCATAACTTCATTCATAGCATTGTAATGATTTAACCTTAAATGGGTCACAGTGCATGCTGAGTCTTCTATGTCAACAGATTCTAAGAAGTGTAGAACATCGAGAATAGACGTTACCTGTCTGAAAAGAAGTACCTCAGTATTGAACGTTGCCACCCGTATTCATATGTATGTTTTGGGGATGAAAGGTTTGAGAATTTGGGGTCAGAACAATATGTGTTCAGTTGATTACATGTTGCAACATAAAGAGAAAACTGTCAGGAATTTATTATAGTACATCTTGAAATGAAATGGGTTGATTGTATAAGTGAATGTCATATGATTAATAGTGTTGTGAAATTGACACAATGTTACATACTCACAGTCAATAATGACAGCCATTCTGAATTAGTTGCGGTCTATTTCATAAGCAAGAGATTTTTCATGCCACTTCTAAACTCTAATCCCAAATATATTTTTAATCTAGGGGTCAGTATAGTATGAATCTCTGGTTGCAAAGGATACAAAAAGGCACAGTGGATCAAAAGCTCCTCAACACTGAAATTGCACAGCCCAACAGTATTTCCCTCCCTCTATAATTGCTGTGGATGTCAAGCTATTACAAAAACTGTTTGGCATCAAGAATCCCAGAGCTTTCTATGTAAGCATGGATTTGAGACTTAACAATTTCTCTAATTTCCTCTGTCACAAACGTAATGAATGATTGAGTAATGGCCGTTCAGCAGCAGTGCTAAGGCAGGTAGTTTTAACTGGATATCCACACCGTCTAACAACAAACTATTGATGTAGTAGACATATGAGGCACATTTTTCAGAATATGATTTATAATCCGGACACCTGCAAAGTTTATTAGAAGGGAAGAGGCTACAATTTCCATCAAAAGAATAAAAGGCAGCGTTTCTGAGACACAAGAATCATAGAAAGTACATTTCATATACTCCCTACAAAATGATGCATATATTGATACATACAATGCATATGTTGGTCCCATTTGACAAAATACATGGTTAAGCAGTACCATTTTAAAATCAATAAATTTACTCTGCTTTTGAATTGAGGACTGCAATGTATTGATCTTATTATTAATGATTATTATTATTATTATTATTATTATTATTATTAATGAGTGTTATATCGCGCGTGGTTACCCTTGGGCATCCCAGCGCTTATGTTCTGCCTCTAGGTGTCTAAGGCCGTTCATTCACTGCTTTGTATCGAAATAAATTAATTCATCCTGTAAACTAAAATGGGGTTCCCTTCTTCAATATGAGATTTCATGAAATCAAAATAATTTCCCCACATAAAAATGCCTCACATGATATGTAGTCAATTTTTTTCAAAGAATACCACAATTGGAATTATTACATATTGTCATTTGTTTATTTCTTCAATTAATCTGTCATAGAATGTTTAACAATTCTTGAAATGCACCATGGTCTCCATTCTACCCTCAAGACTTTCATATGCTCTTTGCCATGATACATTACTTGCCATTTACAGTGCATTATAAACTCAGTCTTTAAGATATTGATTAGTTGTCTATGGGTGTGTGTTAGTGGAGTATATCTTATCAGTTACAGTTGACTGAGGTATATCAGCAGTATCTTTTTCAAAAGATAAATGTTAAAGTGTCATTGTCCATATTTGCCTGTGAAGTTCATTTCACAACAGGAGTTGCGTGTCTACAGTGAATTCTCACAAGCCAGTCAAGTGCATTGGTGGGATAGGTATATGCATTTTGAGTGTTGCTTTATCTAATTGCTAACATTCAAGGCAGTTTAAAAGAAAACAGATTTCCCTGAAACATGCATTTGGAGTGCAAGGTCATGCTTTCATATAAAAGTTTACAATTACGATGATTTTTAAGAAAGTATAAATATCTCTTAAGTGTTAATAATCAAGGCAAAATGTGACTTCTGCATTATAAACTGTACAGCCCAAAACATGCCAACACTGACTAGTCAACATTAAAGTGCTGTAAAAAATAGAACATTGAAAGCATGTGCCAATTAAGTTAACAGAATGCACTATACAATACAATACTCATGCTGATGATATTTATTTGCTTCTAAATATTATTTAATATCTGAGGACTTCACATGCTTGATAAGTAAACTCTTAATGAAAATCAGTCAATTGGCTGCCTTCATTTGAACAATGTATAAATCTTCTGGCTACCCCACACATATCACACAAACTCATATTGAATGAACAGATAAGTGTACATGTACAGAACAAAAAACATCCTCTTAAATGTCTTTTGATTTATGCTGTCTGCATGAATAAAGTCTAGATGCTGATCACATTTTAATTCTCATTTGAAATATTACATTATGAAGATTGAATACCAAACAAGCCAATGCTTACTGAAGAATGCATTCCTCCAAATTAAAGACGCCACCACAATTCCTAATATAAAACGAAATAAATATTAAAGGAATTTCCAGAAAGCATATGGAAAGACACAAAATCATAGCAACGTAATAGCGGACAGCTATTTTAATGAATCTTTGGACAAAATTAACAATGACACTAAGGCTGTGAATGTTGCAAATATAATCAGTCTAAATTTCTTTGGGATGTAATAGGGATATGTATTGTTTTTTTAAGGTGGTATGACATCTATCAAATAAGCATGGTCTCCCACATACAAATATGATAATGAAGAGTGATATTTCAAAGGTGAAAAGGGAAACTTCACTCTTCAAAAACTGTATAATAAAATAAATCCTGGTAGGGATATTTATTTTTATTTTAGACTTGTGAGAAAGGGTCCAACTAAGAAGAAACATATAGATTATGCAGTAAAATGTTTCGTCCTTTCTATCCCATTTTCCCTTCCTTACACTAAAATGCCATGCTATTGGACAAATTAAACAAAGAATGTGAGCATTGATCAATCAACAAATAGAAACACAGCTAAAATGACCAGAGTCAGCTATGGCATCAACATCCACTCAGGTTGGTTACGATAACCTGCACATTAAAACGGGTGCCCAGACAAGAAAGGTTAATCTATTGACAAATGGTACCACAGATATTGAGGATCATGATGGAAGAGAGAATGGTCAAGAATGGGGATGGCTTGCATCGGCCCTGGCCATCAAGGGAAAAGGCTGGGCCCAAAATGTTTTGGGTTGAACAGCTCTGACCTACTGTTGTCAATTTCATCTTCTTTCACTCCAGATGCAGAACTTTTATTTTAATATCAATTTCATCAGAAGACTATTCACTCCAAATTTAGCCACATAATCACTTTCACTAATGCACTTGACGGTGTAATATATTTCATTGGCTAGGACAAGGTGCAATGCGTTTTCCTTTCATTACAGCTTGAGAGGGTACCTCGTTTTGGAATATTTGTTTACCTTCATCTGTCACTGCTTCAGAAAATAACAAAACTATTGTTGACATAGTTCTTCATACCACAGGCCTTTGAACCCCTATATAAAACCTGAGTCGGTATTTTCCAAACTAAGGTTCTCAGTTAATGAATCTATGAAGGAGAAAGACTGATGTAACTCCCCCTGCTGTCCACTAATATGACTTCTGACCTATGAGCTACAATACAACTCTGCATAGTTCATTAACCCACTAAGCCATCTTAATAGAATTTATGTCTTGTTTTTGTAGTTAATTTGCTATATACACATGAATATATTTCTCTCTGATTCAAACCCTTCATGTTTTTGTTGTACAATGTTGTGGGTAAGTCCAAAAGTAGAATGAACTATGTTGTAGTGAATTGTGAATCACTTTCTACACAGTAACAACTGTTGTTAGTTAGGTAATACTTCTGTAAAGATGTTTTAAAATATTTAATGCATTAAATGAGAAAGTGATAATTGATCTCTAAAGTATTATTAGATTGGGAGTGTTTATTGGTTTATGAATAATTGTCCTAGGTACAAATACATTAAAGCAGATAAAGTGACATTTATGTGACATTTTTCATTACAAAAAGATGTGCAGATGCCGCTAACACATCGACTGGCAAAGTAGATCTAAAGTAAAGTGGGCCCTATAAACATTCCATCTTGAAAATTTCTGGTTTGAATAGCAATCTGAAGCATTGAGAATGGTGAGGGTCAGAACAAAAGTACTCATCATCAAATCTTTCGCAACATAATTCTATTTCGTACTTGGAATTTTTGCTAGGTCTTTTACAAATGTAATTCTATGGCAATATAGATTTTCAATAGTATTAGAGAATGGGCAAAATGCCAATTCTGATGTCCTAGGACCAACATACACTCCCAACTTAACAAAGTTATGAGTCAAAGGTCTTTGTCCAGATTTTAGCCACATCGCAGAGGTTTCTTTCCTTGCTATTCTGGATGATTTGAGGACTGATGTAGATGATGGACATGTAAACACTTTAATTTAATTTGACCTTTTAGCAGCCTTCAACATTGACAGACTGTGTATCAACAGCAGGACTTGATAGCACTGCCTTGAAATGGTTTCAGTCCTTTTTACTGGACCAAACACAATCTGTTAGATTAGATCATTGTAAGGCCTAACCATAACCTGTTAATGCTGGTGTACCTAAGAGCTCCTCTCCTTCTCTGCACCTTTTATTATCAATGTTAGTCCTGTAGCTAAGGTTCTGATGGCAAATGGCATCAGGTCCTACATGTATTCAGATGACACTCAACTTGTCTAACCCATCCTCTAATTCAGCTTTCCAACAAGTTTTGAGATTTATATGGGAGTAAATGGACAGTAATAATTTTAAACTGATAAATCAATTCAATGCAGATAAAACAGGGATCCTTATTGATAACATTACTGCACACACAATGGGCAAGCAAAATAGGCCCATTATCAAATCCCTCCACTGTAGTTAAGTTCATATGAGTAACGATTGATTGCAAACTGTTTTCAGCAGTTCAGCTTTCCTTGTGCACCTTATACCCCAACGTCTTATGGAAGATCCATCTTTTGTTATCCTCTGATTCCAAATATATGATAGTGGTAGCTCTTCTATTATCAAGGCTTGATTAGGCTAACTAGTTAAATTTGGATTCACCACAACAGCTGTAACAAAAGCTACATGTCATTTTAAATAACACAGACTGCCTTGATATTTGCTCCTGTGTTTTGCGCATGCCAGGCTACTGCTCCAGAAACTTAGTTGGCTCCTGATAAAGTAGAGAGTCCTGTTCAATGTTCTCTGATTATCCAGAAGACTTTGTGGTATGAGACACTGGTGTTTATAATCAGATTCTTGATGAAATATATGCCATGAAGGACCCTATATTTGACAAGTTCTAATCTGCAGATTCTTCCCAGATATCATAGACAAATAATTAGAGGCAAATAATTTTATTTTTTCTGTCCAAAGACCCTGGAACTTCCTACCATCTTCACAATATATAGAAAATGCTGCTTTCTGTTTCTGTCATCAACTTCAAACATGACTTTTCCACAATGCTTACCTAGTCTAGTTCCTTTTCCCATCTCACAATATCTACTTATGCTCACTAAATGCTCTAGTAATAATTTTATGCATATGGAAGAGGGCTGTCACAACTCAAGAATTTCCATTTCATAGGGACATTGACGCTTACCTGTGTGATGTCATTCTATTGCAATGAGGTCTGAGGGATGGAAGGGTTCATCCCACCTTGAAAATAGGAAATTAAACCCCTCTCTTGTGAACAATATATTTAATACATGTTAACCACAGAAGAAAGATACACTATCTCGTGTTATCATGGTTTTAAACTATGTCTGAAATTACCAAGGAGGTATTACCTGATCATGGACCCTATCCTAATAATTTATTAATTTAATATTATTAACCAAATCACTCAGTTTGTACAATAAATGCTTCAATATAAACTATAGTTAAGACATCTATTTTAACACTTGCCATTCATAAGGTGGCATTGTTAACATTTCATAAAAATAGAGGTGCATGCCATATCAGGTTCCTGGACTCTTGGAGAGAAATGAAGCAGGAAAACTTGGGGAGAGAAAGTCATTATGGATAAGAAGGCTCAAGGAGAGAGGGTTGTTATTTTTAAGGATGCTTATTATGAAGTATTATGACATCATAAAACTAGTCTTTCTCAAATGAGGTGGGCGGAACTTCAGTTTGGCCGTGAGTTCAGCCAAAATATAAATCAGGACCTACATTTAGGAACAAAGTGATTGAAATGAGTCCATCAGATGTCTAAGTGAAATTTTGAATCAAACAGAACAATGTAATTGCAACTAAATGTTTATATTCAATGTAATTATTTAGTTTGAGTTGCCTGAGTGTACATCTGATCTGCCTTCTAGCTTTGAAAAATGCTGTGTTGAGACCATTAGATTACTTAGTTTATGATGAGTTTCTTAAAATAAATTGCCAATAAAAAAACTAGATATTTAAGATCAAATAGTAATTACTACACTTATATATTTGCCATTGCTGGAGCAAGTGAAATTGCCCATCAACAACACACTTCATTAAGAATGAACTAGCTCATCATAATAATTGTGGCTCTTGCCACAAAGCACTCAAGTGCGTGATGTATAATCCTAACCAAATCAACATAATATTCACATATTTTCAAAAGCCACCCTTCTTTTATTCATAGCACAGAAGGCTTTCTCTAATATGCATTTTTGTGTAATCTGTAATCAGGATGATAAGAGCACAGACTGTGTTGACATGATTGGCAATTAAGGAATAATTTGCATGATGGATTGACTCCTTCTTGGACATTTCCTCTCTGGCTGCTACACTCCTACAACAGTGAGGGAATGCACTTCTGTAAATCTTTTGATCCTTTTCTCAAAGTTCAGTTGTTAAAGGTGTGCATAGGACAGGGTAACGCTTAAAACATTAGTTGTAAAGAGGGTAGGCAGTTCCTATCAAAAGGGGAGGTCGAAGGCTGCCAAGGACGCAGATCAAGGGATCTGCTTTTTTAGGAGCAAGGGCCCTCACACACTCCAAGGGGTGTCATGTTTCATCGCAGGCAGTTCCTTGTTGGGCCAAGTGATATTTTAAAAGAAGTTCAACATGTTTATAATAAGTAGATTAGAACACCAGTCCTGATGAAATGATCTTCATGACAGTGCCATTATCTTTATGGCAGTTATAGTACAGGAACTAATTTGACCTTCTTTTAAATTATCACTTTCTGCTGGATTGGATCATTGTATCCATCTCTAGCCAGATCATATGTGTTTAACTAGAACAAAAGAACCCCCAGTTATGAAATAGTATTTTGGGTCCTCTTCGTTATTTTAAATCACATGTTTTGACCAATATAATCACTTTTCTCACACACCATGACAACTCACACTTCATGTCAGCAAAAACAAAAGAACTCGGGCAAAGATCCACCCTGCAGGACCGATTGGGCATTGTGGTGCCTGCCAAATGAGGAGCTGCCCGATGATGAAGCATGACCCCCCTTGGGGTGTGTGAGGGCCCTTGCTCCTAAGGGAGCAGATCCCTTGATCTGCCTCCTTGAAAGCCTTCGACCTTCCCTTTTAAATTGCATGTCTACTTTACATATAGTATTTTTGGGGGCCTGTATGCTGGACCTTTATCTGCCCCTTGTCCCTCCTCTTGCGGTTTAAATGCTAAAAACATGCCTTTGTTTTATAGATGATAAATAAACAAGCAAATACAAAATAATCTAAGTGATTACATTTTGTATTATCTGATATGTTTTTTTTCTAAAGATTTCATTAAAGTAAAGAATTTAGCTGTACTGAACTACATAATTGCCAGAATCAAAATCAAATTTGAAAGACAAAATCTGCGTTTAGACAAATGCAAACTGCCTATACTAAATACTTGTACACAAAAGTGACTGCATTAGCAATCATACTTTTTTCAGAGACTCAAGCGCACTCCTACCCTGTCAACCACCCAACTTTGATTAAACTTACTTAAGTAATGGAGGCGAAGAATTGTCCTTAATATATATTATACTTTCATGATCCTCTCTAACCAATGTTTTACCGCAAAATACTAACTATAAGTACAAGAAATTGTATGTCAGATTCAGAGGAGGCTGAAAGGTGACTTGTCAGTACTATATAAAGCCCCATGAATAAGAGAAAAGCAAATCCTTAACAATGTTAGTGTGAAATAGAGAGATTTTGTTTCAGTATTCGCGAATGATACCAAGATTAGCTGACCTCACAATTATTTCCACGGAGTGAGGATAGCATTATGCACTTATTGATATTTTATCTCTTCTCTATCCATTTCAAGCCCTGCAATGTCTTTAATATTTAATATGTTTTGGATGTTCTTTTTTTTTCATCAGAAACGGGTCAGAAACATGACATTGCTGCTTCCACCAGAAGGGAAGTATTAAATACCATACAGTGTAGTTGAAAGAAACCAAGGAATCTCATTGATGGGGAGTTTATACTAAAGGCTGTGAATGGGAGATGCCTTGTTAAATAGAACTTCATGTGCTTTATATTGTAAATGAGTTATTCATTCTCGTGTGTGTAGTTTGCAAGAACAACACATTCCATTTTAAGAAATAGTAATTTATTTTTATTAATACATACATTTCTCAGTCAGCTACAATGAATATAAAAATTCATTCTCTTTTTTTGGTAATGATAAATATCACTGAAATAACACTTTATCTGTCCTAATTTATTTTTAGTTAGGACAATTCTACATTAACCAATAAAACACTCATTATCTAATAATATTTGGTAGATTAATTATCACTCTCTCATCTAATGCAAAAATATTTTAAAGCATCTTCTCAGAAGCATTTCCTAACTAAGAACAGTTGTCAGTGTGAAAAAAAGTGTGTCACAATTCACTACAACATAATTAATTCCTTTACTTTTGGACTTACCCACATTTCACAACATGAATATTAAGGGTTTTCATCAGAGAAAAATATATTCATGTGTAAATAGCAAATTAACTACAAAAACAAGATATAAATTATTTTAAGATGGCTTGGTGGGTTAATGAACTATCTGCAGAGATTTATTGTAGTGTATAGGTCAGAACTTGTATCCATAGGACACATCAAGGGGAATTATACCAGTCTTTCTCCTTCATAGATTCATTAACTGAGAACATTGGTTTGGAAAAGACCAACTCAGGTTATATACAGGGGTCAAAAGTGTGTGGTAAGAACAGCTATAGTTCACTAAGGAGAGTCAAGGTCCTGAGAGAAGAGTTTGAGAGAAGTCATTATAGAGAAAGACGCGAGAAAGTTGGTGAGACTTTTGCTTGAAGCCCTCACACACCCAAAAGGATGTCATGCTTCATCATGGGGTGGTGCTGCTCATTGGGCCTGCGCTGCAATGCCCTACGGGTCCCGTGAAGGATCACTTTATTGGAGATCTATTGGTGATCTAGCTGTCTGGTGTGTGTGGGTCAGTGCTCAGTGTTCACTGAATAGTGCAATTTAAAAATGACTAGAGGGTATCTGGGGTAGACTAATTTAATAAGAAAGATCCCTCTGTCATAATCTAAAAACAAATGAGAGGTTGGGTAGGTGCAAGTGACTGTGCCTTTCAACACAACTGTTGTGACAGCCAGCACGCCCTCGCTTGACTTAAGGATTACTCTACCTATACCTAATAGATTGGACCAATCCTTGGGTTCTCCCATTTGAACTAGTTCAACTGAAGACCACTATCTTTACACTATTCTCTACTAACCTGATCACTCTTCTATGGTCCTGAAGAAATGTGAGGGATCTTCTCCTGAGACCGCATCAAAGCGCGAAACATGTCGCCCTATACATTCCACCTGCACAAACAAATACTCTAATTGTCTAGCTACCGGGGGCATAACTACCCTCGAGCAGCAACCAATCTTTTGATGTTTTAGATTATGACAGAGGGATCTTTCTTATTAAATTATTCTACCCCAGATAGCCTCTAGTCACTTTTAAATGTCACTATTCACTGAACACTGAGCACTGACCCGCACACACCAGATGGCTAGATCACCAAAAGAACTCCAATAAGGTGACCCTTCGGGGTACCCGTTGGGCATTGCAGCGCCGGACCGACGAGGAGCACCACCCCATGATGAAGCATGACATCTTTCTGGGAGTATGAGGGCATCAAACAAAAGTCTCTCTGACTTTCTCCCGTCTTTCTCTAAAATGACTTCTCTCTAACTCTGCTCTCAGGAACAGTGACTTTCCTTAGTGTACTATCCACTATTCGGGAGCACAAGCCACTGGACCAATATTCAGCTCTCTGTCCCCCCTCTCTCGTCTCAATTATGTAAGAACAGCTATGCCAACATTATTATTGTCATCTTCTGAAGCAGTGACAGATGAAGGCAGGCACATTTTCCCCAACCATTGAGTGAACGAGGTTACCCTGCCCAGCTGTAACAGAAGAAAAACCCATTGCCCCTGCCCTAGCCAATTAAATGCATTGCACCTTTAGGTGTAATAATGAAAGTGATTATGTGGTTGTATTTTGCATGGCTAGTATTCTGATCAAGTTGATATTGAAAGTAAATGTTCTACACCCTGAGTAAAAAATGCGGTATTGACAACGGTCAGGACTAGGAAGTATAAAAGTTGCACAAAAACATACAACTGGGTTCAATTTTTATATTTAATGAGAACATTATCTACAGCACAATCGCAAGTCACATCCAAATAAACAATAATCATCTTCAAGATCACTGAGATGGCTTTTATCCAGAATGACCTAAGAACACAATTTGAGGTTATTGGGGAATTTAGGAATGCCAACATCTTGTAGGTGACTCGGAGGACAGTGCACAGGACACAGAAGGAACAACATGTGTTTTTAGGGAATATTGGGTGTTGCAAAGATTATATGCTGATACGTATAGAGTAGCTGCTTATTCCACTATCGAGAAATTGCATTAGGCCTCACAAAGTGCATTAAAACGCTTTATAAATGCCAGTAGAACACAATGCAATAATAGATGTTTGTGAGCATTTTGTTGCAATGTCTACAATGAAAGTGCTTATGACTAGGCATGATTTCAGCATCCCTTTGTACTTTTGTTTGAATATTTTGCCATATATTTAGCATCGGGCAGCGCAATTGACATTAGTTATCTTCCTTGTAGTGCTACCTGCTTATAATTCAACTTCAATGGAGGTAACCCCATTGGGGCATATACACTTTATGGTCGGCTTATGCAATTAATTGACTGAAGCTGTAGCTGGGCAAGTTTTCTATCTGGCCCAGCATTCAGAAGACTGTAGAATGAGTTCAGATCACACCAAATTCCTTCATAGAGAGAATGCCATTGACTGACAAATTATGTTTGTATTATAAAGCCTAGCTGCCATAAATGTTTGCCTAGTAAAAAGATAAGCTATAGGATTTAACCTTCATCCCTGTAATGAGGAAGTGTGAGAACCATTCATAACTGTTCCAATAATACACACAGTTTACATATCAATATTAAATATGCCATTCACTCAAAAACTTTGCAAGCTTGGAATGATTAATGATTTGGAACACATTTTTAATATTTTCTTTCATACAGCTTCACCTATCTGTTGCAAGTGCTCATAAGATCCTTAACGGGGCCACGGCATTTCGTGGATACTGTGTGATGTATACTGTGTCATTGACTTTGCATTAAGGCTTTGGAGTTGTGTTAAAGTAGCCCCTTACTGCACACAGAGTTTCTGCTGATCTTTCAGCAGTGCAAGCAGCTTATCCTGCCTCTCTCATTGCATTTGCATCTCCATTTCCCCCAAAGGCAGCTCACCTTGGGTAACTCTCTATAGTGCTAAGGGGAAGCGTGATGCATTGGCTTTGCCAATGCTTTCTTTCCAAAGGCCTTGAGAAGGTACATACTATGTTTACTAGAGTGGACACTGGAGTGACCTACTGCACAGTATAAAAACGTTAATTTCCTAACCATAGAAAAGCTATTCTTGGGAGTCCCATGAAAAGATAATGGCTAACCAGTTTCAAACACCAGCTAGAATTCTGCTCCATAAAGTGTTCTCTTCATTTCACGCCAAATATACGCTAAACAGTTTATGAGGGCTTTTTATTTACAATTTGCTTGCATCATTGAGAGGGGCTCCTCCCTCAAAATGTTCCTCAGATTTATAAACAAAGGTCAAAACATGGAAATTGTATTTTGTTCTTCATGAAAGTTCATCATATAGTACGCATTCCATTTCACTTATCTCGTTCCTTTCCTTTGATGTGGTCCACAGGCCTTTTGATCTGTCCCACAGCGGTGTGGGCCACAGCAAGATGAAGATGGGTCAAGAAAGAACAATTAGGCATCAGTTTCTCAAGAGGCTTGTGCAGCAACTTCCTTTTCATCAGTGACGTACCTAGTCACTTTGCCGCCTGTGGTAGTCCCTGCCTTTGTCACCCCGCGGTGGTCACATGGAAGAGAGTGGGGAAGGCCGTCGCCTCAAAACTCGTACCGCCCAGGGCAGACCACCTCCCATTGCTACACCACTGCTTTTCATTGCACTGCGTGCAGCATTAGCCTCTGTGCAGCCAAGTATTCAGTGTGACTCCGTGCCATGTACACACCTACTGCATCATCAAAGCTCATGTGGTAGGAATCGACTGTGTACCTCATTATGTGCACTTGGGAAGAAGTATGCAGGGTCCGCCTATCAAATTCTCAATGTGCTGGCATGGCAGTCCTTGAAATTTACTGGGGAGGAAATGTGATGCAAAAAGAAATTGTCAACTTCTAGTCTGCAAATGGTTCAGTGGGGTACCAGGGGGCCACGGGCCCTAACCTCTTGAATGCTCATGACGAGCTCAGCTCGTCTTGAGCGACGGCGCTCCGGTGCTCATGACGAGCTCAGCTCATCATGACTGCGCCCGTTACTTGGAACGCTCGCACGCTGGGCTGATTCCCCCGCTGTGCTGAATGTTCCATTGGAACGGGCGCGGTCATGACGAGCTCAGCTCGTCATGAGCACCGAAGCGCCGTGGCTCATGACGAGCCGACCTCGTCATGAGCATGGGGGCGCTGTACGTGACCCCCGCCTCCCAGCACAGCGGGGGAATCCCCCCAGCTGTGAAGGGGCTAAAGGAAGCAAAGAAAATGAACCACCCTCACCACTGTTTATGTACTAGGATACAGAAACAATCAGAATTGAGTGGTCCTCTCAGGCCTCTGGGCCCGGTGCCACTGCACCTGACGCACTATCAATATCGACTTTTTGAAATGGCTACTGTTTGCCCTTGGCAGCCAGAAATCCGTTCCATGCATCTTTCTACTGGATCAATCCAAAACAGTAGTGGTTTCCATTTCAAGAGTCAATTACCCTTTCTCAACTCTTTCCACTTGAGACTCACAAGGACTCGCAAGGTGTGTGGGACGCAACATTTGTGTACTGCAAATTGTTACACAAAGTCAGATGCTCTGGCTTCACAGATTCACAATATCTTTAGAAATCTGGCCCCAGAACTGAACAGTTATGCTCACTAATTTTTCATCTCTGCTTCTGAAGGTGAAATGTAAGTTGAATGTGCTAGACCACTCTATAAATAGAGGCAGCTGTTGTGACACAGGCATGCAGCCCTACTGCTCCCATTGAATCTGATGAGAGACCTGAACCATTTTGCATATATTAAGATGCAGGCTCATGTTTGTTGATGCTCTTCACCATTACCTAACTCCTTGCATGGCATTTGATATTGAAAAGCTGCAGATTCCTCCTCCCTTACCAGGGCTCCTCTCTTAGAAGCCAAAGCAATTGCTGCTGCTGAGTAACCTAGATACGTGTGATCCTGGTCAAAGCTTAAAGGTACACAACATCTGAACTTGTTCATCGGTATTCTCATACCCAGCTGCTCTACGTGGGCTTCGTATTCTGCAAACCCATATCATCCATGACTAACAGCTGCCGCTTTGCAGATTATGAGCTCAGCTAAGCACCCAATGCCTCAGCTTGGATTGTTTCAGCTGCTGGGAAAATGAGACAAGTTAGTAACCTTCTGCAGGGGGAGACTCACACCAATGATCTTTTGCTCACTAAAATAGTTTCACATATCATGGATTTTGCCTCTTCTGCAAACAGTGAATTCGATAACAATATATTTAAAAAAAATGTGTTGTCATTTAGCAAGTATTAATACAGTGAAAGGCAAAACATTGTAGAGTGCTTTAAAAATAAACTTGTGATTTCCGACATCCTTATGTGACAATTTACACATCAGCAATTGGATTTCAGTGCATTGTTCTGAAATATTTCAGTCCTACATTAAGTCAAAGCATTTTACAGATAAAGAATGTTTACATAATTGTATCTACTTGTCACATCATAACATTTCAGCCAACCTGGTCCGTAGAAGTTCTGGCCTATCAACTAGAGCTATCTATGTTCAAAATGATTGTTCTATAGTGAATGTATCATTTTAATGTGATATTTTCTCTGAATCTGAAATTTTGTATGGGAGATTGTGATTTTTAGGTAGAGCCTGGGCAGCGCCTGCTCTGTGGCATGCTGTATTGGAGTATGGAATAGAAGCCCCACCCATATTTGTTATTGGTTTGTGTCATTGTCCTTCATAAATGCTGGCTTCTGATTCATTAATAGGCTTGTTAGTCCCTCCATAGTACCGCCTTGTCTTCATTTGTAACCTCCCATGTGGAACTGGCCCTTTTACTTCTGTTGTTACACTGTATTTCTTACTTAGTCTTTAAGCACTATTCCTTTATTGTTTTTTTTTAATGTAGGCAGACCAGCTTTCCTGAGATATTCCGCACAGGTTTCACTTTCCGAGCAGCCGGGACAATGGCGGGTGCTTCTTTGAATAGGTCTTGCATTTACAAGAGTTTGAGCTATTGGCATTGTAAATGACAATGCCTTTTATTTATGGTTTCATAAGCAAAACAGATAAATAAAAGTCATTGCCATTTACAATGCCAATAGCTTAAACTCTAGCGGTTGTGAAACCTTTGCCTTGTAATTGCTAGCTTAAATAGCACTAGCGACTGCAATGATATGTTAACTATTGTAAATAAAATATGTCCTCAAATATGACATAGCATGATAATAAATAAGTCAAGGGTCATCTTGTCATATGTGCTAAGGCACAAATAAGAACTTTTTAACTTATGAATTTTTTTGCACCTTTTTCCCCAGTTATCATGTTAAAATATAACAGCATCTGAAAATGTCACCCTGGCTGGGGCTTTAAGTCTTGGTAATATGTATCAATGGGAACCAAAACTTGTAGTTGACTGTTTTTGTGTATATATATATATATATATATATATATATATATATATATATATATATATATATATATATATATATATATATATACATATATATATATATACATACATATATATATATATACATATATATATATATATATATATATATATATATATATATATATATATATATATATATATATATATATATATACACAGGATTATCTTAAATTTAGCAATCCAAAAATCCAAAAGGTCATAGGTTGCAAGCATACAAACATGTAGATTTTCCTGAGCGGGTTATTGAGCATGTTATATATTTCCTGAACTTGAGCGTAAACAAGCTTAAGTTGTCTTTTACCAAATGATCTTTACACATGTATTGGAGTTATTTTTGGACGTGTCTCAGTCACCACCCATTATGGCTCCTCGCCCCCTTTCAACATAGACACCCATGCTAATTTTGTTCTTGTTTAAGGAATTAGCTGATTTGTCCAGAGTTTCTGATATAATTAAGAAGTAATTGAGTAATGCATACTTAAATAGTTCCATATTATCGAAATGGAAAGAAATCTCTACCGTGTGAAATACAAATTTGACTTTAATTTCAATAATATATGCAGCACCCATCTGCACTGCTTATGCTAATTAACACCCTTCTTTTTACTTCAGTTAGTAAGCAAAACCACTAAGGGCCGGGTCCGCCTGCCGCTGCACCACCAAAGATGTGGTCAGACAGCCTGCCAGATTAGGAGTTTCCCCTGTCTAGTGAGCTTTTTTTTACATTCTCACGGTGGTGCCTTGAAAATGGGCACTGCAATGGGAATGCCTAAAACAGTTCCTGCACGGCATGATCTTTTAAGTCCAGGTCGTGCAGGAATTGGAGTGCATAAATACAGGAGGCACATGTTGTGCCCCCCTGCATGCATCACCATGCGGAGGAGACACAGGTCCCGCCAAGCATATTGCATTCTCCTGACTGCCACAACACCACCAGAGAACATTGGTACCCTGGCAAATGTGGCGGGGCAATGGGAGTCCGACTGCCCTAATCGTAATAGGGCGGTCGGGAGACCACCACCGCCGTGCCCCCACGAGTCACCGTAATTGAGCCCTAAGTGATGTTGAAATCTAGAGATGGCCTCTCTTATCACACACACACTTGCCCCATATAAAGAGTGCCTGAGGTAAAAACTTGCCCATCAATTGGCACACAAAGTTTCCTGGATATCTCATGTTAAACCCTGGCTGGTCAGGCTAGGATTGGCACACAAGAATCCTTGGTTATCCAATGTTAAAAGCTGGCTGATCAGGCTAGGATTGACCGATTTTGGTTTCACCCTACTACAATGTCAAGCAGCACCTGCAAATCTGTTAAATATTGTTACTGGAAGGCAGTTTTGTGTTTGCCAATGTACGCTGTTCCTTGGCGTAGCCTCCCAGATCTGTATTTGTCTTTAAATGTGGCCCTCAATTTGAATAATTTGTGAATTATATTAATGGGCCATCATCAAGGTCCCTATTTATCAAATTCAGGTTAGGGACATTACCAAATGCCACCTTCACTTCATCATGGAATAGCAATGGTAATTAATACTCCAAGGGTGTGTCCCTGTTGTTTCTGCTATTTTAAACTTTCTTTTGCTATTTTATTTCCTTTAATGCATTGTGCACTTTAAGACTACTCAGGATATTTGGAGCCTCTGTAGTTACTTTTTATTGTTCTCTGCTATAGCTCTCCCAGCCTGCATAACAGACCCACTTTGAGACCATTTTTCGGACTCCTTTATAGCTTTTTGTCTTCTGGGAATTGTTTTAGTATGGGGGCATTTTGTTGGGTTTATCCTGCTAGTGGATGTAATTTGCTTCTATCCCATTTTAGATAACTTACACTGTATTGGGTTATTTCTCAATCCACTATGTTTTTTTGTATTCTGTATGTTTTTATGTGTACTTTTATGGTTCCAAGACCCGAAATAAAGTTGATGATGATTATGTTGTTTCGCAAGGGGCAAGGTGTCCCTTTGGTACACTTTCTCCTTTATAAATCATGAGGCGCTGCCTTGGAAGGCAGGCTGTTGACCAATGGTTTATTAGATGTATAGTCAAGATTATTTTAAATTTGGCAATTCTAAAGGTCACAGATATAAATAAGACGATGAGTTAACAAAGATATATTTTTCCTGAGCAGGTTATGAAGCATGTTCCATATTTCTTAAACTTGAACGTAAACAAGCTTAAATTGTCTTATACCTAATGATCTATACATATGTATGAGATGTATTTTTGGATGTGTCTCATTTACCACCCATCATGGCTCCTCACCACCTCTCAATCTAGACACGCATGCTAATGTTGTTCTCGTTTAAGGAGTTAGCAGATTTGTACAAAGTTTCTGATGTAATTAAGAAGTAATTGAGTAGCACATACTTAAATAGTTCAATATTATCCAATTGGAAAGAAATCACTGCCATGTGAAATACAAACTTAAAGTTTCCTTCAAAAATCTATGCACCACCCATCCACACTGCTTATGCTAATTAACACCCAATCAGTTTACTTCAGTTAGTAAGCAAAACCACTAAGTGATGTTGAAATCTAGGGATGGCCTCCCTTATCACACACACACAAGCGAATACACACACACACATACACACCCTCTTCCCATACTTATAAGGACCAGTCACCGACCATAATGGAGTGCATATTTACTGTTCTAATTCCAAGTGTGCTGTGCTACTGGGGCTGGTTATAAAGTGAACTAACGCAACCATAACTGTGTTTTAGTTTTTTGTTCACTCAAAAGTACTCAAGCACACTACAGGGACCAGTCCTCATAGCGTGCTGGTCTTCATAGAGATGGCATTTGTCTGGTTTTGTCAGGGATTACCAACAAGGCTATCTTGGTGTGGGTTAGATACACTGTCAAACACATGCTCACATGAACACGCAAGTTTACGTTTTTGAGGATTGCTTCTATGTATTAATTCAATATCTGCAGGCAACAGTATTAATGAAAGGCACTGCTGAATAGGCTTAAGAAAGATTTTGTTGGCCTAGAGAGGTAGTAAATGGAATGTGAGTTTTATCTTTAGAACACTTGCCTTTCGAGAGGCATAGAGTGAGACACATCACACTTTTTTCTTTCTTCCTCGAAGATATTTGAAGGACAGGCGAAAATGCTTTTACCTCTGTTGATAGCTCAGGCAATCCATAATGTGCATCAGAGCATGATTTATTTGCTGCCTGGTGATGAACTGCAGTGACATTACAATGTTACAATGTATATAAAACATATATTCTAGTTTCAAGCCTAGACATATTGATTTGTTTTTATCTTTTTTTTTCGCTCAATAGAAGCAACTAAATTGTGATTTGCCTTTGATATAAAATACTTTCATTATGCTTCAGAAACTCAATATATTGTAATGATTTTATTTGACTATATACCTGAAAACTCTAATATAGTAGATGACGGTTAAAGCTACAGAAATGCATTGGATTAGAAAAAAAACATCCCATTTGTTTAAGAACAAACAGTAAGAAATTGGTTATTCATGTCTTGCCCACTTTATTATCTGATGAAATTATTGGTAAATATATGTGTTTTAGAGAAGCTCAGCATTTCAAAACTCTCACAGGAGAAGTTTTCATTTATAAGGGATTTATGGATTTTAAACTCAGGCACGTTTTTTGGTTGAATCAATGTTCTGATGGGTAATTTAGGTTCTTTTGAAAAATACTTGATGTCGCTTTTAGTTGAGGTCTGGTTGAGATCAATTGGGTTAAGGAAAGATTGATGTGGGGGTAAGTTGCTATCAAATTTGGGTGATCTGAAATGAGATCAGGTTAGAAAGTGGGGGGGCAAATTATCAAGGGCGGCGTTAAAATTATCGCCGGTTTAGTGGCAGAAAACTGCTGCTAAAGCTGCGATAATGGGCTTGATAATATGCTCTGGAGAATTCCCATAGAAGCCCATGTTTACACCAGAACACTGACTTCTATTGGAATTCTCAAGGGCATATTATCAAGCCCATTATCGCAGCTTTAGCGGCAGTTTTCTGCCGCTAAAGCGGCGATAATTTTTAACGCCGTTCTTGATAATATGCCCCCAGGTGAGGATAAGAGGAGGTAAGGTTTATGTTAGTATGAGGCTGAGGTTAGTCTGAAAGAGGTTGATGGGGGAAAAGATGAAGTTTGGGATTAAAAAGTTGAAGCATGAGTGGAGGTTAACGTTAAATTGTGGTTGGAATTATAGTGAGGAGATATATGACTGAGGTCTGTTTGGAATGATGGTAGAGTGACGGTAACATGAAGAGGGGATACTGAGATTTGTCTGATAATACAATATAGGATATAGTGGTCCTAGACATAAATTACTCATACCAATAAATGAAACACTTTTTTGTTTTTTAAGGGATTCAATCCTGCAAATGAAGAGAAGATAAAGAACACACAAAAACAGCCAAATGCATGTACAATTCTTACAGTACCCAATGTGATTTTGAACACGAATTAGTCTGAGGCAACTTAATTAGCAATTTATTTACATTGTATAAATAGAAACATTGAAGGCTGGGGGTTACTGCCAGGCGCAGTAAGAAAATGGTGCAAAGGCAAGTGTTCATGTGAAAAGGGGAAAGGAATTCAGGAAAGTTTAAGAAGACAATCCAATAGTTTTTATTAGGCTAAGGTCCAATTCTCTTAGCGAAATTGAGTGCCTGCCCCTAAATTGTTTTCACATAATATATTGCAGGTGTCTGTCACAGTGTCACCGCATCTGTGCAGACGATCAATAGGAGGGGGCAGCAAAGGTGCAGGCCCCAGATGGGGGGAGATCGTCGATGTTTCGATCCTGGCCACACCTCAGCTATGGGTCTTCCTCAGGACGGGGTGAAGGGAGGGGACCTAGGTTGCAGTGAAACACGCCTCAATGTGACGCAATTTCAGTGAGCATCCTGAGGCCAAGTTTGCCCCTAACATGGCATGGGCGCAGAGGCAAAGTGATTTCCTCATTTGTATGAGGCCAGAACCCATGCGAATAAGGGAACACCCTCTCATGATAGCATGTCACTTTTACAGAAGGGGATCTACAAGCTTCTGCGGCCCCTTCTGTAAAACCAGTGTGTCCCTGGGGCACACAAAGGAGTTGCACATGCCCGTTGGGCCCTGAGGGCACAGTGTATATTACCCCTGGTCATAGAAAAAATGTCCCTGGTCATTCAAAAAATTTCCCAATCTTCCATTTCAGCCCTTGACTCAGAACGGTGAACTGAAGGGTCTGATGAAGGCCCCATTCTTTTAAATTAGCAGGAACCTAGCTGATAATTTGCTTTGAATATTTATAAATCTGTCATCCTGTCAATTCGTACATTTTCGGAGGTGACTCCCTACATCCATGTGTGATCATCCCTAGACTTCTTACACTGCTAGTTAGTGAAAAGGAGAACTGTCCTAATAAATCAGTTACACAGGCCCTTATCACATCTAGGCTTGACTATGCACTCTGTGTTTAGAGCTAAATAACTCATTTTCTTTAAAGCTCTATCACCTTCATACCTTTCCTCTTCATGGGTCCATTATATTCTCGAAATCTGATTGATCTATACAGTCCAGTACATTCACGTAGGTCTTTTGGGGTCTGTCTTCTGATTATTCCACAAATCTATGATTCCAGGTTTGGCAGCCTGCCTTTTGCTTACCTCACTGCAAGTGAATGAGTTCCCTTCCTATAAGTCTATTGCTGACTACTTCAGAAATCTTATGTCATAAAAAGCTGAAAACCTGGCTTTTTAGTTTTGTTTAATATCGCGTAATCTTAAAGCCTGTTGTCTCAGTCCTTGGACATATTTTTGGGCAACTGTTTTGCTCTATATATATCACATTCATTCATTCAGTTCTTTGGCAGTGCCCTCAAATGCTATCCTCAAGCCTAATTTATATTTCATTACAGCTATCACACTTTGACTTAATGGTCACTTTAAAAAACTTGCAGAGTATAAAGGGTCTTTTTTTTGCCATTCATTTATTTTTATCATAGAAGTTGTTGGCGATGTACTCACTAAGTCTAAAAATGTTAACCTTAACTGCATTGAATTTAAAGCAGAAAAATCTAATTTCATCGTTTTAGCCTCACAGAATGGCTTTTTCAAACCTTACGCTATAGCAGGACGCTGGCAGTACTCCATTAGTCATACACAACCAGAGCAAGCATAAAGGGAGCACATTATAATTAATATCAACATGGATTGCACACGCCAACCTTCCCATTGCCATCAGGGCTGGACTGGCCATAGCGGGCACCAGGTGGTTACCCAGTCGGTTGCGGAGTGGGGGCTGGCTTTGGACCCCTGTGGGGGGCATTTTTGTTACCAGGAGCCGGTTATGCAGCATAGCTGCAATATCAGCCCCCTGTGACAAAAGCAGCTGCAGTGTTTTCCACGCCACCCTCCCTCCCTGTCGTGGTAGGCCTGACTCAATTGCCAGGGCCGGTTTGCGTTCCCAGTCTGGCCCTGATTGCCCCTCTGCAAGGAAGACACATCTGCGATGAAAGTAACAACACCTCAGGTCTAACAGGGGCACCCCTCTTGATAAAGATAAGAGTATTTATCTGGGTATGCAAATGTCGCACAGAAGAAATAAACTTAAAGTCAATCCATTTTGAGCCTTTGGCACTTACAGTGTAACCAAGTGTATTGTGTGAGAACAATATGCAGAAAATGGCGTTCATTGAACCTGGAAGTGGATGTTTTAGATTGAAGGAAATTATGTGCGTTTTGATAATGTAAATGTAGCAACACACAAATATCGTGTGGACTGAATATCGTGTCAAAAATATTGAGGACCAGAATATCAAGTAGGTAAGTGCAAATAGATTGGTATAAATTTAGTATTCTTAACTCCAGATCTGCGTACCTTGAAGATATATATATTGTCAAAGTACATATATGGGGAGTTATATATAGTAAAACTTTACTTACCCATAAGAAATGACCTTCACACTTTTGAAACAATATTCTGTCCTACGATATTTGTGTTTTCGATATTTTATCCACACACCGTGTAGAATGAATGACTGTGTTGGTCACTAATCTCAACAGACGAATGTGGATTTCAAGTTGGCATGGCAAGTAAGACTGGTTTAAATATAATTTTATTCATCTAATAGACGGGTGGAAACAAATTTGCACATAAAGTGTAATAGAATTCTCAGGGTTTCACTTTTTGCTTGATTCCATGTTGCGCTACGACTAAGGCTCTGTTTCTTAGGGGTGTGGTAAGTACTGTGTGCGACAGCTACTCTCTATCTCAAGCTACTGCCATTGGAATGAGGCACAACACATGGAATTGGTAATAACCATACTAAAATTCATGTTTTGCTTTATTCGAGGAAAGTCTGTTCACTAAGATAGAAGCGGAAAGTGCAATAAAATCTCTGGTTCCACGCAAGGCGGCTGGCCCCGATGGTCTTCCGGGTGACTTGCTCCGAGCGGATATAGATGATTGGAGCACACTGATCTCCTCGGTTTTGAATGCTGCTTTGGAAAGCGCACCTCTGCCTGCCTCTTGGATGGCCGCTGAAGTGGTTCCCCTTCACAAAAAAGGTTCGAGAGATGACCCAGGGAACTACAGGCCAATCAGCCTGATCGACTGCTCACAAAAAGTCGCAGGCAAGGTTCTTTTAACAAGAATACAACAATGGGCAGATGAGAACAGGATCCTCTCGGATTTTCAGGCAGGGTTCCGTGCTGGCACTGGAACAATTGAACAATCACTAAGGCTTCTTATGATCCACTGGAAGGTCGTCACAATTGGGAAGGGTACATTATACTTGGCCTTCATCGACCTCCGGACGGCCTTCGATTTGGTCCCCAGAAATAATCTATGGAAGGTTCTTAATGATCTTGGCCTGCCACCTTACCTGCTCCACCTGGTCATGAAGTTTCATGAAAACAACTACGCCCAAATTCGCTGGGGTCCCAATGGCCAAAAAACCCGAAGAATAGATGTGAACAGAGGAGTGCGGCAAGGGTGTGTCCTTGCCCCAACACTCTTTTCGCTCTATGTTAATGGGGTGGTGGACCACTTGTTAAGGATTCCAGCAGATGCCCCTCGTCTGGCAGGTCGCTTTATTCCCACCCTGCTTTTTGCGGACGATACTTTGCTCTTGTCAAAATCGCCAATGGGCCTACAACAGCTTCTCTCAGGCTTTGACGATTTTTGTAAACAAAGAGGACTCTGTATAAATACAGACAAAACAAAGTACCTTATTTTGAACCCTCCGCAAAAACGGGGCCCTCCGCCAACATTGGGCTCTGTGGCATTGGACAGGACAAAAACCTTCGATTATCTGGGCATCAGGTTGGTGGATTCCATGAAATGGGACCAGCATCTGCTTAAAATGTTGTTAAACCTAAAAAGAATAACCGGGACCCTGCTAAAAGAGCAGAGAGCAGCCTCAACTAAACCCATAGCTGCAGTATTGGACATCTACGCGGCCAGAGGAGTAAGTGCTGCCTTGTATGGGGCGGAATTATGGGGAATGTCGAACTTGAAAGACCTTACTCGAGCTGAGAATTCCTTCTTGAGAAGCCTGATGTCCCTTGGCCCGTCTGTCCCCATCTTGCCTCTGCAATTGGACATGGGCTGTCGGGCCATAGAAGACCTAGCGAAGTTACGCCCTTTGCTTCTGTGGGCTCGCATCTGGAGAGTTCCTGAACTCTCAAGTTATGCGGATGGTCTACGGGAGATACTAAGATCGACAGGGTGGGCGAAAATAAAGTGGCTAACGGACATTAAAGCCTTACTTACCAATTTGGGGCTGGAAGAAGCATGGCATCAACAGTCAGCCCCTCCCAAATCCACAATTAAACAACTTTATTGGAATTGGGTAACAAACAGAAGGAATTCCTCCACCTCGATATGCAAGTCGACTAGAAACTTCATGGAGTCCAAAGATACCCCCTATAGAGAACTGTATCTGGACACCATCTCAGCCCCTTGGGAAAGGTCCTTGTATTTTAAATTTAGAACTGGTCTTCTCCCTGTAATGGAATTTACTTGTCATTGGAAAATCCCATACCAGACTGCTCCGTGGTGTCCCTTCTGCCCACAGCGCAGAGAATCTGTCCCCCACTTTTTATTTGAGTGTCCTGCATACATAGTTCCACGGTCAAAATGGCTTAAGCCTATGTGTCGTACTCTGGGCACTAGGCATTGCAACGTGGCCTTAAGGATTCTCTATTCGGACACCCGTACTTTTTACGCATGTGCCACCTCGAAGTACCTTGGGTGGGCATGGCGAATCCGGTCAAAAAGACTTAGGCAAATTGTTTAATTACACTTTTTACCATGGTCTGTTTTAAACTAAATGCTTATTTTAAAACCTACAGAACCATTTTCTGATAGCAGAAAGTTACGGTTTATTTTAAATGTACTGAAAAGTATTTTTTCTTACTGTATGTATGCTTTTTAAGATATTGTTATATGTCGAAATAAAGCCTTTTTTGACTTTGACTTTGACTTTATTTATCCAGCATTTGATCCCAATATATTTTGCCCGGGTTTTTCTGGTGAAGTATGCCAGGGGAAAACTGAGCCAGCCTGATAATTAACTCACAAGTACTGTTTATGCAGAGATCAAATTAACTCCTACCTCGTAATCAAGCCTGTTTTGTCCTTATTTCACATTAGCAACCTAACAACCTAGGAACAAGGTGATGAAAGAAATGCATGAATTAAACACATTCCCTGGTGAGCGCCACCTTCCAATACATCGCTTTCACATTAAGCATCATAGAAGTATTTCTACACTAACACCAATGCTTTGGCATGGTGTACCCTACCTTAATGCTGTCCTTTGAGTCATACCATACTTACATCTTTTTCTTCTCAATCTGACAAGCCTAAAACATATAGGGGTGGATTGTCAAAGTCATTTATGATCACAGGAGTTATCTTCTTTCACATGTCTAATGAATCAGCACTTAAACTTCCAGTTCCCTATTAGTAAAATAGCAAATAGGGTACAGTCCTTTCTATTTGTACTAAATGTATATGATTATTCACATTTTAGGCATTGGGGACTGTTCACAAAGGCATGTAAGAGTGTGTAAATGGGGACTCCACTAATTTACGTACTCCAAATTGCCTTTGTGAACAGTACAGCCAGGTTTCTATGCATTCTGTCTTGTATGGAGAACTTATCATTCACTTTTACTGCCCTCGTCCTCACAATGTATCGATTTTACAGGTTTTCCAATTCATAAATTACTGGCGCAGCCCTTTACAGAAAAAGCTTTCAGAGCATTAGCGCTTTGATGTTTGAATGCTTTTCTGACAGCAGTAGGCTCTAGGGGGTGCTACTATTTATATGGGCTTCTCTTGCTGCTATAATGGCAACTCCTCCTCCCCTGCCAGAAAAATATTGATCTACTTGTCATCCCCAATTGTCTTATCAATAACCCATACATCATTTCTATCATCTGTGTGCAAGAGTATTGATACGAGCCTTCCACAACATAGAAATTGCACTGATATCTCCAATGGTGCCTTCGCTCGGGTTGCATTTTGGAAGCATTACACTCATTCTGTGGCTCGAACCTGAGAAACAAACAGAAATGGCAACGATTGCTATAATGGCTTTCTTTAGAGCAAAATACTTTCTCTCAAACACCTTTTCAGAGCATATCTACAAAATTAAAATGTTATTATTACCAAAGTACAAAGAGTGGCAGATGTTATAAAAGCACAAACACACCTTTTGGTGTAAAAAACTGATTACACATAACTTTATATCTACCGACTCCAGTGATGCGGAACAAAATGGCTTCCATTTCAAGCATCCAATGCGAACTTAAACCATAACAAAATCAAAAACATTGTTTTATGTGAAATCAGTGCTAGAAAGTAGGGGTTAAGTGCTGGGTCCTGGCCCCCAGCTACTTCTCGGCCCAATCTAGGATCCAGTCAACTGAGTAAAATATGCTGAATTTGTCCTGGATTCAATTTCCGATACCTGGACATAATTTTGCAGCACCCACACATTGTCTGCATTCCTACGGAGCAGCACCAGGCAGGTTGGGAGAGGGCTTTCGTATTTTAACATCCAGCTAGGCCCAAACCAAAGGCCTGATTTAGAGGGCCACCAGCCCTCCTTTTCTTCAAATATCATCCTGGGTGGGAGCTATCTGGAGCCAAGCACCTAGACATGAATGTACTGGAAGGAAACAAAAGCACACAGCTTGTTATCACCTCACAAGAAACTATTGGAGGGAGGTTTCTAACTTTATTTAACTCCCTATGTATGAGATGTGCTTGCACTGTAAGAATGTACGATTTATCTGTCTGTATGAGTAATTACACAACCATTGATTTGAATTTTACCTAATATTTCTTTATATAATTCTTTTCTAGCACTACTCATCTCAATGTAGGTTGCCAGATTGCTTTACTTCACACACTGAGTTGCAATACATCAATCAGTGTGTAAATCAATGTACAGGAAATTTTATATAAGAAAAGGATGGTTATAAGGTGTAGGAGTCACATCTCATCCATACTTGTAGACATTACATGTTAAGAGTGAATGGTTGGGAGAAACACAGAGTCAAGATATAAAACATAATGCCGTGATTGTGATTGTATGTAATAACAAGACGATATTACATCCCAAAGTGGCCGTTCCTTGCAATCTTTGAATAACAACAGAGTTAGAGAAAAATACAAGGATCTAAACCCATACCAACAGTTTGCATGTAGCACAATATCATACCCCCACCATCCAATATAACCAACTGGACAACCTTTACAATGCACTCGGTCAAATACATTACCACCAACATGACACCTTCAAGACTATCCATCCTGATAGACCTGCACTTGGCTGACTCTCTCGGCCTATATACATCATAAGGCATTAACAATTTGCACATCATGCAACGTGAGAAAATGAACCATCTCAGGAGGGCTTCACTACATAAGTTGACATTGCCAAATATGAAATCTAAAAGTGTACACAGCAAAAATACCCTAGAAATGTGGCACAACGTCCCTCCCCATCAGAATTGCCCCTTCAAGGCTGCCTTTTGGAACGAGACACATCTTTTCTAGCAACACCTTGTTCTTATATAATTCTAGTGGCTTCTCTGGACAACAGATCAAATGACATGAACCTTCTCTTTCCTCCCCACCTCCCACTCGTGTGCACACCCGTGAATCGATCCATGTAGTGCTGGTTTGTCACCAATAAAGACGCTGGAGCCAGGGAACCTTTAACTGTATTTATTTAGTTAATGTCCCTAAAGAGCGCCGAGCCTCTGCCCTTTATTCCGGCTCTCGCGCTGCTTTCGCGCCACTGCCGAGCACTGTGCGCGCGCAGCCAATCCTGGCCGCCGGCACGTCACGTCGCTGACGTGACGTGCAACACTAGACCGTCACTACATATCTCCCTTTTTCCAACACAAACAGTTTTACTTACAGTCCGTCGCTCAGGTCATAGTCTCTGAACCTTGTAGGTTTGATCACCACCCTGCCCCGCCGGGTCAGTCTTACCGGGGTGGTGGGATTCACTCCTTCGCTGCTTCTCCTGCTCCCTTGTACCTCCTCGTTTCCATTTACGTCACTAGGATCCTCTCCGGCCCTCTGCTCTTGCTCACTGCTTCTCTCTTTTACTTGTCGCTGTTCTCTTCCTCTCATTTCATGTTCCTCCTCAGGATGTCCTTGTTAGTCAATCCCGCTCTCTCCATCTCCTGCATCTGCTCCACCATAGTCCCAAGTTAGGACTTTGTTGCATCTTGCCATGCGGTCCTGTGACCATATGTTTCCATCACTCAGCCGTGCCGCTCTGCCCATTACTTCCTTCACCTGCATAGGCTTGCTGTATTTGCTCTCTCCTTTCCTTTGTATCGTGGGCAACTTTACTCTCACCCATTCCCCTTTTTCTAGTCCCGCGTCTCTCACATTCCTCCGAGCATTGTAGTGTTTTGTGAAGACAGCTTGTGCTTTCTCTATGTTGGCACGCACCACTGCGGGGGACCATTCGCTCACAATTGTTTTCTCTTTCCACACCCGATTGTCTTGGGTGAATGGTTCACGGCCTCGCAATATCTGGAAGGGGCTATAACCGGTCCCTGTGGGAGTGATCCTGTACGCCCACAGCATGTGCCATATGTCCTTCTCCCAATCTTTGTTGTCCGAGATGGCTGCTTGAATTGACCCCATCACCACTCTGTTGAAGTGCTCCACTTGACCATTCCCAGCCGGGTGGTATATGGATGTGTGTTTTGCCAGGATGCCGTTTCTTTGCATGAATTGTTCCATTTTTCCGATCTGAACTGGGGGCCATTGTCACTGAGGATGGACTTTGGGATGCCTTCCCTTACAAAGGTGTCCGCCAGGAACTTTACTATGGTTTCTGTGTCCATGGTCTCCTCTATCTTCAGTTCAGGCCACTTCGAGTACTTGTCTACTAGGACACACACGTACTTTTGGACTCCTTGTGTGTCTAGGATCGGGCCTAGGATGTCCACTGACAGCTCCTCCCATGGGTTCTTCGGAGTTTCGAACGTGCCCAGTGCTGGGCGTAGTGGCTTGAGTGTCTTGTCTGCCCCTTGGCACCGTGAGCAATCTCTTACGTGTCATTCTATTCTCACATCCATTCCTGGCCACCAGTAATTTTGTTTAGACCTCAGTTTCAGTTTTCCTATTCCGAGGTGACCCTCGTGTAGCATATCCAGTAGTCTGGGGATGATACTTGTCGGGGGAATGACCTTTTCTCCTCTATACATAAATATTCCTTGGTCGTCCATGGACAGTTCTTCCCTAACTTCGAAATAGGGGTTGAGTTCCCCCCGGGTGTGTCTCTTGTCAGGCCATCCTTGGGTGATGTGCATCTTCACTTCCTCTAGGGTCTGATCCTCTGCGTATGCCTGTTTCCATTCTTGAAGACTGATGACCTTCTCGTGGTCCTCCGTGAGTGCTACCCACTCTTCTGTTCCCACCTTGTCTTCCTCACTCGGTTCCATGGCCGCCGCTCTGCTCAGATAGTCTGCTACTCTGTTCTTGCTGCCAGGGATATGCTCCACGTCATACCTGAATTCGAGTAGTTTCAGTGTCATTTTGGATATTCTGGGCGTGGCATCCGCATGCCCACTCGACGTTAGCACTTTCAGTAACGGTTTGTGATCCGTCCGCAATTGGAACCGCGTGCCCCACAGGAATTGTCTGAATCTCGTGGTAGCCCACACCACTGCCAGCATCTCTTTCTCTATCACGCTGTACTTTTTTTCCGTTTCGCTCAGTGTGCGTGATGCGAAGCTCAGGGTCTCCAGTCTTCCATCTCCTCGGTCTTGCATGAGGACTGCACCCAGTCCTTTATCACTGGCGTCTGTGGTTAGTACCGTCTTTCCTTGAGGGTCGTACCCTTGGAGCGGTATTGCTCCTGCTACTTCCTTCTTGATGATTTCAAATTCCCCTTGTGCTTCTTCTGATAAGCAGAATTCCGTGTTCTCTTTCATCAGCTGCCTCATGTGGTGGGTTTTGGAGGCAAAGTGCTGCACAAATTTGCCGTAATACTCTGCCATTCCAAGGAATGATCTGACCTCTTCCTTGTTAGTGGGTGGGGGTGCTTCACAGATCGCTCTTACATTTTCTGCCTTTGGAGTCACTCCTTGCACCCCTATCTCATGCCCTAGGTAGGTCACCGAGTTCATCCCTATCCGGCACTTGGACCACTCCGCTGTTAGTCCTTTTCTTTCTAGGATACTCAGAACATTCCCCAGTTTCACATCATGGTCAGGTCTGTCTCTCCCCATCCCCAGGATGTCGTCCTGAAAGTATTGGACGCCGGCGATATCCTTGAACAATTGGTGCATTAGTTTCTGGAATACCGCTGCCGCCGAGGCCAGTCCAAATGGCATTCGGCGGAACTGATAGCACCCAAACGGGGTGATGAATGATGTGAGTTTGCAGCTCTCCGGGTGTAGAGCTATTTGGTGGTACGCTGAGGTCAAGTCGATAGTGGAGTACCACTTAATTCCCCTTGTGCTAGCCAGCATCTCCTCTATTCTGGGTAAGGGGAACCTCTCCACCACAATATTCTTGTTCAGTTCACGCAGGTCGACACACAGCCGGACCTTCCCGCTGGGTTTCTTAACCACCACCAAGGGCGCCAGCCATTCCGCACATGTGATGGGCTCGATGATCCCCTTCCTTTCCAAGTCTTGAAGCTCCTCCCGTACTGCTTCCCTCACTGCCAACGGGATATTTCTAGCCTTGTGGGCTACCGGCACGGCGTCTTCCTTTAGGACGATTTTGTGTGCAAACTTCTCCAGCTTTCCCACCGTGCCCCAGAACACTTTGGGGTATTCACTCTTCCATCTGTCGAAATCCGGCGATGCCTCCTGTTCCGTTAGTAATATCTGTTCCTTGCCTCCCGGATCCAGCTTTATGCCCAGGTCGCCTTGATCTAGCCATCCTAGGACCGAGGGGCCCTTCTCCGACACATAGAGCTTGCAGTGTGCAGACCGCCCTCTGAATTCAAAGTTCAATGGCCTGAACCCCGCCATTGGTATGCGGTCTCCGTTGTACGTGATGGGGCGGATGTCTAGTTTCTCTAGTTCCGGGCCTAGATGTGGTGCGAATTTCTCCTCCCACACCGCTCTCTGGACAATGGTGTAGGGCGAGCCTGTGTCTGCCACCACGCTGATCGTGATACCTCCTATCGCCATTTCCAGGACCGGTTTCGTTGTCCTTTTCCCGTCTATGCTCAGGACTTGGCCGTCCACGCTCAGCACCTCATTATCGATGTAGATTACCGTGACGACATCCTCCTCAGCGCCATCGTCTTGATCGTCGCTGCCTTGGCCAACATATCTGACCGTGCCCTTGGAGGCCTTCTTCCAACATACTTTTTCGTAGTGACCGATTATTCCGCAATACAGGCATTTGGCGCGAAACGCTGGGCACTTCCTGTCATGCGCTTCGTGCGACCAGCTCCCGCACCTATAGCATGGCTTCTTGTTGCTTCCTGCCTGTTTCCCCGAGGGACTTGCGTTGCTCTGCCATTTGTTGGGTCCCTTCTCCATTGATCTCTTGTTCTGATAATCTCTGCGGGGTGTTTCGTCGTCCACCTTGTTCACCATGGTGCTGGGCGCTGTTTCTTTCTTTGTTGCTTCTGCACACCGTCGTGCTAACTCGGCCCTTTTGACGATGACCATTACTTCTTTCAATGTGGTGTCTCCGCTGGCCCACAGTTTGTCCTGTGCTGCCGTGCACGTGGTGTGCATCACCACTTGATCTTTGATGAACTCCTCTTCCCAGGTGTCATACTTGCACGTGGATGCCAACCGCTTCAGTGCCGCCACGTATTCCTCCACCGTTTCACCCTGGCGTTGCTTCCTCTGTTGGAAATTGAACCTGTCCACAGACACACACACTGCCGGCCTGAAGTGTTCATTGAGATCGTCGAGCGCATGGGCATATACATCATCGTCTGTGGACGTTCTCTGTTTCGGTACTAGGCTCTTGTAAATTCTTAGACCTTCCGGCCCCTGGTTCAGCAACAAGATGCGTTTTTTTCTCGCGGGTTTAAACACCTCTTCATTCTCATCTTCCAGGACTTCTATGAAATTATTAATGTATTCTCTCCAGTCCTCCCACTTCATGAGTGGTTCTCCAGGACGGGGCAAAAACTGCACCGGCGCCGTTGCGTACCCAGTTTGCGCGCTAATTTTCTCTCTCTTGACCGTGGGTTGTGCACTCCCTTGGCTTCTGGGACTTCCCGGTGTATAGTCCTGCTCTTCCTCGCTCGTTTGGGCTCGGGGACTACCTGCGTCAGCCCCCTCGCTCTTCGGTGGGATATCCAGCGTGGGTTCCCCTGTTTTGTGGGCTCGGCGTGATTGGCGCGCTGTGCTGCTTGTCCCTGGGGTCTATCTTCCCTCTGTTGTGTCTCTGTGCCACCCCCTCGGGTGTTCTTGGGCTCTGCCACGCTCTCTAGGGTACCTGTGAGGTGATTGATGATTCTGCTGGCTCTCTGTTCCTCTGGGCACCTTGGTTGGTGGTCCTGCTTGCCACTGGTGCTCTCTGTGTGACTGTTGTCGCTCTGGTGTTCCTTGCTGGGGGCCTGTCATCCCACCCTCGTCGCCATTGTAGTGCTGGTTTGTCACCAATAAAGACGCTGGAGCCAGGGAACCTTTAACTGTATTTATTTAGTTAATGTCCCTAAAGAGCGCCGAGCCTCTGCCCTTGATTCCGGCTCTCGCGCTGATTTTGCGCCACTGCCGAGCGCTGTGCGCGCGTAGCCAATCCTGGCCACCGGCACGTCACGTCGCTGATGTGACGTGCAACACTAGACCGTCACTACAATCCAGTCCCCTGATATGTCCAGCTCTCCATTACACTCTATGTAGGTGTGTGTTGTGTATTTAGCAGTATTGTACCCAAACACTGTTCACTCTGCTTTAATTGTTTTTTTCACTTATGTGATGTATGAGTCAACGACTCTGGCTTAATGCTTTTAACAATATGCATGAAGTTTGCTTTAAAATTACTTTTAAGATAATAATCATATGATAAACACTATTTTTAGGGTTACAGAAATAATTTCAAACAAATTTTGTTCTAACACTAGAGAGTCGGCAGATTTCTGTTTCTGTGAGTGTCATGAAAATAACGATAGGTGTGAATCACGACTATGATTTTTTTTTAAAGATTGCAGTTGTAAGCACCTTTCTGCAATCTGATCTAGCGAATATTTCATTAACATATCTGTCATGAATGAGTAATGACTGTGGAGAGGCTGAGTTCACTAAAGAAATTAAACAATCTTCTTGAACTCGTTCTTTTTGCTTGGGAATAAGAACAGTAAATTGTATTCCATTTCCCTGGACACCTTGAAAGTGGGTCTTTATGTCTCCCAGGGTTACCCCGGTGTGAAGAGATATATAAATACAAGAAATGTATACACGAAAATAGCAATTGCACGTGGCCACAAAAAGGATCCATACATGGAGTGCTTAGCACCAAAAAAGCAATGAGCAACCTGTCAAGGTCAAGTTAATCAGATACCCTGTTCTTGATTAGTTATGCATACTTCGCACAAGACTAATTGGCTTCCCCTCCAACTGAGAGAAAATAACACTATGCAAAGACACCGATCTTCTAAGTGTTAAATATGAATCTCTGCTGAATCGTTTGTTTCTTCAGAGCATTAAAGATGAATGCTGATGCAGCATTGATGTTTAATTTGTAGGTGAGAGCACCTCTCATTGTAAATGGTATTCAAAATTACAAATTACAAGACTAGAATGTACCAGACACATATGTGTGTGTATATGTATATATATATATATATATATATATATAGTCACGATTCACACCTCCACAGCACCGATGAAAGTAAGTGGTGCTTATGGAGCTACATGTGATGTTTGGCACCAGTACAGAAGGCAGAATACTTCTTCGGCGTGTTGCCTGTGAACCTACTATAGGCAGAGACTCATTGAGGAACTAAACTGAAGGCATCCACAAAGGTTTTGACATCGGACTCAAACTACCAGAAGGCACTTAGACCTTGCCCACTGTGGCAAGACTACATAACACGCAGCAAGTGCAGCGTTATTCTCGCCTTCCAAGTTCACTTGTGCCCAGCCATTGAGGAAGGGAGAATTTCCAGAAACGCGTATGGCGAAAACAAGGCGCATTGGCAGTTTATTGCGGGAACAGCCGTAGTTGTAATCTGCAGGATGTCAATAAAGAAGTCTGAAACATGTAGTGTGAGGCTTTCCAACTTTTTGGCTCTTGCATAAGGAATATATATATATATATATATATATATATATATATATATATATATATATATATATATATAGTACAGTGTCCTGGCTATATGAGCGTTATTTGCATCCCCCTTTCGCTTTCCATGAACTGCTAGTCACCAAGAAGTCATGTGATTGCAGTATTTAAGGAAGTTGCGTCCTGCGCCAGTGATTACATCAGAAGCATTGAAGAAGGAACTTGTTCCGAAACGCGTCTGCATTTAACTGATGTTTCCATTCACCCCACGAGTGCTTTGTGGAGGCTGTGATATTTTTTAGCGTGATACCTACCTTCGCGCATTACAGCACCCGCCTTGAAGAGTACGGCAGCTTGGGTGGGACTTGGAGCTTTGATATATATATATATATATATATATATATATATATTTGAAACAAAAGCCTTCCGGAGCGCCGCAGTTTGCCACAGCTTCCCCCAGGAACACAGATGCACGGACCAAAGATTTTGCGGTGATTTAGATTTTTATTCGCTTGCCTGGCTTCATAATATATATATATACCAAAAACCTCTGTCTCCCTCGCACTGTAGTCTTTCTCCTCAGCTGGGAACAGGAACAGGCACGAACCAAGGAATTGGATGCAAAATTATTTTATTTTCAGTGCTGTCGCCATAACGTTTCGGCTCCGTGGGGCGGGGAGTTTGTTGCCATTAATGCTAGGGACATCATGGGTGAGTGTTACCAATGTCTTATTCAGATCGTTAACATAAAGGATAAAAAGAAGAGGGGCCAGGACACAACCCTGCCTGACCCCTCTACCGACCTCAATATCTTTCGATACCTCTCCGCCCCTGCTTATACGTACCCAGGCGTGCAGGTCTTTATGTAAATAAGCTAAAAAATGTACAAGGGACTCGTCCAAGCCATAATTTAAAAGGAAAGTCCAAAGCCGTGACCTTTTGACAAAGTCGAAGGCCGAGGTAAGATCAATGAAAGCTAAGCATATAGGTGATTTTTTAGCTATGGTATATTTACCAATAATCAAGTTGAGGTTGAGGCACTGCTCAACAGTGCCAATATTGCTTCTAAACCCCAACTGACAAGGATGTAAAATCTGGTCTTCCTCCGCCCATGACCTAATCTTATTGTACAGGACCCTCCCCAAGATTTTCAGCATATTGTCGATCAGGGAGATCGGCCTATAACAGCTTGGGTTGGAACGATCACCCTTTTTAAAAATCGGGATCTGTGAATTCATGATGATATCGTTAAAAGTGCCTTTTGTATGATATGATGTGACTACTGCTACTGCAGCCTGTTAATTGAGAATTGTTCTCTCTTCACCCATGTGTAGGGTGTACATCAGTATCACACCTCTGATCCAGGCGTATCACAATGAAGAATTACTATTGACTAGTTTGACTACATTGATGAATTAGAGGCTTTTCTCCCTGTTGATACAGCTTTAAAAGGATGAATTATAGATGCACTTATATTTGCTTATTTTGTATGATTGCCAATGCAAGGGGCCGGGTTTATTCATTTATGAATTTGGCTACTGCAGTTTATCAAGTTTAGTCTCCTCTTAATGGCTGGTGGAGAGTATATCAATATCCCATTGGGGTTTCTCAATATGTTCCATAAAGATGTAAAAACATGCCCCTTTCCCACTGATACTGACACAATCAGAAGAATTGCAATGTGCTTTTGTTATATTAATTGTATTTATAATATTATTATTTGTGCCACAACAGTGGCAAATTTTCTTTGGCACACAGGCTTTTTTTGTTGTTATATTTTTCACATTGCACTTATGAAGTGATATGAGTATCACGCTGTGGATAAACAAAAGTATTTCCTTCATATCTATATTATTGATTGCTGCTTAAATGCTTGGTGATCGCAACTACATGTTGTGATCAAGACTGAGTCTGGTGGAATTGTCTGTATCTTCTGATATGCAAAGTATATTTTAAATAAAAAAAAAAATTGAAATAAAAAAAAAGACTGAGTCTGGTCAAACTGCGTTATGTTTCCTTGTTTCTGCTAAGTAAAACCACATGAAGTAACCTCGTTGGTGTGACTCGTCTTTTCTTAACTGGAGTGATGAGTGGATATATATATATATATATATATATATATATATATATATATATATATATTTATATATATATATATATAGGTTCAGCCATCATTTTTTTGTTCACTGAAAAAAATCAAAGGTTAAAGGGACATTATAGTTTGGTAAAAATACAAGTGACAATGTAACGTTTTAAACAAAAAAGACACTGAAATTCACCATCTATACTTAACTCTATTAACCATAACTTGTGCCCTAAGGTAACTACAACTTGCACTCCGCCTGCACAGTCTTGTCATCATGATGTTATTATAAATGCTGCAGTGATGTTATTAATGATGTAATCGAACATGTCTCAAGTGATGTAATATGAGGGATAATTAGATATGTTTTGTGAGGGTGCAAGATATAGTAGTTTTAAAGCACCAGATTCATCGAATGGCACTAAAGTTATTGGCAAAACCAAAAATGCATTTCCTATGGAAACACTGCCTTAACTTTAGCAGCTGAGTGGGGACCGACACTGGGTAATACATACATTCTAGTTGTATAATTTTGTACACCATTTACAATATCTATACAGTTGCCTCTGTGTAGATATGTAGGTTTGGTTCAGCCATACTTTCCATTGAAAAGGCATTTTTTAATTTGCTCCTAGAACTTTACTCAGAAAACTTGCTTTTTTTTATTCGCTGTATATCCATTCAGTAGTTTTGTAGATATACATTGTTTAAAAAGGTACAGAGCGGGCTCTAAGTGTTAACATTTTTTCTGTTTAAAATTGAGATCCAGACAATTATGAACTCTGTCAATCATATTTGCATTTTTCACAAATGTGATTGTCTAATGAAGTGAACTTATGAAACAACATTTTCTGTAGTCTACAAACAGCAGAGGTTTGGCGCTCAATGGTTCATTGGGTACAGTGCCTAGATGAAGGCCCTGCACAGTAGTGGATGGCCACCGACCCTTGATGGACAACAAACAGATACAACAAAGGCTGGGTGTAGTGCGGGTTGGGAGCAAAATGTTTTATTAAAACAACTGAAATTCACATAAAAACACAGTTAAAATCTGAGTTATGGTTTTGGCTCAAGTGCACAAAAACACAGAAAATCGCCCACCATGTTTTGCTCTTAACAGCCACTCTTTTTTTCCTGTGCTTCTTATTTAGTTTTTTTTCTTCATGGCAGGAGATGTGAGTAATGCTGTGCGTTTAGAGCGTTTCATACCATAACTCTCGAATTTGATGACTTTGTGCATTTGAGCCAGACCATAACTCAATTGTTTACTGTTTTTGTCTGTGAATTTCTGTGATTTTTTTATAATAGATTCCCTGTGAAATGTGGGTTTCATCATAATAATGACAGTCCTCCAAACCACTCCTCAGAGCTTTACCATTGTCAGGAGCACTATGATTATATGGCAATGGTTATTTAATAATGTGGCAAGTTTATCTAAATTATATGGCAAAAAGGCTAAACATGTGGCACTAACCATTTGAGCTAAAATCTATTTTTCTGAGAACTTCTCAAATTCCGATGGCATGTAATGTGGCAAAAATGGTACATCCATAGCTATGCTGCAGATGCTGCAGATACAAAAACACATATCCACTAGCACTTATCCACTATCCCTCATCATTTTTAATTGTTGTATCAACAAAATGTATTCATGAAAGGTATATCACTGAGTGAGGTTATGGTTAGCTTTGGTTGCAAAACCACATGGATGGCAAAAGGATGGAATGGGTCATATCACATGGTCTGTGGGAAGGTTTTTGGCTACTGTCAATCATGTATGCAAGTGATGTTTTTCAGCCCATAGCAGTGACAAATGTTTGACTCGTTCTGGGGCCAAGTTAGATGGTAGGGTCTGTATATTGTGTTGAATCTCGATTACTTTGGTGAAAGCTTATGATAAAAAGCAATGGCATAGCCTTGGGACCTATGGGCTTTGCCAGTGGTTTTAGCCATGCGGCACAGCATTCCTGATGTCTATATAATTTAAGAATAAAAAGCTTTTGATGTGGCTGGATCAGTAGTTAAAAAGAAAGTGGCTACATCCTTTTGTACGCACGCGAATCACCCATGTCTGGTCTAAGAAATAATTTGTTGGTTTATTTATTTTTACTCACCAAATTACATATCAGCAACTAAAAAAGAAAAAAGTAGAGGGTCATTTAGGCACAGGTGGGGCAGTTTTTAAAGTGGGTGGGGGAAGCCACTCTGGAGCAGAAGCAAGCAGAAGAAATACAGAAGTGCGGATGGGTGGTCAAAGTAAAATGAGGCATGAGGGAAGGAAGCAACATGGGGATCACGGGGAACAAACGGGGTGCATGGGTGTGATGTCAAATGTGCAAAAGACAGCAGCATGGAGGTACTCGGAAGAAAGGACACGGGTAAGAAGGAAACACTGGGAATTGTGAAAGAAGCACATGGGGGACTTTGAGAGGAACGTGGAGTGCGGCACGGGAGGAGAAACACAGGAGGGACACTGAGAACAGACAAACTTTCTTATACAGTGCTTAAACACATAGACCAAATGTAACCAAATGACACTCCATTAATATATTTATAATTTGAGGTACAGGAGTATAATGTGATTTGGCCAGATTGGTTTTGATTTGTGTGTAAATGCCAAAGTCAAAGTGCATGTCACTAGGATGTAAGGTAAACAAGGCCATGTAAAAAACAGACCAATGTTAGTGTATTGCCACGACTGCTAGGCCACACAAATTAAATGTTTAGCACTGAAAAAGGCAGGAATACCAGTTTACAAACATCACTTTTGTACATAATGAGAATATTCCAAAATCTGTAGCGCAGACCTTTTGCTAAATTAGCATATCCCTTGCTGCCCATTTTGGAACCCAGACCAGTATGTGAATGTAGGGAAGAGAAATGTTGGAAGGAGAAAATTAATACAATGTAACTCACAGGAAACCATTTATTAGAGCAAATTATTCCTTAATGTTGCAAAATGTCATTATCAATAATAGTTGTTACCGTCAACATATTTGAACCTGTTGACAGCTAATTAGGCAATTTTACATTGTGTTGAGAAACGCTCATTAACTTTTCATCACTTTAGAGAACACACAATAGGCATCTTAAATTGAGACTGCTCATTCTGCAGGAATCTCCTGCAGAGTCTGACAACAATTTCAAATTTGATTTAGAAAGTCCCTTAACCTGTGCAAATTAAAGATGTAACCCCATAAAGGCAAGGTTGGTAATTCTGTGCTGCAGCTAGGGGGTAGTCCAATAATGTGTTTGATATTGTTTAAACACAATGCAGCATGGCAGACAGGGACTAGAGTGGAGAACACCTAACCTCAGAAGTCCACAAATGGCAGTTTCATCTCTTCATCGTGGCTTATAATTAGATTTCCTGCCTGTGATAACAAATTAATATCCATTAAATCAATTTTCAGTTTACACATATATTGAAACAATTTTTATTTTATTTCTTTTGAGTCCATAGACTTGGGTAATGCATTAGGGGAGGTAGAAGATGATTGATTTGAGAGAGATATTCTCCAGATATGGTAAAAATGAAACAGTTGCTCAAGTGAGATGCAGCAAGACATGGTTATGTACTGAAAGCAGTCACCAAGAATTATCCTTGAGACTGCACAGGACTTCAGCTCTTGCTTAAGAAGGCACAGGACTTCGGGTCTTCCTTAAGAAGGCACAGGACTTCCTTAAGAAGACACAGGACTCCAGGTCTTACTTAAGAATGTACAGGACTTCAGGTACTTTTTAAGAAGGCACAAGACTTGAGGACTTCCTTAAGAAGGCACAGGACTTCAGGTCTTTCTTAAGAAGGCACAGGACTTCCTTAAGACAACACAGGATTTCAGATCTTCCTTAAGAAGGCACAGGACTTCAGGTTTTCCTTAAGAAGGCACAGGACTTCAAATGTTCCGTGAGAAGGCACAGAACTTCACGTCTTCCTTACAGCCTTCGCACCAGTCACATAAGGGCTGCAGTGATATTGCTTGGGTTTATGGATCTTTGGTAAGGCTCAAAAGAAGCTCAAGATTGGCAAATAGGGGGCATTGTCAATAGGTATTGAGACTCTCATGAGACTCAAATGGGCAATGAGTGAAAATGATTAAGTTCCTGTTGTAATAGGAGATAAAAATGGACAATTCTGAAGTAGGTAGGGCAAGGGCAACACATTTACTGTCTTTCTTGTGCAGAAATGTTGGCAGATGGCTTTTTTGATAATGCCAGAACATTTAATAACAGGTAAAGATTCAATATTTGATTACAAATTGGCCTTTGAGTGGGAAGAAACAAGCTTCAAGAAGAATTAAAGGATTTGTCAAGTAATAGAGCAGATAGACAGAGTCATGATCAGAAAGAGAAGGAACATGGAAGGACTCTTGTGATGAAACGAGCTTGAGGCATATATCAGCTAATTTGAAAATGGCACGTTTTCTTGCTGTTGTTCTCTATGTAACTTTATGAAGTGAAATCCCAACCACCACCATTGCATAAGGACTTCAACAGAAATTGTGGGAATTTATTGTGGTTGAGTGCACATGAGTTTCAGACTTCTGACTTTGTATCTGAAATGTGGTAAATGTACACATTCATCTCTTGCTGTTGTTCGCAGTGCTATTATTCCCGCCCACTGCCACTTTAGTGTAGTTTCTTAGCTTTTTCTTCCCTCGCTTTGAATCACAAGCCAGATAATAAGCCATAGTCACACATTGCAAGTATGGCAAGATTATGAGCACAATATACTACAACCATTTTATATTGGAAGAGAGTGTGATTGAAAACATTGCTTACATGCAAAACATTCCTACTCTCATGCCCTGCAGAAGACTGTATGACTAGTCCCAGCTGCCACGATTTGCATAGTGCACTTGCAATTTTTGTCCCTACCCCCACATTGAAAATTTCACTTTGCTCCAGCCTGGGAAGTCTTTTTGGGATTACAGAAAGTGAAGAAAGAAGTTTATGGACAAGCATCCTATTTTGACTTGTGTAATATTACAGAGGGACATACTCATGAGGGTATACCCAGAAGAGGGCATTAGTTCTACCACACATGGAAGAACTAGCATGTTCTCTGTGTGTTTTTCTTGGCTCTTACTGAGCTGGCGCAGATTCAAGGTTACATGGGGTGCTCCATTGGCACACAAATGGACACTACAGATGCTTCTGCAGGGCACTGGAGACATGTTTTGTGAGAGTACACCCTACTAAGCCGGAGGAAAGGAGCAACACCAATATATGGTACTGTCTCTGCGCTACTAAAGTGGAAAAGCGTCTTAGTGGCTAAGCTACCTAATTTGAAACCTTGGGACCTACGTTCTAATCCTGGCTCTAACACATGGACTTAAATTGTGTCACTTTGTGCAAGTCATAGAAACTTCCTGGTCTAAATACTTAAATATTTGTGAAATGTAATACGATTGTGAATTTCAGTGTAAACCCCTAATTCATTTGCAGGGCTCTGTTGCTACCTAGCTTGACCCCAAAATGGAAGCGTACATGGCCGACGAAAGAATGTCGACTGTGTGGACAGGGAGAAGAGACATTACTACACCTCCTATGCATCTGCCCTTCGCTTCTAGAAACTCAAAAAACTGTGCTTCGTGAGATCTTCAGGAAAAACCAGTTAAGGACATGCAGAGCAGCTGTCATTGAATACCTTGGAGGTTCGTGAATCCAACTGTCCTGCAACGCCATTACGTTTTGGAAAATGGCAGCCAAAGAACCAAATAATTCACAAGAATCAGCCCGAGTGCCTCTTACGATACTGACTGATCCCTTCTCACCCGCTCCTGCACAATTCTCTGACCTCTCCTCAATGAATATCCTAACACTTTTAAATTGTACATACTATAAAGTTATATTTCCTATTTCAACTGCTGCTGAGGATTGACTGACGACACAATGTGTTTATCTTTTGCACTTCTCCAACTATCACCTTTTAATCATTATGTATAACATGCTTTTACAATCTTTTACGATTTTTAACTAAATCAAATAAAAGTATTATTGACTGACTGACTGACTACCTAGCTTGGTTTGAGCTATGTAAATGCCAGGAAGCACAATGTCCAATGCTATTTAACCATCTCCTACATTGACCTCACCCAAACCCAGAAGGCCAGGGCCATGCTGACTTTGGTTATCCTTTTACAATTGTTGGCCCACGCCAAAATTTTGAATCTGTCAAAGGAAAATTCTTAAATAATTTTAGACTGTTCATTGCTTATGTCTATATAGGGATCATAAATTAGTACGTAAAGATTAGGATTTATTTCAAGATATTTACCGCATATAATCATGTATTATTTATATCTCATGCAGTAGGATACTATTCAAAATGTTTATTGAATTTTCGAGAGAGCATTAAAGTACAAACTGATGATTGACCAAATACTGTATGCAAAATCAAACTCTATATGGGCAGGCATAAAAATATAAAGATTTTAAGATAAGTTGATGAAGGACAAACGTGCGAAGCGTTTCATGTAGGTCACCCAGGGCAAATGGGAGTAAGCATAAAATTACTCCAGTTAAGAGTTTGCAGCTGAAAACTGTATTTATTCATGCACTAAACCCATTTTCGGAGTCTGTAACTGTTCACTAACACCTAAAATTGGTTTAGAAATGGATATGGCATCACAATTTGGAAGGATTGTGCTGCAAGTGTCCCATCCAAAACCATATTCCTATCCATGCGTATCAATTAGGCGTTGTAAACCACTGAAAATACACTGAACCCCAGTTTGTAGTGATAACCCATATGCAAAAGGGAAGGGGTCCCTTGGGGGCCTCTCTCTGTCTGTGAATGTTAAAAAATGTTTTTTAGAGTGGGCAGTGGTCCATTTCTATTTGAATGCACCGTGGTTCCTTTTTAAGGGAAATCGGGCTGCATTTATTTGAATGCATTCACAAACATTGTGGTCTGATGATTCCAGCAACCCACAATCCCTGCAATGGCATCTAATTATAGTGAGTCACAATTTGAAACCTACCTCATTAATATTAATGAGTTAAGTCAGATTCTGGCCCACTATGGTTTTTATGAACCAACCATTTTGTGGATAGGTCAGTGTTGGAAAGTGCCCTTCTTGACATGGCCACCCCCCACGTTTGCCTGGTATTTGATGTGATTTTGATAGAAAGTGGACTGGGTTCCTGCTAACCAGGTCCTCCAAGTCGGATCTCTGTTCCAAAGCTGTTACATTTATTTTCCCAAATACTTTAGTACCTTATGTAAGTCTGTGGTAAATGGTACCCCTGGTACCCTGGGCATGAGGCACTATATAGAGACCCTAAGGGCTGCAGCAGGAATTGTGCCACCCTAAAGGACCCCCAACCAAAGCTCATATAAACTGACACTGCAGGCTGCATGTCTTGGTGCAGACAAACGTGAAAACCTCACACGACACACATCCCTCTGTGCCATGTACCCTAACACTGCATGTAATATTTGCAAGTCACCCGTATGGCAGGCTTTACAGCCCCAAGGCAGGGTGCCTTATATTACACATGAGGACATATCTGCATGAGCAGATATGCCCCCTTGCAGGTCAGTCCAGTTACTGCCAGTACATGGGGAATAGTAAAGCCATTTTAAAACATTTGCTGGACACAGGTGAAAAAGAGTTCCCCAGCTACATGATGGCTTCACTGAAAAGAGGTATGTTTGGTATCAAAAATCTCTTATTAATAAACCTACACTGATGGACGTGGTGGATTTAGTAATACGTGCACACAGACAGCACCTAAGAGGTGCCCCCTGAAACCCTACCAGCCCCTGGTGCTGACTGACTTGCTTTTGTCAGCCGGCTACCAGCCATGAGTGCCTGACCCCCAATGGTGAGGGCCTCTGCTCTCCATGAGCCATACACCAAGCCTGCTCGAGCAGGGGGTGCCTTGCAGCCCTGATCGCAGGATGGCCTGTGGATTAGTATTCCAAGACCAGGGAGCTTCACAGAGGTCCACCGCCATTGGTATGCAAATCTGGTTTCTCTCATAGGAGAGAAAACTGACCCCCTTGTCCAGAGCCATAAGCACATGGACAGGTAGGAAAATTAGATAGGCAAGGCAGGCGTTTCCACCCTCAGGAAAGCACCACCCCTGAACAGGGCTACGTGAAGTGGATATGACTTTTCAGAAGTGGCCATCTTTGTGATTGCAAATTTAGGATCTCTGGGACAAAGTTAGGCCCACTTCCCCCAGGAAATGGTCATGTAGGGTGCGTAGTGACTCCAGGGGTAAGTAGCCATTGACTATTACCCTATACTCTCTTAATGCCCCTAAATTCAGTATTTTTGGGAGCCCTGCCACCAAGAAATCAGGTATTGATGACCTATGAAGAAGAAGGACACTGAAGAGCTGTGAAAGCAGAATACTGAAGAAGAGCGTCTGACTTGGCACCAACCCCACCGGCCTGTCTGCTGTTCCCCGTTGAAACTGCTCTAAAGATACCTCATCCTGCTGCTGTTGTGTTTTGAAAGCCTGGGAGGACTGCCTGCATTCCATAATGACTCAAGAACGTGTGTGCAGCAGCAGAACTGCTTCCCTGCATCCTTCAGGTTCCCAGAGAGACATGAGAGGGATCCAAGACCGTGAAAACCTGACAGTGGCAAGCACCACTTCACCTGCCTCTCCATGCCCGAGTGGAAGGGGGCCAACAGTGCCAGCGTGGTTCCCCCAGCACTCTATGGAAAAAGTCCAACTTGGACTTCTCGACGCCTGTTTCCAGGTCCCCTGTACTGTGACTGTTCCCAGGGACGAAAAGCCAACTCCTAAAGATACCTCTGCACATGTTTCCCCTGGCCTGTAGAGAAGAGGAGCAAAGGTGCCCCAATGTCCCATAGCACTGTGAGAGCTGAGCCAACTTACTGGTTCAGTCGGACTGGTTTCCCAGTCCAAGCTTGCAGCATCTTTTTGACCAGACCAATCCCCATAGGATAACATTGGGCCCCCAATGCTGAAAAGCACTTCTGCACCAGGTCACCCCAGTGCTGCCCAAGGTGACCAATTGGTGCTGCCTCAAACATAGTCCCACGCTCACCTTAAGTCCAAGAGATTGGTCCCGTAAGTTGCTGTGAAGTGCCTGAATGCAGTACATGTTTTGCACCCATAGGATAACATTAGGCACCCGAAACTGAATTGCACCTCTGCCCCCAGCCACCCCAGTGCTGGCCAGCGTGACCTCTTGGTGCTGCCTTGGACTCTGCGCTATACACACCTTAAGTCCAGAAGATTGGTCCCATAAGTCTGTGTTAAGTGACTGCATGCAGCGTATGTTTTCTCCCTAGGTTAACATTGCAAAGAGTGCTTCAATTAGGATTTAAATTATCAAAAACCTGGTTACTTCAATCCTGCTATTTTAAAAAGTACTTATAGGATTTTGATGATCTTGGCACCTTAAGTTATATAAAGCTGTGCGTTATTTTTATAAATTGGTGTGGATCTACTTGAGTTGTGTCCATCATTTATTGACTATTGTGTGTCTTTGCAGATGTCTAACAGTCCTCTCAGAAAGGCCTATGGCTGCTCGACCAGACTACCCACATAACAGAGCAACTTGGGATTGCTAGAGCAAGCCCCTGTCTGCTTGTGACGGATAATGGACCATAATACATATTGTGCCCGGGGGGCTCAACAGGCGTTGCACCTGCTTTCCGCGCCCCCGGGGCACTTTGGTATTACAAAAGAAGCCACATATGCTTGTGCGGACCCTTCTGTAATACCGATAGCGCTGGTGCTTTATGTGCTATCTTGAGGGGGTGTTCCCTCATTTGCATGTAGTCGTGCCCTATGCAAATGAGGGAATCCCTTTGCCTCTGCACCCGTGCCCTATTACAGACATGAGCGCAGAGGCAAAGATGCTCTCAGGAGGCCCACTGACCTAAAAGGTGGCGCACTATCAGTGCACCCCATGAGAGCAGCCCTGTGGAGGGGGGAAAGGGGGTCCTATGGTCCCCGAGACATCCCCTTGCAGACGGGTGCAGTCATTGCCTGCACCTGCCTGCAAGGGCATCTCTAATCCCCCTTCAAAGTGCAGGCAGGTTGCTGCCTGCACTGTGAAAAAAAAAACAGAGCGGCTGCTTCATAGCCGCTTCGTTTTTCACAGGAATGCGCTGCTCCCAGGGCAGCGTGAGTTCGCGACTGCCGTGGGGGCTGCACATTCATGGCAATAGGGCGCATTTTCATTGTTTGCGCCAGACGCACCTTTAAAAAGCTGCGCCCGGTGCAAACAATGAAAAAGCGCATTTACCGTAATACGGCCCATGGCGCTTTCCTGCTCTCGCCCGCTCACGTAAGGCAGCAACGCAACTTTGGTTGCTCGGCTGCATGAGTTTTTAGTAAATATACTCCATGGCGCTCTTTAGGGCACCAACTGTGGATTGCGGTGTGCTGTAGGAGGAAGTAGCTGCTGGAGCCTCACACCTCAAATGACAAAACTCTGCACTGTCCAGCTCTCAGAAACACACGTTTAAATGCTAAAAGTCATTCAGGCAAAATGGCATAAGGAAGTACAGCAAAGTCACTGGTGCCCTTGATCGAAGTAATTAAGACGGCGGCAACAAAAACTCTACACCGTGCTTGTTATCAAATCTTTTAAATAATTATTTTTAGAGATATCCGGTTGAGATCGTCGTACCAGTAATTGAAGATGCAGTTTCAATTATGAAGAGGAAGTGTAGTCCAAATAGGTATTAGCGGACCTCCTGGTTTATGACTCGGTTTCTAATGGTATTTCGCTGTCTATAAGAATGTGCACCACCATTGCCCCCACATATTTCTTCCTGTGCGTGTCCTGCTGCAAAAGCCACCGTGAGAGAGCGAGGCAAGGGTTAATTGAATGCATTATTCATTACCCTTGCTGCTGATATGGTGAGGGAGGGGGGGAGACAAGATTCTCTCAGGAGTGGGGGCTGGGGGCAGGGGCGGCTCTAGGCTCATGGCGGCGCTGGGCAGGGAGCGTAGGTAGGGGGCCCCGGAAGAGGGAATCCGGGGGGGGGGGGGGGGCGGAGCGCGGAGGCCAGTGAAGAGGGGGGGTCAGGGTGTTTGGAAATGGAACAGAGCTGGAGGCCGCCATATCCCTTCCAGGGGCCCCACGCAAATATGTATCCATCCTCAGAGGATTATTATATTAAGGATATATATTGGGGGGGTGGCCCGTGGGATTTGCTGGCCCTGTGCAGGTGCACAGCTTGCACATGCCTATGGCCGCCCCTACTGGGGCCTCTAAGAGCACACATGCAGGATACTTGCACACCCACCTCCCTTTCCAGTTGAGAACATGTTTAATCAATTAATCTCCACTGTGGGAGAGATGTTACCAATGTTAGAACATGGCAAATACTTACCCATAATTCACTGCACGTAATGCCTCGTTTCGAGTCCCTCCGGTATGTTTAGAGTGAACTGCTCAAAAGCACCTCTGCTTTTAATATTTTATAATGAAAAAAATGTGCCTTCGCCAATATCCTGCTCAGGCTATTTATACACTGCAAATAACCATGGGTTTACAAATATTAAACTGAGAATTCCGTTACCAGACCGTAAAGCATTTAAGCTATCTGAAAAAAAGTTTGAAATGTACTTTTCTCATAAACGTTAGAAGCAATCTGGAATAAAGATTTTAGAAACAATGCACCTGTTCTGAAACAAGTTCGATGTTTTTTTTTTCTTTTTTGAGGTTCTGTGTAGCGCAAAATAAGGCCGAAGGCATTGGAGCGCTTAACGTGAGCACCATTCACATTACACAAGGTCGGATACATTTTAAAAAATATATGTTTTAAGGTACGGGGAGCTTCAGTGATTTGGCCATAATCACAGGAGGTTGAGCCGACGTAGGGACGCGAACCAGCCTCCCAGTTACATAGTCCTGTTTTGGCGGTAATGCCGTGATGTCCTCCTCCCCCCTTGTTGACCGACTGCTTAGAAATGTAAAGGACTTGCATTTGATTCCTAAAACACATGTATTTTATCATTATCATGCTCTGTGATGCATTCGTGTTGCTAGGAGCTGCTTGAGAGGTGCCATGCGAGAAAACGCCTCACTCACTCTCTGTAGCAGCTATAAGGCTGCTAAGGAGCCAGCACTGCAGGCCTGGGAGTCTCCTGTGCTGTGCCTCTTCCCTCACTGACACTGGCTGCTTGACCCTGTCACCGCAAGCTGCTCCAGCATCAACCAACCCTTGACCTCCCCGTAGGGTGTCGGACTGTTCCATAAATACAAGAACTGCTTTTCAAAAATCATACTGTCCAGTGCGGTGAGAACCACCAGGAGTGGAGTTACCACCTCTTCCTAACAAACTGCTACCATCGCCCGCTACGCCCCACGGTGAGTATAAATAACAGGAAAGAGAATTCAGATTTGCATATTTTAACTTGATTAAAATATAGTACATGCTTTCATTGAATGTATCACTTCTTAAAATAAATCTTTGCTTTCTCACACTCTTCTCTTCTCTTCTCTTCTCTTCTCTTCTCTTCTCTTCTCTTCTCTTCTCTTCTCTTCTCTTCTCTTCTCTTCTCTTCTCTTCTCTTCTCTTCTCTTCTCTTCTCTTCTCTTCTCCTCTCCTCTCCTCTCCTCTCTTCTCTTCTCTTCTCTTCTCTTCTCTTCTCCTCTCCTCTCCTCTTTTCTCTTCTCTTCTCTTCCACACACACCCCCCCACACCCCCCCACACCCCCCCACACACACACATTTATTAGTAAAATCTAAAAGTCAAATTAGATGTTATTACCACAGTACAGAGAAAGATTGCATGTGAAAGTGACTTTACTCTGGAAAACAAACGCGCTGACATCATGAGTCTGACTTATGCGATAACTCACTGCTCTAATTCAATGCCTCGCCTCTGGATTTAATTTAAGTACCATCTTTTATCACTAATCAAAATGAACCAGCATGCATATCAGCACCTGAATCTGTTAACCTCAAATGTTTGTTTTCTAGCAAAGTTTCTAAGCATAGGATTAGCACAGTGCCAATCATGCCGAGCTAAAAAAGGGACTAGGGGCCCGATGTAGGTAGGACTTATTTACCGATTCTTAATTACCGAATTTTACCGATTCGGTAATTAAGAATCGGTAAATAGGAAGGGGGGACATGTAGGAGCATCCAGATGTTCCTATTACCGAATCGGTAAAAATCTGTATTTACCGACTGGTAATGCCCATTCATTCCTATGGGCTTTGAAGTCCATAGGAATGAATGGGCATTACCGATTCGGTATTTACCGATTTACACAAGGGTGCAGGGGGTGTCACTTTGACACCCTCTGGCACCCCCAAAAGAGGCTCGTGTGCCATGTGGCAGGCATACCTGCCCTAAGGGCAGGTCTGCCTGTCATATGGCATAGGTGTGCATGCACACATGTGCATGCACACCGGAATCGGTATTTTAACATCAAATTGAATTTGATGCTAAAATACCGAATCGGTAAGGCTTGTGGGACTCAGAAGAGTCCCACCTACATATCAAAATTTACCTAATCGGTAGAAATACCGATTCGGTATTTTACAGAATCGGTAAATTTACCGATCGGTAAATTTACCGATTCTGTAAAATATGTGGCCCTACATACCATTTCTAAAATACCGGTCGGTAACGGCCGAAAATACCGATTTTCGGCCGTTACCGACCGACCTACATCGGGCCCAAAGTCTTTTGCAATTTCTACAGCAAAAATCTTTAAGCATAGGATTAGCACAGTACCATCCACGCCGAGCTGTAAAATGACAAAAGCCTTTTACCACTCCAGGCACAGTATTACAGCTTGGTACAAATACCTTCCAAACCAACCTGGAATGAATAAAAGCAACCCCTGACACGTTCCTCTATCATTATAACCCTTCAGAGAGGTTTAGCACACAAGGGAGCACCCAATATAATATGTCAAAACATATGTGTGTGTGTATACATTTATATATATACATATGTATATATATTTGTGTGTGTGTGTATGTATGTAAGTATGTATTTATGTACGTATATATATATATATATATATATATATATATATATATATATATATATATATATATATATATATATATATATATATATATATAATGTTTTAGAACTGTCAAGATTGAAAGCCCAGTGTGTAATTCGTTCTGCATCTCACATGATAATTAAGTTTGTCAGTTTTTTCATGTCACCAAACATAGCAGAAAAACTGAAGCTGTTTATTTAGACCCGCTCACAATAGTTTTTCTAACAGGGAATTATTTTCGCACAATGAGGGACATTTGTAAATGAAGCAGATAATCCTTTTGGCACAGAAGAGGTGTTTTGTTCAACACAAAAATGCCATTGTGCGCTACCTAAGTTGTCAAGTGCCTGGGGAGCCCCGATTTGTGGCGCTGGCACAATGGCTCTTTCAAGGAGACGGCTAAGAAGCTGTGAGATTCCATCCCTCTGCTTTTCAGGGCTGTAATCTTTTTAGCATGCAGGGACAATGCCGGCCTCAGCTTCCTCCTGGTCAGCGGGACTGTCCATTTAATATGAGATATTGTGAAGCAATCACCATGGCGACAGCATGATTTTACATCTCAGTAGCAGCACTTACAGAAGGGCTTAGGATGTCACTTCAGATCTGAAATCCTCAAGTCATGGCTTACTTTAAGCATACATATGCCCTTCTTTGGAATTCAATTTAAAGTGTTCCTCTTGTGTGGATGCCAAGCACTTTCAAAAACATTCTTCGAGCTTGTTGATTAGCTCTTTGTAAAAATCACAAAACTTTAGCCTCGTAAACATTACAAAGAGCAGCACACAGAACTACAGCCCACTTATGCGAAAGTACCTTTTGTCTGCAGGTAGTATTGATACAGGATTTTAAAGAAGTATGTTTGCAACTCTTGTTCGTTTCGTGAGGACTTGTTTACTGAGAAACAACATTGTTGTGAACATTTTTACAACCTGAAAAGTCAACAAGTTATTCTTTCCCCTTTGAAAAATGTATTGCTCGATGGCTTGCTATTTCTAGCTTATGGCTAGGAGGCTATATGCTACTCTGGGTTAATGCTGGCCTTTCCCTAAGATTTTACCAGTGCTATGTCAGGTTTTTTGTAGTTTTGAATAGCACAAACTTGGCCAAGGGCATTAGAGAGAACCAGACTAGTTACACATTTGCAATAAAGTGTATGGATTATGCTTGCAGAGAGGGCACGAGTAATTCTAAGTACTCGTCATTTTGAGTACAAATTGACGTCCAAATGCAATTGTATATTTAATATCCCTCACGTAAGGAAACTAGAGAATCGCACAGCATTTTTGGTATAGTAGCTGCCGTGTTCCCAGCCAAGGTGTATTTCTTAGTTATTGGTGCAAACTACTGACATTTCTTGCATTAATTTTTTCTAGTTTAACAGTGTATGTCATGCTATGTGTAATAGAGGATATTTAATAGCCAATCCTATTACCCGCAGGAAGGTTCTTCATATATTTGCACACAGATGTGATTTTAGGGAAAAATAGCAGGAAAGGGTGCATCCATTTTATAAAAATAAGGAGAAAGTACAGAGTGATGGGTACTGAAAGGATGAGTAATGCCAAAAATAGAATATTGACACGTTGCACTAGTAATACGATTACATCATAAATTAACATACTAACCTCACTCACAAGGAAGCTTAATATGACATGGCCCCGTTAAAGAAAAGTGAAGGGACATATTTCCAAGGAATGAAGCATTGCTGCAGTAACGCATCGATGCATCAAAATTACTTGCGCCTGCGGCAAAAATCCTTATGATGACATGGATGCACCATATTTACAGTATGGGGCTTCTTGGCGCATGGACCGACAGATGTGTCAGAAATACTGACACATATGTAGGAAGCATGCCGTAAGGCATGAGGCCCAAAAGTGGTGCATTGCAGTAGTTGGTAATAAGACTGAGGCACCTACAGCAATACGTCAAAAAACAAAGGTGATGCGTCAGTATTGACTGATGCAAGTAGCCTTCTGTATGGGGACTAATGTAATAGAGTGCGAAAAGTTGAAAAACTATTACATTGGTCCTGTATGTCTCACATACAAGTTGGCAAAGTGAACTTCTGTGTACCGCTGTACCTACATATATGTTTCATATTATATGAGACTACTATGTGTGTGGGTAGAAACCATTAATGTTATATAATGTGACATTTACTGTGTTACCTACTTTATGTGTGCACTTACCTGTTAAGTGGACATGATTTCCTTGCAAATTACATTGTTGGAAGTGACTTCAGCAGGTCAGATTCTTATGCCACATCTAATGCCACATCTAATGCGACATTCCTACGCCTGGGTTTTAGAGGCGTAGGAATTTTGATGCATTGCAAGAGCAGGGGGGAGCTTACTGATGATGTGCCACTTTTCCAAAAAGTCATAGATACTACTGCGTCAGTTTTAGAGGGGATTTTAGGCCAAAGAAAAGTGACGCATTTGCTTAGATGATCACCTTGTAAATATTTAGCAGAAAAGCGCCTCTGGTGAGTAAAAAAAAAAATGAAACAACGTTAGTGCAAACGCCTTGTAAATGAGCCCCTAAATTCTTTTTAAATCACTAAAGGAAATGGACTGCTTTATCAATCACTGCTTTGTGTCCCAGGTCACGGCCTCCCTCATGCTAACATCTATTTCCTTGGTCTAAGTCAGGAAAGAAAGACTCTAAACCTGAGACATGCAAGGAGTGGGGGATCGGAACAAATGTGCTGCCATGCTGGGTGCGAGGTCATGGTGGAAACCCACTTCTTAAAAATAGTGGCAATCTGTGGGTTATGCACCATGGGGAAATCACTGGTGTTATAGGGGTGACAATGAGCTTCCCACAATTAAATCACCTAGAACTTCACAAATCATGTTTAGGTCTGTGGTGACTCACAACGTGTGACCTTAACCTGGGGAGTAGCCAACTCCCACGATTCAGTAAGGAAGTCAGTTTTACTAACAAGATTTTGGCTGCCTTGAACCTTTACAACTAGTGGTTTCACTTTGGTACTATTGAGTGTGGGGAGGCTCACAGCCACACATAGCTCAATATACAGGGGCAGATTTGTAGGGCATGCAAGCCGTTTCATTTTTACTGAAAGGTATGTTGTCGGCAGAGGAATTATAAAGCTGGTTGAGGTCACCAATGATATTCAGTAGAGAGGCAGACTCAAAGATGTTGGAAGATAAAGCGCTCTGATATCTGCAAAGATCTTGTTCGCGCTATATAAAACTCTAAAAAAAGAAGAAAAAAAAAAAAAGAATCTTTGAGTCTCTAAATGAGACAATAATGGAGATCAACAGGAAAGGGCATTGCTTGAGTTGCTCTACGGTGTCGGAGATGAAGAAGCAACGTTATGGGGGATGGATCTGTAGCTCTAGCTCCTTTGGTGTGGTCTGGTTTGCAGTTTTGATATTTGCAATAGTATGTATTAGTATTATGAAAACGTCTTTTTTGGAGTACAGAACTAGCTTAGAAGAAAAACAGGAGAGCAATACAATCAATTGGGCTGACTCTAGGTCCAATCAACTGAAGTATACAAAAAGTGATGCATGGAATGCTTGAATAATTCTCAGCCACTAGTAATTACTTGGGCTGCATCCCAGTCCATTGTTATTTTGCAGAAAATACCATCTCAGTTTGGATCCAACCATATGCAAATCAATCTAGGCCCTGTTCCAGTGGGAACTGTCCAGCCGAAACTGCCAGCCCAGGTCCTCCCTGAATCAAAACACAAAGAATCTGGAACCTGTTTGCCCCTGCTCTAGGTCGACTGGAGGCATACATGTGTGCTCCACTCCTGGACAGCAAGGCAAAAGTAAACAAGATGATAAGAAAGCATATGAAATGAAGAACAGTTATGGTGTGATTAGATGTATGCACGGTTATTCTTTCAGTTCCTTGGGCATGAGTCTATATATTATATATATTTTATATTTCATATTTGTGGCATGCAACATCTAACCCTGGTAGTGGTTGGAATAGCATCTCTTCACAGATTCAGTGCCTTTTCTTGATTGATCATTGCAGCACTTCTTCTTCGCGCTTTACGGAAGCTTGTTCTTGTGATTTTCACGCAGAAGACTGAGCGCAACCCATTTCCAGGAAGGATAGTGTGAAATGTGTGGATTCAAAGTGGAAATGATATCTACATATTAAAAGACAAAGTGATACATTTAGACCTGAGCATCTGTTTTATTTTTGTCTTGACGTTTATTGAAAACAAATGTGATGCCTTTTTGGAGATGCTATTTCAATTTCTTTTATTTGTATCCATCTTCAAATTTGGAATGCTTTTGAGGAAAAATGCATTTAGTATTAGGGCCTGATTTATATATTGGCAGGGAGGGCTCTACATCACAACGGAGTTCCCTCCCTGCCAATATAGTGATCCGCCCATGTCTCCGTTGTGGTCAAACTTCTCCGAAGGCCCTGGGGAGTAAAGGCCACTGGAGAAATGGCTACATGTCCGCTCATCCACTTTAGATGGGCGGACATATAGTCATTTTTTACTGTTCCTGATTGCCAGGTAAAACCTGGTTGTAAGAAACAGTAAAAACATTCTAATGCTCCCCCCAAAATGGGGGAAGCCTCCCATGGCAAGGGGTGCATTCCTGGTTTTCTTTAAAAAAAAATTAGAATGCTGTTTGCTGCAGGGCTGCGTCCTTCCGATGCTGCAATATGAAGGTGCAGATGCCTCCCATCCTGTCCGCCTGCCAGCAATAAAAATAAGAACTAATAGTGGCCTATTTAAAGTTTTAGCCATGCTGCACAGTATCCATGCTGCTGTGCAACATGGCTAAAAACATTGACAAAACCAGTGGGTCGTACAGGTGAGACCCATTGGCTTTGTCAATGCTTTTTCTCTGGTGGGATGGGAGGGTGGAACGTAGAAGCAATGATGAGAGTAGTGGAAGCAATGATAGGAGGTTAGGACTAGTGAAAACAACAATGAAGGGGGTAGGTAATGATAGGGGGTGCAAGCAACAATGGGAGGATGCAAGCATTGATGGGAGAGTGGGAGGGAAAAGCAACACAAACCGTGCATGCAAAAATGTGGAGTCGGAGGGGTCAAGCCACAATGGGGGCAAGCAACAACAGGGGCAAGAATCACAACACATTATGGAATTGGGCAAACACCAATGCAGGGGGCAGGTGACAAGCAACAAAACAAAACAAATAATGAACCTTAACTTGTGTAATGTAATTTGGTGTTCATGTAAAGTGCTACAATGCCCACGGGTCAATTTCATGCTATATAAAAAAAAATGTGACCTTGTGTAACATCATCTTGTGCTCATTTAAAGTGATCCAATGCCCTCAGCCAATTTTTCACTACATATAAAAAAAATGCAATGAGGAGTGGGATATGGCGAGGGGGATATGGCATGCAAACACATGCTCTCATATGGAGTGTTGAAACTACAAAAATAAAGTAGCTGAGTGAGCTTTGCAGTGAAATGACACTGAGCAAGGAAGCAGTCTTTTGGCCATTCCCCCAGGAGAGGGACAAACACACAAAGAGGAAGTGAAGCCAGCATGCCCAGCCCAAAGAGAAGCAAGGAAACGAGAGTGACATTCAAGTTAACCAATGAAAAGCAATGGGTGGGCTCTAAGCCCCCTGTAAGCAAACAAAAAGTCTTGCTAGCGACAGCACGTTTACTGTCTCAGGTGAGACAGGGGAGCATATAATTCACTGAACCATCTCGCTCTCCTTCCCTCTGCAGCTGTCGAGGTAGGTGGATTTAATTGACAAACAGTAATAGCACTGCCAAAATTAGAGTTCGAGAGATATACATAGATAGAAAGATAGATCAGAGAGAGAGAGGTGGGGGGAGCAGACACTTACAGAACATCTCATTTCCTTTGGAATTATGTAATGCAATTTCATGGCCATATGTCACTCTCTGATTACTAAGGGAGACAGATGTCAATTAAGTGAACTGCGGATAAAATACTTAATAGAATTCATAACTCTCTTTTCAGACTGTGGAGCTGAAGTAATCTTAAAACTGATATCTTCAGAGATTAGATAATGGGCACACATTTATTTTAGAAGAGGATATGAAAAGCTGGCGAGCGCATTCTGGAAGATATTATAGCAATTCTATTTTTACCCTTTTCAGACCTACAGTTCTGCTGGAAAGAGCAGGAGGAGACACTGCAATTTAGAAAGGATTATGAGGCTTAATTTCCATGTAGTCAGGAAAGAGAGTGTTTTTAGTAGAAGGGGCCGGCCCAAATCTGCTGTTCCAGGAAAGAAAAGATATAAATAGGAAGAACATAATTATCAAAATTGAAAACATATGTTTGCTCGGCTGAAGAAACAACACAACATCACGAATTCTTGAATGATACAGATAGCAACAGTTAAGAAGGCATAGAGTGGGGGTATTTACTGCACCTGGTGCATACCGATATGAAGTGCACCACCCAGGATGGATATCAAATAACTCCTCTTCCGGGTTATCTCACCTAGGAATGAGGCATAACATGCACATTCACTATTTACCGTTTTGAAATCTGCAAGCTTTGCCTTTTATCTGAAGTACACAAAAAGGTGATGGATGGAATTCTTGACTTAGTCTCAGCCACGGGTAATTACTTGGGCCTCATCCCTTCCCATCTGTATTGTGCACACCAGGCCACCCTCAGTTTGGACCCATCCATATGTAAATCAATCTTGATCTTGCTGAAAATGATACAGTCTAGCCTGAACTGCCAGGCCAAGTCCTGCCTGAGCGGGAGCACAATCATTCTTTTCATCTGGGCATTTTATTCAGATAAACGTTACCAGGTTTTACCTGGCGAAATTGTTCAAGGAAAAAGTGCAGGGAGGAGCAATCATGACCACGTGGAAATCCGATCATTGTGCAAACACCTATTTGAGCAGGCTTCAAAGGGGATCAGGGCCTTAACAAAAAATAAACAATTAGACGATGAACAATAGCAAAGATAGCAATGACTATATTAATAAGAAGGGTAAGTCCACATGAGGTCGTACACTGCTCGTCCCATCAGCGTGTGACCCCGGAGCATGATGGTCGATGTAGTCAGGTATCAGCGGGTGCGCTTTTACCCGGGTCTTGAGTCTTCAAGGTATTCACTTGGTGTGCTTGCCATCCCTGGACACGTGTTTCACGTTCATTAACGCTCATCAGCAGGGATTAGGCGTGAGCACGGGGTTGCTGCATGGGCTGCCGAAAGTGTTCATAGGTCCAGATACCTTTTAAGGCGCGCAGATGCGTTATCTCAAGGTCGTCACCTCACACCGGCTCAAGGGAGCCTGTATAAATAGTAAGTCCACATGAGGTCGCACACTGCGCGTCCCATCAGCGTGTGACCCCGGATCATGATGGTCGATGTAGTCAGGTATCAGCGGGTGCGCTTTTACCCGGGTCTTGAGTCTTCAAGGTATTCACTTGGTGTGCTTGCCATTAATAAGAAGGGTAGCAGCATTGGCAATCCAAACATGCAGTGAGGAGTTCAACCAACAGGTATTGCATTAGAACATATATTGCATGCTAGAATATATATGCTGCATTTAGTAAGTCTCTGGTAGGGGAGCTGACCACATTGTAACTGTTATACATATTTTAAAATATGGGTTTCGGTCCATCTCCTAAAAGACAGTGGACATAGCCGGCAGCGGTCCGTGCAGCTAAGCGCCGGGGGATGTTGACAGACGACAGAATAGGACTTATTTATTTATTGAATTTCCCTATTCCGTCATCTGTTGACTTCCCCCTCTCCCGCCCCGCCTCACCACCCCACTGCACTTACCTGCACGGACCGCCGCTGGACATAGCCAGGCTGCTCCCACCACTTTTAAGAGTCAAGAACAAAGTTAGGCTCAGGGTGTACTTTTTTAGAGTTATGGAAACATGCAGGGTAAGCATCACACTGAGCAGGGGCAGTCTCGCCCACATGTTCTCCCTGCATAGCTCGAGGCTCCTACTACCTTTGCATAAGCCAGCCATAATATACTGCAACGTCATCTCACACAAGTATCACATTAAAGCTTACAATTATATATAAAATCCTATTTTATAAGAAATATTGCAAGTCACTGAGGAGTTGCATGACCATAGAGAGGTATGAGGCTGCAGTTCAAGTTCCTTTTTAAGGGCAGAGAACTCTGAGATGGCTTGTAATATCCTTGTACACAATCATATAAACATATGTTTTCCCATATAAGTGGGCCTAAAGGGGAAAATCAAGTATGAGTTCACTGCCGTGCTTATATAATAAGTTAGGGGAGCAGCAAAAAATATTTGATTCTGATACCTTACCCCTCTCCCCGACTTATGGCCTACCTGCGGCCATTTGGCCATCTTGTTTTCTCTCCTTTCACCGAGGGTAACAGTGGAGACACCTTGCCTTAACATGCTTATGGGTCCCAACCCCAAGCCTAAAGCTCTCCAGATTTCATTATGACTTCTATTATAATACCTTATAGGAAACTGTCAGTATTGGCATGCCCCTGCCTTCAGCTTGATCCAACTTAGGCTCACAGATGACAAAGCTTAATAATAACTTATCTTTTCTTTTGTAAGAAATTTAAATAGAGTATTACTGGCACTCAATTTATTGTGGTACTTTTACAGACACAAGAAGGATGGCCGACTTAGTCAGCCTTTTCAAGGCTTGAACTTATGTCTGCTAGTCCACCTCATATTTCAGATGCAATCATTCAGCTCACTGAGCCATCCTGTTGGCAAACACTTTAGTCAGAGGTCTACCTCAATTCACCACACTCGGGCCTGCTTTCAGCATAGCTCCCTCAGGTGAAGTCAGAAATCCTCAGGACAAACTGTTAGCTCTGTGAAGAGATGGAAGAGACAGTGTGGGGTGCAATGGTTAGGGGCATGGCTGGCTTTAGTGCTGGTGGCGCCCAGTGCGACAATCTTTTTTGGTGCCCCCCATGGCCTTCTTCTCTACAGAGTTCTACACTACCACCCTACAACAGTACCGCTCACCTATCCATAGCCACTCTCTCATATGCATTTCATTTTTTTTTATAGTGCTACTCATTCCAGTAAAGGTTGTTAGAGCACTTTACATCACAAACACGTTATATTGAGATAATGAATCATAGGTGTGTAAATTAGTCTATAGGAAATCTTACATAACACAATGTGGATTACAATTGGTAGGAATCACATATCATCCACACCAGTAGGCAGTATATTTTAAGAGTGTTTGATCTGAAGAAGCACAAACTCAGGATTTAAAATGTAATACAGTGGCAGGGGTTGGCTTAACTAATAAGAATATATTTCCACCCCAGCGAACGCCTTTTACCAACATTTGGATCATGAAAAACTGGAAGAAAAAAATAATGTTTTTAACATATACTATGCCGTATGCAGGGAGCTCTTTGATGAGATTAATGTGATATATTAGGATTGTAGCTTATGAACTGCAAGTTACAAAAGCATCTCTGTCGCAAAAGCAGTAACCCACTGAGCTATCCACATAAAATACAGATCTGTGATCTGCATGTTTCATGTTCTTTGCAGCAGGCATATTAACCCTTTGCACTACTTTATGATCAGTCAAAATTGCCAGTAGGCCAAACTCCAACATCTCTGGAGCAGCATCATTAACCACCAGCTTTATCTTTACCTTTTTAACATTGCCTGAAAGCTGCTGAGAACACACGGAACTCAGCAGCAAGTGCTTCTAAACCATGGGTACTCACGAACATTGGCCCAGGGGCAGTAAAGTAGAGTCTGTGGTGTGACCAAGGGCCACACTGATGCTAGCAGGGTGGTGGTAGGGGTTCTGAGTGGGCCAGGAATTGTGTAAAGAGGTCTAAAAATGTTAGATCTATGGGCAAGCATTTATTTGCAGGTTAATAACTGCTTGCTCGTGTGTTTAAAAAAATGTGTGCAACATTAGTGCTCAACAGCTATACAGCAGCTTCTGCTGTTGTTCATCACAGACTCCGCCATTGAGCCACTTCATAACACGAGAGACCGGCCCCGTGCCGGCTCAACCTATCTCGAGTAAACACAAGATTACTCGCAACCTTCTGGGTTAGCCTTGTGCACCCGCAATTGATTCCCTCTCTGGCACACTATTACAGGACATCTTCTCGAGCCACCCACATCTCTATCGGCGCCTTAACCTATCCCTTCCTCCAAGCGCCCCCCCCGGCAATTGAGGCTTTTTAAATATTAGGCATAATATCTATGTCCTGATGATGATCTGCGGATTTTTAAGTCAGATCGAAACGCCGTCAACACTTTGAAACACCTTATACACTCCAACCTTGGGTGTACTAAATTGTAAAGTTGTCTAATGTGATTTGTTGCCTTTTGACATTGCTCATTTCCCAAGTACAACAAACTGTGAAGCTTTGCCTAAAAGCCCTTTGTTTGTCGTTTTCCCCTGCTTGTAATTGTTCTCCATGTTTTAAGTAGGGCACAGGCTTGTGTCCCACTTCTTGTATTGTTTTGTAAAAATGTCTTTCTATTGCCAAAAGTAAATATTAGACCTCTGTCCGGCTGGACTTGTCAATTCTATATAGTTACGGTTGAGTCTATATTCATTGTTCTAAATATTATCCCTTCTCTAGGGGCCACTGTTGCTTAAAAGAATTTAACCCCCAAGGTCCCTGTTCACTCCTTTTGGGTTCCCTTGTTGCTTTAAATATATATAGTTGTTCACCAGGGGGGCCGCATGTAAAGGTCAAGAGGGCCGCAAGCAGCCCCGGGCCGTACTTTGAGTATCACTGTTCTACACCTATAATTTATCTATAGGCACAGCATTGCCAACACACCCCTAGCCACACAGGTTTGCGCCAGTTGCAACTGCACCAATTGCACCACGCTAAAGTCGGCCTTGGTTAAGGGCCTAGTATGCACTATTGTCGCACTCAGGAAAATGTGGCTTCTGTGTGTGAAAGGATTGATCTCAGCAACACCTGCATCCTGTGTGACACTGCCTCTCCCGTCTCTTCAAAAGAGCGCACACCGATACATGCCACCTCCCCCTCTCACTGCATTACACAAGGGATGTGGATAGGCTGATGCATGTTATAGAAGCAAGGGCCCTGGTGTCACTACTCGCTTGTATTAAGTTATTGCAAGTGAGTAGCGAAATGATTTTCATATTACAGGAACATTCTGACACAGAAACATGCCTACAATAAAAACAAATTAGGTACTGGCATTTATAAAAAAATACAGCTCTTCCACTTATAAAGTTTGCGCATTAAAAATAGCATGCATGGTATTTCAACGTTCTTCTTTTCCTCTCTCTCTCTCTTTCTTGTTAGTTTCCCACCCTCTGTTTCACAGTTAATGCCTCTGTCGGCCTCCTCCATGTTATCTTCTTTCAAGTTACATTTCTTTTAACCCCTTCCATGCTAATGACGAGCTGAGCTAGTCATGAGGCACAGTGGAGCTGTGCTCATGACGAGCTGAGCTCGTCACAACAGCTTCGGCCGCCCCACGCGCTGCTAATTCCCCGCCTGTGCGGGGGTACTATTGGAGTGGGCGGAGTTGTGACGAGCCCAGCTCGTCAAGAGCCCAGATCCACTGTGCAGCCTGACAAGCTGGGCTCGTCACGAGCATAGCGCCGCCGCGTGCGGCCCCTTCCCCCCCACACAGCGGGGGAATTAGCCTTGCGTGGAAGGGGTTAAAATTATTTTAGACATTGTTATCTGCATCTTATTTTGTATTTATTTGGTTAGTGTTACTTTGCCTTTTCCCCTTCTTCTCCATATTTCTAATTCCCTTATTATCCTGCCCCATTTGTGATCTTTGCACCCATTTGCATGCACTTCCTAGCAGTGGAATACTGCATGCATAGGAAGAGTGCTATCGTTCCGATATATGTGCATCAGACGTATTACATACTGCTTATCTGTGAGCTGCATAGGGCCGCCTCAAAATAAGCGAACTAAAAGCATTAAGCAAAGCAAGCGACGCGTCACCATCTCAAACACACCAGGCTGGGAGCCGTGGAAAGGTACTGGTGGCTGCAACGAGATAGTGTAAATGAAACGCTCAAGAAATACATGCCCTGTTGATGTACCTTAAGGTGTCATCAAAGAGACATTCTTGAATGGGGACGGGTATGTGGTGTTCAGTGATACAAGGCAACACAAAGACGCCTTAATTGCCCCCTCCATCCCCTATGGGTATATTTGTTGGTTGTTTGTCTCCATTTCAGCCTTTTGTGGGTTGGGAGAACACCCACCTAGATTGCTGCACATTTCTCCTCCCGACTGTTTGCAGTCTATGCTTTCGCCACCAAGACATTCCTGTAGTAATAGAAACAGGACAAGGTTCACCAAACAGACTGGAAGGATTGGATGGTTTCTGCACAGTCACTGACAGGAAGTGTGACTAGACACAATGACCTGCTTCGTGTCTAGTGACAGGCAGGCCTTTCTGAAAAGGGCAGTCCCCAAACAACCGTTCATCTCCCTCCTTGACAAGCCTTCTCGGCCAGGCCCCCGTGATGAATAGGCAACTACTCGCTTTAACTGGAATGTAAACGTGGGCGACCACATGGCTTGTAAAGAGCTCCTTCGCTTTATAGCTGTGTCCAGAGTGTTGAACATTTGTCAAAGAAAGAAGACATTCTCAAATATTTTGGTCGGTTTTGGCAGCTTAATTGCACGTTCTAAATCGTCCTTGGCGTTTAAAGTGTAAACATGACGAGAAGAAAAATATGTGGCTGACAAGGGGCGCTAGAAGTGTTATCCAGGATTGGCGGCCTTTTTTTTGGAATGATTGCATTTTATAGTCACTAAAATGTTTCACTGCTGCTGCAGCCAGGGGATTGAAATCACATAACACCTGCCAATGTAATAGGAAAAGACGGAGTGTGCACAGCGGGCCGGTTGACAATGCATGCGGCTTTTAAGCGCTAGAACTGTCCCACACGCAAGAGTCCTGTCAAAGGTCGTTTAGGGAAGAGAGATCTGTCATTCTGTCCGTGTTCAGAGACAATTAGTTAACAGAGCTAAAGGTTTAGGTAAATAAACTGCATTGGCCACCCTGAAAGCTCTGCATTTCGTTCCCAAGATGAATAAATACGGGAACATAAAGCGTTTACTCCTTAAAGCGAGTACACATTCCACGTCACCGTTTTCAAATCTCTCGCGTCAGCAGCCCCTACAGAAAGTCTGCCACGTTTCCCGTCAGCATCAAACCAAGATATACACAGTTTACGTTGCCGCGTTTTTATTCAAATTTAAAATTGGATTAAAACGAATTACCAGTTTGGTTGGTAATTTATTTTTTTAGATAAATGATGTCAGTATCGCTGCACATGTCAGATTATGTAAATTGTAGGAGCGAGGTGCTTTCATTTTACAATTTGTAGACAATGTCACAGCTGTGCAGAGTAAATTTGCACGGAACAAAGGGTCAGTGCAAGAATTAGTGGATTGGTCCAAAAAGTAGAAGACATTTTGAATGCTGTCACTAATGTAATCTTGACCATAGTGTAGTAAGTATCAATTTACTGGTATTCTGAGCAAGGCACCCTTCTGGTCCTCGTTTCTTTACAAATCCTCAAATTATATAAGAACAAAACATGGGTGGGGATTGACTCACGTGAGAACTTTATACGCAAATAATCACTCATCCGTCTAAAAAATTATATTGGTAAAAAACAGGTTTTGATTAAATTAGCAATAAACATTGAAAGCAAAAAGATGAAAGAAAAAATCTTTTGAGGTATATATTTTGGTGGACATCCTGGAGGAGATCAGTAGGAAAATTTGAGGGATGGAGAGAGCATGGGGTGAAGAACACTGAATGCAAGAATTGAGGGAGTAATTGCCATAGAAACAGAATGTATCTGTCAGCTAACTCTGCTGGTCGCATCTAGTATTGCACATTGTCTGTGTCTACAATAAAGCATGGAGCTAGGAAGACCACCTCAATATATGTAAATGTGCTGGACTTGTATAGCGCACAGCTGCCCGTAAGCGTCCCGGCGCTTGCTTAGGGAACCCGTCCTGGTATTCCCCTGTGAGAAACCCAGGCAGGGTGTCCACAAGGTGAAAGCCAGGCATCCCGCCACGAGGGGCCGTAGTGGAGATTAAGCAAGCTATTGCCCAGAGTCGCAGAGTGTGACCCCGTGAGTTGAGTAGGCACCAGAGCGAGAATTGTCAAGTCCGTGGAATTTTGAGCCCAAGACCCGCCGAGGCGGGGAATCGAACCCTGGTCCACGGTCGATCTCAGCTTCCGGGTCTGCCGCCTCTAACCACTGAGCCACGCTTCTATGTTATTACGGACTCTATTTCCAGTCCTGGCTCTTTATGTTATGTACTATTGCATTCTGGGTATTGTAGCCTTTGTTTGCTTTCTTCTATTGGACTAATCAAACAAACGCACCAAATAGCAAAGATTTGTACGTTAAATATATAGGGCCGGTCAAAGTGTCCGTAAAGCCATTGAGTGAGGTGGTCACCAATGCATGGATGTTAATTGGTCGTATTGCCAGAGGAAGTGAAAGTGGCATCAAACCAAACTTGACCCTAGTTGCATTCATTTCTCAACCATTTGACCCTTACCGGCCATATATTTGTGGCTGAGGGGGTCCGGAGACATTGGGTGGATTAGACAACAGTGATGCAAGTTCTTGGTTATACATACATATATCATGGTGTACATCGACAACGTATGTTTCAATATTAACAGTAGATAAAATGAAATTCATGGTTTTAAATCCAGGCCAACCTATAAGATCAATTCCTAAGCTCAATAGTGTCCCCTCAGATCATGTGCATGTCCTTGCCTACCTTGGGCTGACCCTCAGGGAAGATTTAGATTGGCGATGCCATAGTGAAAAACGTAGCCTAAATTTAATGCAATATGCTAGAGCGCTACCAAGAGCGCAACAAAGTTCCCACATTTGTCCAATTATTCCTGCGATCCAAATTCATAAAATGTCGGCTCTGGGAGCTGCCCTCAATGGGGCTGAACTCTGGGGGGATAAAGATATGTCAAGATTGTTAGTCATGAGAACTGTTTTCTGCACCAGTTACTGGGGGCCATTGATAGTACGCCATTACTCCCTCTTAGGTTTGACCTTGGTCTCAAGCCAATCGCAGAGGGGATGGGGATTAGCCCTATTCTTTACTGGAGACGAATTTGGGCCTTAAATTAGTTACACTCCTATTGAGAAAATCCTCAAAGAAGTGTTAAGAATCCTTGGTTTAGGAAGTTTCCCATGGATTAGATATGTTAAAGACACTGTACTAAATGTGGGCAATGGTGACCTGTGGACTGAGTCACTCTGCCTTATTTCCAGTGGAACAGTTTTTTCACACCTGTATTTTTCTAGGTGTGGAAAACCAAGGTGCAGTTTTACAGTGAGGCAATTTTGCATGGCAGAATCTCATGAGACTTTGGATGAAGCAGAAGCCAAACCAATTGTCCCATTTTTTTCCTGATGAGGGGAGAATGTAATTCCCCATTCCATGTGGTTTAACTTGTAATTGCGTGGTATTGGGTCTGATTTATCGCATGGTAGTAGTAAATTCCCATGCTGTGAACTCCACCCAGTACCATCCAACGCGTATTTAATGCCTATGTAGGAAAGTAAAGTGAATAACTACAATCAGATGTGAATGTTCATATTTGTGTTCGATAACATGGCAAACTGAATAATGTGAAATAAAATTGGTCATATTAGCATCATGTTATAGAAATGATACTTATGAAAGGACAGTGATTACCTCAAAATGTACACATTCAGAAAATGCAGATTTCAGTGAATTGTACAATATTAAATATTTTAGTTAAGGTCATAGCCATAAGGAATAAACCTGTATGTAGAAGCCGACAGATGTATTTCCGCATTTATAGATAGTTCCCAAAAATGAAGTAGATTCCTGATTGACAGCGAGTGACTTCTCTTCTAAAGCTATCAGAATGGCGATTGATGAAAGGCAGCAATTTCCTTTAAAAAGATACTTGTGTCCAGGGTCAGGCTTTTCTATCTCATGTGTTAGGAAAAATGCAATATCTTGTTGTCATAGTAATATATTGCCTATGGCACCTTTGTGTATTAAGAGGCCAGCCTTTTAAATTATGCTCTATGTATTTTTGCTGGTTGTAGTATTCGATTTTCTATTGATTTCATTGTACTAACATAGCCTAAATATTCAGACAGCTTTGCTTTCCAATTTGAGTAGAGAAACCAGCATTTTGTTAATCCTGAACTCTATCAAGCTTGACTGATGTTATCAGACACAGACTTATCAGAATAATGCCAAGAATTCTTGATAAATTCCTTTCTATTCACAAACAAGCTGGACACCTAGATTTTTGGTAAGAGCTAGAGGTACACGGAGCTTGCTGCGTCAAAACTTAATTGATTTCTGTGCTACATTAATCTAAATCAAACGGAGCATGGTGAAATAAATGAAAAAAGTTATGCATGCATATCTCTGACTTTGAATCCATCGGAAGCAGCGAAAGGAGGAGGACTGATAAGGGGTGTGCGTGTGTGTACCTTTTTTTTTCTTAAAGGATGGCTGGGAGGAAAGAAAATCAAAGGCGAAGAGAGGTGATATGGGGGAGGAGTAATATATCAGGATAGGAGGTGAGGAAAGGCGAGGGGAGGGGTGGGGAGGAAAGGGGAGGGGAGTGAAAAGCAGAAGGGAGAAGGTGGTGGGGAGGGAAAAGGGGAAGAGAAGGGGCGATGGAATTTGCAATGGGAGAAACGAAAGGAAAGGAACGGAAAGGAAAGGAAAGTGAAAGGAAGGGAAGGGAAGGGAAGGAAAGGAAAGGAAAGGAAAGGAAAGGAAAGGAAAGGAAAGGAAAGGAAAGGCAAGGAAAGGCAAGGCAAGGCAAGGCAAGGCAAGGAAAGGAAAGGAAAGTGAAAGGAAGGGAAGGGAAGGGAAGGGAAGGGAAGGGAAGGGAAGGGAAGGGAAGGGAAGGGAAGGGAAGGGAAGGGAAGGGAAGGGAAGGGAAGGGAAGGGAAGGGAAGGGAAGGGAAGGGAAGGGAAGGGAAGGGAAGGGAAGGGAAGGGAAGGGAAGGAAAGGAAAGGAAAGGAAAGGAAAGGAAAGGAAAGGAAAGGAAAGGAAAGGAAAGGAAAGGAAAGGAAAGGAAAGGAAAGGAAAGGAAAGGAAAGGAAAGGAAAGGAAAGGAGTGGAGAGGCACAAAGGGGAGGGGATAGAAGAGTAGGAAAGGGGAAAGCGGACTGAGAAGATGGGAGGGGAACGAGAAGGGGAAAAACGAGAAGATGGAATATGAAAAGGGAAAAGGTAGAAGGGAAACGAAGGGTAAAGAAGGGAGGAGGGTGGGGAGGAAAATGGAAGGCAAGGGCACAAGCATCCTCTAATGGCCATGGAATGGAAGGTGGTGGCAGGTATCCATATGCACGTTTTCTAAATTAAATGATTTTCTAGTTCACAACATGTAATGTATGAATACATGCAGGTTCACTAAACACAGGAAGACACAGGAAAAGTCAAGCAAACATCAAATATCCCTTCTACAGAAAGAAGGCTTCAGGGAATATCTTCCTACTTTGAAGAGAACTGTTATGATGTTGTTTAATAGGACCCAGGAGCACCTATATTCACAAATAATACTTTTTGACGTGAATCTCTCTGTCTTCATATAGTTTTCATTTTTTTTTAAATCTCATCCTTTTATTAATAATATTGTATATTTTTGGAAAGAACTATGCTCCTTGTAGACTGACTGAGTCACGGTATTTAAACACGGTTTTTGACTTTGCCATTTTTCAAGCAGCAGTCATTTGTTGGAAAATTCAGTTTGCTCCAAGCAATTTCCTTTTCAGAAGATATTGGAATAGAGCCCAAGGTTACAGCTATATCATTTATAGTGTAAAGAGGCCAAAGTGAAGGTCTCTTCAGAAGCAGCAAGTGCTTGAAGTGTATCTCATTTTACAAATGCAATGCAGCCCTAGCTAAGGATGGTATACATCAATATTATGTCCAGTTTCATGGTTCATGAAGAGTTTTAGGGACATGGGGGCACCTAATTATTTATTCACGTTGTGTTATATATCACCAGATGCTTCTACAAGGTGGTGTTGATGGTGTGAAGTTGCTCTTGTAATACGTTCTGGGTTGGTGGTGTGTAAATTATAGGTGCTGAAAACTGAACTTTTTTCTCCGGACTGCAGCATATTTCGCTAAGAAACTACGAAAAGTTTTTAAAAGATTGCAAGGCTCTAAGCAAGTGGGTTTAAGTGAAAATCACCAATTTTTCGTATGCTTTTAATATTGCTTATTCACCCCATTTATCATTTATTTTTCCAGTGTAATTTAGCATACCTTTTCATCCCGAGCTTTCTGGTACTTGTAAGGAAGTGCTACGCAATACACAATGCACACACTCGCGTGCAAAGCACTTGTGAGGTACCAGGTTTAAGAGTGTGTTAGAAAACAACTCATCCTTGCGGCTTAACAGACTTTGAAAGAAAGATACAATTTACCTTATATAATTAATGCCCAGAAAATGTTCAAAGCGGTGCTTGCACCAGACTTGTGACAGGGGGCAGCAGTCCTCTCATGAGGACGGAAAGTAACAGTCTTCACTCCTCCTTTTGGGGGGCTCTAGACCACCCCTGAAGCCAGGTGCTATTTTATGCCGCATAGTACTAGAGCTGCAGCCCCAGATACTGCTGTATGGTCCTCATTACGAGTAGCCCAGGAAATGGACCAGTATTTTCTCACCACCATCTGAGTTCCCGATACCAGGTTTACCACTTACTTTGGGGGTAAGAACAATCTGGCCCGTTAGAAGTTAGACCCCTATGGTCTAGTTGGAAATTAGGAATATGTAGGAAATTCAGCACTTTTGGGTCAAATTACCTTGGCACTTTCTCATCCTGCCCCAGACTTTTACTCTTTCACCTCTCAAAATCTCTGGGTCAAAGGTAACAGTTCTTCAGTGTTCCTAATTACGATGGGGCAGTAAGTGCTGTTACCAGCCACATTCAAATTAAGTAGCCACTTGGAAAGAAGCCCTGCGTATATGCATTGGACATCCATAGGGTATCATGTCTTTGGAAGGATGAGAGAAGTCACACCCAGTGGGTACTTTGTCTGAGTCCTCACTAATCTGGAACCCAGTCGAACGTCTTTGAATTGGGTATGTTGTTGATCACATCCAGAGTGGTCTTCACAGATCTGTTCTGGAGGGAGAAGGGTCAAAAGCCTCTGTAGCTTGGATTATAATCCCAATTGCATCCTGGGCCCATATTATTTATTGGCCGCACTGTTCGTGTTTGCCCCACACCCCGTGCAAATGCGGAAAGGCGCTCTTGAGACCGCGCAGTCACTACACATGCACCAGCACTATCATTATTACAGAAGGGGTCACAAAAGCGTCTGCAGCCCGTTCTGTAATACCAAAGTGCCTTGTGGACGCACAAAGCAGGCACACATTCCTGTTCCGCCCTCAGGGTACTCTGTAATACAGCATCTGGTACTCCCATATCTGTTTCATAGTGCATCCCGTATGCTCGACGTGCCTCACCATATTCAGAATTACTGGCTTTATACCTATGTAGGGTGACCAACCGTCCGTAAATTTCACGGACAGTCCGTAATTTCGGCCGTCTGTCCGTTGTCCGTGAAGGATTCTTTAACGGACGCCATTTGTCCGTAATTTTAACCCCAGGCACCGGTCGCACTACCCTAAAGCCGGCACAGCTTCCACCCTCCTCCCTTCATGACTCTGATGCAAAGCGCAGATACCCCGCAGCATTGGAGAGGCACAGCGGGATGGCAACCCTCACACCTCCAGCCCTTGATGAGCTGTTAAGAGGTGCTTCGAAGGTGACTAAGAGGGGGGGCGGCAGGGGCATCTATTCACATGCAAACAGCCCTGAATGCGCCATGTCTCTGCGATTAAGGAGGGCTTCACACATTACATTTCTGCCCAGGGCCCCAAAAATACTAGAACCGGCCCTGATTACACTGCGCAGCCCTGGTTCGCTTCACAGAGCTTAAATACTGTCACTAAATTTTAAACAAACCTGGGTTCTTCTAACATGCAGTCTTAATGTAATAACATTAAGAAATGGCACAATCACACCCACACCGATTAACAAAGTATGGAGGACAATCAGTTAAATCAGTTCTCTTGGAGCATCTCCTGTAAGTACTGTACATCAGTTTGTGTGTGGGGGGCAAAACTAACATTTTGGAAAGAGCCTGTCTTCTCGTTGTCTTGTCCAGGAAGGGGTGAGGAGCCCTACCCCACCCTGGAAGAGGCCAAGATTATACTAGAATACTGCATGGCCACCCCTGTGCCCACTCTGGTGGATCCTGTTCCCCCTCCTGTGATGGCTCCTGCCCCGCCCCAGTGATGGCTCCTGTCCCCCCCACCTGCCCCCGCCTGTGATGGCTCCTGTCCCCCTCCTGTGGTGGATCCTGTCTCTGCCCTGGGTGGCTTCTGTCCCAGTCCTGGAGTGGCTCATGCAGCGAGGGTGAAGTTCTTGATGGGCCTCTTGTCAAAAAGGCTCCGCTCAAAAGTTATATGAGTGGATGGCTGGATGAATTAGTGAAAGGGTGAATGAATGAATGAAAGATTGAATAGATGGATAGTGAGAGAGGATGGATGATTGATGAGTGAGTGGAAGGATGGAAGGGAGAAAAGGTAAATGGCTGGATGTATGGGTGGAAGGGTAGCTGGATGGGTGAAAGGGTGGATGGATGAGTGAAAGGATAGACGAGTGAAAAGGTGGATGATGAGTGAGTGGGTGGATGGATAAGTGAAATGATAGATGGATTGATGAATTGATAAATGCAAGGGTGAATGGATGGACGAATGAGTGAAAGGGTGGATGTAAGGATGGATGAGTGAGTGAAAGGGAGGGTGGATGGACAAAATGATGAATAGATGAGTGAAGGAGTGAAAGGATAAATGGATGAGAGGGGGGGGGGGACTGCTGCGATTGCTCCGTGGGTTGGGCGCTTGCTGAGAGCGCTCTGTGTGACCTTGGGCATGGTTTGATTCTCAGAATGTCATCCTTCTGAGCGGAAAGGGTGGATGTAAGGATGGATGAGTGAGTGAAAGGGAGGGTAGATGGACAAAATGATGAATAGATGAGTGAAGGAGTGAAAGGATAAATGGATGAGAGAATGGATGGATGAGTGATAGGGTCAATGGATGGATTCATGAGTGGATTCGTAGATGGATGGGTGGGTGGATGGATGGAAGGAAGGATTGCTAAGTGGAAGGGTGGAAGAATGAGTGACTGGGTGGATGGATGAGTAAGTGAAAGGATGGCTGGATGGGAGAAAGGGTAAATGGCTGGATGGATGAGTGAATGGATGGATGGGTAGAAGAGTGGATGGATGAGTGTACAGATGGATAGGGTGAAAGGATGGATGGATAATGGATGGATGAGTGAAAGGATGGATGAGGGGATGGGTGAGTGAAATAATAGATGGAAGGATACATGATGGATAGGTTTGCAAATTGTTGAATATGTTTGGATATGGCTGGGCTTACTTCTATACTATTGCGCGACCTCTGATGTGTCTGTAAAACGTATTCTATTGTCCTGTAGTTTTGTCCTGAATTTTGACCTCCTGTCCTGAATTTGTGTCCTGAATTTCGACCCTTTGTCCTGAATTTTTACACTCACCGTCCTGAATCTGCACCAATGCCAGTTGGTCACCCTATACCTATGCATATGGAGGATGCCCTACACTTGAGTACAACCATCAGAAAAGCAAGATTCGCACAGATTTTGTACCCAGAATTTCTCTGGCGGGTTGGAAAAATCAGTTCTTTAGATAAAAATATAAACATGCCTAACGGGTCATTCAAAACTGAACAGGGAGAAAAAACACCTACTTCGAGAGGAAGGAACCCAATCCTATTTCGAGACCTATATGTTGTGTCTAATAACCCTAACTATTTAATTGAAAAGCAATGTCTGAGCATACTATTCAGTGTGCTCTCGTTTCACTCGGTCCACTTGGCATCGATCACATACTTGCATCACTTCCATTTTGACATTTTGAAGCAACTGGGAACGTCTTTGTTTGAAACGCGCACACACTAAAAGGTTTAACGGAAGTATGCGTTTGTAAACAGCCGCTGTCGGGATGCATTGCACGGCCCCGTGTACCAGTCCCGTGCGCGCGCGAGGAATGTTCCACTGTGAATGCTCCAAAGGGGGCCGCCGCCTATTCTTTGCAACTGGTGTCGTTTCACACTCCTTTGGAACAGGTCAAGCGAACACATTGGGCATTTTCACGCCGACTGAAAAGGAAAATCAATGTTTATGCCCAACAGATGGAAGTAGTTTTACCTAAGGTCGCTGTGTATTATGAAGCTGTTTTTATGTCTTTGACCTCTACAAGAATCTAAGCAAAGACATTGTTGTGAATGAGCTAGGCCTTTTAACTAGAGTGATGCACTAAACATTTCAGCTGGGAAGGAAAGTGCACGCAAAACCATGAGGAGTATTATTTCTTAATAGATACAAAAAAGTCTTCAATCTAAGAAAGAACAGAGTTTTGGGAAAATCCAAAATGGCTCTGGCATTAAAAGGATATTTAATATATGCCTTATGCGAAGACATATTCTTTGCCAAAATCAAACGCTTTAAGTAAGTGTTCCAAACGTGCAAACCTTCACAGAAATCAGTGTGTTAGGTTCACTGTTCCTTTTTTATTATTTAAATAAACGATTTGTATGCATCGTAATGTTTATAATTCTAGCTTGATATATAATAAATTAGAGTGCTCTGATGATTGACTTTGTGGGACGTTGCCAAAACAGAACTGTAAAAAACATATTTTATGATTATGCGTGAATTGCTTTTAAAAACGAAAATTTGTTCACTGAGATATGTTATTGAGCTTTTTTAAATGCACTGAACTGTGGTGAAACTTAATGAAATAAACGTTTTCTTTCACTACTCGCTGTTGAGAATCGAGAAAGTTTGTGACGAAATTTGGAGTCAGAGGCTGGTTTTATATCACAATATATAATGGGAAAAAAGAGTAACAGGAGAAATATTGAAAGTTTCAGTTTTCATTTCCCTTTGGTTGTGTTTTAAAATGTAATCACCATTTGCCTAGCGCGTTTCCACATAAAAAAGCTCTTTGTCTTTAATAATTATTATCCCTCACAAACCCTCACACAGATCACAGTTAGGAAAGTTGTTGATGATGTTATCATGGCCATACAGTTTTTTCCTCCATTTTGGCAGTTTAGCTAAATAATAAAATCCCACCTTAGTCCACACCTGTGGACCCACTATGGTGTTAGAGTGGTACAAGTACTGTCTCTCCCCTCAATGAGTATCTCGCTGACTGCTTCTGTTTATGTTCTGAGTGCCAAGAGGTCACAATGGTAACATAAGCTTCCATTGTTAAGCCCTTCGCTGCGTTCGTTGGCCAACGGCCGCCGCGAGCACTACCTCCGTAGGGCTGCGCACATCCGTTGGTTAGCATAACCTAACCTAACCTAAAAGAACGAGCTTCCTATTACTACAGTGGTCCAGAACATTGCGGCCCACCTAATACAGAATATGCCGGCCAGAACTGCCTCTCTCCCCCTCTTGTGCTCACTCCATTGGCTTCCTTTACACAAGAGAAACACATTCAGGATCTGTTGTATGGTACACAAATGACTGAATTGAAGAGGACCTAGTTATCTAACAAAAAAAACTCATTGCATACCTGCCGAGCAGATCTTTGCGATCTGGGGGAGAAATCTCTTCTCATTATATCTCTTTTTAGGAAAACACGCTCCGGGGTAAAGCCTTCTCTTACCTGGCTCCCCTTTACTGGAATCATCTACCCACTCACCTTTGGAAGTGCACGGTTCACCTTCACTTTAGAAAGCTTCTCAAAAATATGCTTTTCAGAGATTAATACTGCCTGCCTGAGGTTCGCAGTAGCGCAGAGATACCCCTTTCGGGGTGATTCATGTGCTTTACAAATTATATTAGCAAAACAAATTATATTAACATAGCAAAGCATAATGAAACATAACATAGTGTAACATAACATAACAGAACATAACATAATAGAACATAGTATAATATAGCATTGCATAATGTAAAATAATGTAGTGTAGACTAAAACAATAGGGACCCAGTCACAAAGGAAGATTTACAGGTGAAGATTTACTCATGTGTACATTTGTACATATGTACATACGATCTATGCTCTCCCCTCTACCCGAACAAATGGAACATGATCGCTTGTCACTCACCTCGGCGCTTGTCTTGATCCATCCGTGTGTATAACTGTTGACTGCTAAAGTACCAACCCTAAATTTGATAAAGATCGTCTTCGCCCACTGTGATAGGGTTCAAATTGAGGGGAGAGTTTTATGAAAACAAATTTCCCCGTAAGGCTGTCACTATCAGCTTTCTGCAAGCACTCACTTTTTATGTGTCCCCAAAATACTTTCTTCACAAGAGCCTTTTGTTGAGGAGTTGATGGCAGAAGGATTGGTCCACAGGGCTCCCAAACCCAGACTACAATATGAGCTAGCCAGGGAACAGTCATGTCCTTATTTAAAAGGATACGTTTGTGAAGGCTTTGCCTGTATGGTTCCAGCTCATGGTTAGACAATATCATAACCCAGTTTACGAGGGTCTCAGAGCAGCTTGATTGCCAATACTCTTTAAAACAAAATCAAAATATATAGAGAGAAGTGGCGTGGATTAGGGAAGGGATAATATGAACAGTATAAAATGATTTTCTCTAACTGAGAATATCCAAAGGACATGTGCCCCAAACCTCAGCCCCATAAAGTTCAGTCGAATGGGCCACAACATTTTAGAAGTCGAATGGGCCACAACCTTTTAGACTGCCAATACTGGAGAGACTACTCTCTGAGTGGAATCCCTGTGCTTCCTTCCAATGGCAGCTGATTTGTGTATTGAGATAGCTCTAGCCTTCTCAATGTTGGATGGCCATGTCATGGAGCTGCTAAAACTTACACCAAGGTAATCAAAGGGTTTGACTTCCTCGAGTACCTCAGACCCTAATGTAAGGTTCTGCAAAAGGGCCTTAGAGTCATAAATCTGGTTTTATTTACATTGATCCCAAGCTCCCTTTTACTACAGAACTCATGGAATTTGTTTAACAAATTCTGGATCCCCAGAGGTGTTCTAGATATAAGGAGCATGTCATCAGCAAACAACAGGCCAGGGATTGGGGCTCCACCCAGTTTTAGAGTGTAATGAATACAATTTTGGAGGTAATTAAAAATGTTGTTAATGCAGAGGGAAACAGGTTTACTGCAAGTACCAACCCTAACACCCCCGTGTGACACTAATCCTCTTTGCTAGTGACCCATCCTTACCCCAACGCACTTGGGCATAGTTTTTCTCGTGTAACCTCTCCAAGATCTTTATCTGGATTGGAGGTTATTGTTAAGTACATGTAAGTAAAATTTGTTTATAATTATTTCAAAACAACTTTGAATTTTTGTTAAACAAATAAAAGTACATGTAAATAAATTAACGTTTATTTCTTAATAATAAATTATTTAAATGCAAATGTAATATAATGAAATAATATCAAAATATTTCAATTAGTTTGAATATATATATATATATATATATATATATATATATATAAATATTTATTCAAACTAATTTAAATATTTTGATATTATTTCGTATGGTTTGTTATTTGAAGTCACTGCTGCCATTATATACTATGGGAGATTTTTACAGTATGTGTATGTGGCTATGTGTGGTGCTAGACTTACTCAAAGGCTTTGCTGGAGTACATTTAGGATTGTTTTGTGGCTGCTTGGGCTATAGTAACTTTAGAAATCGAGTTTCTGAGTAGGAATGGTCTTACTCTTTGAGGGTGAATGCTTGTAATTGCAAGCCGCTCCCTAAACCTCTCCTTATCCCTCCCTAACCCCTCCTATTGTGTAGTAAGTAGTCCATATGTTCGAGGCATATGGGCTGCAGATGGTACATTTATGAATAGATCGCCATCTGGTTTTGGGCTCGGATGATTGCACTTGTTTTTCTTCTGGAGAAGTCTTTGTCGTCATAGATGACTCCTCCTCTTGGTGTTAGTGCGCATGGGCATCGGCTCCATCCTTAGATTGTTTTTTTCCGCCATCGGGTTCGGATGAGGATCGAAGCGCTCCGGACCGACTTCAATAAAGAAGGTTATATTCGGCGCGTAACCCTTTCCAATTCGACGGTATTGTTATCGAACGCGACTTCAATTCCATCTCGACGCGTTTCGAAGAACGACGACTACAAGAAGACCAGCTCGACGTAGTCCAGCCCGGAGTCCATGGAAAGGACTCCATTCAAAAAATGTCCAACGTGTGGTGCTAAGTTCCCACACAAGGACCTACACGAAGTGTGCAACCTCTGCTTGTCCCCTGAACACGAATCCAGGGACTGTGAGGCCTGTGCAGCATTTTCTTCAAAATCGACGATTAGAAACCGTCGAGCCCGAAGACACGAGGTATCGAGAATGCAGTCACAAGCAATCCCGGAGCTGTTCGAGGACCAGCACCCAGAACAGGAGGAAGAGGAGGTCGACGAGGCGGGGTCAGAAGCGGACGAGTCCGACGTCGAGGAAATTGACGTCCAACAAACCGTGAGTGACGACGTCCCTTTACCAAAGAACAGACCCCGCACGGTGTCGACCCCGCCCTCGAGCCCGGTCAGACAACCGAAAAAAGTTTCCGACGCCCCGCCTTCGGGCCCGGCAACAAAACCGAAACCGAAACACTCGGTCTCCCATCATGGTGGTTCCGATAGACGACCCACATCGACACCGAAGCTCCATGTTAAGGAAAGCTCGAAGTCGAAACAGTCCATGTCGACACCGAAACACGTTTCGACGTCGAAAACACCCTCGACACCGGGGACCTCGTCTACACCGAAAACATTGGATCCGAATAAAATCTCGGTGCCGAAAACACAAATGGACAGTCAGAAGAAAAAACACCTTTCGGACCCGAAAACTGCGGTACCGACACAGGAATATAAAACAGATCCTAAACAAAAGACTCTGTTTATTGATCCACAAACTGGCAAGGTAGTCACAGAACTACCTAAAAAGAGGAAGAATGAACAGTCGGACGACAGGACTCATCCGAAGAAGAGAACAATGGGGACAAATACAACTCCTCCCCATTCTCCAAAACCTAGAGACACACCCTCTTCTCCTCTGCCTCACAATAGGCCAAATATTCCTCCCACACGACCATCTACACCCACAACAGATGTAGAAAGTGACACAGGGGAGGGAGAACATCCTGGGGATGATGAAGACACAATCCCAGAGGAGGCAGACCCATGGGAAGACTACAATGTAGGGTCAGATAACGATAACGACCCTGAACTGTATCCTTCAAAACCTTCACCTCCTGATGATAATACTGGTTTTGCGCAACTCATTAATAGAGCAGCAAAATACCACAAGGTAGAACTACATGCAGAACCTCAAATAGAGGATTTCTTATTAGAAACACTACCTACTACACAAAGAACATCAGGAACACTACCAATGCTTAAGGGCCTTCTCAGTCACACATCAGAAATATTCAAAGACCCGGTGAGGGCTAGGGTACTGAACCCAAGAATTGATAAGAAATATAGAGCAGCTCCAAAAGACCCAATATTCATTAAAGGGCAAATTCCTCTAGACTCACTAGTAGTCACAAACGCTCGTAAGAGAGCAAACTCTTTATCTACAGGAGAAGCTCCACCTCCTGACAAAGAGTCTAAGCTAATAGATGCCTCTGGTAAGAGAGTAGCATCTCAAGCGGCAAACAGCTGGCGCATAGCTAATACACAAGCACTACTTGCAAGGTATGACAGAGCGCATTATGATGAGTTAGAAAAACTCATCACACATCTCCCTAAGGAACATCAAAAGAGGGCAGATCAACTCATACAGGAAGGGAAGTTAATTACTAACACTTCAATCAAGTGCGCCCTAGACGCGGCAGACACTGCAGCAAGATCTATAAACACAAGCATCATGTTAAGGAGACATGCATGGCTCAGGGTTTCAGGGTTCAAACAAGAGGTACAAACATCATTACTGAACCAACCTTTTGATGAGAAAACACTTTTCGGCACAGGGACAGATGAGGCCTTAGAAAAGATGAAAAAGGATACGGAAACGGCTAAATCAATGGGAGCATTGCAACAGCCGACACAAAGAGGTTCCTTTCGTAGGTCCACCTATAGAGGAGGATCCAAAAATACAGGTACAAGCCAGCAACAAACCTCTTTTACACCTACATCACCCAGAGGTAATGCTAGAGGTAGTTACAGAGGTAACAACAACAAGGGTAGAGGTCGCGGAAACAACAACAACCGCAACTCTCCAACCCCAAAGCAGTGACTTCATACAGCTCCCCCCAGACCATATAACACCGGTCGGGGGACGCCTATCACAGTTCCTACCTGTCTGGGAAAACATCACATCAGACAGGTGGGTGGGACAAATTATCCAACATGGTTATTGCCTGGAACTCACATCTACCCCACCAAACATCCCCCCCAAACAGCGTCCAATGAAACAAGATCACCTGACACTGTTAAAACAAGAAGTACTATCACTACTAGAAAAGCATGCCATAGAGAAGGTTCCACAGCACCAACAAGGAACAGGAGTATACTCCCTATACTTCCTAATTCCCAAAAAGGATGGGTCTCTAAGGCCAATACTGGACCTAAGACCTCTCAACGCATACATAAATTCGGAACATTTCCACATGGTCACGCTCCAACAAGTACTTCCTTTACTGAAGAAAGGGGACTTTCTTTCTACACTGGATCTAAAAGACGCTTACTTTCATATCCCAATTCACAAAGCCCACAGGAAATACCTCAGGTTTGTGGTAGAAGGACAACATTATCAGTTCAAAGTCCTTCCGTTTGGTGTCACAACGGCACCAAGGGTGTTCACAAAATGCCTGGCAGTGGTGGCAGCTCACCTAACAAGACAACAAATACATGTCTTCCCATACTTGGACGACTGGCTAATAAAGGCCAAGTCACAAGAGGAATGTCTTCAAAACACACAAAAGACAATTCAGCTACTACACCAGCTAGGGTTCACAGTGAACTACACAAAGTCACACCTACAACCAAGCAAGGTTCAACAATATTTGGGGGCTACTATAGACACAGAAGAAGCCAAAGTATACCCCAATCCAGTCAGGATCCAAACAATGCTTACAATCATTCAAATATTCCAGCCACAGCACTCACTACCAGCAAGAGTGTTCATGCAGCTATTAGGGATGATGTCATCATGCATACTGCTAATACCATATGCCAAACTACAAATGCGCCCGCTACAAGAATGCTTAGCGACACAGTGGAATCAGGCTCAAGGACAGATTACAGATCTGGTGTTGGTAGACGACCGCACACACCGCTCTCTGAAGTGGTGGAACACAACAAACATTGCCAAGGGGCGGTCGTTCCTAGAACCAATTCCACAGGTGACAATAACAGCGGACGCATCGCTCACAGGATGGGGAGCACATATGGAGAAATACACAGTACAAGGAAGGTGGAGTGTGCAGGAAAAAAAGACTGCACATCAATCATCTAGAACTACTAGCAGTGTTTCTAGCATTGAAAGCCTTCCAAATACATGTTGCCAACAAAGCAGTCCTGATCAGAACAGACAACATGACAGCAATGTATTATATTCAAAAACAGGGGGGACGCACTCTCTCCAACTATCCAGACTAGCACAGGAAATCTGGAGATGGGCCATTCCTCAAAACATCTATCTGTTAGCCGAACACCTACCAGGAGTCCAAAACCAGATAGCAGACATCTTAAGCAGACAGTCGGAACAAATACACGAATGGGAACTGCACCAACAAATACTGCAGCCATTCTTCCAAAGATGGGGACAGCCAGAGATAGACCTCTTTGCCACTCATCAGAACGCAAAATGCCAAAGCTTCGCGTCCAGGTACCCACACCACCTGTCGCAGGGCAATGCGTTATGGATAAATTGGTCCAACAAATTTGCATACGCTTTTCCCCCTCTCCCACTAATCCCATTAGTGGTCAGGAAGCTGCAACAACACTCAATGACCATGATACTAGTAGCACCCACGTGGGCAAGACAACCGTGGTTCACCACGCTCCTACAACTCTCACAAGTGCCACATCAAAAGCTAAGAATTCTACCCATGCACCTTACACAGAACCATGGAGAAATAATGCACCCAGATCCCACACAACTGAACCTAGCGATCTGGCTCCTGAAATCCTAGAATTTGGGTACTTAGATCTACCCCCAAATTGCATGGAGATAATTAAACAAGCGAGACGTCCCACCACCAGAGCATGCTATGCAGCTAAGTGGAAGAGGTTTGCTATACACTGTACTACTAATAATATCAACCCTCTGGACGTATCAACAAGGGAGATTATTTGCTACTTACTACACTTACAGCAATGTAATCTCGCGTACACATCTATCAGAGTACATCTAGCAGCTATAGCAGCGTACCTACAAAACAGGCAGCATATATCACTGTTCAGAGTGCCAGCGATAAAAGCCTTCATGGAAGGCCTTAAAAGAGTCATTCCACCAAGATTACCACCTTCCCCGGTCTGGAACCTCAACGTAGTACTCACCAGACTAATGGGACCACCTTTCGAACCTATGCATAGGTGCGAGATACAATTCCTTACATGGAAGGTGGCGTTCCTTATAGCCATTACCTCACTCAGGAGAGTAAGTGAATTACAGGCATTGACAATACAAGAACCATTCCTACAGTTACACCAGAATAAAGTGGTTCTTAGAACAAACCCAAAGTTCTTGCCTAAAGTAATTTCAGCATTTCACATCAACCAGCCAGTGGAACTACCAGTCTTTTTCCCAAAGCCACAGACGGTAGCAGAAAGGGCTCTACATACACTAGATGTCAAAAGAGCCATTTAGTACTACATAGAAAGGACACAAAACTTCAGGAAAACTAAACAACTATTTGTAGCATTTTCCCCAACACATAAGGGCAATCCTATCTCTAAAGCAGGCATCGCTAGATGGATTGTAAGATGTATACAGATATGTTACATTAAAGCAAAGAGAACATTAACTGTTCCTCCTAGAGCTCATTCTACACGAAAGCTAGGAGCATCTATGGCATTCTTAGGGAACATTCCCCTAGATGACATATATAGAGCAGCAACTTGGTCTACACCACATACATTCACAAAGCACTACTGTGTTGATGTACAGGCTACACAACAAGCCAGAGTGGGCCAAGCTGTATTAAAAACTCTATTTCAAACAGTTGCGACAGACACTGGTGACCACCGCTAGGGAGGTAACTGCTGTACAATCTATTCATAAAAGTACCATCTGCAGCCCATATGCCTCGAACGGAATATGCTACTTACCAGTATGCATCTGTTCTTGGCATAGAGGGCTGCAGAGTGGTACATGCCCTCCCTGCCTCCCCGGAAACCTGTGTCTGTCCCAACATTATCTTATTTAGATACATTTACATGGGCATATCTTTATGTATTATACTACACTACTCCATCTAACCCTACTATGGCAAAACAATCTAAGGATGGAGCCGATGCCCATGCGCACTAACACCAAGAGGAGGAGTCATCTATGACGACAAAGACTTCTCCAGAAGAAAAACAAGTGCAATCATCCGAGCCCAACACCAGATGGCGATCTATTCATAAATGTACCACTCTGCAGCCCTCTATGCCAAGAACAGATGCATACTGGTAAGTAGCATATTCCTTTCCAGCCCCTTTCCTGGTTCCTCCTACATTTAATGCTAAATTGTATGCTTACATGTGCAGAGATATCTGTCACTTTGGGGAGATCTCCGAGTAGAAAAGCTGGGAGAGGCGAAGGCTGTAGTACTGCTTGACGTACTTTAACCGCTTCGCTGCGGCGCAAATTCTGCCACTGTGCTGGGACATTCCAATCTTTTTTTTTTTTTGGTAAACCTTTATTGTACGTAAAGCAGTTACAATCACGGGCAAGCGAATCAATAAAGCCATCAGCATGCAACATTCCGTCTTCCAATTGCCCTATTGTAGCTCAGGATAGTGACCGTACCATAACGATACCAGGATGAAAGAGGTTTCTTTTTAAAAGTTTCTAGAGATTACAGGATCAATGCCAAGCGATCGTTTCGGGACCTACAGCTGGCCATCAGAATGCGTAACGGTAACCAGCATAACAATTAAAGTGGGAGTGAAGGGCGAAGTAAACAATACAAAGTTCCATCATTACAATCACTATACGTGATAAACCGATGCCCCACCCCACAAAAACTGAGTACACTACAGGAACCCTGTGAAACGATAACGCAGAAAAGAATAAAGAGAAAGGGCCATAGAACCAAGGAGGAAACAAGAAGACAGAAAGAACCCCCCCCTCCAACCCCCCAACCCGCACCCCTGCAGAAGGCCATGGCCTACCCCCCCAGCAGTGTGCCCATCGCCCTAAATGGAAACCCGAAATTTAGTAAGACAAAAGAGAAAGAAAGTGGAGGAGGAGAGAGAATTATTATACTGGCCCCCAGCCACCGCACCCATCCGATCCCCAGCCCTTCAAATCGGCACCCGGGCGACCATCATTTCAATCAACAGAAGGCATGTCCCACATAGTCACCAGGAAATCAAACTCCAGCAATCCAGGACACGATCTCAACCCTGTCCCGTGCGATCTAATGCACCAAAGGAGTCCAACCACAGTCGACCCATTCCCATAACGAGTGTTGCGAGGGAACGGAGCCTCAAATCTAGCCCAGACTGCAGTCCACACACAAGGAGGCGACATATCAGAACACAAACACAGTCATCAGCGTGGCAGTCCAACAATCCCAATACCGCTCCGAAGCGTATCTTCCAGGTCACATGCACAATATCCGGGAGGGAGAGGAGAAACAAAATGTCCGACAGCAACTGAGGCAGCACTAGGGTCTTCGGGAGTATAGCGTAGAACGATACTGCCCCCTCTGGATCCAGTGTTAGTCCTACCGAGCAGTCCAAACATCCGGAAGCCTGCGCACAAGTTACCACACGAACCGGGACCTCCGATGTTGCAATGTTCACAGGGGCAACCATCGCGCTCCTCACGGGTACAGACCCAGGCAAGTCGTCGTGAGCCTGAAGATTGTCTGGTATCGAAAGTCTCAAGGCAGACACCATGGCATCCAATTTATTCCCCAATGCTTGGGTGCCACGTTCCAGGGTGGAGTGTAAGGCACTAAGAGCCGCTAGAAGGTCACGACACGGTAATCCAACTCCATGTGCCAACACTTCCACGCTCATCATTTCCATACACTTCCCTCCTTGCTGCAAGCCAGCACTTCGGGTGTTACACTCCACATTATCGATGTGGTCAGCAAGCCGCTCCACTAACGTGGGGGACCGAGCCTCAAACAAAGGCACTTCAGGCACCATAGTACTGCAGCAATTCTGTAAGGGCAGTATCAATAAATGCCCAATTGGCAGCATCCGGTGCGAGCCATCCGTGAAAGGGAGCAGTTCATGCGAAAATTCGGGAGCAGCCCGCCAAAAGCGGGCCGGGCGGCCAACAGCGTCCGATCGGCTCACTTGCAATTAGGCACATAATTACACAATCCCTCTCAATCACTACGCTGGGCATACCCCGATCCGCACCGCTAGTTGTGCTAGCTGTCCTCGGCAAGAAGCAAGCCGATCATCTCGTTGCTCCAGCTGACCGACTCCTCCCCCGCACGGGTGACCGCTGTTGTTCACTCAGTACCCGGCCCGTCTATAACGCACAGTCCCGGTTCCAACGACCTTGCAGGCCGCCAGATGCAAATGGATGTTTCTCCGGGTGTATGGCTGGGAGAGACCTCGGGATCACGCGACCTGTGACCGGGCGTCCTCACCGACGCGGGAGTGTGAAATAGGTCCAGGATCAATTACAGGATATCCAGGCGGGAGGAGAAGGGCCGCGGAGCCGAGGTCTCAGGCGGCCATCACAGTCGCTGTCTTGGCTCCTCCCCGGACATTCCAATCTTGGGCGTGGCTCAGACGGCCCCCGGCCATCATGCGCACACGCCCATCGTGACTCATAACGCCCCCCGTACACTTGAATGTTTTTTTTGTTTCCTGCTTCAAGATGGCATCTGCCACCTTGGAACGGTAGGTGAAAAAACAGCAAAACGGCAGTTGCATCATGCTGTGTACGCATGCATTTCCGGTGACACATAGGCAGGTATTTGTCATCTTGCTTGGCCGCTGTCATGCCATGATACATATGAACGCATGCACAATACTACACTGGTGCATGCTCCTTCATCATTGGGTTGTGTTTCTTTCCTCTCCATTCTTCATTCCCTTTGTTGTATTTGTATCTCAGATTCCAGTCATATATATACCCTTCAAAACCTCTCTTGCATTACATCTCACCGATCTGTTCCTGCTCAATTTAATGGCTTTGGGTCCAATTTAGGGTTACTTGACTGAAACTATTGGAAAGTATATTTTATGACTACTTGGAAGCACTAGCTGGTTAATTGCTCACACAACTCCTTAGATACCATCACATATCCTATATTGCAACATAGTGTATGCATCGAATTTTGTTAGTGGTTAAGCATGAATTTAGTGCAAGACAGGGTGTATTGATTTTCTTTATATCAAGGCTTTCGGCTTCTGAGAGTGGTAGCAGAACTAGCATATATACGTTCAAAAGTGGGTATTGCTTGGTTCATGTATTGTTGCAAGAAAGCCTAACGTCATACACATGAAAAAAATGGCACAATACAGGTAAAGTTGTGTCCCTCTTCTTATCACCTGTCACTTTTCCATTCTGCCTACTGTGTCCTTTCCATTTGGCACTGACTCTTGCCACCCTCTCTAATCCCCAGGCTCAATCCCTCTGTTTCCCTCCTTCCTTGGTCCAAACTGAGTTTAGACTCTGCACTGCAAAAGCAGAGAAAGGCAAGTGAAATGTCCACAGCTGTATGAGGTGAGTAGTCCACATTGTGTTGGATTGCTGTAAGGCGGGGCGCTAGAAGGAGCTGTATGAGGTGAGTAGTCCATATTGTGTGTTGGATTGCTGTAAGGCGGGGCGCTGGAAGGAGCTATATGAGGTGAGTAGTCCACATTGTGTGTTGGATTGCTGTAAGGCTGGGTGCTGGAAGGATCTGTAAGAGATGACCAGTCCACATTGTGCGTTGTATTGCTGCAAGGCTGGGCGCTAGAAGGAGCTGTATTAGGTGAGTAGTCCACATTGTGTGTTGGATTGCTGTAAGGCTGGGAGCTGGAAGGAGCTGTATGAGGTGAGTAGTCCACATTGTGTGTTGGATTGCTGTAAGGCTGGGAGCTGGAAGGATATAAATGAGGTGAGCAGTCCACATTATGTGTTGGATTGCTGTAAGGATGGGTGCTGGAAGGAGCTGCATGAGATGAGCAGTCCACATTGTGAGTTGGATTGCTGTAAGTCCGGGCGATGCAAGGAGCTGTATTAGGTGAGTAGTCCACATTGTGTGTTGGATTGCTGTAAGGCTGGGCGCTGGAAGGAGCTATATCAGGTGAGTAGTCCACATTGTGTGTTGGATTGCTGTAAGGCTGGGCGCTGGAAGGAGCTGTATGAGATGAGCAGTCCACATTGTGTGTTGGATTGCTGTAAGGCTGGGTGCTGGAAGGAGCGGTCTGAGATGAGCAGTCCACATTGTGTGTTGGATTGCTGTAAGGCTGGGCGCTGGAAGGAGCTATATCAGGTGAGTAGTCCACATTGTGTGTTGGATTGCTGTAAGGCTGGAAGCTGAAAGGAGCTATATGAGGTGAGTAGTCCACATTGCGGGTTGGATTGCTGTAAGGCTGGGTGCTGAAAGGAGCTATATGAGGTGAGTAGTCCACATTGCGGGTTGGATTGCTGTAAGGCTGGGTGCTGGAAGGAGCTATATGAGATGAGCAGTCCACATTGTGTGTTGGATTGCTGTAAGGATGGGTGCTGGAAGGAGCGGTCTGAGATGAGCAGTCCACATTGTGTGTTGGATTGCTGTAAGGCTGGGCGCTGGAAGGAGCTATATCAGGTGAGTAGTCCACATTGTGTGTTGGATTGCTGTAAGGCTGGAAGCTGGAAGGAGCTATATGAGGTGAGTAGTCCACATTGTGGGTTGGATTGCTGTAAGGCTGGGTGCTGGAAGGAGCTATATGAGATGAGCAGTCCACATTGTGTGTTGGATTGCTGTAAGGCTGGGCGCTGGAAGGAGCGGTATGAGATGAGCAGTCCACATTGGGTGTTGGATTGCTGTAAGGCTGGGCGCTGGAAGGAGCTGTAGGAGGTGAGCAGTCCACATTGTGTGTTGGATTGCTATAAGGCTGGGCACTGGAAGGAGCTGTATGAGGTGAGCAGTCCACATTGTGTGTTGGATTACTGTAAGGCTGGGCACTGGAAAGAGCTGTATGAGGTGAGTTGTCCACACTGTGTGTTGGATTGCTGTAAGGCTGGGCGCTGGAAGGAGCTGTATGAGGTGAGTTGTCCACATTGTGTGTTGGATTGCTGTAAGGCTGGGCGCTGGAAGGAGCTGTATGAGGTGAGTAGTCCACATTGTGGGTTGGATTGGTGTAAGGCTGGGCGCTGGAAGGAGCTGTATGAGGTGAGTAGTCCACATTGTGGGTTGGATTGGTGTAAGGCTGGGCGCTGGAAGGAGCTGTATGAGGTGAGTAGTCCACATTGTGTGTTGGATTGCTGTAAGGCTGGGCGCTGGAAGGAGCTGTATGAGGTGAGTAGTCCACATTGTGGGTTGGATTGGTGTAAGGCTGGGCGCTGGAAGGAGCTGTATGAGGTGAGTAGTCCACATTGTGTGTTGGATTACTGTAAGGCTGGGCACTGGAAAGAGCTGTATGAGGTGAGTTGTCCACACTGTGTGTTGGATTGCTGTAAGGCTGGGCGCTGGAAGGAGCTGTATGAGGTGAGTTGTCCACATTGTGTGTTGGATTGCTGTAAGGCTGGGCGCTGGAAGGAGCTGTATGAGGTGAGTAGTCCACATTGTGGGTTGGATTGGTGTAAGGCTGGGCGCTGGAAGGAGCTGTATGAGGTGAGTAGTCCACATTGTGTTTTGGATTGCTGTAAGTCTGGGCGCTGGAAGTAGCTGTATGAGGGGAGTAGTCCACATGTTGTGTTGGATTGCTGTAAACCTGGGACGGAAAGGAACCCCATCTGGGCTACTCTCACAGCCACCCCCTCACAGCGCTGCATGAATATTATACCCTTGTCCATTTCCATCTGAAACCGTTGCCTCCACTTCCTGGCTGGATGCCATTAGGCTTGGGGGGAAATAGAAATTTAAATTAAGCCAGCATAATTGACGCAGTTTTATGGATCTCATGTTACGCCTGTTACGCAAGGTTCCTGAAATTATGCCATTACACCACTTTGCATAGTTAGGTACCATTTATAGTAAATATTTATTGGTAAAGAACCATACACTGGAATCATTTACCACAAGCACACACAACAACAGAATGCGAGCAGCTGTTGTTTGTGGTGCATCCTTTTACACTTTTTTGCACAAAATTAGTATTTACAAAAATACAGCACAAAATTACGGATTTGTATTTCACTTAATTTCTTTTAATTTCACCTAAATTTGGTAAATATTCACATCAGTACGTGAAATCAAATTTCCCTGATTTTGCACACGTCTACCTGCCATGTGTCATGTTAGAGGGGCCTTTGCTCAGGGAGAAAAGATTTCACTCCTCTTGCTGCACAGTATATGATCTGGAAGGCGTGAAAGCATAACCAGCGTGGTGGCTTGATTAATAACTGGATTGTCAGGAAGAACGAGACTCATGCCCTGATGCTGGCTAGTTTCTACCCTGTCTGAGACAGAATAATGCATGCACTGCAAACATCCTATTCTACTAGTTCTGTGAAGAAGGGAGGTCTTCTCTGCTGCTTCACGTTTAATACACACCTCATCAAAGGAAGTTCCTCCCCAAACCAATTGTGCTTCCAGTGATCCTACATTGCTGCTCTCTGGTCCCTGTGCTGTTCTTTGTGAGTATACACCGTGGGAGTGGGATTAGTTTTGGGGTCAGCGCCCCCCCGCTCTTACCTGTGGTTGATGGTGGGTTGCCACCGAGGAAATCGCCAGCACCCTCCCACACTTGCACACAGCGCAGGGGCCACCACGGGCAGCCGTAGGTCTATCCACGCCACTGTTCTTTATGGACATTGCTCTGCATCCCAGATTCTGTACTGGCCTTCCGAGTGTTGATGATGCCCCTCTACTGCTCCCCACTCAGATCCTAGAGTGCTTGGACCCTGTGCTGCTTTCTTCTTGGACTTTCCTCCTTTGGTCATTTGCTGCTCCCTAGGCCCTGCACCACTGATTTGAAAAACACGACTGCTCCTTTGCCTTGTGGCCTGTGTTGCTACATGGACCCTGTGTGGCTACACGCAGACATTTCACTACTCTCTCCAGGACCCTGTATTGTTTCTATAAGACCCTGTGCTACTGTGAATCTCAATAAATGCTGCTCCCCAAACCCTTTGCTGCTCCCAAACTCTTGTGATAGCCTGTATCCCATTTAACCTGCAAAACTCATCTTACCCTTGAATCTTGCAGTGGCCCATATTAATTTGAACCCCATGCTGCTGCAGCGACTTTCCTCCCTGCATTACCATTGTGTTGCATCACTTGGTTCTAATCTGCTCTCTTGTAGCCTGTACTACCCTGTCTGGACCTGTGCGTCTTCCCCCTCAGACCCTGTACTGCTACCCACCACTTGGATCTTATACTAATATCTGCCACCAGCACTATGTACTGTTCTCTGTACACTATACCAGGGCCACACTGGGAACCAAAACTGGAACTGGCGAACTGCTCGGCCGGTCCCCCTAGGGGGTGCAGCTGAGCTGTTTGCAAGGGGCGGTTTCTGCTGATTTTATTACCGGGGGCCAATATTGCAGGACCCTAATAACAAAAACGGCCCCCAGGGGCCCAAAACTGCCCCCCACCCTGGCGGCCCACCAGGGAAATGCCCAGTGCCCTCAACAGCCAGCCCGGCCCTGCACAATACGCTGTATTTCCCTCTTATCCAGCACCTTGTACAACTCCCTGCCTTCGTCTTCCTCTGAAACTCACCCCATAGCTTACCTTGTGGAATTCTTTTCGAGTGAATATTTGGGGTCCAACCTGTCAAAAATCCTTTTAACTGAACTCAGAACCCCCTGAATTTTCTGATAATGTGTGGTCAGCACTCAGCCAGCCTGACACGCTTTTCTTAGTGTAGGTGTTACCGTATACACTGAGATCTGTACAGGCGCACTGCCACCATAGATCAATTTTGTCTATCTTTTAATTTTTAAAGGGTATCAGAAAAATGTTGTCCATACATAATAATAAATGGTTAAGGCTATAGAACAAGGTCTGCTATAGAATAGAGGTGGGCGAAACAGCATTTTCTCACATATAGTACACATCATTCTTACAAGACGTTTGGCTGGTGATCTGCATGAAGATTGTATGGAAGGTATTTCTTTGCGTACAAAATGCGTTCACGCAATGTACTGTGTCCATAACATTTCTAAAGTCATGTTGAACAATGCTGAAATGGTACATGATGCAAATGATGAAATAGTACATGAGCACACGTTGAGCTTCACGGTTCCTGACAGTCATTTCTGCTCTAACCAAGTCTCCCACCAGTAAATATTTTGGCAACAGCGTTTGATGCAGATATAGTTATGGATGCCACCACATGGCAGTTCAGGTGGGTCCAGGGAATGCAGCAGTACGCAGTGTTATCCATGCAATACAAACCTCAGCATCTCCATCAACACTCCCAAACTCAGAAAGTTGCCAGCTTCTAAGCTCCTCATTGAGGGGAAGGCTTTTCTGCACAAATAAATTATTTTAGTCTATTACTGCATATCACACCATTACATTTAATCAAATAATGCCGTTATCCCTAGAAAACATATTTATATGAGACCTAAAAAGCACCAGGTGGATGAGATTCATTAAGGAACCAAGACAAGAGAGAAATGAGCTAAGTAACACCTAATTAAACTTTCTATTTTCCGTGTAAGTGAACCTCACAAAGCACAATTTTCATTAGACTCGTCAAGAATTTAAAAGCTCTGCTAATTCGTTTTTGTTCTGAGAATGAGTTGCTATTACTGCATGATGATCATTTTCTTTGGAAATTTATAATAACTCAATACTTGACCTCTTTTATATTTTTCACGCTTCTTGGTATTGAGTCCTATGAGCGTTTTTGGAACAGTCAGTATCCACACACCTGCCAAGAGCCATACTTTGCTTCTGGGCTTAGAAAATACGTGAATACTCAACATTTTATATTATTAGTAAGTAGGTGGTTCCCAAATCCTTCAATGTCAGCCGGAAACTGTGTATCCGAGCATGGGAGCGCATGCTTTCAGGTTTTTTTTTAGCTGAATCCACATCAGATCTAACTGCTGATTGGGCATTCCCAAGTAAAAGTGCTCGGAAAAAATATGCGAAATACTGGGAATATAATCCAAATACATTCAACGTTGTTCATAGAAAAAATAAAATTGCGAAATCGATCCTTTGAAAGTAGGTTTTAGTCAGCCTCATTTCTCCAAATATTAGGTAATCAAGGGTAACCTGAAACGAACTTTTAGATTTCTCTCGTACTTTTTTTAGGTAACTTTATAATTTGTACTTGCAAGCTTTCTGTGATCCACAATAATCATGTACTAAAAAAAACACCGCTAAAACAAATCCTTAGGAAAGATTTGTAGTGGAAAACTTCTCCAAAGTAAAATACCTGTTGAATTTAGGAGTATACAGTTTCTTCCGGTTTTTGAAGGTCTCCTCGTGCTCCTAAATCTTTTAGAAATATTTTAAAACTAAAGTAGCCAATGGACTGTGCCAATTTTTGACAGGAAGGCATGATATTTGCTCTACAAGAGAAGCAGGATTGTGTAAAAGGTGTAAGGTCTTAAATGAACAGTAGCAATAGATAACGTCAAGTTAAGAGCTGTCCAGAAACTGTGCTGTGAAAGTATAACATAATAAGCACTGTATGTTCAATGTATTCATAAATGCCCGTCAACTTGCAACCTATAGATCCCTGCTTCCCCTAATCAAAAATTCTCTCTTTTAAGAGACTCTGATGATTTACTAAATTTCATATACATTGAGTGGGGTGTACATTATATTTATCATTTGCCTAAGAATAGTGATGCATGATGTAGATACCATGTTTAGTTCACTGTGTAAAAGCCTCAAACATATAACCTTGAAGGAGTGTCATACCTGCAAATCATACATCTCTGTTAAAACATGATATATTTCACACCTCACATCTCACTTCTGATCTTTCTTTCACTGAGATAGCTGCTGCTTATTTATTCAAACATGACAGGAATCACAATATTTTGACTTTTGAATCTGTGGGTGGTATTGCTTTACGTATTGTATAATGCTGGTTAGTTGAGGTACATTTGTAAAACATCCCAGTCCACTGGCACTAGGCGCCTCATTTCAGAAAGAATGAGCCGCCCAATCTGTCCTGTGTGTAACTGATGGTACTATCTTTGCCCATGTGGATGTTCTTATTAAAGAGGTATGAACATGGGTACACAAGGTGGCACACCTTTAATGCAGCCTATTGAAGGGTCATTTCGAGATGACATTAAGGGTCCAAGTTACCCTCCAGTTCCCCATGAGAGAGTGCAAACATGGAAATTGTTTTTTTTATTTTTATTTATTTGAGTTTTATATAGCGCTGGCTAGATCCGGAGATATCAGAGTGCTTTACATAAGGATCTACAAAATTATAAAAATTACATCTGTTACAAGTTACAAGAAAACATTTCAAGAGCGTCGGAAGACGAAGTAATTGGAGCTTAGAAGGGTAAGGGGTGGGGTGAAGGTATAGGAGGGAGGAAGGAAGGAGCTAGAATGGACGGAGAGAGGAAGGAGAGTCTGCCCAAAGTCCGGCTGGGTAAGTGACGGCTGAAGGAGAAGTCCAAAGCCCATCACCTCTATAAGTAAACAGGTAGCCCCACCGGGCATCAGTCAAGCGGCTAGGTCTCAATGACAAAAAAAAAGTTAGAGAGCAAAGAAGAGGAATAAATGGAGCGTAAAGGAGAAAGTGGGTGGAGTAAAGTGGTAGGAGGGAGAGAATGATCTCGACCCCTGCAAATGTATAATATTATGACCAGGGGTGCACAGGTTAAGAATATTTAGCTAGACGTAACCGTAGCTGCCTGTACCACATTCTTTGAGGGGGTAGAGAGAGGGCCACCACAGAAAACAATCAGAGGCATAACTCAAATTGACGGGATCCTCCTTTCAGGATGTAAGAAAGGGTCCCTGAGTCTCCACCATCTAACGGATAGTCATTGACCATACCCTGAATGTGGGCCCTCTGAAGGGTTCACAGGGCACCTGAAGGAGTGGGTGTTACGCCCCTCCCCTAAAATAAATGTGATCGGGAACATAACATATTGATCTGGTACTCTATTGGTGCTCACTGAAGTCTCAGGGAGAAGCAAGACGCACACAGCTGGAGCATCATGTGGCTCTTCTTCTCTCTAATGTGCGCCCACACAAAGATTAAAATAAGCAATTTAAGAGAGGAGAGGCACTGCAGTGCTTAATTTGAGCCGGTGGTTTCCCGTGCTCAGCACTGGCACTTAATTGTCGAAAACAGCAATTAATTGTCACCATCGGCACTTAGGCAGTTCCACCATGTGGCAAACATCGCCAATTTAGAGATCAGTACATCAACATTTGTTTTAATAGATTTCAAATTACTAATACCTGTGGCACAAGCCATTCGCTATGGGGGCCTATGATAGTGTGAATTGTCACACTGCTAGGTGGTTAGTAGTTGTGTTAGTACTGTTATTGGCAGCGCTGGGAGGAGCAATGGGTTGTGCAAGCTGCAGTGAATTCCCGTCAAAAGCCCTGGTACTCATTATTTTATAAATTAAGCACTGAGAGGCAGAGAGTAGAATGTGTGGTTTAGTATGGTATTTACATAGAAAAAGTTATACCAAGCCCTTTATAAACTGGTAGTTAATACAACTATGAAAATCTTTGTTTGTAAAATGTTATACTTGACATAGTGTGGGCCTAAAATTTCTCAGCTTTAGACTTGACTGAAATGTAAATGCTAACTGAAGAGATGACCCCTAACAGATGACAAATAAAAAGTGTTGTGAGGCCTGTTTGAATTAGTCACAACCACTGGGAATTAATTAGGGCTGTATTACAATCCATCAATTTCGCTCAATATTCTGCTCAAAACAAAGCAGAGCAATATGGAACCCTTCCAAGCCCAACCCCCAAACCAGAATGTAAACAGTTGCACTGCCTGAGAGTGCCATTTGCATCAATTTCTCAGCTTTAGACTATTTTCAAATCTACATGCTGCCCGTGGGACTAGTTGACCCCATGCCAGAGAGAAAAACAAATAACCATTGGCTAATCCAATAGGTGGGGCTTTAAAGAGCAAACACATTCAAACCACATTTTTTCTTGCCTTTATTTGAATGTTCTCGTTTAGTAAAGCCTGCCCAATTGGGTTTGGTGGCAATGGTGGTTGTTGAAGTGGGAGTCGTTTAGTAAAGCCAGCCCAATTGTGTTTGGTGGCAATGGTGGTTGTTAAAGTGGGAGTCTTGGTGAAAATAATAGTGCTGCTGAGATTAATGGTGATAATGGTAATGATAGTAGTTATAATGGTGATGTAAGAATAAGGGTGGCAAGGATGATGATGGTAATATTGGTGGTTGTAATTGTGACAATCATATTTGTAATGTTGTACTGGGGTAACATTGGTGGTACTAATAGTTGTAATGATGGCACTGGTAAGTGCAGTGGATAGCTTGAATTTAATGGTAGTGGTAATAGTCATAGTGGCATTGGCGTTGGTAATAGTGATGATGGTACTAGTGATGGTGGCAATGGTGCTGGTGGTATTGACAATAGTGTTGGTAGCATTGGTGATGTTGGTAATGTGCTTATGGTGGTAACGGTGGCAATTGTGGTGAGTGTGATAGTAGAAGTGGTAATTGTGGTTGTAATGGTGGGCGTACTGGTTTAGCTAATGGTGGTGGTAATGGTACTGGTGGCGGTAATGTAGGTGGTAGGAATGGGGGTCATGGTAAACAGGATGGTAATGGTTTTGGAAACAGTAGTGTGGTGGTGGTAATGATGGTACTGTTAGTTGTGGTAATGTTGGGGGTCATGGTGGTGGTGGTGATAAAAGTGCTGCTGGTGCTAGTAATGAGGTGGTGGTGGTAATGCTGCTGGTGCAGTGTGTATTTGTACTACCCTACTTCTGCCCCCTATTTCAGCAGTATCATCAGAAGTTTTCCAAAAGTGACAGTAACAAGACTGCACCCAGAGTGAGCACTCAGATCCTCCTGAAAGGTAGAGTAGTAATCGCTGTACTCTTATATTGTGCTGTTAAGACTGGTCTTCTGTCAATGTGTGCTGAGTGCTTTTTAACCCGTTTACCGCAGCGGTAATTCCGCCGCAGTGCGGACGTTCGAATGCGCGGGCGGGGCCGCGTCGGACAACGGACATGCGCAGCAATACCGAGGTAGTGTTCGCGACTGCCGTTGGCCGACGCATGCATGCAAGTGGTTAACACAGTTTCATACACAAATATTGTGCATCTTCACTATCATCTTCTCTATCAGCTTCGAACACAGATGCATATCAGTGGCGCTCAGGACAGGCTCCCTCGGGGTACCTATTATAACGTTCACCTTCCAAATATATGTTTCACAAATAGACAAATGAAAATTAAAATGTATATTAACGTGCCTCAATGCTAAGAATCGGTTAGATTTTACATTTCCCAGTCTTAGAAAATGCAGTTATTTTATTTTGTTTCATATATTCTGTGCTATTCGACCGCTATGGCAATTTGTTGTTGTCAGAAGTAGCACAGGCTCGTCTATATTACAGTGCCATCGTCATTCCCCAAGCTAAAGTAGACTAGACAGATCATTATAGAGAAGAATTAATAGCACGAGGCTGCAGAAAAACAGTAATGGATTGCCACTGGCCTGTGGCCGCTCTCTACATTGACACAGGAGAATTGAAATTGACACCGTTGTCTCCTGAAATAAAATGTGTTCCAAGGTTTTAGGCGAAGTCATTTCAGCACTGCCCCAAGACATTATTTGTGCATTACCTAGTCCATCTTTCAAGGCTCTTCTTTATTTTGGTGCTTACAGTTTGGTTGGCAGCAAGACAACAAATTAATGTGTTACTTTGTCATAGGACATGATATTAATAACGGAAAATGTCAACAGGTAAAGGCTTATATAGTGCTTTTTTTATTATTTGAAAAAAATACCAAGCTAATGTTATGTTGAAGGAATGAATGAATATGTTGTGCAATCTGAGTCCTAAGGTGCAATATCACCTTAGCGGTAACCGGTAAAACGGAATGCTTTACCAGGCACGGTTTCCACCCTCGGAAAGCAGGTGGAAAATGTGCCTGGAAAAGGTCCCTGAATTAGGGTGGTAAAATACCTTGTTAATTACAGTCCCAGCATGTTATTCCCCATTCCAGTCCCAAACACTGATGATGGAGGAGGGTGATTAAATAGTCTGGAATCGGTAAATTCGAGCCAGGTATTGACCCTTACCAGCCCTCTAGTAATGGGATCCTCAGTAACCTGTATACACCCACATTTCTACCTACATCATATTTCGTTGAAGACACATGTAAAAGATGATCTGTTTGCTAATAGTGGTACAGCTGACTTACATCTCCACTGAATGCCTATGAGGATATCTTCGACCAGGGCCATTAGAAAAAAAATGAAGTATGTCAACAGAGAGTAATGTTACCAGTTGTGTTCCATTCCTTGTACCACTTTTGTAGCCTTTGATCCCACGTGACATGCATTCTCTGACCCACATGGCCCCAAACATACTTGATTACCAGGTTATTGAACACTGAACCGGAAATGACAACCTTTGCCAAAATGGTCAGCTTTGTCACCCAAAAAGATACGGAGCTTGGAATAACATTTCAGTTACTGAATCAAAACTAAGAAAGAAATGTTTGAAAATGTGTGTTTCAAAGAATGTGCAAAAAAGACAATTGATTGAAAAAATAGCTGCACCACTGAGAGTGGAGCACCATAACTAAGAGCACAAGGGTATCACTGGAAGCCATGTTGGACTTTATGTCCAGAATAGTCAGCTAACATTTAAAGCAGGTGGCCTTGGTGGGATTTATCCAGGGCCGGACTGGCCATAGCGGGCACCAGGCTTTTCTCCGGTAGGCCGCTACGGTGGAGGCCGGTTTTGGCCCCCTGGGGGAGACGATTTTGTTACCGGGGGTTGGCAATATCGGCCGGAAACCGGCCCTCACAAACTGCTCAGCTGCACTCCCCCTCACCCCAGGGGGGGGCGGCTGAGCAGTTTGCCAGTGCCGGTTTCTGTTCCCAGTCCGGCCGTAGATTTATCGCTCAATAAATTCAACATCTAGTATAGAAAAGCGAAATACTACTGCGTATTATATTGCGCTATATTCTGCCATTTTACATTCTCTTACATGATATCACTTTTTGCTAGGTTATGATGCGTTACTTTTCGCCGTTAATTTATTTCCTAATCAAATCTTATATTAGCAAATACATTAGCAACGAAAAAGGATTGACTTTCCGAACCTTGCATCCGTTTCATTTGTAATATTGTAACAATTTAAAGAATTAATAATTAGTGGTGAACCGCACATTAGTTTACTTGGAAAAAGGACACTATTCCAAGGCAGTTACAAAGCACCACAACCAAGAATCAGAGGTGTAGCACAAAATTATGAGGGCCCTTGCATAAGTGTTGAGGGGCCCCGGAAACTGTCATATCCCACAGACATTGATAGGACTTAGGGTGAATGGGACCTCCAGGACAGCGGCTCCTCCGCTATGCCGGAGGAGCGTTGCCCCACTGTTTTTAAGCAGTGCGCAGAAGAAACAAAAAATGATAATAACTTTTAAATGTTATCATTTTGTCCTTCGTGCTGCTTTGCTGATGGGCGGGTGGTCAGGGCTTCTCTCGGAGCAGGTCAGGGGAGGAGTGGTTTGCCCACTCCTAAGTGCGCAATGATTGTTTGGTCGGTCTCCCAGGCCGCCCAAACCAGTCATGCGCACTTTACCCCTATCTCCATGCTAGCTGCATTACAGCCTGTGTGGAGAACAAGTCCACACCCTCATTCCCTGGTTGAGCGTTGAACCAGGATGCTCAAAACCAATCACAACACCGTTCTGCAGCTTTGTGATTGGTCAGGGGAGCCTGGGTGCTTACCAGAGTTGGGATTAGTCAGTGGGGCTTGCTTCCTGTTCCTCGAGTTCCGCGAGAGAGCAGGAGCAGAGACTCTGGACCCGGTGGAAAGGTAGGTTTATTTTTGGATTTTTTTTTATATGCGCATCCCCCCGTGCAACCGCCCCACACGACCAGCCCGCCCCGCCACCCATGAGCCATGCCAGCTGCCACTGGGGGCTCCCTGCATCACAGGGGTTGTCTGAGCCTGAGTTGCGCTCCAGTCAGTAGTGAATTGCAGGAGGCAAACAATGACATTTTAACTGACACTAAACGTGCAACCACATCACGTAAAAGGTGTTCTCAGAGTGGGGAGCTGTTTTATTTTGTATTTGGTTAATTGTTTTTGACATTAAAGCTTGCTCATCAACCCGAAGGTCTCTTCGTGCTAAAATCTAATAACCAAAAAACAACATTCAAACATCCTAAAAGAAGCAAGGTCAGGCAAAATGTACTACTTATTTTGGAAAGAGTTAGATTTATACACAGGGAATTCTGGAAAATTGCTGCATCATAATTGTAGATTCCTACCTTAAGCAGTTTTTTTTCTACTCCAATAGAGTAAAATAAAAATAGAAAGTATTTAACTGAACTTTCATTTTTATGACTTAGTTGAGTAATTGGGTTCTCTCAATATGATTTATATTTCAAGCCTCTTTGGCAGGTTAGCCCAGCTCTTGTCATTAGTAAGTGGGCTGACTGGGACTAATATTAATTCTGAATTGAGTCAAATTATGCATAAATCTTACTTGATTATTCTTCAAACATAATGTCTCCTAGTATAATTATAATTAATCTTGGTAATAGTGACTGATTGGTGTGCCATGATTTAACTATTAAATTACCCCAGGAGAGAATCGTTTATATTGCAATATGTCACTTGAAAATGGTCTACAGATTATTAATCTGCACTGGTTGGTATCATGTAATTATTGTTAACAGAAGTAGCATCGGCACATTTTAATATGGAATATTATGCAAATACGTGTACATAAGTGTGGCATGCGACAAAACTGCCAATATGTAATATTGTAGATGCATACATCATTGTTGTTTGGGATTCATTTTTGAAGCACATCACAGACTGATATTTTTGTCTTGGTAGTCAGGTGCGAGAGCATTTTAAAAAAGCACTTTATTATATACAGATAGAGAGGAGGAATTAAAATACATGCAAATACTTTATAAAGGTAAGTATGACCCAGACACAATATATGCAGATTATCCTTTTCTCTATATAATCTGCAAAAGTTAGCATGAGAGACACATTTATTTTCCAGATTGCACCATTTCAATGATATGTTTACTTTTATATCAATAAAGCTTGACCATGAAAATCAAAAACTACCTAGTAAAATTATCTGGCACTATCCCCACATTCCACCATGCCAACACAGCGAGTGAGCACAACCGTTGAGAGATTTTGAAAATATGACACACCAACTAATTATTAAGAGCAGAATAGGATATCTGCCACTTTCCTTGCAGTGTTACCATCTGAAGATGAGAATTGATTACACATTGCCCTGTTGCTAAGCACATACTGAGATTTGTAGCTGTCTTTGTGGGATGGCAGTGTTGGTAGTGCAGGACATGTAGTGTCTCATGTGGTTTTTAATTTTTAATGCATTTGTGTGTTGTTTTTCTAATGCAATAGTTCCTTTTCAAAATACGCTTGTGTCTATTGTAGGTAGTGCTGTCTCCTGATAGCATAAGAATGAATATATTATTATATGTATTTGTGTGGTAGTTAGTGCAGTTTTAAGTGACATGGAGCCAGCCAACATAATATTTCTGTTGCATGTGGCATATATGTGTGCTATAGAGTACTTTAGTTACATGCGGGTTTGTGACAACAGTGTTAGCCAACAATATGCCATGACAGTATAGTTCTGAATGCATTCAAGACTTTCAGTCTAAAACGTTCTCTGGAATGTCTTTGTGGCCTGTCCTTGTATCATGTATTATTGTGAGCAATAAGATAAATATATACAAGCGTGTTTGTGCAGTGTTGAATGTCTGTGAAGAATTGTGGATAATGTATTATGTGAAGTGATTGTGTGTAGTGTATGTTGGTGGTATGTCCTGCAGAGAGCATTGTCATAGCATAAACAGTAAATCTTTATTGTGCTCAATATATTAGCGGTGATCTGCTTAATTTAACCTGTTTGGTGTATTTGTATTTGTGTGGTGCATTTTACTGACAAGTGCTGCTCGAAGAGCAGTGAAAACTGAATATGGGTAACATTTATATTGCGCTGGATGTGTGACATGGGTTGATGCTTATACACAATCATGCCTGGTAAATAGAACTGGATGGGATGGCTGAATTTAAATCCGGTCAGTGCAATATTTAACCCCTTCCATGCTGATGACGGCCCCCGGCCGTCATGCACCACGGTGGGCGTGTGCTGATGACGGCTGGGGGCCGTCATGAACCCGCCCACTCATTAAAAGCGCCGCACAGGCGCAGAATCGCGGCCGCGCCCAAGGGGTTAAGTACCAATGGCCTAATGTCTTACATAAAGGGGTCGCTTCCACACTTCCTAAACATTGCGGTGTGAAGTGATAAGCCGAAACAGTTACGACAATCAAAAGAGGTCAAAAATCAGATTTTGTCTATGTTGAAAAAGGAGCATAACCCTATTTATTATTGCTGTAGAGGCATGTAGGTCCACTTGTGATATGTTTAATACCACTCTGTACTTTAAACTTAATACTATTAGGGCCGTCCATGCCAGCATCTATTATTAGTGCATAAACACGTATGGAAGGGACTTCTAGTAATTCAATACATAACATTTTCTTTCAATTCTCATTACTTCCTAGAGAAGTATGCAGTCATTACAGCTGATGTGGAGTTTATTTGCTGTAATATTACCATATGATATTGTCTCATACCGTTGTAGCTTGCTTCCTGCAAGGGGCTATTTTGTCGTAGCCCCAACTCCAAGCCCAGCTAACGGATATGCCTAAATATGAGGGCTTAAAAAGGTGGAGCACTGGAGCTGCTCTCCTGTATACTACGATAAGTCTTCCTTTGCGGAAAGTGTGTTTACCCATTAACAGGAAAAATACGTGAAAATCATTAATGCATTCACTGTGTGATTACTTGCCATCTATATTAGCACCTTATACATTAAAACTCATTTTATTAAGCTTGTTAATCGAAAAACTAATTACATCCGTTTGGGAGCTGCAAGATGCATGTAGATCTCTATTGCAGATTCAAGGATACATCTATGGCAGATCTGCAAGAACTGAAAAGGCTTTTAGCTAGGTTTAGGATTTTTTTGTGTTGATAATTCTGCTCTCTTCCTCTTACAGTGTAAGTATAGTTCAGTTAGATTCACTATATGCTCTGCACCTTACAGGAGAGACTACTTTATACTTCCTTACCCTTGTGGTACCAGGGGTCAGCAACTTTCGTAGTGCACTGCTTAACACTGTGGCCGACTCCGTGGTTTCTGCCACAGCCAAGTTGTAGGCAAGTAGAGGTTTTTGGTAGTGCTAACTTCAGAAATTACATATTTCTAATATTTACCAGTTACCAGTATCAGCATTGCACAGGAAGTATAAATGGGCTCCATCAAAATGTAACACTGGGTTTTCCTACCCACAGCATTTAGAATGACATTGGTTGTAAATATTAGTTCCTATGACTGATATTTTGAGTAGCTGTCTTCACCATCCTCTCAAAATACTTGCCATTTATTGGCAGACTCACACTGAAATTGCAAAAGGTAACCGCATTCTGGGTTCCACTATTCTGGAAAAAAGCCTGTCACAATTGAGTATCACTAACAAATTCATATTTCTGAGATTACTACATTCAGAACGTTACAGTTGTGTAATAACACTTCTTTGTTCATGGTCAATATAGTTTGCATTGTACGTGATAGTAATTGGCATTATTATGCATTTTTATTGCAATTTGATTTATATGGAGAAACCTGTGAGTTCATGGATGCAGAATTGTATTGCAAAGACGTGTGCTGACCAGGTGTGTGGGTGTGTGTGTGTATACACAGTTCAGACTAGCCACTGACTATTTCTCTACCAACACTTGCAATACAGACATTTTTTGACATGAGTTGCCAACAGCATTTAAATGCTGAGACTTCTTGTCCTACCTAACATTAATTTACATCAATTATTTTCTTTTAGGTTGCTGGTGGCACGATAATGTCAGGCCTATCTGCACCCGTGTGTGCTTCCACTGGGCTCTGGTTCTAAAACTCACCTACTTTTCTGATCTGTGATACTAACAGCCCTGTTTTTTATTTTATTTCATGCAAACCCTTTAACTCCCTCTGTAATCAGAGTTGATAATTGTATTGGTAGCGGGTTCTCCTTCTCGTGAGCTCCCCCTCAACCCAGTACCAACGCCATTTCTGTTATGCAGCCACCAGTAGCTTTTGCCCCTCTTCTTTGTAGTCTTAGTAGCACTAGATCATTTTCTAAGCATTCGTTGGAGACTGCCACAACCTTTTCAGAACTGTGCCTTGATAGTCCGTTTATCACAGACAGAATGTTTCAGCCACACTTTATAGCCTTAGCCATCCACTCCTCTTATAAAATGATTGTTTAGATAGAAACCCACAAGATGGCCAGTGGTATCACCATTATTTATAGGGACTCTTTTACAATCTCAAATCTTTCTCTGCCCCAGGTCTTGTCTGCCACAACATTTGTCTTTCAATTGATGTTTCTGCATCTGCCTTAATTTATGGGGTGCTAACCTACCACCCTTTCAGTCCTGATATGCGCTTCAGATAATCTATTGTTTAACTATCACATCCTGATTTTGTGAAAGCTGCTAATGACTTCCTCTTGGGGGAACTTAATAGTTGGAATGACAATCTCCAGTGCCTCAGCCCCAAGTCCTTACTTTTCTCTTTCCGATGCTTGGCCTCTCTCAGTTAGTCCCATTTCATTCTCATCTTCTCCCCTGGATCCTTTTTTTCAAGTTTTGGAACTTACTGCACTTCTACTTCTCCTACCACTTGAGGGACTACTATTTTGGGGTCTCATTCACCTGGAGACTGCATCAGTGACCAAGACCTTTTATTCTAGTGACCAAGCGATGCTCAACAATTTCCCAATAGTCACTGCACATTTTGCCGTTCTACTGATATAGGTAGACAAATGGCGCTCTGCATGAATGAGTGCATTGCTGGAACAACAGTGCAAAGGTGTTAAGCCACCAGTGCAGTCTTTGTAATTCAACATCGAGAGTGAATGAACCAATGAATAAGACAATGAGTTCCCGACTTGACATTTTATAAAAGTATGCAATATTATTGAAATTTTCAGTAGAAATGTGATAGAGTGGGTAAGTCAATGCAGCATACAAAAGGCACAACATTTACCTACTGATGTGGGGTGATTTGAAATATAATTTCACATTGTAAATCTAAGGGAAACCGATCTTATTATAAAGTAAATTTACTGATTTTCCCATCAGAAATTTGGAAAAAAAAGGTTTAATTAAATTTGCTCTCCTACCAATATACCTGCAACGTTCTTGTTATCCATCACTCAGATTAGATGGAGGAGCAATCCTCAGTGGATCTTGATATTCAAAACCAGTATTGGTTCTCTATCACAGCCAACGCATGTGCGTGTCAACAATTGTGACCAGGTTAACATAGTTTTAGAGATGGCAGCCGTATAACGCGGAGCACCTAATTCAAAGAATTTGTTATATTTATCTAATGTATGTACGTATGTATATATTTATGTAGCGCAAACCAAGGTGAAAGACAAGGGGTGCTGTACAAAGTCAAAGGCAAAGATACAGTCAACAAGTAATTGGATTGGTAGCTGGTTTGGAAGCGGGAGTGGAAGAGGACTGTTACTCCTTTGGGATGCCATGTTCTTAAAAGAGTTGCATATTCAGCTGTTTCTTAATTGGAGCAGGACCTCAGATGTGCAATACCACCTGAGGCCTAGTCGTCACAAAGTATCCATAACTTTTTTATTTAACTATATCATTTCCTTCTGTAAGGGTTTCATTGACGTTCTGCACAGGGCACACGTCCTAAAAAAAGAAGTGGGGGGACTAACCTAGTTAATCCATATCCAATCTTTATTTCGGCCATTGGCCATAAAAGGTAACAATACACAAATACATCACAATACATCGATTCATAAAAGATAGTACCATTGGAATATGTATACAAAATACTTGAACTGTACATCTTAAAATTTTTTAAGAGAGACCCAACGTTTTTAAAATGTGGTTACGTGTATACCAAACCTTAATAAGAAATTTTGTTAATGCAAAAACTATTGGGGCAGAGACATCAGATTTTAAAATCCTGTACATTGGTGCATATTCCCTGCAGCCCATGTTCCTTATCAATGGGAGGAGCCAATATTTTCCAGCTGCCTTGTAAGCAGGGCAGAAGAAAACCACATGTAGATCGGTTTCCTCTGTGGCATCACAGGCCGGACACTGCTTTGTGATGGAGGAAGGTGACCAAGTGCTTGTGAAGGACCGAAAGGGCAGCGTGCCGTATCTCCATTGGAGAAACAACTTCCTAGCTAAAACAGGAGAGATAGGATCCAGTACCTTCTCGAACCTATAAAGGTCCTTGCTTTGCAAAAACTCAGAGGATAAGGACCCTTCTGGCTCCATTGATCGGGCCCTGGTTAGTTTGTATTCGTAGTATATGTTGGCCAGGGACTTTTTAGAAATGCTTAATGCAGCATTCGCCGGGTCCGTCCATAAATCAGGGAGCCCTAGTTCCATACAGGTAGTTTGAATGTTTTTGACCCAGGGGATATGGAGCGCTTTTGGATGGTTCAATAATTCGGCCAATTCCGCCCTATATTCTGCGAGATCGTTACTGCTCCACAACCTACGCCAAAAAGCTATAGGTCTCAAGCTTATTTCGTCCGCTAACGGTCGTAGGCCCAAATCCAGCCTCAGGGGGAGCAGCGGAGTACTGGGCGGAAGTGCGGCTATCCGTCTTATAAACTTGTTTTCCGTAAGTGTCATACTCCGGCAGGGTGTATGACCCCACAATTCCGCCCCATACATGATCGCACCCCTAGCCTGGGCCTTGTATATCTTGATTAGTGCCCCCAGTGGGCGGTATGATGAACCGGTCATCATCCGGGCAATACCTCCAGTAGTTTGTGTAAGTTTGAGGTTTGCCCTAGTCTGATGGGCTCCCCAAGACATGGTTTCGTTAAGAGTCACACCAAGATATTCAAAGGTGGATACTCTCTCGAGTCGCACAGCTCCCATTTGCGGATTCGGCCGCAATTTTTGACTCGGATTCAAAACCATGAATTTAGTTTTTGCTGCGTTGATTTCTAGCCCTCTGTCGGTGCAGAAGGCCAGAAATGAATCGAGGATCCTCTGTATCCCCATTGGGGTTTTGGATAGCAGCAGGGTGTCGTCCGCAAACATAATTGCGGGCACCCTGCTGCCATTCAATTTGGGAGCGTCAGTATAGTCAGTGGCATTTAGGTGGGCGATTACCCCGTTGACGAAGAGGCAGAACAGGGTCGGTGCCAACACACAACCCTGTCTTACCCCGCGGCCAACGGGGAATCTATCCGTCAGTTCCCCCGAGCGCCCACACCTCACTCGGGCATAATTATATTGATGGAGCCTCCGTAGGATTAGTAGGATGTCCGGGGGAACGCCCATCTCTGCCAGGACGCTCCAAAGTTTCCCCCTCGGCACCAAATCGAAGGCGGCTCGTAAGTCCACAAAAATTGTGTACAAACTGCCGCCCTCGAATTTTGCTGCCCTCCAATAGATGAGATTCAATCTAAAGACCTGATCCACTGTGGATACCCCTCTCCTAAATCCCGCCTGGTAAGGACTAAGGGCACCCACCTCCTCCATCCAGTCCTGGAGCCGATTCAGCAAGACCCTGCCAAACAGTTTCTGTGCCACGTCTATTAAACTGATGGGTCTATAGTTGGCTGGGAGCAGAGGCGAGCCCTTTTTAAAGATAGGGACCACCTCTGCCCCCAGCCAAGTACTGGGAATTTCCATGCCACCAATGACTCCATTGAAGAGGGCAGCAAGGTAAGGCGCCCAGACAATGAGCTCTTGTTTGAACATATCTCCAGGTAAGCCATCCAGTCCCGGCGCCTTTCCAGAAGCCAGGGCTGAAATGGCAGCAGTGACTTCACCCAGCGTTATAGGCTCACCCTCATATCCCGGCCAGCCCACCTCAGTAACTACAGAAGATTCTCCCAGCTCGGAGCTATATAAGGACTGAAAGTGTGCCTGCCACACCTCTGGAGCGATGTTGGGCTCCAGTGCCGCATGTAGGTTCCCTGACCCCCCGCACACTATCCTCCAAAACAAACGATGGTTTTGGATCGCTAGGGCCTTAGTGAGTTCTTCCCACTGATTTTCCTCCCATTCAGCCTTAGCATGGGCAACAAGCTTCTTGTAGGCTCTCCTACTTTGTTTTAAGCTGTCCCCCCCTAGCCCCTCCTTAATTAGTCTGAGGAGTTCTGCTTTTGCCCTTCTACATGCTGGGTTATACCATGAATTTTTGCCTTGTCGCACCTCTCTAGGCTTTCGCAAACTAGAGGAGAGATGAGGGGCCGCAGCATTTATAAGGTCCTCATGAGCCTTGTACAGTTTGGCCTGGGAATCTTTATTATGTGGATCGGAATCCAGGCCCCCCACAATTTCCAAGATGGGAGTTATCCCATCATAGAGCAAGGGGAGTTTGTTCTTACTTGCAACCAAGTGCTCCCATCTAATTCTTCTCCTGGTATTATCCAGGAGAAGAGCAGGTTTGTTTCCTTCCGCGTTAGTCGCGGATGCTTGGGGGCCAGAATGGATAAGATCAAGCTCGAGCGGGTTGTGGTCACTATCCGACCTCTCCATCACCCTAAAGTCCTGTATTGCCGGCCACTTCACTATTTGAACCAGGACATAATCCAGACGAGATTCCCTTCCAAGTTTATTGTAGGTGGTTTTACTGGGTATATCCGAGTTCAATCGCCCATTGCAAGCTCTAATTCCAAACTTAAGGGTAAGGGCTGTGATCTGTAATGCTAATGGGGTCCAAGCCTTCGGGGGGGGAGCTTCCACTGGGGGCACTGCCCATCTGGCCTCTTCTTCCAGTGAAAACCCCTCCAGAAGACCGGGTAGTGGCTCAAAATGGGAATTAAAATCCCCTCCCACCACATAGAATGAACCACTCGGTAATTCAGATAAATAATTTGAGAGTTCATCTATGGTCTGCGATTCCTTTGCAACTCCCACTGGCCTAGAATAGATGTTAATGCAAACAAGTTTCACTTGATTAGGCCAGGATAATGAGACCGCAAGAATATCTTCGGAGTTGGTCGGCAGCCGAGTTGCCACACAGCCCAGATGAGATGCGACCCAAGTCGTAAGCCCCCCCGAAGGACGACCTTTGCCTTCCCACCTAGCTGGAATAAAAAATGACAAGTAGCCTTGATGACCATAATCCTCCCTGGCCCAGGTTTCCTGGAACATACATACGTCCCCGGTCTCGATGTAATTTGCCCATTCCGGGTCACCCAATTTATTGGCCAGCCCCGCAACGTTCCAACATATTAACCTCAAATGGTCAGATGTATTGTTTGCCTTGCCAGAAGGGTTGAAGGGGGTAGTTTCGGACACCGTTTCAATCAAGAGATCTGGCGCATTGCCAACAGTAGGGGCGGGTGGGTCAGGAAGTCTACAAGAGGCATTGGCCACAAGCACCGGATCATTCAGTGTTCCAGATGCATTCTCAGCACTGTGGACAGATAGATCCAAAAGTCCTGGGGTGCCATTATCCGAAGTCACTGGGTCCTTCGATGATCCAGGAATATTACCAACAGTCAAAAGAAATGGCTCGTAGAATAAACAGGAACCGTTATCCCGAGGCACTACATAATGTGCGGAGAGTCAATCAACCCCATCCAAGCTGTTCAAGCAATTAAAACGGTTGAAGTGGAAATAGGGGGTATCCGGCAGTTGAAGATTTGGGCGTTTAGGTCTGCGCCTGTGTTCCACCCTTGTCCATTCATCATGCGATGGAGCATTGTGCATGCGAATTGGAGGGAAGAAAAAGGCCACTGGAAGGGTCTGAATAGTTGAGTCCAGTGATCGATTTACACCCTCACAAATATGCAGGACAGTGCCCGGATCTTTGAAGGATACCAAAATGCAATCCCCTATTATTGTTTTTCTGGACCTCCCTAGCCAAGGGACCCTTCTAACCATAATGATCTCATTGTTAAAATGTGATGGTAGGGGTCGGTTCCAATTTAGCCATTTAATGACCTTTTTCTTTAAAGATTGGTAATCTTCATATTCTCCTGTTCTTAAATGGGGGGCACCTGCTAGTACCATCGTTAGACTATTAGTTTCTGGCGGGAGATCTGGTCTCCGTGGTCTTGAGGGTGGCCGACCCGGGGAAAAAGCAGGGGCTCCACCGGCTTCTTGATGGCCGTCGTTAGTCCCCATCTGGGAGCTTTGAGGAGCAGCGACTGTTGATTGTGGGGGCCCACTGGGTAAGATGTTGCGCGGTGCCTTGACTGGGATAGCCATTAAAGGCTGCAAGGCGGGGGCAGTGGGTACACTCGAGGGATGGACTATGTTGGCACCCTGAGATGCTCCTGACTTGGGAGGATTTCCTGCGGGGGGACAAGGTCCCACATTTTTGGATTGCTTGCTCACTAAGGTGGTTAGTGTAGTGAGAGATGACTCTAGTAGAGTGAGCCTAGTCTCTACTTTATTTAGGCTGTCGTTAATCGGCTGGAGAAGGGAACGGAATAGAAGTTCTATACTCCCTATGGATATGGGCGGGGGATTTGTAGTAGAAAAATTGGCCATTGGGTCGCTGTTAATGCTAGCTGTATTAGAGCTTGGGACCTTAGAGGGGACAACAGTTGGCACAGGCTCATTAGCCTTCCCAAATTGAAAGGCATTTGTGTGTTTTTTCCCAAAATCTAGATGGGAAAGTTTGGTTTTCCCTCGCCCCCCCAATGACTTCCTACAGCGTTTGCTAGGTGGGGGCCTATGCACCTCTACCACAACACTTGGTTTTGGCTTACTCTTCTTATTAGTGCTTGAAGCGGGAGTTTGCGTAACCAAATTAACAGAAATAGGACAAGTCGTGGGGGGAGTTGTATCTATAAACCTTGTAGGCGCCATACCGGGGATGCCTGGAATTTCCCGAAGTAGAAGGGGGAAATCCTCAGGAGTCGGGGGATTTAAGCTATTTAGGAGCGTACCTTCCTCTTGGGAGGTGGGATACGGGATAATTTCTGTAAGGGATCTGCTCTTTATAGATTCAATGGAGCGCCGTCGCTCCGCCCTACGTCTCTCTAAGGAGTTTTCTTTGGCCCCATCTCCTTTGGCAGATTTAAAATAATTGTCCAGGGTCCCTGTATTGCTGCCCCCCTCCCTTAATGGGGTTTCGGAAGGTGCCGGCGAGGGCATCACCTAGGGCAGGATAAAGTTGGCAAGTAAGAGTTAGGAGTATGGCCCTGCCCGGCCTCCTTCGGCCTCTGAGGGCCACAGAGGGCCCGCCCTTTGCCCAGGCTTAGCCCCGGGCGCTCCTGCGCGCTCCCGCGCAGCGTGGATCACTGGTTTTTATGGGCGTAAGTTTGGGTTAAGCTGGGCGGGGCGGTCAGGGAGAGCGGGCCAGGTGACTCGGCCGGAGGATTACCGGGACTCCTGGGAAAGCGAGTCCCGGTTCCTGCGCTCGCAGCCCTGTCTCACGCTCACACGCCCAGCTGGTGCCTGTAACTCCTGTGACTCCTGTGGCAGCAGCGGCGAAGCGGGACCCGCGAAGCGGGTACCGCAAGTTGTGGGTTTCTCCTCCCTCAAGACGGCAGCTGGGCAAAAGGTAAAATCAGCGTCCCCACAGGCAGTGAAAGGCGGGGTCATTTGAGGATAATGAGCTGGGCGGGGCGGTCAGGGAGAGCGGGCCAGGTCACTCGGCCGGAGGATTACCGGGACTCCTGGGAAAGCGAGTCCCGGTTCCTGCGCTCGCAGCCCTGTCTCACGCTCACACGTCCAGCTGGTGCCTGTAACTCCTGTGACTCCTGTGGCAGCAGCGGCGAAGCGGGACCCGCGAAGCGGGTACCGCAAGTTGTGGGTTTCTCCTCCCTCAAGACGGCAGCTGGGCAAAAGGTAAAATCAGCGTCCCCACAGGCAGTGAAAGGCGGGGTCTTTTGAGGATAATGAGCTGGGCGGGGCGGTCAGGGAGAGCGGGCCAGGTGACTCGGCCGGAGGATTACCGGGACTCCTGGGAAAGCGAGTCCCGGTTCCTGCGCTCGCAGCCCTGTCTCACGCTCACACGCCCAGCTGGTGCCTGTAACTCCTGTGACTCCTGTGGCAGCAGCGGCGAAGCGGGACCCGCGAAGCGGGTACCGCAAGTTGTGGGTTTCTCCTCCCTCAAGACGGCAGCTGGGCAAAAGGTAAAATCAGCGTCCCCACAGGCAGTGAAAGGCGGGGTCTTTTGAGGATAATGAGCTGGGCGGGGCGGTCAGGGAGAGCGGGCCAGGTGACTCGGCCGGAGGATTACCGGGACTCCTGGGAAAGCGAGTCCCGGTTCCTGCGCTCGCAGCCCTGTCTCACGCTCACACGCCCAGCTGGTGCCTGTAACTCCTGTGACTCCTGTGGCAGCAGCGGCGAAGCGGGACCCGCGAAGCGGGTACCGCAAGTTGTGGGTTTCTCCTCCTCCTCCCTCAAGACGGCAGCTGGGCAAAAGGTAAAATCACCTAGTTAATCAGTATGCAAGCGGCATCGCAGCGTGTGACATCACGGCGCGTGACATCACAGGAACTGGCATCACAAGAAGTGATATCAGATCTTAAGCCCTCACATATATGTTTAGCAGGTGTATCATAAGTACATTTGAGCACATTTCGAGTATACTTGCAAACCCTCCTGATTTAGGCAGAAGATTCACAATGGTGTACACTACACATAAAACAATGTTACGTTTTGTCAACGTTATTATTTCTATAGCCATAGTGCTTTAAAAGAAATAATGATATTTAAATTATTACAACGCCTCCTCAAGGGTAATAAGCGTATATAAATGCAATTTATTTTGTGAAAATACTGGGAAAGATCAACACATCTGGTGTTCTAACAGTGCATGCATGGTATACACCCGTTACAACGGATCTTTTACTCCCCAGACCCATTACAACGCGACCATTACTCCGCATACCATTACAACGCATTGCGCTGGGGGGCGCTCTAGGATAGGGAATAAGTATAATTTACTATCCAACACCTTCCCTAGGGTCCACGGGGACTGGAGTTAGAATAGTAAATTATACTTACCACTATCCAGCGCCCCAAGGCGCTATGCGTTGTAACGGTATGCGGAGTAAAAGTCGCGTTGTAATGGTCTGCGGAGTAAAAGTATGCGTTATAACGTCATACATCCTGCATGCATATCTCCTAAACAGAGCCTGAACAAAGTGAAAAGCTGCCTCTCCTAAGTATGTTTGAAGTTCTAACAAGGTGCGAGCCTTTGTTTCCCCTCTGCAGCATTTGCATCAGGTGTGAGGTGCCTGACTTCTGCCAGCCAGGAAACTCCAACAAAAGGAAGCTTGATGACCTCTGAGACTCGGCCTTTGTTATGGCCGAGTATCCCAGCAGGAGTCAGAAATAAGAGAGCCCCGTCCCCGCCTGCACATTGTTGTGATCGAAGACAGACAACAATGTGCAGGTGCTGCTGAATGTGTCCCGGTGTTTGGAAATTACACAGGGACGAATTCAGCATTTTTTAGTAGGGCCCAACTTCTTGGCAGGGTGGACGGCATCCACCCTGTTATAGAAGTGGGTGGACGCCGTCCACCCGCGTGGACCCCCGACTCGTGCCCTGGTTCTGCATCAGCTTATTTGCTAGTTTATATTTTTTTGTACTCCTTTCGTAATGCCATTATAGTCTTATTCGCCTGAGTCTGTGACATCTAAAAGAAGTGTCAGCGTGCAAACCTGCTCAGAGACATACCTACCTCAAAAAATGCAACAGCATCTGGAGCCCTAGAAGGGTTTGGAGTTATCATCATTCAAGAAACTAAAACATTTTGGCCCTTATTAAGAGTTTGATGTTAATGTCCAATACGCACAGTAACTGCTGTTACTGCACATTTCACCATTTAGTCAGGGTAAACTTGTCAATATTTATTGGGGGGAAATTCCCAGTAAATTTCAGGGCATGCAGAATGTGACGCAGTATTTTCAGGGAACACTCTGGGACTTATTTGCAAGCCCCTTGCGCCGCCCATGCGTCACTTTTAACATGGAAAAAAGTGACGCACTGGCGGCGCAAGGGGCTTGTAAATAAGCTCCTCAGTATTAAGTACCATTTATTGCACCAGATACAATCTGACTCAGTGGAATCAATGGTTAACTCGTAATGAGGGCCTAAAGAGAAATTCAATGCGAAGAAAACTTTTTATACTGAAACTCCCTTAAAAAATTGAGTCTTTTTTATTTTTTTATTTTAGGTACATCCTTAGTGTAACTCTAATTAACTGCCTTACAGAGAATAATTGCAGCATGAAAAACTGAAACATGAGGTGATTACACATAACAGTGTTCTCCATGGGAATCTAGCTGAGACCAGATTACAGAAACAGGATGTGACAGAGAGATAAACGGGTACATACAACGGTGATATTACCACATGATACTGCTAGCATTTCTTTTAAATTGTCCATGCTTACAATTTGATCCACATTGAGATTAAACGATTTTCCAAGAATCACACATTTAGATGAAGTCAGTACCAGGCTCTAAACATACCACACTATATTTTTGTCCTTAATTTTAGTTCTGTAATTCAGGGCCCGTTTCTTAAAGGGGAGCAGATATATTACGTCACCGAGTTGTGCTGTTATGGAATGTACTAAAAATCACGCTGTCATTCAGTTTCTCCAACCACGTGTTGCATAATGTCCATTGATCATGGGACTTTGGTAATGGATATGTGGCAGCTATATTTTTAATGTACTCGATTTTAATGCACGGGTTGCTATGGGCTGTTAGCAGCTGAGACACATAAAACATGCTCTGAGAGCATTTTGATGCTGACCATTAGCAGGCAGCAAGACAAGAATCCCATCTCATGAAAAGCACACAGTTCAATGATCCCCGGAAGTCTTCGTTAGGAAAGAGTTGAAAGCTAATGGATTCTCGAATCTTCTGTCACTTTTATATGGATGATTAATCACCCGTGGGCTGTTCAAATAGTGAAAAAAAGAGCAGAACATTAAAATAGGCGGAGATTTAGGGTAGATAGTTAATCTTTCCTGATTGTATCAGCTATCAAAGTATACTAGTTGAAGTTTGTCTTGGGGGATTCGAAAAAGCTACACTGTATGTATGTTTTTTTTTCTTCATTTTTGCAATTTTGATTAAGTGCCAGGTCGACCTGAGGATGTGGGGCAGAATACTTCTTTCAATTGCTCAAGGTCGGATTTATTTGTCTATCTTTTAGGCACAAGGAGATGAAGTGCTTTGTTATGTTATGTTAATATACCTTGATAAAGTGCAACAAATCATACCTAAAGGTATATCACTGCTCTCAGCCAGCACACAACAAAGAACCAGAGACTAGAACAGCCATGTTTTCAGAATTTTCTTGGATTTATTAAAAACTGCGCAGCGACGAAGGTAGAGAGCTGTTGATTCTGGGCAGTTGTGGCGTAAAGGAGAAGGCTCTACCTCTGTATCTCACAGTGCGAACATTGGGGACAATCTGAAGCTCCTTATCGCTAGATCTTAAAGTGTGGGAAGGCCGGTAGCAATGCAATTTATCCTTTAGGTATAGAGGGGTATTGCCCATCAAGGACTTATGGGTGAGAAATTTAGATCACACAACTTTACTGATATAGTATCATAACCAAGAAGTATAAAACTGGCTCAGCCAAATATTTAAGACTCACCTGTTGATAATAATTTACATTATATATTAAATGTCTTATAGTATCACTGTAACAAATTGATCGCTCCTAGGGTATACAGTGGAACAATGCTTGTCGAAATCTATTGAGTGCCATAAACAGCACTTTACTGTAATCTAAGCAGCTTATAACTAAGTTCTGGACTAGCTTTTTCCTGGCAGAAGTTGGTAGCCAAGGAAAGACCTCCCTCAGTTGCAAAACAAGAACCACAAGTATCAACAATGTGATTATTCATGGGAAGCTCCTGATAAAGTTTAAAACCTAGATTTTTATACGGCGTGGCATGGCGAATGAACTGCCCCCAGCTCCGCAGGCCACCAGTCCGAAGTCCAGAGCAACTGAGCTTTTCCAAACAGTAAAATCTCAGTTTTTTTCACTGTTCAGCTGGAGACAGTTGGTACTCATCTAAGCCACAATTAATCCTCAGACAGTCTTGAAAACAAAGTTTTGCATTGTCAATGTCCTGCTTCGGCAAAATGATCAACTGAGTGTCATCAGCATAGGAGATTTAATCAAAGCCACAAGATTTAACAATCTGAACCAGGGGGGCCACGTACATGTTGAACAAAGTCAGTCTCAGAGATGAGCCCCGAGGCACCCCCTTATTAATGGAGATAGTGCATGATTTGAATGAGCCCAACATGATACCTTGAGTGCAGATTTCTAAGGAGTCTGCTAGCCACAGAAGAGCCTTGCCCCGGACAACACTCGCCTGCAGACTGCTGCTCAGTACTGCATGTAAAACAGTGGCAAAAGCAGAAGAAATATTTAGCAACACAAACATGGCAGGAAAACCAGCATCTAAAGTGCTGCGTATAGAGTCAGTCACTGTCACCAGCGCCGTCTCTATGCTGCGAGCAGCTCTGAACCCAGATTGTCAGGGATCCAGAATCTTATGGTCCTCCAAGAATGCCATATGCTGTTTATCAACACAGCTTTCCAACATTTTCACCAGCAAATGGAAAAGTGATATGGGATAGTAGTTGGACAGACTGTTAGGATTGGCATTCATTTTTTCAATATATGGGAAACCAGAGCAGCCTTCCAGGGTAGTGGAATTGTGGCCGAGTTTAGGGAGAGATTGAAGAGCAAAAGAATAGAAAGGGCTATTTAGGTAGCATGATTTGCAGAGACTCTAGCGGACAAAGGTCTGAAGTTGAACCTGATCTGGTATTAATCAGTAACTCCCAAATTTGGTCCAAGGTGCAAGGTTGGAACCTATCTAGATTCTGGATAGCGTCCTTGGGAGGCAGACTTAAGAAAGTTGAATTAATCTGGGTCTGACTAGAAGAAAACGTCTCGTTTATAGCTTCCATCTTGTCCTCTTAGAAGTCTGCTTGCTGAGTAGACTTGCCCCCAATCTCATAACATTGAGCTGACACCGGGAATCGAACCAGTTTACCAAGCTTTAAAATGCGTTGCTCTGACTGTTAGGCCACATCTGCATGGTTGCAGGTTATGAGCACAGACTTCATCCCAGGTCTGTTCTTTCTATAGAACTGTCAAAACCTGTTTGTGTTTGGGAACGCAGCAGAATAATTCACACCAGTGATACTTTTTCTGTTTCACCTGTAAATTAATATCTTTGCAGGCTTGAACAATCAATTATTTATAAAAGGGATACTCCATAACGCACAACATTCTATTATGCGCACACGGCACCTTTCTTAATTAATGTGAATGAAATGGTATGCCTCGGGCCATGAAATGAATGAACTACAGAGGGCCTTAGCTTAATACCTGTAAAAGCTAGTGTTATACTTTGGTCTTAGTTAAGAGTCAAAGATACCCTTGTCCACTAATAGTATGTCTTATGCTGACTTCGCTTGTGCAAAGTGGATTTTATTGCAGAACAAAAGACTTACAAATGATATACACGGATATAAAAAAAATCGCTACCTATCCATTAGATTATGCAGCTTTATAAAAGAGAACTATTTTAAGCTGCAGTGACCTGAATTCTGGAATGAAAATAAAGCAATTTAACTTCATAATGCAAATGCAAGCTAGAGCTTCCTAAGTCCTCATTTTCCAGGGGCAGGAATTGTTGCATCATATATCTCTTTCTGAGGTAGCTGATTACGTGGCTGTCACTAATTACTGGAATGCAGAAATACCACAGATGACAAAGGGGCTCTGAGTAGCTCATGAGAAATGAGGAATTACAACAGACGTCAGTGTTAACACACCTAGATTCAGCTGTCATTTTCCCTTTACATCTAGATCCCTACTCAAGCATTTCAGCAGTTTTCAGATGGTGAAATATCTGGGCGGGAAAATATCATGGTCCTTATTACCAGTGTCCCGTTCTTTTCCAATCCCTTTGCAAACTACTGTTTGCACAGCAATCCTAATTACACGTTTTTTTGGTAGTTACCACATGCATCACAATCTCTCCCGTAAATTTCGACAGCTGAAACCTGCCAAATTTTACCATGGGTAAGGGCATGGTAAATACCGGTACATGTGGATTTTGGTGCACAAAGCACCAAAATACAAACCTGAAGCCCCATTTCAAATGGCACAACTTGTAACAGGTGATAATCTTTTCACTGTGGTATCGGATTTTTAAATGTGCGATAATAATTGCTTTACGAGTCGGGCCCCTTATAATGAGGGCTCATGACTATGATAGTCCCACACCTCTTGCAATTCCCTCTTCTGCCGGTACTCCTGTTATGTTCTCCCAACTTTCAGTATTTTACATTGACCACATTATAAGCAGTTTCTCAGTGCTGGGTGGTCACACATGGTGAGCTTGGCGAATCTTCTGAGTTGGTTTCCTCGCAGATGCTAAATATGTATCTCCATTGATTGATTACCTCTTTGATAAATTCAGCATAGTATAACCACTTCACTACTCTCTGATGCTCTCTAATAGATCTCATGCATCAATTTACTATATATGTCTTTTTAGGAGCTTAGCCATATTCCTTTCAAGATCTTTCCCATCACCTTTATGTTGGAATGCTCATTTCTTGTCATTTGATGGAGTACTTGTACACTTGTTTTGTGTTTTCATTTCTTTTTGAAGGAGGTAACATTGCCTAGTCTCATGGATATATGTCTAAATAAAACTACTTGGCAGTCCTCATTGATAATTTTGTCTCTCTGCCTTTTTAAAGTAGTCTTGTAGATCATTTAGAATGAGGTCTTCTGTACTCTTTCAGTTGTTTGATTCCAGTAATTGGGACGGTACATTGCTATAGGTTCTTAAGATAGAAAGTAATGTGTGGGTAGTTAGGCCACATTGGTGATTTAATGGAGAGATGCCTGTTTCGATCTCATGTGTGAAAATTAGGTCTATGTTAAGCCTTGTCGAATCACAAGGGCTCCTAACACACTGGTTGAAGACTATGGATTTCAAGTAATCCACCAGGACAAATTCCTAGGTTTTAACCTCCCTTCAGTAATTCAGTAATATCAAAATCTACTGAATGGATGTTCACCAAATAACAAAAAGGGTTCTTTCTGGAACAAGAGCTAACTTTCTGCCAAATTTGGTGTAATTCCGTCCAGTGGTTCAGGCTGTAGTAGCAACAAAAATCTCTATGGGAATTAAAATGGGAAACACTTTTTTTTATCTCCCCTTTTCTCACCCCCCACTTGACGGATAACCCTGAAACTTTCCTTGTGCAACAAGAATCACAGGAGCACCTTTTCTGAAAACATTACTGAAGATTCGTCGACCGGTGGCAAAGATCCTGGCAAGTTAAAAAAATAATTTTAGTACGGAAACTAGATCCTAACAATCACTACATACTGGCGACAGTCAGTAGGTAGTATATATGTATATTTATATTTTTACGCCAAAAAGTTTTCATACAGTTCACTGCCCCAAAGAGTTGCGCGTGCCCGGCTGTTGCCCCGGTAATATTTATTCCGCGACAATTTCCAGCTTGCTGTTCAAGGCAAAAGCATGCCCACTCCAGGCAGGTAATTTGCAATTTGCACTTTATTGAGCGGCAGGCTGCTCAATAAACTGCAAATTGCAAGTGACCTGCTGGGAGTGCACATACTTTTTGTCATGAACAGCAAACTGGAAATTGGTGCTTTATTTTATATATATATAATATATATATATATATATATATATATATATATATATATATATATATATATATATATATATATATATATATATATATATATATATATATATATATATTATATATATATGAACCACCGCTCCAAAGGATACCGCAGAACGCAGCACCCTCACGGAGAAAAAACGGACAACAACCTCGGGTAGCGAAAACAGTATCTTCTTTATTTTTTCTTCTTCATAAAGTGCAGCAGAAGTGCCCTAGACCGGACGCGTTTCGGCGACCCTGTCGCCTTGTTCACCGGAATTAACGAGTCAAAATTGACTACCATTCCCAGCATGCACCAGGAAAGAATGCCGGGCACACCAGAGGCCCATTAAATAATGTAGCATGCAGGGGAGATGGCGGCGCAGATAAAACTATGCACACTCACTGAGGCCTCTGAGGAAGGAGTCACACTACTCCGAAACGCGTCAGGCCAGAGGACGTGTAATGAGGTTTGCAAAGCTGTCTACCTGAAGAAATAAAAAAGTTGGATACTTACCCGCAGTGGTGCTCGTCTTCAATTGCTGGGCAAACTTTGTTGGATTTTTACGCGGCGGTTCCAGGCCGCGGAAGACTGCAGCCACTCCCAAATTGAAAGGAGGAAGGGGAGACCACGCGAGGGGAACTGGGTCCCTTTGCATGTGGCGCTGCGGGGCATTAATGGAGACAGCCAGAGTTTCAAACGGGTCCAATGGAGGGCTATAAACATTGTCCTTTAAACATGGTGAGTTTTCAGACCCACTGGAGGGTTTTCATTATGCAAAATTGACTACCATTCCCAGCATGCACCAGGAAAGAATGCCGGGCACACCAGAGGCCCATTAAATAATGTAGCATGCAGGGGAGATGGCGGCGCAGATAAAACTATGCACACTCACTGAGGCCTCTGAGGAAGGAGTCACACTACTCCGAAACGCGTCAGGCCAGAGGACGTGTAATGAGGTTTGCAAAGCTGGCTACCTGAAGAAATAAAAAAGTTGGATACTTACCCGCAGTGGTGCTCGTCTTCAATTGCTGGGCAAACTTTGTTGGATTTTTACGCGGCGGTTCCAGGCCGCGGAAGACTGCAGCCACTCCCAAATTGAAAGGAGGAAGGGGAGACCACGCGAGGGGAACTGGGTCCCTTTGCATGTGGCGCTGCGGGGCATTAATGGAGACAGCCAGAGTTTCAAACGGGTCCAATGGAGGGCTATAAACATTGTCCTTTAAACATGGTGAGTTTTCAGACCCACTGGAGGGTTTTCATTATGCAAAATTGACTACCATTCCCAGCATGCACCAGGAAAGAATGCCGGGCACACCAGAGGCCCATTAAATAATGTAGCATGCAGGGGAGATGGCGGCGCAGATAAAACTATGCACACTCACTGAGGCCTCTGAGGAAGGAGTCACACTACTCCGAAACGCGTCAGGCCAGAGGACGTGTAATGAGGTTTGCAAAGCTGGCTACCTGAAGAAATAAAAAAGTTGGATACTTACCCGCAGTGGTGCTCGTCTTCAATTGCTGGGCAAACTTTGTTGGATATATATATATATATATATATATCAAATATATATTTCTACGAACAAGTTCAGACCTGGCATGCTCTGACTGCGGGTGCTAGCAACGGGCTGAAATGTCATTTGAGATGTCATCAGTGATGTCATCAGTGATGTCACTGACCATGTCATGAATGATGTAATATGTGACATGATCAGCAGTGGATTGCGGGTGCGCGATATATAGTTAGTGCAACTAACTATATAAGCAAATTTCAATGGTTTTGTGTGAGTAAAATAAGGTTTTGTAAATGCTAATTCCTAACTATATATGGTCTATAACCTATGGTTTTTTCAGTGAATATATATATATATATATATATATATATATATATATATATATATACCAGCATTTACTGCGTTTCTTCGGTCCTGTCCACCTAACGGGATCCGTACAGAGCAGCGGGTGCAGGATTTACTATATATATTATACGGAATCCAGGATTATCTGTATCCCAGTTTATTTAAAGGGCTTTGTGTGTCGAAATGCGTAGCCTGGGATACACCTCATACTGGAGTGCAAGCTATATATACACACACATACACCTCCAAAATACTTACATTTTTGTTGTAAAGGCATGTGTGGTCAAGGTATATGCGTGGTTAAAATGTACCTGGTAAAGGTATGCGTGGTAAATGTTTATGCGTCCTAATGATTGTGTGGTAAAGGCATTGCATGGTAATGACTGTGTTGTAAAGGTTGTTTCCCTAGATGATATATACATTGTTAGTAACATGTTAACATGATAATGAAGTATCGGCAAAAAAATGTAGTGCTTAATCCTCACTTATTTTGGCAGCACTTTTTTTTGCATCTTTCACCTAATTTGAATAAGATAAGGGAAAGTTAGAGAGAGCTCAAACAGCACTGGTATTACGACAGCAAACGGTGAGTGCTGTCTCACAGTTATTGCATTTACATCACTGATCATTAAAGCACAGAGAACAATATATTTCAGATTGTTGTAAATTGATGAGGTAAGACAATGTAAACATTAAGGATTTCACAGTGACCAAGGCTATGCTTGCAACATGTTATGCTGCTGGTTATTGTGGAGTGTGTTTCTACGCCTAGTGTAATCTTGTAACTCTCTTTATATGTCTGCTTGCTTGGAGCTGGAGCCAGAGACTGCATGGCTTTCTTGAATAAATTGAACATGGCTGATCTGTATCGAATCTCTAGGGGGCTTTCCATTATTTAATAAGGTTAAGTGATAATCTTCAGTCTAGACTAGGAAATGCAATACCAGACACCAAAGCAAGAAAAAATAGATCACTGGCCATTAGAAATCACAGTAGTAATGCCTCCCTCATTGTGATTTCCACTTGCTGCCTTGAGTAACCTTATTAAATCGTTTATCAATATGTTACTTAAATTTCCCTCCCGCACAAGGACATTCACTTAATTAAAACCATTTTAGTTCATTTTATCGTTTTACATCTTAGAGTATTTGAAGTGGCTCAACGCTTTGCAGGAAATATTGAATGGATTCCTTCAGTCACATTCCTTTCCCACGATTGCACTCAATACAAACATGACCCAAGTCTGCAACAACGTATAGGTGACAGCTGTCGTTGTCATGTGATACCATATGCACACATCGCATTCTTTCTCCACTGTCTTTTCAAGATCTCGAGATTATTGAGGGAAATTGATCATTATTGTAGCAACACTTTAAATGTCTCGTTTGAATCAGCCACATTCAGTAGCCATTTAGTAATTTACTGTTCACTCCACTCACAATAGAAAATGCATTCTTGACACGAACGGTGCCTATTTTAAGTGTGTCATAAAACATGCATTTTACGTAAGCATCAAGGCTTACCCGCTCTTAAATTTTTATCTACCTTAAATGCCAAGACAGTCATTAAATTAATGATCAATAAAAACACACATTGAGGTATGGGTGCATGGACGTAGCTTAAGGAATTAACTGTCATAGGTAGTTCTTACTGACAAAATTTAACATGCATCAGCCCCAGATTCATTAATTTGTTTTACAAAGCAATATATTCTATAATTTCCTAAATGTGCATATTTGGCATAGTTTTCCCTATTGCACTTTTCCAGGCAATACTCACCGGGGAGACTGGTTTGAGCACAGCACCTCTTGCAGTAACTGTGGAATTAAAATGTTCTGCAGAAAAAAGTCCACAATTGCAATGTCTTGGGATTTGTGTATGTAAACTAAGCCTTCCCATATAATCTTTGAAGAAATGCCTTTTGCAGAAAGCACTGAATGTTCCTTAAAACTATGTGTTAAGAGAGGAAACAGCTTTGCAGTATCGTTTACCCCAATATATATTCTTTTCTGGAAAAAAAATGATTTTGCCAACAGAAGGCAAACATTTTTGAAGCTTATGCTCTCTATTCAGAATGTCTCTGGCCTCTCCTGACCTAACTTAAAGCATACAGCTACAACCATGTAAAACAAAGTGTGATTTAAACACCTTTACCACATCAAGAATGTATGCATTCAACTACCACTATATTTAGATTTTACCACAAAGGCTGAGGTCTATAGTAGCACTTGTGATGCAGCAGATAAAGAATATACATGTTTTACCATATTTGAGCATGGACATGGAAAATATTTACGTGTTGTGAGAGACAGCAATTGCTAGGGAAAGAACATGCAAACCCCTTAGGCCTCATTTATGAGGCCGTGCGTCACTTTTACGCAGCCGGTGCGTCACTTTTTGTGACGCACCAGCAGCGTAAATAATGTGCCTTGTTGCACCATATTTACAAAGTGACGCATCTAGGTAGATGCGTCACTTTGTAAACCCCTGCGCCACATTATACCTGCGCCAGGTATAATGTATGCAAGGGGGGCGTATTGACGCAAGGGAGGGTCGTAGAAGTGACGCAGTGAAATCTATGAGATTTCACTGCGTCACTTCTAGGACGCCGTTGCATCAAAATCTTGCGTCTGCCTCACAGCAGGCGTAAGACTGATGCAGGCCCTTTCACATGGGGCTTGCCCCATGTGAAAGGACGCATTGCTGGAGTTGCGTCACTTTTGTGACACACTCCAGCAATGCGTCACTTTTGCACTTAAGATACGTCAAAAATACTGACGTATCTGTAACTCCTTGCGACATGATTCGTCATACATTAAATATGACGCATCATTGGTGTCGCAAGGAGTGCGCAGTGAAAAGTGACGCATCGCTGTTTTCACGCAGCGATGCGTCACTTTTCATAAATGAGGCCCCATGAACTTCCTGATCACGTACCTGCATTGCGAGAACAGGGACAATGCTTCCTGTTATAATGCTGACCCACAACTTGGTCCAATGGTGGTTCACCGCACAATCATATGGCAAAAACTCAGATGTCACACAACCAATTATTCATGAACGCATGTATATCAGCTAGTATTTTACGAAGTATTTTCTGCTTCCTGGACGTTTATGTATATGAGAGGGACTCCTGAGTGCATGTCTGAGAGCAGCAAACATTTGTTGTCATCATTTTACTGCAGGTATTTTTAGGAGTGGTCGTTGATTTCTTTTCAGGTTGCAAGTGACATTTAAATCTGCCACATTTACTGAATTGAAGCGATATCCCACTGATTGTGGAAACTTACCAAGAAAGATAAGCCATACATTCATTGAGTAATTATACTGCTGATGTTTTCGGAATTTCGGAATTACCTCTATGTGTTGAAAGAGAGATCTAACTTCTTTTGTTTAACAGTGTATGGCAATTGTTGAATTATAATAAAGGACGTATATTCTCACTTTTCATATTGGTAAAAAAGCGTGCAACAAAGATTGGTTCCAAGGGCTAGTACACTCACAATGAACGGAGGTACCCTCACGACGTCTGATCTTATCTGCAGCACTAACTTTTGTGAATGACACTTCATGAACTCATCAATCACTGCCAAATAGCTAAGGGCCTCATTTGGATGTCAGTCAAGGAAAGGTCGGAGGCTTTCCGACCAACATCCAAGGTTTGACTTCCGGCCACCTAATGACAATGTAGTCACACTGGCCGGTCATTCCGGCTGGCTTCCAACGAGCTTTCATCTGAGTACAGAGATTGTCACATAACTTTTCTAATTCACACTCTGTAAACTGCAGATCTGAGTCACTAAGTGACACATTCTCACCTACTCTGCAGATCAGGGTCACACTTAGGATGTGGAGGGAACATTTGCGTTCCATTAGTACCTTCCTGAAAAAAATGAATGAGATTTTCAACTGCAAGCCTATTTTTTTATCTAATGTTTTGCAAGTGCATTAGGATATATTGCACTTCTAGTAAGGCGGATGGGATATCCATCGCATTTTTTAAGTAGTACCCATCCACCAAATTCTACATCAGTCACTTAGTAACAAAAAAATGGGCCAAGCTATGTACTTAAAGACTGTCCTTTAGTTTGAGCTGTTCTAGGAACCCATCATCAATTCCAAAATAAATATTATTCCTGTTGAGCAACAGGATCAGAGATCTATAGTTAGCTTTTTTTGTTTCGTTGTGTATTCAACACTTGCGAGCATATTTTTTTGAAAGCTTAGAAGTCTCCTGTTAGCATAATTAAATGGCATATTTTGCAAAGGTTAGCAATGTGATATGAACCTCTCCAGCTGATAGCAAGAAGCAGCACCGACTATAAATTAATCAGTCTTTTCAAGATGTTTTCCACATGGTTCTGAAGTGGAGCTCTTCCATCTGAATGCACCCCCACTGAGGAAGTGCTTGAATTGTCCGCAGGGGATGCATTTGCTATGTCAAAGCAACTCTTATATGTACAAGGCAGCAGTAAACACAATGGAAGTAAAGGGCTTTCATGCTTGAAAAAGTTTTGTGCATGAACAGAAGCCAGATCATGTTTTGCTCTCTTCAATAAATATGTCATCCTTTTATGTGCGATTATAACAGGTCAATATGGGCACTGCCGGATGAAAGGGCTACAGCTGAATTCAGCAGGAGGTTGCTGGGAAGCATCATTTTTATTACTAGACAGCATCAAAGGTTTCCAAATGTGTCAGAGTCAGAGGCATATATTTTATTCAAGCAGCTTCATGGGTTCCAGTGCGTTGAATAAAACCAGGCTTGGCGTAACACGTCATCGTTTCTCTATCAACCTCCATTTCACTACATCCATATAAAACCCGTGTCTGCTCTGCTCATTTGAAAATAAATATATTATCTTTTTTTAAAGTTTGCTCCGAAAAAACTTTAAATAGCTTAATTCATACGAGCCAATTCACAGAATAAAGTCTATTGCTAATGTTTTTACATTTCGTCAGAATCAATAAAAGATCATTTTCATTTATGTGTCAGAATAGATCATTCCATCATAAATCTTTTCTGAAGAGCCGAGCTGTCCTGAAAAACTCTATGTAGCATTTTCGCCCATTGCTTTCCCTCCCGACATGCGCTCTCCATGTTGCTTCTGCCCCCCAGCCCTCTGTGTTGCTTCCCCACCTATGAGTACCTATGTTATCACCCGTTGCTTCTCCTCACCGCCCCTTCATTGTTTCCCCACCCACGCTCTCCTTGTTGACCCAACTGTTCCCTCTAGGTTTCTCCCCTCACCTGTACCCTCCATTTTGCTCCACCAACCCGTTCACTCCATGTTGCTCCCCTACCCGCGCTTGAAAAAACACCCTTTCACAATTAGCTTTATTTTAATTGCCGATCCAACTCAGCTCGGCAAATAAAAAGAAAAAAAAGATGGCTGCATCATTTTGTAGGTACACAGATAAGTGGTGCAGGAATGGTGTACAGCATGGCTAAAAAAGCTTTAAAAAAGTTAATGGGTCTTAAAAGTGTGAACTACTGGCTTTGGCAATGGTTGTTTCTTTTTGTTTATTTTAGCCAAACAGACCAAAGATATGCATTAGTCATCCCTTGCTGTGGAAACCTTAGTTTAAATTAGTTCAACAATCAATACTTGGCCATTTGACCCCCAAAGTTTGACAAAGGTCTAATACTGTGCATAATGGAAGCTGTAACTGGCGCGGATTAATCTATGTCCCAGTGATGTTCACTGGGGGAAAATCCATAGGTGAATCAGGCATGCTTTACAGTCAAGACAAGCAATACCCTTCCAATCACATTGCTTTGTGCTGGTTAAAGATGGACATGGCAGCTAAGATGCGAGTATTGTCTTTGATGATGGTTAGGAGTGACATATGTTTTCTTATGTTGGTTGAATTAAGGAGGCTAAGAAATGTCTTTCCATGCATTTAGTGGCTGTGTCCCAAAGGAGGCTGAATATCCCATGTTAAATGTTGTTGGGGTTTCTCACTGAGGCCCAGATAATGGGATCACAGATTTCAATTTTGAAGGTAGATCTAGATGAAGCAGGTTTGTTGATGAGTTTGAATTTGTGTGAGTCACAATACTTCTAAGAAAATGTTCTTGGAGAGGGCAAAACCATGTGAACATGTAAATATATACAAGCATAACTCCTCTCTTCTGCCAGTGATCGTTAGGTTGGGAAAAGCACTCTGTTGGATCTAGAACAGTGATTCTTAACCTTTTGACTTCTGATGACCCCACTTACATCACTACTGGAATCCAAAGACCCCCACTGAATCATAACTGGAATCAGGGGACCCCCCACTGAGTCATTTTTGGAATCTGTGGACCTTGGCCTAAGCAATTTTGATGATTTGATCCCCAAAACAGTGCACACAAAACAAATCCATTAAAACATATGCATATGGGGCTACATGTACGTCCATTTACTTTTGCGACTCGCAATTTGCACATTTTAGTGACTCACAAGTTGCAAGTTGAAAAATAAGACACATTTTGTGATCCCTGTGGGGTCTCAAATGACCTTCCTCATCAATATTTATGAGGCAGGTAGGAATTTGCGACCATTTGGGAACGGGCAGTAACACAGGGATGGTGGCCTGCTGGGGACAGCAGACCCCGATGTCTTAGTTTCTTTTTTGAATAAAGCAACTATGTTTTTTTACTGCTGCCGTTTTCCTTAAGATGAATGGATAGGGGATTAAGGTCAAAGCAGAGTTGCTTAAGCTTCAGCTCACAGTTTCAATTCCTTGAGTGATCTCTCATTCCATCAATGTTTCGCAGGTTTTTCTTTGAAGGATGAGATATTCAGAGTGGTACACTCTGATTTACCGTTTTACTGAAAACAACAGTTCACAGTTCAAAGTCGCTCAGTGATGCTTCAACCTGTACATATTTTGCAGTTATTTTTTCAAGTGGAAGAATAGCTCGTTGGTCTCTTTGTCTCTGAAACGGTCAGTTCATGAGGTATCATTTCACAAGCAGTTCCTCGGCCCTTAGCGTGCAGTTGTTTCTTTATGTTGAAAGATAGCTCAGGAATAGAATCTTTTCCCATATCAAATTCTATATTCTTGCCTCTGGTATCACTGAAACCTGCAGTTCATAGGTCCCAATCCCATAGCATCCATTAGATAAAGTGCAGTTGTTTCTTCAACTCTGATTATATCTCAAAGTATAATCTTGTGTCTGGCATTGCTGGCACATGCAGTTCATTGGGTTCAATCCCACCAGTTGTGCCTCAACCTTTTCATGCTCTACAATCTTTCCTTTACGTTCCAGGATAGCTCAGGAGTATAATCTCATCTTGTATCACTAAAACCAGCAGTTCATGTGTTTGAATCCCACAAGAGGTGTCTCAACGCCTAGATAATGTGAAGTGGTTTATTTAAGTGTAAGGGAAGTTAAGGTATAGCCCTGTCTCTGGTATCATTGAAATTATTTATAGGTTCCAGTCTCACCTGCAGGCCCTCAATCCTTTGTACAGTTTTCTCTTTAGAGAAAATTAGATAAATAATATAACCTAATATTGCTAAAAACTACTATCAGGATTTTATATCATTTTACCTAAATTCATCTAATGTATCGCAATTTCTGTTTACAAATATTGTATTTTATATTAATAACTCACTGTTTTGATGTGATCAACTTTTACAACGTATTTCTCAAAGTCAAGCCCCTATTTCCAATACACCAAAGGGAACATGATTGCCACTGCCAATGCTTCTTTAATTCCACATGTAAGTTGCTTCTCTTCCGGCCCATCACCCACAACCACTTAAACAATGGAATGTATTTTCGTATTTTGAAAGCATTATATTGTGTTATTGCTGCCTATAAAGAATTATACGAATTTCATACACTCTGCAATAGTGACAATGAATATTTACTGTATAATCCTCTTGTGCCTTGCTTGCAGTCTTCAAATAACAGTTTCAGTGGTCATGCATTTTAATAAGTCTGAATTTTCACATTTTGTTTGGTTTTCAGCACAATTCATATTTAGAAACAAGACATTCTGTGCCATATGCTTCTAAAGTGGATCTCCCCTGGGGCAAGACAGAAATGTAAGTCTGCATTCACAGGCATTTTTCATTTCCTAAGCCTTCTTAATGCCAGTCTCTGAAGCCTGATGTCTATGTCTTCAAGTACCTAATGTTGTACTTAATCTCATTATGCTCCTTGTCTTAGTGTAGGATGTGGCTGGCAATGAATCTGTTCTTGAGTAATACAAACACAAAATTAATGTGGCATAAAAGGTATTTTGTGTGGGGGAGCTGTGAAATAACATGCTATTGTTTTTCTAAGGTGTTAGTTCCTTCTCACATATGTTTTATTCAGGAAAAAACAACAATTTCGTCAAAGCTGCTGCCAGATACCTTTCTGTTGCAAGTTTGCTACTTATACTCAAGGGTGCATTGTGCCTTAAAAGAATGCTTGCTGCCGGCACTTGCGCTCAGCTCCACAAGAAATGCACACGAATACAAATGGGGGCGCAGTGTAATGTTTATGTTGCATTTGCCGAAATCCAGACCTGAAAGTAGTAAAGATGTCTTTCTTAGCCAGTCTATAATATATTATTGCCGAATAGCTTGCTGCTGAGGGCTATACTGGTTGTTAAAAGCCTGCATCCTGAGTTATAGGCTCATACCGCAAGTGATGGCTTAAAACGATGGAGAGTGTCTTTAAAAACTGAGGCAGAAGGGTTATAAGGCTATTAGAACATTCCACCACTGAAAGTAGAATGTTTTAAATTAAAACATGTGAAACAGAAAGAGAATTATTGAAATGCTAGAGCAGATGGCTATACCGCCCATTATTAGCCCTTGGCCCTCCACTGTCTTCCGTGGAGCTGTCCTAGTATAAAACCACATTGCCATTAACCTACATTTAACACTAGTCTTTGTGAGTACCAACTCCTAACAGAACTATTTTCTTTTTCTATCATTATATTTCCCTTCTCAATATCTGCCTTTAACTCACTGCAGCTCGGTAATTGTGTCAGGCTGGACATCTCCCTTCCCAACTCAGTCATGAACATTTTTAAAGTTGTACTTGAAACTCACCAGTGATGTCCTGGTTCCTCTGTAAGACAAGTTTACCACACTTCAAAGGAGCGAATGGTCTGGTAGCAGCATAGCTATGCTATCAATAACCTGTTGGCTGCTGCCGTCGGCCAACGGTCATCACAAGCACTACCTTGGTAGTGCTGCGCACGTCCGTTGGCCGACGTGGCCGCACCCGTTTCTTCGAACCTTCAGCACTGGCGCAGAACGTTCGAAGCAACAAACGGGTTAATATCCTTGCAAATTCTTCAACATCCTATGTAATATCCATGTTGGAGCTGTTCATGTCTACAAACCGTTGCCAGACCCAGAAATGGAGCTTGTGAAACCACAGAAAACGATTCACTTTTACCCATCTTTTATCATTTGCAAATGCCTAGTCTTTGATTAATTGCACCATGATGGATGCCCCAAAAATGTTCTTTGTCCCTCCTTTGTTGTGCTGTCCTTCAAACGTCCTCATTATGACTGGCCCGATTAATTGTAATATGTGTGATAACTGCTGTTATCTCACATGTCGCAACTATGATTTTTCTGTGATAAATATCAGCAGACCAAATTTGTCGATAGTTATCATGGGGAAAAAACATGGTATTTACTGAACCATGCAGATTTTGGAACATTAAACAATGAACAATGACAATAACATGCTATTCACCAAAATGGAGTGGTATTTATCGCACCCATATAAATTCCAACTCAGAAGAGCTGGATGTTTTCAAGCGCCGAATATTGCACCATTTACTGGTCAAAGTAATCACGATGGGATAAATTGATTAACACTGGTATGACCAGTTTCCAGCACACTTCATACATGCTTCACCATCAGAAATTACAAGTTAGGAGCAATGAGCTCTGTTTCTGCTCCACAGAGTGTTGATGTTTTCAAGATCCTTAGGTTTTGCAGAGCCTCCTAATCATTCCACTTGCTCCAAACAATGTAAAAATTAACATAGTCACAAAAAAGTGGAATTACATGAATTTCATCTCAGATAAAGGGACGTGCTATTCACAGAAGATGCACAAGCTAGGCACTCATCAGACGCTACAGGGCTGCCATCTTCATGGAAACTAGTCGTGCTTGAGCACCTGGGGCTGCAATCCTGCTTGAATAACTAAGGCCATCCACAACACAATGGAAAACCTGTACTAGGCATGCCCCAATACTGAAAACAGTGATGGATCTATCAACATTTAGAAGTCAAAATTAATTTTTAAATTGCTTTCTTCATGAATGATGTGTCCTCTGCAAGGGAGAAATAACTGAAAGCTCATTACCAAATGGAGAGTTGCATTTCCCATAGCAACTGCAGATGCACTGTACATCAAGTCGATGTGCAAAAGAAACCAAGGTTTCAAACATACGATGGTGCACATGTGGATGGAAGACCATTCGTGGTGAACCCTTGCAGAGCTCCAACCATGCATGTGGTGGCAAGGAGACCAACAAATCTGAATTAAAAACTCAGGCCATCCACTAAAGACATTTATATTAGTATGACGTCTGCCCAGGTATGCAAGGCAATATAACCAATTCCCTTTCATTCACAAAAAGAAAACTAAGAGACTGTGACAGAGCTACCCATCAAAATGCAAAAAATAGGGTGAGGCAACTGCGCTTGTACTACTACGTCAATATTGGAAAACCTACCTTCTTTGAATGGAAATACCAATATATTTTATCTGTTTCAAAAATTCCAAGTAAGGGCATTTTTAGGTCGAGCCTGCGACAGCGTGTGCGCTGCATGTGCCCTGGCTTGCGAGGCAATATGTTTTACAAAAAAGGGGTTGGAGCACACCCATTGCTTATCATTTGCTGGCTTCAGTGTCACTGTCTTTGTTGCCTCCAAATTGGCCTCCTCAGGCCAAGCATCACTTCTGATGCTTTCTGTGGCCCATGGATCAAATATAGATTGATTCAACTTAGTCAATGCCCGTCTGGTGCTCGCAGCATTATTGAGGTACTATTTATTCTTCCCACTCCGCCTTGTGCATGATGATTATTTCCCTGGACCCCCACCCTTCTATTTCCTGGTTGCTTTTTGCTTAAGAAAAAGATTTCAGTCTGATTTCCATGTGGTGGCAGACATTTTTTTTGTTAAGCGATCTCTTCATCGATCACAGTTGGGACACGAAACTACCTCTGTGGCCTCTCAAATAGGTGACATCTCCTCACTCTCTGTTAATTATTCAAGTCTACTTCATACCAAATACCATAATGCCAAGGGAAGGGGACAGGGCCGGACTGGGAGCCGGAAACCGGCCCCGGCAAACTGCTCGGCCGGCCTCCCTAGGGGGGCTGAGGGGGTACAGCCGAGCTGTTTGCAAGGGCCGGTTTTGGATGATTTTGTTACCCGGGGCTGATATTGCAGTCCCCTGGTAACAAAAACGGCCCCCCAGGGGCCCCAAACGAGCTCCCAGCCTGGTGGCCCACTGGTGAAATGCCCGGTGCACACTACGGCCAGTCCGGCCCTGGAAGGGGATGACGGTCTTCATTAGAGAAGCTGTTGGTAGTCCAGCCAATAGAACTTGCCTCTAATTCTTGCTTTGATATTTAAACTTGCGTGATCATGGACAGATCACTGATTTGCCTGTGTCTTACTTAAGGTTCTGGCAAAAGTAGGCATTGCTTAGAAACAGACAGAACACTGGTTTCAAGCAATGTATGAAAAAGGGACATTTAGAGTTCCAGTACTGCGAGATTCTTTCAAGGGCGGATAGCATAGCACCAAAGAAGGGTGCAGGACCGAAGGCGTTGTCTCGCATTAGTGTTTCCAGGCCCAGGTACCAGCTTTATGTCATGTGCATGTGCTGGAGAGCAGGTGTTGGAACTTGGAACCTTGATAGGAAGGAGTGTTCAAACCAGCAGCTGTTTACATCACTGTATATCGCTTTGTAGTTTAATTGTGCTATACATAGCAGAGCTTACTGTTTCACAACTCAGTGGCGCTCATATTATTCACCGCAGAAGGATGAAATTTTCAGGTGGCAAGGGTCCAACTCACAGGCATATAGGTAACCCATCATACTCCTTCTCCACTCCCAACTTCTCCTCTGCCAGATTAGTTGTCATCTTCTAGGCTCTCCCTTCAACTTTCTCCCAGAAGAACACCCCGAACACTGTCCCACCCGCCAGCACCAGAACACCCCGGATACCTCTCTGCTGTAAGCCCACACAATCGACCCTCTCTAGGTAAATACGATCCTTTGCACCCCTTTTCACCACCAATCTCTTCCATCTCCATCCTGTAATACCACTCTCAGCCCCTCCACCCCTCCTACAACACTGGCATCATCTGTAGCGGCAGCCCCCTTCACGTGGTACTTTCAATGGCACATTTTGGGTGAAAATTGAGTTTACTGAACACATCTTAGACCAGTACGGTCTAATATTTCCTTTGGGATGACATATAAAGAAATAAAAAAACATGCAATCGTATTTTGATACAAACATAGTTCCTCGAAACACAGCATTCTGGACCTGCTTTTTGGAGCAAGACTAAACCTGAAGAGATTGTACGCGGCATAAACTTTCAATATACCCTGTGTCAGACCAACATGCCAACTTTTTAATACATTAACGCATTCACTATGGAGATTTCCATGCTTAGTCATGAATTGTTTGGCTTATGTAAAGTGCCTACATGGGGTGTCACTGCACCTTTGGGCGCTTTGGGATACTACTCAAATGTATATAATGCTAGTCACTCGGTAGGGGAAGCGATGCGTTCCGGCAAACCACTTCTTTCATACGAACAGAAAAAATGTGATGGTTCAGTGGGTTAATGCACCTGCTGGAACTCTTCTATGTATAAACAAGGACAGTTGCAGAATGCGGCTGTTTATGGTGTTGGGTGGAAAAGAGGGAGAGGAAGCTTAACGTAGGTTTTACTGAAGAAAAAAAGTGGTTTCAGACACAAATTGTCAGGACCTATTTGCTTTTCAAAACACAAAACACAGATATTTTAAGACTAGCAGAGTGTTTTAATGTCCCTTAAATCGTGTACGTCTTTCATGAGAAAAAAAATCGAAATAGTTACTGTACATTGTTTTGTTGCCAGAGGCTGCATGGACCATTCCATGTAATCCTCCCAAGCAAGGGGTATTTTTTAAAGAATACCCCATTACGTCGGACCATGAGGGGATGGCCATGACATAATGGGAAGATGATAAATATAGCCGAAAGCCCATTTCTCGCGCAGAAAACGTAATGATTAATGCTGGTGTGATCTGCATTATTTACGACTTAATAATAGGCCTATACACACAACAAATTGCCGACGAAGGCGAGGGTCTCCCACCCGTGCACCGCTCTGTCTTTTTTCTGTGCTCCCCCCCTGTTCTTTCCGCGGACCCGCAGTGTGGCGCCTGCCCCTCGCTGTTTGATATTTAACAATCTAGGCAACCAAAAGAGACAATCAAAGAAGAAGTTTTTTTTATAAATTTTTTGTGGAAGGAAATTAAGCTACAAAAAGTTATAAAGTGAACAATTTATTCAGGATAAAACAGAACAGTTTCACATTTACAAATTTAATATATATGTTAAAAAAGTATAGTTAAACAAACTAGACTTAAAACAACAATGTATAGATCACAGGGCATAAATCACAATACAAATGGAGACATATATAAAATTGGAAAACAGTAGGAGTGGCAGATTGGTACTCTATGCGCGTTTCGGCGACCAGCGCCTTCTTCTGGAGTAGCCACAAAGAGTTTAAAAATTGTTCTTAGTGATGAGTGGAAAATACTTTTCTTTCTTAATTTCTTTAACGAACGTCCTCACTGTCTTGTAGCAAGGGTATGATGTGTAGATATAGCGTGTAAGGCTCAATGGCGACCTCTGTATAAAACAAAGGTAAATAACTGATCCCGCCAGCCGGAACCTCTTGTTCACTCAAGTAAAGGGTGTACTTGGCTACTTAATAGATAACGAGATCCTCCTGATGTAGAGATATTTGATAGAGCGAAACCCCTCTAATAAGGTGGTTCCACTTCCAATTGAAATGATTAATAAAGGGTTAAAATAACTCCCTGTCCAAATTGATTCAACAGGGCTCCCTACTTCCGGCGGCGGGACTCGAGGTTTGTGCGAGCGTGCACAAGCAGAAAGGCCTGCCCCTCGCTGCTCATGTTCCTGTCACTGAGGATGCAGCTGCTCGTGCCGCTTTGCCATGCTGCAATCATGGGGCTATCATGCTGAACTCCCCAGGAGGTGTACCGGTCCTGTGGTTCAGCCGGCCCCACCCCCAAGCGGCAGCCACGTTAATCCTGGGAGGCAGCAGGCGTGGGTTTGATCTTCACCTGGGTGAGTTCTTACAGTGCTGTGCTGCCCCCTACAGGGACTTTCTAACATGAGGACTTACCTTGCCACCAGTGTGAATTTGAACTGCCATGGCATGATCTGACCAACCCCCTGCTTGGCTGCCCAGGAAGGTTCATATGTGCACCCACATTCTGCCTGTCACTTACATTAGCGCGTCCGACGTCATGCCTTTCATGGTTCTGGCACAAGGGTCCCTCTGCTGGTGTGTCCTGGAATAATCTGCTGAGGTTCCTGTGCGCCTGGGTCTGCTTGGAGGCATCTCTCCTGCATTGTGCGTGCCTGGTTGTCTGCACCTCTGGCTGCCATGGCCTCAATACCAGCCTACGAGCCGTTTGCGGTGGATGGTCCCCCATCCGTTCAAACGGCATGTTGGGTGGAGCAGCTAGCAACCTACTTTGCTGCAGTGGTGCTAGACCCAGATAGACGATGCTCTATGTTGCTGCATTTGGGGGGTGCTGCTATTCACAAACTTGGTAAATCTGTGGTGGAAAATGGACCAGCCTACACATACGCTACTCTGAAGAAGGCACTCACTGCGCATTTTGAGCCCCTTGCAAATCCTGACTATGAACGGTTCCTGTTACCAGGGCCGGACTGGGAACAAAAACCGGCCCTGGCAAAGTGCTCGGCCGGCCCCCCCTCCCCACTCGGGGGGGTTGGAGAGGTGCCGCAGAGCGCTTTGCCAGGGCCGGTTTTCTGCCAATTTTGTTGCAGGGCCGATTTTGCAGCTATGCTGCAAAAACGGCTCTGTAACAAAATCGGCCCCCAGGGGCTTAAATCCGGCCCCCACCCTTGCGGCGCACCGAGGCCAGCCGGTCACCAGAGGAATCAGTTGTCGCTTTTTACACTCGCTTACGAGATCTTGCCAGCACTTGTACCCTACCGGACCCTGCTGACAAGATTCAAGCCCAATTCATACAAGCGTGCGCCTCAGTGAAGCTGAGGGAGAACATTCTGCTGGTCCCTGGAATATCCATGGCTGACCTGCTCACTATGGGATGCTCAAAAGAACTGAAAAAAGACATGCTAAGCGGAGGCAGTTTCAAGTTGGTGACTGGGTGGCTGTAAAGAATTGGAGTCCTGGGATTAAGCTCCTCTTACCCTTTGAGGTAGATCCCTGGAGGGTGAGTGCTGTGAAAGGAACAATGATCACTGCCCGGAAAGGTCGTGAGACCAACACAAGGAATGTGTTGCTCTCCAAGAGGTATCAACAGTCAAGTACTGATTATGGTCACAATGGTGAGATCCCTTTGGAACCTGATCTAGAAGGCGAGGATGATAGCATGAACGTGTCGCAAAGGGGTGGCTGTGCAACGACAGTAGTTCAGTCAAACGGGTCTGATGCTCCTCTACCTATTGCAGACCCACCAAAGTCCGGAGACACATTCCAAGGGACTAATGAAGAGAATGGTCTGGGGGAATGTTCTCCTGTACTTCCAGATGTGATGGAGGGTGTGGGTCCTGGGTATAGCCAGATCTCACTTGAGGGCTCGCCCTGCTGTTTCCACAAGCTTGAAAGATTTCATTCTGACATAAGAGGATGTTTTTGTCGTAGTGTGGCACATGTCATTTGGTGTGCCTCATTCTTTGATGTGGTGTTCTTCGCTGAGTGTAACAGGACTGCAGCATAGGTTTGGGCCTGTTTAAGTATTCTGCTCTACTGCAGAGTTGGAACATTATGTTCTCAATTACTGAGCCTTTTATTTTATTTGTGTTTGTGTGGGTTAAGGAGGAATGTTATGTTTCCAGAGGCTGCAAATTTGTGTTTGTGTCGGTTAAGGAGGAATGTTATGTTTCTGGAGGGTGCATGGACCATTCCATGCAGACCTCCTAAGCAAGGGCTGTTTTGAAAGAATACCCCATTATGTCGGACCATGATGGGATGGAACGACCTTCCGCAGTCACTCAACCATCGGAGAGGATTTTCTGAAAAAAATTAAAAACATGACTCTTCCACATATAGTGCCTCTGGGCTGTTTGGGTACATCGTAGGATACCTTATCGTTGATGGGTGACTAGCTGCAGCGCAGGGACATACTAGGTAGTATAACCAGGCACTTTAAAAACTCATTTATTATTATTATTATTATTATTATTATTATTATTATTATTATTATTATTGCCATGATGTAACAGGAAGATAATAAATAGCCTGAGAGCCCACTTCTCACAGTAGAAAACTTAATGAATAATGCTGATGTGGTCTGCAATATTTACGGCTTAATAGTCCAAGACACACAACATGCATCTCAAGATAACTAGCGTCGGACAACTAAATGAGAGCTATAACTCAGTGGGTTTACGCACTGCCGCGTGTAACCGTGTGTTCATTGAATTAGTTGATTTACATAGCGCTAGGCTGCTTGCAGCTTCTGGGCGCATTGAGCAGGCAGGAGGGCAGTTCTGCATGAAGACAGGTACATATTCTTGCTGACTGAGTGGTGCCTTCTGCTGGAATGGCACTCGCTGTTGCTTACCAAGCCCCGGAAATTGGACCAGCAGAAGAAAGGCTGGTATTCAAATGCTTGATCTCTCAGGTAGGCTTTGCTGGTGGAAATTCTAGCCGACCAGTTACAATGGATTCAGTTGCTGGCTTTAGGATGCTCGGGGCAGGCACTCAACTGCTATGAATTAATTCCAATTGATCTCAGTTGCATCCTGGAATTCGTTTTTGGTGACTGACGAGGATATGGTCAAATGCACCTCGAACTGCTACATACAGCTTGGGTCAGCAGAAACCACATGCTAGTTGTCCTGTCGAATTTCCTCCAGGAATGCATTTTTATTAAACAAACGAAATATTAGCAGCACTGCAGTGGCCCGGGATCCTTTGAGAATGGCCTGTTGATGGACTAGACAAATGAGTTAGCGTGGTGTCTTGACGCACCTGCTGACAACTCATTGTGGCACTTGCGGATCACATATTTCACCCATGGCGAGGTTGCTCACCCTTATATCCTTATTAGGGCTTTACTTAGTAATTGGGCAGTAGTAATAACAGTTGCTCATGATGCCACTAAACCATAAGAATGTTCTAGCGCGTGAAATAAAGACAAGCATTGGCAAATTAAATGAGTCTCGCCCGCACAAGATCTATTGACTATATAAATGCTGGAAATAAAAGCAGAGTTACGTCTAACTAGTTTCTGTTGCGTTTGGTTTTATTTTCATGGCTTAGCAGGGCAACAAAGGCTGATGGCGCTGGTCCGCTGTCTGCAAGTGTCCCCATTGGGCCACACATTGCCTGCTGAGCTGCGAGACAGACCAGACATTAAAGCATGGCCCCCCCCCACCAACTCCCCATTTCCACACACTCCTCCTTTTTTGTTTATGTTGAGGTTTTTCCTAAAATCTGAACCCACTCCTAGCGCCTGCTAGTATTTTTTGGATACCTCACGAGAGTCAATTACTGAACTGCGGTTAATTTGAGAATTCGCAGTGCGTAGTTTTTGAAAATGATGCAGCTTAACCTGAGACCCTGCAATATTCTCTGCAGTTTTGTTGGACTTTGACGTCACAGTGACAGTGCTATATCTGAGTAGTGGCAGGCCTGTGAATTTGTATTCTGGCCTTTTGCGGGCGTGGTTTCTGATAAGTAAATTCTCTCAATGCTTGCGACAACTTTGCTCTGATTTAAATTCTGTTAGGAGTTGGAGTGACAGATGTAACCATTTCTAATTACTCCCATGTAGTTTTTTGGTTCAAAATGGCCTTTTGGGCACTGTGTTAAACTATGTTTAAAGTGCTGTGAGCTCCCGTTGTTGTAGAACACCTTTTAAGGCCTGTCAGTGGTGTAAGGTCACAGCATGGCCTGCGAGTAAGGTTAACAGAGTGGGCTATGTCACCAAGGACATGATAATCCAGTCCTGGATTTTTATTTTACATCACAAAACATTCTGGGAGATGTACTGCAAGTGATCCAATGGAAATCAAACTTGATATCTTGGTTGGAGTAATTAGAACCGTAATTAGAATGGTATAAAAACAGGAATAAGAAGCAAAAGCTTTTAAATTATGTAGGTGTCCACTTCAAGATACATTGTACATTGCACTTTTATTTGTGATGTTAAAACCAATATTTTAGAGGAATATATTTTTTTAATAAATTATGCTCTTACCTTATTGTGCAAACCCCCCCAAAAAACAATAGAGGGACAGAATGCTGAACAATGGCAAACATTTACCCCAGTACAGACATCTGTGCCTAAATCCATTGTAGCTTTGCTCCCCATGCCATTCCAGTTCACCCAACCATATGCAAATCAGTCTTGACCCTGCTCCTCATGGGAACAGTCCAGCCCGAACTGCTAGGTCCTCCCTGGACCAGAAACAAGCATCCTAGGTCTGGTTTTGGGCATCATCCCTTATCAGCCAGGCTAGCTTGAGTCCAGTGAAATGGAGAGCACAAGACCCATGTCTGGCCATGCCTCTCCCACTCGAGGTGACAAATGCTAAAAAACAATTGATAGACAGATTGCTGAACAATGTTAAACATTCACCCCAGTACAGAGATCTGGGTCTAAAGCCATCATTTTTTTGCACCTCGTGTCATTCCAGATTAAACCCAACTGTATGCAAATCAGTCTTGTCCCTGCTCCATGGGAACAGGCCAGCCCAAACTGCCAGGGTTTGTCACCCTGGATGTAAAACAAGCATCTTGGGACCGGTAACGGGGTATCACTACTCATCAATCAGGCTAGCTTGACTCCATTGGTATGGGGAGCACAGGGCAAAAGAGAACCCAAAAAGCACAGGCTATTGATTATTGCAATATGTTTTCGCCTTGACATCTAAGGAACATATTTTATTGTGACTTACTTTAAGAGGCTTTGGGTCAGCCTTCTTCAGCCAATTGTTGCTTTTGATGCTGACACTTCAGCCATTGGCTCCAGACATTGTCAATCAGATATTGGAGTTGTTGGATCTGCCTGAGCAGTATTTTAGTGCATTAAATAATATTTTATCTTAAATTGGCAGTGAGCAGCCCAGTAGCACTGGGAAGCGAGCATTAGCAAAAGCATTTGAAACATGGGTGCTGAGAAAATAAGGGAACCTTTTTTTTCTATAGTACTTATTGGATGCTGTTGCATGTGCTTGTTTCCTAGACCTGCCGGACCAACAGGAAATAGCAAAGTCAATGGGTTGGACATTTGTACCGAGTGGGGAAGCCCAATCCCCACACCACACAAGTGTCAGACTTTTTGCTATGCGAATGTTATTGCTTTTGGTTTGCTCTGATCCCCCTCTATAGCATCAAAATATGTTACACTACCTAGACCTACTTTAGACTATTAATCTTTTACAAAGTAATGTGTATACTTACAAGTTATCATTTTCAGTGAGTGTCTGTAGATGACGAAAATGATGTAATGTAATGAATCCCTACATACCCAGGTAAGCATTCTGGGAGGGGAGAAAGATTTTTAGGGATAAAGGATACTGATAAATGACTCTTAAGTTACTTACACAAAAGTATCCTATAACAATTAGTCCTGGGCAACAGTCCTCAAAAAAATAAATCTAAAGGGTTTCTTTAGGGCTCTCACCCATCCTACTAGTGTCTTGCTTAATCATTGGGTGCCCTCCTGTTCCCTATAAACCAGGATAAGCTCAACCATATTCCAGGGAGAACATTGGATATTTTTTCCAAGGGGGTCCAAAAGTGTAGATAGAATTGCCTAAAGTTTACCGAAGTTTCCTCTTATTGGTTGTGCCTTTGGTACGGTTAAGAAATCGGAAGGAGGGTGTTCAAAAATGGTTTAATGTCCTTATACCCCAATTTTTTATTCACCTATTTCAGCCCTGTTTTTTAGGCTACTACAGGTCCTTGACCTTTATCTGGACTAAGGGCCCGATTTATATTTTGTCAGACAGAGTAATCTCCTTTGGCCTCGCAGAGGACTTAACATCCGCCAGGCTGACATTACTCCACCCGCCAATTTTAGAAATGATCGCAGTGACAGAGTTCATTTTTGAAGCATTGGCAGGAACCACCATCACAGCAGTTCCTGTCAATGCTGTTTACAGTTTGGTGCAGGACACAGTCAACATGACTGTGTCCTGCCCTGCCCTGCAACAAACTGGTTTATTTGTTATTAAAAAAGTTTTTTGAAAAATAAGTGGGTTTTTCTGTTTGAAAATAAAAAATAAAATACTCCTCTTGCCATGGTAGTCATTTCTCATGGTGACGGTAGCATTTACCAGTTGTCACTGCCCCTTACCACAAGAATTTTCCAAGCTGTGACAGGCAGTGAAAATTAACCTCTAATTCTGCCCATTTACATTAAGTGGGTGGAATTAGTGGTCTACCTCTGATGGCCCCTACTCCGTAGTGTCGTCAGAGGGGTTTAATCACGGCGGATACAGAGTAGTCTCTGCCGTGATTCAACCTATGGTTCCACCACATCTAAATCAGATGGGTGGGTCAATATCTTGGCGGTATGTATACTCCATCGCCATATCAACAGAGTATGCATAACGCCCAGATATAAATTAGGCCCTAAATCTGCATTGCCCTGTGCTCAAATTTCTTTGTTTTTTTGTTCTGGTTCTTGCTCTTCCTCTGCACTCTAAGGTCTAATTCACACTGTGAACAACACATAACATGCAATGCAATCATTCTAGAAACAGGCCTACTTGCCTGTTTTCTGGTTGGAGTGCATATATAAATGCCTGTTATCATCACATTCATTGCGGACCCAAAAAAGCCAAGGTAGATGAGTTCATTATTTCATGGCTTTTCTGTACAAGCATGTGTCACATCAATAGTACTGACACTGCATGCATAGGAACACACTTTTATGCTTATAAATACAATAGTGATTTTTTGTAATCCAGCTTTGCATTCAGTACGATATATAGACCAACAGACATCACGCTGTTGTGAATATATCACGAGTTGCACTGCACACTCCATAAAATAACTGCACTTGTGAGAGGTGAGGATGCACATTAGTATGAGCATACTATTACTCCATTTCCCTACCCTTAGCTGTGCCCATTCACCCCTCATACGGACAGGAAGTGGCATGTCCCTGTAGTAAAAATCTCACATCAAAGGAAAAATGCCACGTGTTATACCTAGTGTTCGACTGCACTGCACTGCCTGTGCTGGTGCTTGGCTTTGATAGTTCACTTTTTTTAAGCATTTCTCCTGCTCTGTATCTCCCATCAAGTGTTGTTGGAGACAGGGCTGCACTCTGCGGTGTGTCTCACCTTTTGTGCATCACACATGGGGTCAGGTGATTGGGAGGCATCATGGAAGTAGTGGTTTTGTTTCCTCCCATCGTCGTGCCTCATTCTCCCACTTTGTTCGTTGTTGAAGTTGTATCCTCTTGGAGGGGTGCCCAATATGCTTTTGATGAGTTTGCTGAGTTTTCCACTAATTTCTCATGAATTATTATCTTCTTATATTCCCCTATCAGTTCCCTACAAACAGATTGGTTGGGAGTTTTTATATTCTATATTACTGATGTGTTTATTGAAATATTCCCACTCCTGGTTGGGATCAGATCTCATCTTCATCCTCATACTACCTCCTTACTACCTTTACCATTCAAATGCTTTCATCCTCATGTTCCATCTTATATTTTTCCTTCCTTAACCACTCCTCTTAATCTTGCCCTTTATCTCTCTCTCTTAATAAATCCTACCTGCCCCAGTAATATGCCTTCCTGTCCTATTATCGCTACTCTTCCCCATCTCTCCCATTCGTCTCCCTTTCCTCTTGCACATAAACATAAATACCTTCTCTATCTCCTCCTCCCTTCATCTCCAACCATTTCACAGTTTTTCCTGACCCCAGACCTCATCTTCGTACTTCTTATTTAACTCCTTCTTACTAACCTCTATCTGAAATCTTACTTCTCTCTGTCCAGTTCCACACATTTGCTTTCCTCTCTTCCTTCCACTCTTTCCCTTTCTTGCCCACTGATCCCTTACTATCAATTCTTCACCTTACCCTGAGGCCTCCATCTACCTTCTTCCCCTTCCTTCTAGTTTGTACCTCTAACCATCACCGCACTCCAGCTTCTTTCCCTTCTTCTGTTCATCCCTGCAAATCTCTCAACGGTATGTCCACTTCAACTTTTGCCTAATTTCTCCTTTATTCTCTCCTTCCTATGTTCAATTAATCCCTTTCATTTTACATACTTTTCTACTCCCTCCTTCTCACTTGCTTTCCATTGAGCTCTTTTCCTCCATCACAATTGATTTTCCCTTCCTCTCTCCATCTTTATTTTTCTATCCCAATTTATTTTGTTCTCATTCTATTACCCCCTGCTTCTTTATATCTTTTCTACTTTCTACTAACCCCTTTCTCTCCATCTGTCTTCTGTGAGATTTCTCTTTTCCTCCCTTATCCCTCCCATTTTGTTTATATGTTGTATCCTCCCCCTTCTGTGCCTCTCTCTTCCTGCCCCTCTCCCTCCTTTTTTCCTCAAAGCCAATACACTTCCCTTTTTTACACAACCTTCTTCTCTATTCATTTCGCTATTTGCCTATTCTGTTTCAGACCTTTCTTCATACAGGCTGTCAGGCTTAGTCCTCCATCCTTCATTTATATGACGTCAACTTCCTCTCCTTTCCGCATTCCCGCCCTACCTTTAGTCTTTCCTCTTCAACTTCCATCATTAAGTTCCTCTTCATATCTCCCCCATGGCTCCCCTCCTCCTTGCCATATGCTTTTCTCCTCCTCATTCCATGTCCCTCTTGAACATTTTCTCTCTACATGACTTCTCGCACATTCTAATTTATCGTACATCCCACTTACATCCTTTCAGAATATCCTTTGCCTTACTCCCTCTTTCTTTTCCTCTTTCTCCTTCTTTCCATTTCCACAATATTCTTTTCCCTCCCTCATTTTCTACTCTCTGCCTCCTTCCTGTGGAGTGCTAGGACGGGGCCTAGCACGTGGGACACGGCTACGAATGAGGACACAGGTGACACAGGTTAGTGGGTGCTGGGAAAGACCTCGAGCGGTCTTCCGCATCTTTATTTATACCCCGGAGCGAGCCCGCCCCGGGGGTGTGGGGATGCGTGAGGGAAATGGATACAAATTATTGATGAGCCCGGGTGGCTCTATACACTTCCCTCACCTCCTCCACATCTTCCTCTCACCTCTTTTTCCAATCGGTTAGTTCCCTCTATTTCAACTCATCTAATACTTTTGCCGTCCCACCATACAACCAGTTCTCGCGCCCTCACTAATAACTAAAAAGAAAGACAGCCAATTCACTTGTAATGTGAATGTAATGTAACATTTTGCAGACTATTACTAAATGCTTAGTTTTTATTTCTACTACTTGACCTTAGTTAAGAAATGTTTGCCTTTTTTATTTGACCTGATGATACTCTTGATTGGATTGAATCAAGTATTTATTAATAATAGCAAAAAGTGTAACCATTTTTGACTAGAACAACTTGCAAACCTCAAAATATCCTCAATTCTGTGTTTTCAGCAACGTGCCCCAGAAACATCACACATTGTGGCTTTTAGTCGTAGCTCATAGATGTCGAGAGTTCAGTCTATTGCTATAAAGAGACCAACGAGGCAGTGTTTGTAGCTCATGGCTCAACAAACAGATGAAACTGGTGTGATTGTGGCATTTCTTATCCATTCAAAATCAGACTGCCCTTCAAATGTAACCACCTATTTTTCTGTGTATGACTATATGGTTTTATGGCAGAACCATGCATGCCTTTACCACGCATGCCTTTCCAACGAGGGCAATACAATGAACGCGTCATTACTACGTGTTCGTTTAGCACTCAAGTTGTTACAACGACTTGCCTTAGGGATGCCCTGGACTTTGGACTAATATAATTTACTAGTCCAACTGCAGTTTGTGTAACATTAGCGAAGGTGTTGGATTTATGTCCAAAAATGCGTTCCCTAAAGCAAGTCATTGTAACAACTCGCATGTTAAAGGAAACACGTGGTAATGATGCGTTTGTTGTAGTCCTTGCATTGTAAAGGCACTGCGTGGTTCTGACTGCATGGTATAGGGTGTTTTCCTGCGTGCCTAGGGCAAAAGATTTGGATAACATAAAAATAAAGTATTACAGTTAACTGCAGCCCTGCATGGAAGTAACTTGTTTCTGCCAAAGTTCTACCTTAGGAAATTACCAAATGTGTTTGCTTATACTAGAAAATGAAACCCTTTTTCAATGTTAATGCATCAGTGTAGCCTTTTCATAAGTAAATAAACAACCTCGCTGAAACACATTTTTCTTTTTAGCTCTGGTAAAATTTTAAATAACCTTCAACCTAGCTCAAACTGAAGTATCCAAGCATGAGCAAAATTAAGTGAAGCCTCTACACCTGGCTGTCATCGGGCTTCTATAATAGCACTCAGAGGAGAGACAAAGGGGGCAGAATCTTTCTAGAAGATTCCTTCTCCTTAACAACAGAAACTGCTGACTCACCTCCCCTTCCCCAGTGTAAAGCAAATGGCATTATTTAGGAAGAGATAATTATCAGACAGTTGCTAACAGGTCACAGCTGAATAACTAAGGCAGCACTGTCTCTCTCCTCTCACACTTCACTGTCTTCAGTGATAGAGCAGGAAACTTTAGCTTAAAATAAGTGCCATATTTACACTAGACATTAACACAAACATGCTTAAAAGAATGACAAGTAGGAAAAAGTGCCTTTTCTTAAATGTTCAAAATTAACGTAGCATGATTTTTTGTAGTAAGCTATCATTTTTATTGTAATTACATTACTAGGTCAGACTAGACCTCATTCATCTTTCTATATTTCAGTTAATTTTCTTCTTTAATAAATAAATGCATTTAGGAAATGCTAAACTTAGCAATATTATTTGATAAATGATTCACACATGACTTATTTAATCATGTCATCTCAGTAGAATGTCCTGACTTTAAAATGCATTTCTTCTTTTCCTAAGCTACATGTTCTGTCATATTTATGGCCTTATTGTGAGTTTGGTGGTGGGGGAGCGGGACCCGCCCTGCTCCCGCACTGCCAAACCCGTGTGGGAACCGCCCGCAAGATCAAGAGTTTTCTCCTGGTCTGGTGGGTGGTTCTTTGGCATTCCCAGAGCAGTGCCTATGAAATAATAGGTAAATCAGTGGGAACGTCAAAGGCAATACCTGCACAGCGTGGACTGCTGCATCCATGCCGTGCAGGTACTGGGGTGCATGCAGACACCCCCAGTGTGCATGCACATGGTGTGAGGTACCAGGGGGCCCTACAGGGCCCCCTTTGTTTCCTCTCTACCATGGTTTTCATGGCGGGCTCACCGCCATGAAAATCGTAGTGGGGAGGAAGCTCGTAATGTGCTTAGCGGGACCGCAGCAGTCCCGCAAAGCATATTATGGCCTCAGGGCCGCCGCACAGCTGCTAGGGAACAGCGGTTCTCTGGTGGTTGCAGCAGTCCCAGGGTGGCCCCTGCCACCCTAGTCATAATAGGGCTGTCAGGAGCCCGCCACCATGAGTATGGCAGTCCGTGGACCACCAGACTCATAATAAGGACCTTAGTTAGTTTCTAGGTGCCACATGTTCACAGTGCTGAATACTGAATAGTGTATTATAACAATAATGCTCACATGAAGACGTGAATCTCCTGACTTAATATCGTAGGTTACAACTAGAATGTTTCTGTCTTTAGAATAGTTAATTGTTACGCAGTAGAATACTGAATAGCTAATAGTTTAGACTATATGGTTCTTGTGAGAACTCAGAGTGAAGCTAACGCACACAAATGTTTAGCAATGAAGCTGACACTTAATAGATAGCAACTTGCAGATTTTGCACATTTACTTTGCAAATGAAGAAAGAAGCAGCAAACCATCTGACTATCCTTCCTCATTGGCTTAAGTTGACCTAAAACCAGCATGGATTGTCTTTGTGTTTTTGTGTGTATAATATAGGCGTTTCTAGTTAGAATTAGCGTGTGCTGCCCAGACAGGTCAAGACTATTCTTCTGTGACCATTTCTATTTCCCTGAGCACTTTTTACCCTATTTGCTGTGAGCTACTGTTGATAGTCATCTCTGTCATCTACTACTTTGTGGGTGTCTATTTTATGGCTACTGCTGTGGCTATTTTCGTAGCTTAATTTTGAACAGTTATTTCTGCAGCTGTTTGTTGATGCTTATTTGAGAGAAGAGACTTGGGTGAGTTTCTGGAACTCCTCTTTATGAGGAGTTCAGCTTTTATCTGATTCCATTTCAATACTCCTTTAAATCTTGCTTTTTTCCAAAAGGAACCTTTATGGGTTCCGGTACGTTAGAATCCGCTCAAAGGAGAATAGGGAAATTTCCGTTATAAAACAGGCTGAAAGTTCTTGATCGACTCTAACCATGATTTTCTTGATATTTATGTAAACACATTTATCTGATTTACTAATTTGAATAAAGAGACCAAAACAATATACTGAACTCTTATTGATAAATAAAGGTTTTCTAACCTAAACAAAACTCTCATAATTGATTGAACCAAATGACTAAATCGATGATGTCTATTGAGATGTTTTCATTTGATGCTACATTCTAAAACAGTGGCAAAGATCCATTGCAGAGAAGAAGATTTTAGTGCAAAGCTGCAGACCCCTATTGTAGGTTATGGGTTGAACTGATTACATTAAAGAAAAACATTTCTATGCCAGCATCAGCTACACCCTCTAGATCAGAAATGCAAGTAATACACTTTAACTGTATATAGAGGTTGTACCTCAACTTTCATCTTGTGCTATGTTTTACCATTGGTAGCCATAATGAAATCCACTGGCCTCTGCAGTCATACACTCACTAACATTATAGAATTCTACTACTAGTCATCATTCACACAATACACACTCAACTTGCACACAGGGATGTCTGTTCAGGACCTTGGCATTACATTCAAGTTTATCTTTAAATGCCTGGGGTCTGTGGCATCACAGTTATCCATAAACAGAACAAATGTCTGGTCAGTTCTATCAATCATAAAATGGTACACTGCTGCAAGGACTTAATGTAAATGACACAGAACAGAAGTCCCATGTCTACTAGAGAGCACACTTAGGGAGCCCCTCGAGCCCACATAGCTATGCTGTGGATGTGAGGCCTATGATGGAAAACCATGGTGAAAATCAAGCCCGCATGCATGATTATCAATGTGTTAGCCAAACACATCAACAAACTAGATAAATTACAACTGGGATAACTCAGGCTAGAGAAGCAAACTAGGCCCGGTTGACATTTTAACTACACCAGAGAAATCAAATTTTTCTTGTGACGTGAAATTACCAAAAATTAAGCGATTATGCCTGTTCACATAATTTAGAGTAATTTGGCACAACAATGTCTTCCTGAGAACCCAAGAAAATAGCTCAAGTGCCTGCTGGCTACTGCGGCTACTGCTGTTCCTGTTCTATTGCATTTACCACAGTTTTTTGGGCACAAAATGCATCCTTGCGTTCATTTTGGATGTAAGCATGCATTTTTGCGCTAAGAAAATAGCACTAAATGAAGGGTTACATTCATCCCTAAATTCCATGTAATCATGTGATAAGGATGAAAAACCCTGAGGCAAGAGAGATTACAACAAATCATGCATAATTATGCATACTGATACTACAGCAAATTATAGGATATATGCCTACCCATAGTGCAAAAATGTTATGCCATTCATGGAATATTCCCATTCCAACATGAGGCCATGCAACTGAGTCTTTATGGGGTGCCAATAATTAAAAGGAGGCGGCAAAGGTAGGATGAGTACGACGACGCTTAGTCCTAACAGATAGGTGCTATTTGGTATAGACCTTGACTAGCTCATGTCCAATCCACTTCTTTCATTGTAAAATAAAATCTGTACTCCCCTTTCAACAAAGGATATCCTATAATACCTCTCAACCCGTTTTATAAACTTTAAAGTCAATTATATGTGTAATAGAAAATGTTGCACTGTCATTTCGGATCCAATACACTTCGAAGGAACTAAGAGTCCTTTTTGGGTAGCTTTTTCAAACTATAGCTACTAACTACAAAAAAGCTAAAAAGAACTATGCTGTGATTTATTAAAAGAATGCCATGGAAACAGGTTCCTCTTCTCTACAGTAATGTACACTAGCAGATTGTGCACATATGTAACAACCCACATAGTTTACGATTAGCTTGATATAATAAGAAGACATTCCTTCTACCCAGCAGTCATGGAATCTAAAATCCAATGAATGTAGTCAGATGCCACATGTGGTGTGATATAATCACTGTTCTGAAAAACATGCTTGGGATTCTATTTACTTGTTCTACTTTTTCTCACAAGATTCCAGTTCCAAGGATGATGATGTATCTGTAACAAATTGACTTTTTATCTTGTTGGATTGTGTACAAAAGTGTACAAAAAGGGATTATAGTCTTTAAATCATGGCTTATTCCATTCAACCATCATTAAAAAATAGGTGATTACTTTTTTTTATTCGTATTAGCTGTAAATGATCTCAAGTAAAATGTACTTTGATACACATGTCAGTTTCACAAAACTGTGCTTTTTCAATGGGTGTGATTCAAGTCTTGTGAAGGAAGCCCCAAAGCTAGAACAAGGCCTTCTTAGAAATGAAGTGGCATATTAGCAAGAACCTCGCTAAAATTATCGCCGATTTAGCGGCAGGAAACTGCCCTTAAAACGGCGATAATGGGCTTGCTACTATGCGTTATAGAATTCTAATAGAAGCCCAGGTTAGATGTGTAGGACATCTAACCCGGGCTTCTATTGGAATTATATAACGCATATTATCAAGCCCATTATCGCCGTTTTAGCAGCAGTTTCCTGCCGCTAAAAATGCGATAATTTTAATGAGGTTCTTGCTAATATGCCCCGTGGTTTTACAAATCTCAATGCAAGACTATACCGTACGGTGAGACCTTCTCATTTCTTACTTCACCCCCAAGTTACAGTAAGGGTGTGTTCTTTATTTCACACCTATATTTACAAATATCCATTGCTACTAAATATAGTTCTTAAAAAGGAAACATCTTTATATTTCCATTCAGGTGTCTAAAAGCAAATGTAATTACATTAATTTGTAGTATTGTCCATGGTCATTAATTAGTGGTTTCTCGGGCATGGCAGCTGCTACCCCTGACTTGCCCTTTGCGGCCTCTGGTATTGGCCTTGTTACTCCTGGTGCTAAGGGTTATGAAGGCAATGACAGGAGAAGAAGGGTGTGCCCCTGAGTATCAATTAAAGAATATCATGGACAGAATATCGAAATAAAATACTGATAGCTAAGTAACTAGTTACGTAGATGTGGAGTTAGGAATAGTAAATCTATACTTCCCCATCTGCACACACCTTTCGATATCTTGTCCCTCGACTCCCTGTCTTTGATGTTATTATTCCACAATATTGTTGGTGTCGATATTCAGGGGTATAATCGAGCAAAAGTAAACAGGGCTCCAAGACCCTACCAAATATTTGAAGTTTCACTGATTGCCCATATCCAAGCATTCCAGCAGTGATTAGGAGCTTGATGAGGCACAAAGGGAGGACAAGAGATCAACCCTATAATGTATTTGATGAGCAAAGGGTGATTGACATCGCCTCTGCTAAGTACAGCACATTGGAGAATCAGTACCCTAGATATTGAAAATGTGAAACTCGTTGCACTCGGATGTCAGCAAATACAAGACCAATCCAATTAGGTGGCTTCACTCCAAGACAGTGCACCCATGCCACCTAGAGTACACTTGAGGTTTCCTGACTTCAAGAGACTAGGCAAGGCAGCACCCGGTGACAACGCAGACGATACTAACTACCAGATTCTGTGCATATGAATATTCATGTGCTCTTGACAATGGGGTATTTTTCATTTTTCTATAGTGCTATCAGCAGATTGATGAGATATTACAACTACTATCAACAAAATTGCTCTACAGTTTAATTGCTAAATGGTCTCGGCGGGAGGTTCAGGATGGATTTAAGAAGGAAAATGAATGTTCCTGCTATTTTGTCTGGTGTCTCATCACTCTAGTTGTGCATATCCAAGGGAACAATGAGCCTCTGAGTAACATTTAACAACAAATGCAGTTTCCTCTTCACTTGATCATTTAAGCAGGGAATCTCTGAAGGTACGTTAATAGAGATCAGCATGTAAAAGATGAAAATAAGACAACTGTCTCCATTCAGGAACATTGTGATCATGGAACAGATCTGTTCTGATGCCTTTTCCTCACTGACTCAAATGTAGGAGCTGCATAATTAATGCTCTGAATATGAATGTGTGGGTCATTAATATGCTGGGCATACAAATAAGCATCGTAATTGCTTAAAGCCTAGCACATTTCTACAGACTTCTGCTGTTGCTTGGCATTCCTACATTATTTTTTGATCTTTGTTTTGGTTTTAACTTTAGTGATTGGTACACTGAGTTTCAATGTTCTTGTCAGTTTGCCTTTTTAGGACTCACCTACAAACTTCTTCAGCCATGGGTAAGACTAATTGTTTACACTATTTATAGAGTGGGCTGTGTGTCAGCCCCTTGCTTATTAGTTTGTCTTGCCCAGGAACATTATGGTCTCACGGTGGCTCTAAGTGCAAAGATGAGTATTGTATATACTCTTCTCCTATTGCGCAGAGCCAATGGTTCTACCGTTCAATTATTTCTGAAAATTGAACAGAGTCAAATCGTCTGTAAGACCCACCCATTTTTTCCTTCCACTTTCGTGGCTTAAGAGATGTATAAAAACACGAATTGCCACAGCCTGTATCTTTTGTGTTAGCTGCCAGCCTTTTTGCTTTGGAAAGGCTTGCTTTCAATAGGCAATGTTTTAATAAAGATTTATTGTTGGAGGGGCTGTTTGGACCTTGCTCATATATATCAGAAATGACTAATTGAAAAAATATTTCTTTGGTCTTGGAAAGAATGCACTGACCTAATAGTCTATGGCACTGAAAGGAACTACTTTTCATGTGGAAATGCACCTTGTGAAAGAGCAGAATTCCAATACAATGAAGCTAGTAAATGGCTGAGGTGTGCCGACCCATTGCCTCATATGCTGTAGTGGGCATACGAAACTTATGAACATATCAGTGGATAAAGATGGCTAATTGAAGCCCCTGTAAACATATTATATTTATAATTGTTATGTCATGTTAGTAAAGCATGTGAATACCTCTATGACAGCATGAAAAGCCAAGTTTTGAGTGTTGTTCCTGAAAAAGTAGAATTCAATGATGCTTTTCAATAGGAGTGGAAGTTGATTCCAGGTAGAAGGCACTAGGTAAGAGAAAGTTTGACTGCCTGACCAAGTTATTTTGATGAGAGGAACTGTCACTTTTGTAATCTCCCTTGATTTAGGAGGAGGGGAGAACAGAATGTAAAAAGGAACAGCGAAGTGCCCCGTCCACATAATAACAAAAGGAGGGATGATAGTTATGGATGGGTTATTAAAGAAGACAAAATCAAGCAGATGGTATACTTTCTGAGTGGGTAGAGTGGAAAGCAGAGCCAGCCCTAATGGAATGGCAGAGTCACAAAAGGTAGAATCATTTGCTTATTTCTTTCATCAAAGTGAATATTTTGATCTAGCAATGTAAAATGAGAAGATTTTAGGGGAAAAGAAGCTAACAAGTTTAGAGGGTGGATAGAGAAATGTATCTTTGGACCTGGAGTTCAATAGATATAGGCTCCTGTCAATGAGGTGCTGTCAATGAGGTGATGTGGGAAGATTCAAGACTGAGTAACTGCACATCACAGTTGTGGAAGCAAAATGTCTTGCTAACTCCAGGCCTAAAAAGCATGGCTGAGCTAATATGGTTCAGGGCCAATACCTATTGGTTTTGTTTGCTACATTTTTATCAGCAATTTCATTGGAAACTGAACTTATATCCTTTCTTGTAGTCTTGTGGTATATAAATAAATAATACCGGATCTATTTTTGACTGGACATAGTAATAACAGATAGCTCAATAAATAAGAGTCAAGATTCGAGGTAGTAGGAGTTTGCAGGTTTAATACAGCATAAGGACAGGAACAGGACAACCTGCACAGGAATAGGATGGCAGCGCTGCCGGGGGCAGGATCGGAATCGGCGTATAGGCGTAACATTTAATAACAGTGCACAAGTATATATACTAAAACAATTGCATTACAGTACATACGATAGGCGGAGCAGTGGGTGTGGTCAATAGCCGTCGCGAAAGATAAGGGTGAAAGTAGGTGTAACAGGAGGCGTGGACATAGACATGTGATGTAAACGTAACAGAATATGTCATAAATGGGGCGGAAACATGGAGGGGGCTACCTAAGGAGCCGGGACCTCTAACCTAGTGGTGCGCGCAAGCTGGCAGTGACGTGTTACTAGGAGAAGCTGGGGGCTATGACTTCTGCGCTAGGAGCAGAGACTGAAGTCTGGAGAGTCAGGGCGACATGTACCTAAACACTATCTAGTATCTGATGTTTAGAGAACATGTTGATATAAACTAAAAGTTATCGGGGTAAAGGCTAACAGACTCTAAGACTGGTGCATGCATTATTCTACATGTAGTGTGTGTTGAGGAATATTAAATGACCATTAATACAGTATTTCTCTTACATAGAGACGTAAAGGCTAGATGATGACTGAAACTATTGATGCGATTCAGTAGCTTAGGAATGCAGAGAAGGAGGGCTGGACTGATAACTAGAATCATAACATACTTTTGGCAGACTAGCAGGCAGAGCCAGGCTGGGCCGGGCACTGTGAGGCAGGAAGTAAGTGAAGGGTCAGGAATACAGGTGGGGGCTGTATCGCTCCTCAGCGAAGGCTCAGGAGACAGGAGCTGAATCTGGTGTCCGGGCCCTTTTGAGGCCTAGAAACGGGGACTTTTCAATGAAATAACGTGCACACTGAGAAACGTGGCAACGTAACTTTACATAGGCCTAATACTCGTAGCTTTCACGAGAACTGAAAACTGGCATACTAGAGATGGACACAACTGTAAGTGCGTCTTTAATCGAACATGGGGAATACATATGCATATTAATCATGCATATGCAACATAAGATGGGGAACACGTAGGGACACAGAACATGGCAAAATTTACTTTTCCACATTCCCTCCTTGTCACTACGTTTCCATCAGGAAACATCAATATTCATGATACCATCTATTATTTCATACAGTATCATTTGCTCGTCTCGAATTGTCTTGGAACGGGATTTAGGACGGAACTTGGGACTAGGAATACAAGAGGTAGCACAAATGCCGCAAATCGCAGGGCCACATTGTATACAGAGGCAGCAACTAAATATGATCGCTACTGCAATACCTAGAAAGGACAACACTTTCCATCCCCAGGCGGAAATTATATTCCAGAACCAACCGGACCATGTCCAGGTGCCTGGATTTTGGTGTAACAGATGGGCAATTTCATGGAGTCTGGTTATAGCTGAATAAACAGACGGCGCGTTATTAGGAATGAAAATGCAGCAACTAGATCCGATGACTCTACATGCCCCGCCCCTATCGGCCAGTATGACGTCAAGGACGAGACGATTCTGGAGCACGACAATTCTCATAAAGGATTGCTCTTCGGTTAAGTTACCTAGAGCAGAGGTAGTCTCAATCACTACTGCTTCAAGTGTTCTGGTTAATCTACGTATCAGTTTACTATTCACGACAGTACCTAAGTAGGGAAAGACACCTTTATTGATGTCTATGTATTGTTCTAGAGCAGTTTCAGTATAATCGACAATCGGGAGGTCTCTCTTGTGTCTAGTATGTACTAGGTGGGAGTTCCTATGATAGTCAGGTGGGGCTAGAAAAACTGGTGGCAGTAGGAAGGCAATGTAACAGGTTCCCTCCCAATCGAGGGGCAGACGAACATATGCGGTCTGACCACAAACAAAATAGAAATGACGTGAAGCTTTGAAAATAGATTTCCCACTGTCACTATACTTGACAATAGTAATACAATCACTATGTCCTACATGTACGGAACCATTCTTTCTGACACATAATTCACCTTTGACTGGTAGTACTGACATAGCAGGTAAGTCTGGAGTAGTATCAGACTGAACATTCAGGACCATGAAATTCGAAGAATAATTACCCAAATTATAAACTTCATTTTCTAGATCTAACCCTGTTCTGTGGGGAAGACCTTGCTTGTCTGGAAAACATGTACTGTTCAGAAAAGACATATCATTTGAGGATGACGTTTAACGTGGACCATGCTCCACATGAACCGTTATGTGAAAATGGATAAGGAAAAAGTGGCAGAACTCCCTTCGGTGTCTGGAAAGGGGGGAGTCGACCACACACCCAACAATTAGTGGCATTGCTGGTCTGGTGTGAATAATGTAACATGCGGATAAAGGAATTATTTCGCATAGCAAGACGATAAGATAGTTCATGAGGAGGCAGATCACTAAACGTATGCTCTACTGTAGTATTAGAAGACTTATTTACATGAGAAACTGGAAAATATAAATACAATGCATAACTTATGCAGGTAATCATAAGGCTGAGATATAACAGAAAACATAAAATAATAATGCAACTTTTAGAGTTCTCACTAACTCTCTCTCTATGGGGGTCTATTTTATACATGTCAGAAACCGGTCTAACCGTTTCACCTAGGGGAGGACTTAGACAATCAAACTGGCTGACTTATTTTACTAGACCTTAATTTTAACTTATACTCCTGCTGCGGAGTTTTCTCTAACAGGGAGGGTTTCGTATCAATGTCATTTGCGGGACAGTCCTTGAGAATAGTACTTTGGCAGTCTTTAAAATCCTCGGAAATGTTCTTGGAAACAGTCTTTAGTCCATAAAACTTCTTTACATGCGACAAATGTACCCAGCCCTTCCTGCCTTCCAGCTTGACGGCAGTACGGGTGGCCAGGAGAACTTGTTTGGGCTCCTTCCAGCGGGGCTCCAGCGGACTTGAACAATCAAAGTTCCTTACGAGAACCAGATTTCCGGGAACGATTTCATGCGGTGCCACCTCGGTATTGTCTGGAAATGCGGCGGCAACCTGTGAACGACAAGAGTGTAGGGCAGACATCAAGGAAGCTAGGTAATCTGTCAGCATATTACTTGAAACATCTGTAATACTTCGAGGTCTAGGTGTACCCCACATATTCGGGGGGCGGCCGAATACGACCTCGTACGGGGACAGACCTGATCTGGAATGTGCGACCATACGCATATAAAACAGAGCGACTGGCAGGGCTACTAGCCAGTCTACACCTTTTTCTTGACAGACTTTAGCAATGCGTATTTTCAGGGTCTGGTTATGTCTCTCTACTAGACCGGCTGCTTCAGGATGGCGTACACAATGGAACTTCCACTGGTACCCTAACAACAGGGAAACGTGTTTCATCAGTTCAGATGAGAATGGCTGGCCGTTATCAGAATATACGACCCTAGGGAGTCCGTAGCGGGGGAAGAATTCACGAACCAACTGCTTGGCAGTGGTCGCGGCTGTGTAATCTGGGACTGGATATGCTTCTGTCCACCTGGACAAAGCGCATACAACTACAAGGACATACTTGAAACCTCGACATCGCTCCATCTGAATATAATCCATCTGGAGGACCTCAAAAGGGTGGTCAGGGGGCTGAAATCCACCTTGTTCCACCGGGACACTTTTACCTGGATTAAACTGGCAACATATCATACAGGTACGGACTTTCTGCTTGGCTGCAGCTCGTAAATGCTTGTTAAACCAAATGTTCTGGATACTGTCTAACATAGCTTTTTCTCCTAAATGTGCTGGACTATGTGCGGTATTGATAATGACTTGAACCATTGAGTCGGGGAGCAACCATGTGGCTTTTCCCTTCGTCACCCATCCCTGATCTGTCTGGACCCCTCCTTGTTCAGACCATTTCTTGATTTCTTCGGGAGTAGCATGTGACTGGATATCTATGACATCTTGAGTAGGGTCCTTAACTGTCATACTAGTAGTTGGATCTGGAGTATGTGTCTGTGTCGGATTAACTGACATGTCTGGAATCTGTGCTGTAAGCTTGGCCGTGCGATCTGCTAGATCATTACCTTGGGAAACAGTGTCTGTAACTTTCGTATGTGCTTTGCATTTCATGATAGCAATAGATGTCGGTAAATGTATGTCATCTAACAGAGCTTGAATAAGGAGACCATGCTGAATCTTGGTTCCATGAGAAGTCATGAAACCTCTCTCCTGCCAGAGCACTCCAAAGTCGTGTACAACTCCGAATGCGTAGCGTGAATCTGTGTAAATATTAACTTTCAGGTTCTTGGCACGTATGCAGGCTTGGGTCAGAGCAACTAGCTCTGCTGCTTGAGCAGACAGGGTGTCAATACGGTGTGTTTCTATAACTTCAGTGTCAGTAGTCACTGCATACGCGGCTACTAGTTCTCCTGTACTTGTTCTCATACATGAACCATCCACATAAAGTGTCAGGTCAGGATCTGGTAATGGAATATCTGTCAGATCTTGTCTTGGCTTAGTCATAGTATTAACTACTTCCACACAGTCATGTGTGACAGGATTCGAATTAACTGACGGTAACAGTGTAGCAGGATTCAGAACGTTGCAGCGTCTGATTTCTATGTGTGGCTGGAACAGTGTCAGTTCATAACCTGTTAAACGTGCAATTGTCAAGTGCTGGGTCTGTGTTCGGTTTAAAAGAACTTCCACGGAGTGTGGAACTTGTACTGTCAAGGAATGTCCTAATACTATGGAATCACTTTGTCTGATAGCTAGTGCTGTGGCTGCAACTGACTTGAGGCACGCAGGCAGAGCCTGGGCTACTGGATCTAATGTGCTCGAAAAATAAGCACAGGGCTTGTATTGTCCTGCTTGATCTTGTGTAAGAACAGATAATGCTGTACCATCACGTTCTGTAACAAAAAGTGTAAAAGGCTTACTGTAGTTCGGTGTAGCTAGAACAGGAGCTTGGCATAAAGCTTTCTTTAACTCATTGAAACTAAGTGTATGTTCAGATGTCCAAGGGAGGACAGTCGATACGGCTGCCTCCTGTCTCGTTAACTGTATCAGTGGCTTGGCTAGAAATGCATACTTAGGAATCCATTGTCTGCAATAAGAAGTAAGGCCGATAAAAGCACGTACCTCCTTCTGGGTCCTGGGCTGAGGAAGATTCGCTATTAACTGGATACGGTCTGGTGTCAACTGCCTACCCCACTTGGACAGTAAGTGGCCTAAGTAGATCACTTGCTGGACACAGAATTGAAGCTTCGAAGGGGACACCTTGTGCCCCATCTCGGCTAGGAAATACAAGACTGTAAGTGATGCTCGCTCGCAAGCACGTTCAGAACGGGCTGTGATCAGTAGATCATCGACATACTGGAGCAGGGCAGTGTCAGTTGGCATGTGAATGTTGTCTAGTTGTCTCTTAAGTGCTTGACTATAAATACTAGGACTTTCTGTGAAACCTTGAGGAGCTCGTGTGAATTTATAGCTCCTTCCATTTAAACAAAATCCGAAAAGAAACTGGCTGTCTGGATGAATGGGGACACTGAAAAATGCGTTCTTGAGGTCAATTACGGTAAAGAATATTGCCTCAGAATCAATGGCTGTCAATAGGGAAGAGATATCAGGGACAACTGGGTACTGGGGAATAATACATTTATTGAGTTCTCGAAGGTCAATCACTAATCGATATACTGGGGGTGTATTTGGATCAGTACGTTTCATGACTGGAATGATCGGAGAATTACATACATTGGAGTCAGTTTCTACAACTACTCCTTGAGCCATGAGCTCGTCAATAATTTTGGATAAGGCTGCTACAGCCTCAGGTGGTAATCTGTACTGTCTGATTCGTGGTAACACTACACCTTGCTTGAGAGTCACACGATGGGGTGTGATTTGCATGAAGCCAACATCTGTTGGACCTTGCGCCCATAGATGCTGCGGAACATTAGACAATCTTGGATCAAAATCTCGTAATACATAGTGACCCTTGAAGTCACGTAAAAACAAACGTATTCCCTCGGGGGAACAACATATGACTGCACCTAATTCTTTCAGTGTCTTAATGCCTAACAAATTTTCTGGACATGATTTCGTAAGTAATAGATCAGTAGTGCGGGACAATGGACCTACTTCTAGAGTAACTGGCTCAGATATCTCGTTTACAATAGGCTTTCCTGAAAATCCAAGGGAAACATTTCTAGAGCCTGAGAGCGGAGCCCCCGGAACTTCGGCGTGACTTATAGTGGTCCTACTTGCCCCTGTATCAATCAGAAACTTTCTGTCTTTCCCTAGTACTTGACTATGAACATAGGGACCTTCTTGATCTACAGGAATCTCGATGAGAGGCAAGCCTACCTCCCTCTCTAGGCTGTTTCATGAGTACTGTTGGTACTCTGGATACTCTGTCTGAGCATACTGATACATTTGCTGTGTAACATGCTGTGTTGCAGCAATAGGCTGCGGTGCTGTAACTCTCTGTTGTGCATTCTGTGGCTGAGAAGTCTGTGAAACTTGTTCTTGTCTAGGCGGACGTGGTCTTTCTTTAGTTTTACCAGTGGCTATATTGTGTTTCAGAACTGCACACTCGTTTATAAAATGACCTGGCTGTTTACAATAATTGCATGTCCCTTTAACGGGAGCTGCAGGATGACTGGCTTGATTCGGACCCCTCTTCTGACTGTCTTGTGGAACAGATTGTGCAACTAGTACTTTCATTTTCGTGTCTTTCATACGTCTTTTCTCGTGTTCTTGCTCTTCTCTGATTCTATTCTGATGATACTGGAGCATCTGTAACATCTGGGACGGGGTACTAGCTTGCCATGTACTTTCTACTTTCAAAACTCGATTCTTAACTTGTGGACTTGAATTCTCGACTAGTTTAGTAACAAAAAGATGAGGGTATGACTCGCTACTCATCTTCAATCCACTGTTTATAATAAAACATTTTTCAAACCTAGAATAAAAATCACTAGTATCTTCGTCTTGTTTCTGTTTACAGGCTGAGATTGCATCCCAGTCTTCCTTTTTAGTGGCTAATAATCTGGGCAAAACTTGTATTAACAGTTCTGGTAATTCTTTACATTTCTCTCCAAGACCAGTACCTGGTACTCGTATCTTATCTTCAGCTTCTAGAACTGCCCAATCGATCTTTTTCTCTCCCACCTCCCATTCCTTTTCCTTGAGTTTTTCGTATATGCCCGCAGGCAACAGGACTTTTAACATTTTAATAATATCTGGATACGTATATTCTCCCATACGGAGCATGTCTTTTAATTCTCGGTGGAACCCTGCTGGATCTTTGTCATGACAAGGAATTAATTTCTTCATCTCTCAGTTCCATTTTTGTAATCGGGGTGTAAACAAATACTCGTTGCATTTCACCATCTGCTGTCCTGACTGGGTGTACTTCTCGTAACGGATTCTGTCTATCTATGTAAAACGGTTTACTTTCTGGAGGTGAGACATGAACAAAATGCGGGTTCAAAAACATACTATATTTGTGGCGCTGTTCTAGAATGACACTAATTAAATCGGTACCTAAACCTTTCCATCTATACTGGAGTAACTCGTTCAGGACATCATGTAACGGACCTGGATCAGAATGTTGACCCTTGAAGGACTGGACTTTTAACAGTACCAGCGGTGCCAGGGAACAACACCTATAACCTTCATGGGATACCTGTTTCGGCGCACAAACTACAGAGACACGGGACACTTCCTTCGGCGTCAAAGATCAGCGTTTATTACTGCAGGGAGGCAAAAGTCACAAGAAGTACAACAGTGTGTAGGTTCTGAGAGTCTGCTTCAAATTGTATACGTTGGTCGCTCTCTTTTATACAGAATGTTGCCATTGCATAACATGTGGACAAAAGATTACAATCCAGTTCCCACAGTAGACTTCAAAAGGGTCGCTTTCATGTGTTCAGAATCCCGGAACATAATTACAATAGCCATGCCGGTTCCCAACTGTAAAAGTACATCTTCCCACCATTAGGCACACCCATTAGAGTTTGTAAATGACAAAGAAGAAGAGACAAGAGCAGCTGCAAGGAAGTCAGACACGTGTAGAGAAAAGAGTGTGGGGGTAATATAGGAAGCATGATCGTAGGATCAAAGAGTTGGATCCCATCGCCTGCACGGCTGTCACAATAGGCCGGCACGACCAGATTACCCTCAAGCTGAGCCATCTGCCTTTGCTGTGTCATTCCTCCGGCCATAAAGACGCATGAAAGGAATATGCGTCTTCCGCAAGGCTTGGGAACTAGAGGGTCAAGGGGCGAACAGTTACCTGCTCGCTGACTACGTGAGGGCAAGAAACAAAATGGATGCCGTATCTAAAATGGAACCTAAGGGTTCAGACGAAGAACACGTAATATTAGACGAACCCTGGCAGGTAGTGTAGCGAAAATACACACACTTGCCGAACTCGTCATTTGCGGTTCATAGATACCAAACTCGTCTATATTCGGCATTGCCCAGAACATCGTAATAATTTTTACGGAACCTCAGACGGTCCTTTTGCCCTCATGTAGGCAAGCACTAGTCGGAATCATAATCGATTTCGATACTCATCAGATCACTCAGATGTTGTTGATACATTATTCTATCCTTCAATGCCTCTTTGGTGACAACAGGCTGTCTTATACACGTCGTAGCACAAAGGCCACATAAGGCAGGACCACATTGCACACAAAGACAACATGAGAACAGAAATGTCACAACAACCCCTATGATCATCAGAATCTTCCAACCCCAAGTCGATATCAGACCCCAAAACCATCCCAGAAGCGTCCAATTTCCTTCGTCCACGTGTATGGACTCCGAAATTTTGTGCAACTTAGAGATGGCCTGATAAACCGTTGGAGCGTTATCAGGTATGAATATACAGCAGCTCGAATGGATGACTTTACAAACCCCACCTCTATCTGCTAGAACGATATCTAGAACCATACGGTTCTGCAACGTCATCAGTCTATCCGCCTGGAGTTCGGCTGTCAAATTACCAAGGGCATTTGCAGTTATGTTGGTAGTTGATTCTACCACACGAGTTAACTGTCTCAGGTTCCTGCTATTAACCATCGGTCCCCAGAACGGTAGGAAACCCTTAAAGAAGTCTCCCGCTTCTTGTCCGGAAGTATCTTCTTTGCTAACTACACCTCTCACAATTCTATTTCTGTGGTAATCAGAGGCCACAGTGAAAGTCGGAGGCAAAAGATTTGCAATATAGCAGGTACCCGAGAAGTCATGATGTAACCACGTATAGGCTCGATCATAACATACAAAGTAGGTACCCTTGGCAGGCAGGAAGACAGGGGAGGAGAGTGTCGGTAAGACATATGTCTCGGTACAAGCACTCTCCCCAAACTGAGCTCTCGGATTTCGACCAAGACCTTTCAAGCAGAAATTACCAAGGTGAGGTACAATCCATATCGGTGGCGAGCTTTTAAGCTGCCTCTCACCCACTGATAAGCTGCACTCAGCTTCACTTAGTTCCTTATATGCTCGCACCTCTTCCTCTGGGATGAGCGATGCGTCAAAAATATCTCTATCTAAGTCTGCAATAGCTCTCGCCAGAGTCTTGTGGTACGGGCCAGGACCAGAGTTTGCTGAGCGTGGTTCTCGATGGGGATAGGAATCTAGTGCGCTACGGAACATAGTTTGTAATGCTCGAACTGACCCTTGTGCACTATAAGGCAGAACTAAGTACGGAATACCCTTATCCATGGTATGTGGCATTAATCCACACACCCAACAATTGGTAGTGTTTACCACTAACTGATGCTGATGCAGGAGTTGGATAAAAGAGTTGTTTCTGAATTCCGCACGTCTGACTTGTTCGTGTTGAGGCAGAGGATAAAAGGAATGTGGAGAGACAGTAGAAACGACATATTGATCATGAGATGGAAGAGTAGGTGTAGCAGAAGACAATAAGGACTGAGACCCATAATATATTCCTCCTACTAATAGCATAGATATGGTGAGAAACAGTATGATTACTTGTGAGAAAAACCATTTTGTATGACATATTTTTTGTAATGTAGATCTTTGCGCCAACATTTCTTCTCTTTTCAACAGCTCACTCAATGATGATTCCATCCCCTAACGACCGTCCGCGACGTTCTTGACGCACTTCGTTCTGAGTAGCGGTTATCAATTCCCAGGAGTTCCCAGAAATTGATAATAGAAACCAACCTTGTGTTGATAGCTGCTAAACAGAAGGAAGTACCCGCACGGCCTTACGGTCAACCTGGATGGTAGGTTCTAACTAAATAATGTTCTTGGCTGTACGGAAAAGAAGAAAAAGATACACAATATATAATGTCCACTGTTTTCAGAGCAATGTAGAATCTAGAAACAAAAAAATCTTTTTATTTGTGGCTTGTTCGTGGACGAAGAAAATATCGGCTACTTCCAAGGCGAGTCTGATCTTCAAATAACGGATTGGACGGCAAAGGAGTGTTCAATTGTTCAGGCGTTTGTTCAACAGTCAAGTTTTCCAAAGTTGATGTTGAGGAAATTGTTTGGGAGGAGTCAGCAACAGTGTCAGATACAAGCCGAGCTTCGCTGAATGGAACGAAATGTGGTGGAGTGTCGGTCTCAGAAGAAGAAAGACCTCTTCTCATCCAGATGTCCGACGGCAGAGGAAGTGGGACTCACTTCGTGTGGGTAGCATGTACCCAGTTCCGACGTCCGTGTAATCGAACCGCCGTCCTTGTAGCCAGCTGTACTTGAAACGGGCCCACAAATCTTGGTTCAAGGTTTCGTTTTCGTCCGTAGTTTCTAACAAGGACCCAGTCCCCTGGTTGAAGTCGATGACCAGGACCCTCTGTTTGTGACGGCAGAGACTCAAAGACCTGTTGATGAATCAAACTCAATTTAGCAGTCAGATCATAGAGATAATCAATCAACATAGGGTATTCAATTCTGTCAAATTCCTTTGGTCTTGGAACTCCCCATACATTAGCAGGACGGCCGAACACAATCTCATATGGGCTGAGCCCTACTCGAGAGTGTACGGTTGCCCTGGTCGACAGGAGAGCCAGAGGCAAAGCGTCGGGCCATGATAAACCAGTTGTTGACTGAATTTTAGCCAATTTCAGTTTTAAAGTGCCATTATATCCTTCCACCAATCCTGCTGATTGTGGATGATTTGCACTATGAAATTTTTGTACAATCCCTAACCCGCGACACACACTCTTCATCACACTCCCAACAAACTCACTTCCGTTGTCCGACCATACAACCCGAGGCATTCCGTAGCGGGAAAAATACTCTTTGAGCAAAATTTTTGCCGTGGATAAAGCCGTATTATCCTTAAGGGGGTAGGCCTCAATCCACCTAGAAAATGCACACACCACAACCAACACATACTTCAAATTATTACATCTCTCCATGTGGATAAAGTCCAACTGGATAACTTCGAAAGGGTACGTAGGAGGGGCAAAATGGCCAGGTGGAGTGGGGGTGCCCTTACCAGGATTGTGCATCAAACACACCATACAATTCTTAACCACTCTCTCGGCGCACTTAGTAATCCCATCATTCTTCCATACATGGGACAACAACTTGCATATGCCTTTCGTGCTGATGTGCGCCATACCATGAGCCATTGTAACAACAGCGAGCACATACGCATCCGGTAACATCCATCTCTGCTTCTCTGATAAATCAACCCAACATCCATTCTCATCCAATCTTCCCGTGCTCTCTCTCCATTTTGTCCTTTCCGTCTCAGTGGCTTCATTCTGTATTGCTTTCACACTTTCAAATGTGTCTTCACACATACCAGTCTCTGTTGGCCATCTCACTGAGCTCGTAACATACATTCTGTTTGTCAAATCTTTAGCCGTCTCTTTAGCCGTTTCATCCGCAAACGCATTTCCACGACCCACATCGTCTGTTACTTTCTGATGTGCGCTACATTTGACTATGGCCACTTGTTTAGGCAATGTGAGTGCATCTAAAAGATCATTTACAAGCTGACCATGTTGAATCTTCGTGCCATGCGACGTAAGAAATCCTCTCTCTCTCCACAGTCGTCCAAAACTATGTGCCACACCAAACGCATACTGGCTATCTGTAAACACATTCACCCGTTTATCTTTAGACAACACACACGCTCTCGTCAATGCGATTAACTCGGCAGCCTGAGCCGAATTCTGACTTAGTCTTTCGCTTTCCACAATCGTTCTCAATGTAACTACAGCATATGCAGTCGTCACATCACCGTTCGGCAACTTGAAACAAGAACCATCCACATACAAAGTACCATCGGGATCTGTCAATGGAGTATCTTTTAAGTCAATACGACCCTTAGTTTCCTCCTCAGTTCTGAGATAGCAGTCATGTACTGCTTCATCACTTGATTCTGTGTCGATCGGCAGCAATGTTGCTGGATTCAACACATTACATCGTTTTATCCGTATGTGACTGGCCAATAACGTCAACTCATATCCAGACAATCTTGCGCTCGTCAGATGTTGAGTTTTCGTTCGATTCAATAGAGTGTCAACTGCATGCGGAACCATTACCGTGAGCATATTATCCATGACTAAACCTGCGGACTGTCGAATGGACGCCGCAGCTGCCGCTGTTGCCCTTAAACAACTTGGCAAGGCTCTTGCTACTGGGTCTAAAGTCGAAGAAAAATAGGCACATGGGCGTTGCTTACCACCAAAAGGTTGTGTCAGAACACTCAACGCGCAACCATCCCTCTCGTGAACGTATAGTGTAAACGGCTTACTGTAGTCAGGAGTGCCCAACACAGGAGCCGAACACAACGCATCACGCAATTCCGAAAAACTTTTCTGACACTCTTCAGACCAAGGTACTGGGGATGAAACATCCTTGCACGTAAGGGCTATCAATGGTTTTGCCAACAATGAAAAATTTGGAATCCATTGTCTGCAATAGGACGTAATACCTAAAAAGGCACGAACATCTCTCTGAGTTCTTGGCACAGTCATTTGGGAAATTGCTGCAATTCTTTCTGGGGTCAACCTTCTCCCTTCTCTTGACAATAAGTGACCTAGATAGGTAACTTCTTGACAACAATACTGTAGCTTTGATGGCGATACCTTGTGGTGTAAGTCATGTAAATAGTGTAACAATGATACTGTAGCCGTTTTGCAAATAGCTTCTGTATCAGCTGCCACTAAAAGATCGTCAACGTATTGAATCAAAGCTGCACCTCTAGGTAATAAAAAGGCATCAAGCTGACCTTTAAGTGCTTGGCTGTAGATTGACGGACTCTCACAGTAGCCCTGTGGAGCGCGTTTTAGCCTAAAACTGCGACCACCTAATGAGAATCCGAATAGGTCTCTGCTTTCCTCTGCAATCGGGATGCTAAAGAAAGCATTCTTTAGATCGATCACTGTGAACCAGGAGGCAGATGCCGGAATCATTGTTAGTAAGGCCGTAATGTCCGGAACCACAGGAAATTGTGGAACCACTATTTTGTTCACCTCTCTTAAATCTATAACGAAACGGTACACAGGAGGTTTAGTTGGGTCAGTTCGTTTCAGAATTGGCAATACAGGGCTATTACACACATTTCCACGAGTTTCTTCAACAACACCCTTTCCAATGAGATCATGAACGATTGCTAACAGCGCTCGTTCGCCCTCGAGAGAAATACGATATTGAGGTAAACGCGGTAATCGCGCATTTGGTTTTAATTGAATCACATAGGGTGGAATATCTAACAGGCCTACATCATTAGGACCTGTGGCCCATAAGGACGCAGGGAGGGAACTCAATTCCGGTGGGAATTTATCGACCGACAAATACATGGGAGAGATCACTCTCTGTCCCAATGTAAGTTCTACTCCCTCGGGGGAACAATACAATGTTGCATATAATCGTTTCAACAAATCCAGGCCCAAAAGATTCTCACCACAACCTGTAGATAGAATCAGTGGAGCCGTTAGCTCACGAGGTCCAATCATAAGAGGCAAAGGACTAGAGACTGGGTTACTAACAGGGGCGCCAGAGAATCCAACGGAAACGTTCGTTAAGCCAGACAAAGGTGCGCCAGGGAGTTTTGAATGCATGATGGAACTTTTCGTCGCACCAGTGTCTAACAGAAAAGGCTCAACTACACCCGATGTAGCCACTGCAACGTAAGGCCCACTCTGATCGACCGGAACTGACACTACTCCCTCTCTTTGTCGTTGGCTGTCCTAGTAATTGTCATTTACAACAGTCTCATGCTCTATGTAATAATCATCCACATTATACTGTGCAGATCGAACAGACCCCGTATTTCGCTGATCAAAATAATTATTCGCATCCGATTGATTTTGATGACGATCAATCTGATTGTGGGATAAACCACGACCTCTACCACGTGGTGCCTGTTGAGGACCACCACCACGGTTTCCACGTGTCGACACACCATTCAGACGGTCCCGTAAGGCAAGACAATCATATTTTAGGTGTCCCTCTTTCCTACAATATGCGCACTGATTATACCCAAGTGAAGATCTGTAATCAAAGTTGTCAGAGCGCGGCTGTGTCCTATTGGGCTGTGCTCGTGGTCGATACTGCTGTTGTGAATCATTTTGGTTTGGTCGTGGAGGGTATGCTTGCTGCAACAAAACCTTCGTTTTGAGCTCCTTAGTTTTCTTTTCTACACGATCACTTTCTTCTTTTTCCCTATTCTCATAATACTGAGCCGTTGCTAGTATTTGCGCAGGGGTTGAAACTGCCCACGCACTCTCTGAATTCTTTAGTTTGTTGCTTAGTTCAGGCAACAAATTCGTCACGAATTTGTCAATGAATAACCGCTGGCCTCCCTCAGCGCCCATGTCCTGGCCGCTGTGGTCGACAAACGCTTCCTCAAACCTTGTAAAGAAATCTGAGACACTCTCGTCTTTCTTTTGCTTACAAGCTGATAACTTATCCCAGTTCACCTTCATCGCTGGCATGAGAGTTTTCATGAGCGTAATTATTTTCTGAGGCAAATCCAAGATCAACTGCTCAGGTTTAGCCCCACCGACTTGTAATGCATCAGCTGCTAGCAGTGCAGCCCAATCACCCCCTAATTCAACTGCGTGATTGGCTTGACGAATTTTAGCCCAAACTGGTTGCGGTACAACATTGCCAAACAACATGTCGATGTCGGCAAGGTTCATAATAGAAGCTTCCACCAGTTGTGATAACTCCTTATAATAACCAGCCGGGTTTTTACGTGGATCGGGCAAGGATTGCTTTACTTGCAAAACTTCCGATCGTTTCCATGGAAGATGTATCCACACCCTTCGAAAATGGGCTAGAACCGGAGGGTTAGCACCAGGGTCACCAGGCACCCAAAGTGGCGGAACCTCTCTCATGGGATATTGACCAGGAACCGCTTTCCAATTCTCGGTGGTATCATCTGATGACACCCGAGAATGTGCTGTGGGTCTGAACGCTAATAAGCGTTCCACGGCACGTCGTACATCGTCTCCTATAATCATACCGTTCGAAAAGTGACTTTGAAGTTCAATTATGTCGGACGGTACATTATCTACATCATCATTATACCATTCTTCCCTCAAAAAGTTACACATCTCCTCAAATACGAATCTCTGCGTAGGCTCATTAAACTGAGAAAACGTATCAAAGACTACACGTGGAGTGTAATTAGCAGAATGTTTCATCCACCTATGAGCCATGGTTATTAACGTCTCTTTCTCCCTACCACTAGGGATCTGACTCCGTCTCTGAGGAGTTTCAGATAAATTAGACGAAAATAACGGACCAGAAAGAGGTGAATAAAGGGTAGCAACAGAGTTAGGAACACGCTTACGAACAGAAGGGGAAAGAAAAACAGGGGCAACAACACTGGAGGTGAAGGAAGGCATAGGAACGGACAAGGTAGTCGGAGTAGCAGAAACAACAGTCTGCAAAGGTACAGGTACAGGAGCAGTAGGAACAAGAACAGGTGGTGGAACAAACGTAGGGTTAACAGCGGGCTGACCCGCAGTCGCTGGAGCAACAAGAGGAACAACAGGGGGAGCTACAGGAGGAGCTACAGGAGCAGTAGCACCCTGTACATAAGGAGGGGGTGATTTCATCAAGTATGACAGCAAGGAATCCTCCTTTAAATCTTCTTCTTTCTTTTCTAATTTATTCGGTAAAACTGGGTAACATTTATCTATTTTCATGTGATGCAATCTAGTAGAGATTTCCATGTCTTTTTCTTCTTTGTCTTGTCTACATTCTTTTATAGCTTGCATTACAGGAACGAACTCTTGTTTTTGATCCCTTTTAAATTGTTTGATTTCTTTCTGCTTGGCCTCTTTACGCCATATCCGAAAGGAATCAAACATAGCTGGCCTAGCTTTCTTTAAAAATAATTTAGCCTCAAGATTATCTAAAATCGAAAGTTCAAAAGTTCCATGTGGTGGCCATCTAAGGTCACCGTCTTTCTTTGTATAGCGGACCCAGTAATCATTATATATTATAGGACCCACCCCATGTCGACTATAAAGATCATGTATCGGAGTTCCAACTGGAGGTATCGGACACGAGTCCTCCAACCGGGAATCCATTGCGCAACATTTGAAAATACGAAACAAACCACTATGGCTAGGCATCGTGCACACTAACCTAGTATCAAACTTCAAGGATTACCGAAGTAATTAAACCTCGTGCAAGTCAAAACCCTCGGTTTTTGGCAATTGCAACTGTCAAATAATACTAAGAACCAATACTAAGAACCACAAATGCAATGGAACCATGCAATACAACAAAGCCTTAAGGCTATCACAAAGCTCGGAGAGCTAACCACAAAGCCTTAGGAGGCTATTACAAAGCTCGGTGAGCTATTACAACAAAGCCTTAAAGGCTAACAACAAAGCTTTCAAGAAGCTAGAACAACCACTAAGGACTGGGAGCGACCCACAAATACTTAACTCAGAACTTCAATGGCGTCACCAGGAAGGCCCGTCTATCGTCTCGCTTGTACATAAGGTCTGCGCCGGGCGTCGAAGACAGGTCGACAGTCAGGGCATCGGTCCGTCGCAGCCGTCAGGAGGCGGGAATCTTCGCAGGGAAAAACTTCGGGCCACTTATTTCGACAACAGGATCGATGAAGCGGGGTGCACCTTCCCTCGGAGATTTCACACGAAGTTCCTCACGATCATCAGGCTTTGGACCGGTACCGCTGAAGTCGCCCCACGTTGGGCGCCAACTGAAGGACTGGACTTTTAACAGTACCAGCGGTGCCAGGGAACAACACCTATAACCTTCATGGGATACCTGTTTCGGCGCACAAACTACAGAGACACGGGACACTTCCTTCGGCGTCAAAGATCAGCGTTTATTACTGCAGGGAGGCAAAAGTCACAAGAAGTACAACAGTGTGTAGGTTCTGAGAGTCTGCTTCAAATTGTATACGTTGGTCGCTCTCTTTTATACAGAATGTTGCCATTGCATAACATGTGGACAAAAGATTACAATCCAGTTCCCACAGTAGACTTCAAAAGGGTCGCTTTCATGTGTTCAGAATCCCGGAACATAATTACAATAGCCATGCCGGTTCCCAACTGTAAAAGTACATCTTCCCACCATTAGGCACACCCATTAGAGTTTGTAAATGACAAAGAAGAAGAGACAAGAGCAGCTGCAAGGAAGTCAGACACGTGTAGAGAAAAGAGTGTGGGGGTAATATAGGAAGCATGATCGTAGGATCAAAGAGTTGGATCCCATCGCCTGCACGGCTGTCACAATAGGCCGGCACGGCCAGATTACCCTCAAGCTGAGCCATCTGCCTTTGCTGTGTCATTCCTCCGGCCATAAAGACGCATGAAAGGAATATGCGTCTTCCGCAAGGCTTGGGAACTAGAGGGTCAAGGGGCGAACAGTTACCTGCTCGCTGACTACGTGAGGGCAAGAAACAAAATGGATGCCGTATCTAAAATGGAACCTAAGGGTTCAGACGAAGAACACGTAATATTAGACGAACCCTGGCAGGTAGTGTAGCGAAAATACACACACTTGCCGAACTCGTCATTTGCGGTTCATAGATACCAAACTCGTCTATATTCGGCATTGCCCAGAACATCGTAATAATTTTTACGGAACCTCACCCTCATATAATGTAATGAGGTGCTGAATCATATACATACCCACCAGTCGTTGCTCGGCTGGGGGCAATTTCAGAAACATTTGTGCCACTATTTCGTCTGGAAAAGTGGTAGAATCAGTAATCCATCGGACTGCTGATCGGACTAGTTCTTGTTCATGCATAGTACTTAACTCACTATAACCGATTCGTGATTTCAAAATGTGATCGGTAGCTTGAAATACTTGTTCTAGAGAACCTTGTTCTGGTGCTGGATGATGAAAGATTTTCTTGTGTTCTAGACGTAAATGTCGGTCTGGAAATCTAGATTTTCCTACATACGCTATTCTGGCGGTATTCTCGTCCTCTACCTCTTCTGTAGGAGAGTCATTCTCTTTCTCGCTTACTTGTGCTGTTTTACGTTGTTCGTGTAACCTTATTATTTCCTTACGAATTTTCTTGTACATACTCTCTATACTACTGATGGTTCTGTGCTTACCCTCGGCTATATTATAACTCCACCTTGTTAGTGTTCTCATTTCGGCCGGATCTTTGGTCGGATAATCTTGTTCCCTTATTAAACAATTAATCAGAAACTTTAATATCATGACCTGGATCTCAGCTTTCCTTTGAGACATGGTTTCGCCAATACTTTCTGGATCATCCCCTGTACGGATGAAACGATATATTCTGTCTAGATCTTCTTTCATATCTGGTAGGGTGTCCAAATACCCGGTCACCCGTCTTACACGTATGGAGTATATAACCGTACTATCATCGCCTGTGACTGGATCATAGCGGCATTCAGTAAGAGCTCGTCGGATGTCTGCAACTGACTTATATTTGGGCGTACGCTGTAACGCACGTTCATGTAACTCGACTAACGTTACACGTTGGTGTGGCGGCGGGGTACCAGGAGGACCTCCTCCTGCGGCCCCTAGACTAGAATCGTCGACTGATATTCTTCGTGCTGGCAGAGTGGCTGATGTGGCGGGAAGTTGTACTATGGGCTGGACCGGGGGTACCATAGCAGGTACTGCAAAAGGTGCCCCGGTGACTGGAGGAGCAGGAATTACATGATTTACAGGAACTGGCGGAACAGGATTTGCATATTCTGGGACTGTGTCATCCAAATAGGACGAAATAAAAATATCAGCTGCGGTCGGTTTGTGACGTAGCTTGGTCGGAACTAATGGTGGCGGAAAATTACTGGATGCCTCCGGGGTTGCTTTTGGCAAGCCCTCGGCAAGAAGAGGATACATACCCTTAATAAGGGCATTCCTCTGCCTGTCTGACTGTTCGGTTTTAACTCGTTCACCTATTTCGATTAGTTCCCTTTCTTGGGCTCTTTCTATGGATTCTCTACTTAATTCTGACTTTCTGATTTCTTTTTCGGTTCTTTTATGAGATTCTTTGCCCCATAACTCGATGGCATCTTTCTGTGACTGTCTGGCTTTCTTTTTCCATAATGCTTCTTCTACTCGCATGATGCACTCGGCATCCCACGTACCTGATACGGGCCATCTATACTTTTCTTCTAACTCTTTGGTGTACTCCACCCATAAATCTAGATATAATATGGCACTTATGCCATGCTTTTGATACATAAAGTGACCTGGACTGTCCCTAGGCGGGACAGGAACTGCTTCTTCTAACAGACCTTTTCTAGTTTTTAACTGACGTAGTTTGGAAAACAAAGGCATGACTGGACTGTAATCTAGACACAATACAATACACAATGAACACGATAATTACACCACTTTCATACCACGACATTAAAATACATGAAGAACATTTAAAATAACAGTTCGAACAGAATACTACCTGGAATACTGAAAACAGAATACATGAATTTTCTCGAGAACAGAACTGACTAGAACAGAGACTTGATGCACTGCTGAAACAGTACGAAACTTACCGGTCTCATAAAGAGACACGTCAGGACCCGCATCCACCGGAGTGGACACTTCGTGTTGGGTCTGTGTACCACCAAACCCACGGACCAGAGTCAATTAGATTGACCCTGTCTAGATACTACCCCAGCAACGGTACTCACCGGGCAGCAAGAATGGAAGGCCTCGGACTGGACTGGACTGCTTCGACGCCGGACGGACAAACTTCGGACTTCTGTTACGGGTGGGCCTCCGGATACCTCGGACCTTGAACTCTCGGCTTGGGCTCTGGTCGGGACTCGCCGCGTTCCTCCACTGCCTCGTCTGGATGCAGGACCGCAACCTCCGTCTCCTCCGTGGGCCTGAGGGATACTTGAAGCAGAAATATCTGCACGTGCACGGTATGGTTCCGTCACGGCTGCAGAGGGTCAGGGGGCATACGTGGCTTCACCGGCGCGTGGGGAAAGGGCAAGTCCCTATTCGGGCGCCATTATGTGGTATATAAATAAATAATACCGGATCTATTTTTGACTGGACATAGTAATAACAGATAGCTCAATAAATAAGAGTCAAGATTCGAGGTAGTAGGAGTTTGCAGGTTTAATACAGCATAAGGACAGGAACAGGACAACCTGCACAGGAATAGGATGGCAGCGCTGCCGGGGGCAGGATCGGAATCGGCGTATAAGCGTAACATTTAATAACAGTGCACAAGTATATATACTAAAACAATTGCATTACAGTACATACGATAGGCGGAGCAGTGGGTGTGGTCAATAGCCGTCGCGAAAGATAAGGGTGAAAGTAGGTGTAACAGGAGGCGTGGACATAGACATGTGATGTAAACGTAACAGAATATGTCATAAATGGGGCGGAAACATGGAGGGGGCTACCTAAGGAGCCGGGACCTCTAACCTAGTGGTGCGCGCAAGCTGGCAGTGACGTGTTACTAGGAGAAGCTGGGGGCTATGACTTCTGCGCTAGGAGCAGAGACTGAAGTCTGGAGAGTCAGGGCGACATGTACCTAAACACTATCTAGTATCTGATGTTTAGCGAACATGTTGATATAAACTAAAAGTTATCGGGGTAAAGGCTAACAGACTCTAAGACTGGTGCATGCATTATTCTACATGTAGTGTGTGTTGAGGAATATTAAATGACCATTAATACAGTATTTCTCTTACATAGAGACGTAAAGGCTAGACGATGACTGAAACTATTGATGCGATTCAGTAGCTTAGGAATGCAGAGAAGGAGGGCTGGACTGATAACTAGAATCATAACATACTTTTGGCAGACTAGCAGGCAGAGCCAGGCTGGGCCGGGCACTGTGAGGCAGGAAGTAAGTGAAGGGTCAGGAATACAGGTGGGGGCTGTATCGCTCCTCAGCGAAGGCTCAGGAGACAGGAGCTGAATCTGGTGTCCGGGCCCTTTTGAGGCCTAGAAACGGGGACTTTTCAATGAAATAACGTGCACACTGAGAAACGTGGCAACGTAACTTTACATAGGCCTAATACTCGTAGCTTTCACGAGAACTGAAAACTGGCATACTAGAGATGGACACAACTGTAAGTGCGTCTTTAATCGAACATGGGGAATACATATGCATATTAATCATGCATATGCAACATAAGATGGGGAACACGTAGGGACACAGAACATGGCAAAATTTACTTTTCCACAGTCTTTTGAAGGATTTTGTACTATACAGTCGTGTCACAGAGTTCGGGTAGAAACACCCTAGGTATGCACTAGACAAACCCTCCAAGATTTGTCCTCCCTTTAAATAATCTCATTCATTACGGCTCTCCCTCTATTCCCAACCATTCCCATCTAACAATAATCAGATGAAGTGCTCTTCCTAATCTCTATATATCATTGTGTGCATTTTTCATAGCCCTCTCGCGATTTGGTCATGAAAATGTGTGAGTTTTTGACTGGTGCGGTGCATATATTGCCCTAAACATTGCTTGGCAACCTTAATTAATCAATATGGTGAATGCCATTTTGCCATCTTTGTCCCTTCATACTTTGATGTCTCTGCAGTTCAAGGACTCGTAGATCAGTATTCCTATTCTGATGGCCTTCTTTCGCCTCCATTGTACTACTACTATCCAATATTTCAGAAAACTTGCCTAGAATGTCACTACTCTTTTCATGCCTGACATGACTTAAGAGTTTAGTTCTTCTGCAACTGGGGAGAGGTGCCTTTGAGACCTGGTAGCTCCATGTAACATTTTCATTTATTTTTTTTAAGTCAATTCAATTTACAGTCAGGGGCTCACTGATTTGTTCTATTTGAGTACTGGCAATCTTTCTTCTCCCAATTGACATTGTTTCCTGTTTCTTTTCATGTTCTAGCGTCCTTGTTTAGGGAATTTTTTTGTGCCCTTGTCTAAATGTCATTTTCGCAGTTATCTCGTGATATATGATGATGTATGTTTTTTATGGACTTTATGGGCTTTGTATAAGTTCATTATTGTTTAGTTCAGTTTCTGTTTTCATCCCACGTCACATGATCTCACTAAGGGCTCTTCTCGATTCTTTCAGGGTGGCACTGTTGTACTCTGTTTGCTTACTTCATCTTTCCATTTAACTCTTCATTTCTAAACATAGCTTCCATTACTTATTTACCTTTTCCACTCCATAAACTTTTGAACAAAGGTATAAACGCATTCTTTTGTGTCAAAGCCATGTCATTATTGCCAGGGACGTTTTAAGGCATGGGTAAAGCAGTCTCAGGCCCAGGGTGCCAGCCTTTCAGTGGGCCCCATGGCAGAGCCAGCTCTTTTCTGTCTTGCCCTGATGACCTTGAATAGTTCTTAAACAGGTTGTTTAATATACCATTTTCCTGCAATTTCGTTTTAATGTGGATGATGTGTGAGTCTATTATAGGCATTTTCAGAAAATTGTTGTGTTTATGTTTCATGCAACATCCATAAATAAAGTTACTTTTAGATCAAAACAGGACTTCACATCTGAGAAGTGGGAGGGGGTCACAGATTATTTGCAGTAATATTAGTGAGCTGCTGCTGTGTTACAATATTGAAAACACACAGTCACTATTCCTGAATTTTATATGCATAAACATTTAGAATTTCGATCAGTGTGCCTGGGCACTGTTAGTGACCCGGTCAAAGAGTGCATGAAAGAGCTGATACTGGATCATAAATTCAAAGCTGTTTTCAACAGGGGCACCCAAAATACATTTGGTTCAGGACCCCCAAGATCGTTAAAATGTCCTTGATTATTGCAGAAGGAAGATTGTGGCTATTTCTGTAATACTGAATGGGTTGATTCCTCTGCAGATTCATCTGCAAATTTGTCGAATGGGGAGAACCTTCAGTTCCCCTGCTATTCTTGCACATGCACGAAGGGAAGTTACAGCCTGATTCATGAAGCTAAATTGCACTCGCAAAGGGCAAGATTCTCAGAATCTTGCCTTTTGCGAGTGCAATTTTGGCATTTGGGATTCACAATCCCAAATGCAAAAATCGCTAATGAAGAATTAGCTAATATGCGAGGATTAGCATTTAAGGAATCTCTATTAGAGATTCCTTAAATGCTATTCATGACACTTTCAAAAATTGCGATTTTGCAAATTTGGGACGCTATTTACCGAGAGGTCAGACCTCTCGGTAAATAGCAAAAACTTAGAAAAATGCTTTTAAAAGCATTTTTCTAAGTTGCATGTTGCACACACACATGTCCTTTGGACATGTGTGTGCGCAACACCTGTTCAAATGTGCATTTTAGGGGTGCTACAGGGTGTCCTTTGGACACCCCTGGCACCCTTAAAATCGCTATCTTATTTGCGAGTAGTAAATTGTTACTCGCAAATAAGGGATACTCCCCATTCATTCCTATGGGCCTTTTGGCCCATAGGAATGAATGGGGAGTTATTCCTTTTTTTGCGAGTAGCAATTTTCTACTCGCAAATAGAGAACATGTAGGAATCGCTATTTATTTAGCAATTCCTACATGAATACCGTTTTGCGTGTCCTCAATAGCGAGTCGCTATGATTCGCTATTAGGGCCACGCAAAACGGCCCGTACATGAATCAGGCTGTATGTCCCTGCCACTGGAAAGAATGTACACCTTGACTGGATGTATTACGGTGGGGAGAAGCCAGAAGGGTCCCAGAAATGACATGAGCCTGAGTGTCAGCAGAAGAGAGGTGCAGTGCGGGTCTACTCTCTGTGTTGTGTGGGACCTTAGTACCATGGCAAAAGAGCGTGGACCTTGATTATGTGGCCGTGGCGGACTGACCAAGACACATGTTGTGACAGACACTGCATTTGTCAGTGTTTGGTGGTGCAAAATAAAGCAGGCACAAGCCCATAGGAATTTGCCACTGCCACCTCCTAGCAGATGTATTACTTAGGGATCTGAAAATCACAAAGGTTACCACACAATTTGACCAAGCCGTGGGACAGGTGACATACCAGCGGCAATCCTAAGCCACCTAGACTACCCAGTTGCTGAATGAATACCCGTCTAGCAAGAAAGAGAACTTGGATTCAATGCACACAATAATTGCTGCCACATAAAAGTTACTGTTACAAAATGACCAGAAGTTTAATTGGCAGATTACTACTTATCCTAGGAATTTGTTTATTTATTTATTTGAAGAGTGTTATATAGCCCTGGCTAGACCCGGAGGTATAGTCTATATGTGGTTATGCCAAGTTGAATATGCCACAGCTTCATGGGCTCTCCAACGAATTTGGCTTCAGAATGTGCACGGCTGCCTCCAAAAGGGGAGCCTTTGAAAATGAGCATGGAGAACAGACCACAACCTCCAAAGAGTTTGGAACCCCATTGGTCCTGTGCTCACGGTGATGGAACTTCCACTGAGACAGACTGCCATCTTTAACACTTAGGTTAGGCTCATGATAGGCATTGTTGGGTGTCAAACACAAACAGTGGCGTCACTACGGGGGTGCGGAGGGTGCGGCCCGCACCGGGGGACACCAACACATGGGGTGACACCAATCTGCACTGCAGCCTCGCCTCTGCTCTCACCTTTACTGTCGCTCCCTGTGCAAGCTTGTTCCTCATGCTCGCCAGCGTATCGCAGGAGATCTGCAATGCTTGACTGCAATTTTCTTTGCTCACAAGGCAACTCTATAGCAGCCTAGCTCATCTGAGGGTGCATGGTTTCCTATTTTTCAGTATCTTGCAGTCTTCAGTTTTCCAGTGAACCAGTTCCAAATTTCAGCCTGCTCTTCACTACAGTGCCACCTGTTGCTCGCACTCTTGTTTATACAAATCCAGGGAAGACAGATGGAGTAAGAGAGAGAGGGAGACAGAGGGAGCTAGAGGGAGTAATACAGAGAGAGGGAGCTAGAGAGAGCAAGACAGAGAGAGAGGGAGCAAGAGGTAGTAACAAAGGGAGAGAGGGAGCTAGAGAGAGTAAGACAGAGAGAGAGAGATCTAGAGTGAGAAAGACAGAGAGAGAGGGAGCTAGAGTGAGAAAGACAGAGAGAGAGGGAGCTAGAGTGAGAAAGACAGAGAGAGAGGGAGCTAGAGGGCGTAAGGCAGAGAGAGGGAGACAGAGGTAGCTAGAGGAAGTAAGACAGAAAGAGAGGGAGCTAGACAGAGAGAGGGAGCTAGAGGGAGTAAGATAGACAGAGAGGGAGCTAGGGAGCTAGAGGGAGCAAGACAGAGAGAGAGGGAGCTAGAGGGAATAAGAGAGAGGGAGCTAGAGGGAGCAAGACAGAGAGAGAGGGAGCTAGAGGGAGTAAGACAGAGAGAGGGAGCTAGAGGGAGTAAGATAGAGAGAGAGGGAGCTAGAGGGAGCAAGAAAGAGAGAGAGGGAGCTAGAGGGAATAAGAGAGAGGGAGCTAGAGTAAGCAAGACAGAGAGAGGGGGCTAGAGGGAGTAAGACAGAGAGAGGGAGCTAGAGAGAGCAAGACAGAGAGAGAGGGAGCTAGACAGAGAGAGGGAGCTAGAGGGAGTAAGACAGAGAGAGAGGGAGCTAGAGGGAGCTAGAGGGAGCAAGACAGAGAGAGGGAGCTAGAGGGAGGAAGGCAGAGAGAGAGGGAGCTAGAGGGAGTAAGAGAGAGAGAGGGAGCTAGAGGGAGTACGACACAGAGAGAGGGAGCTAGAGGGAGTAAGACAGAGAGAGAGGGAGCTAGAGGGAGTAAGAGAGTGAGAGAGGGAGCTAGAAGGAGTAAGACAGAGAGGGAGACAGAGGGAGCTAGAGGGAGTAAGACAGGGAGAGAGGGAGCTAGACAGAGAGAGGGAGCTACATGGATTAAGATAGAGAGAGAGGGACCTAGAGGTAGCAAGACAGAGGGAGAGGGAGCTAGAGGGAGTAAGAGAGAGAGAGAGGGAGCTAGAGGGAGCTAGACAGAGAGAGGGAGCTAGAGGGAGTAAGACAGAGAGAGGGAGCTAGAGGGAGTAAGACAGAGAGAGAGGGAGCTAGAGGGAGTAAGACAGAGAGAGGGAGACAGAGGGAGCTAGAGGGAGCAAGACACAGAGAGAGGGAGCTAGACAGAGAGAGGGAGCTAGAGGGAGTAAGAGAGAGAGAGGGAGCTAGAGGGAGGAAGACAGAGAGAGAGGGAGCTAGTGGGAGCAAGACAGAGAGAGGGAGCTAGAGGGAGTAAGACAGAGGGAGAGGGAGCTAGAGGGAGTAAGACAGAGAGAGAGGGAGCTAGAAGGAGTAAGACAGAGAGAGAGGGAACCAGAGGGAGCTAGAGGGAGTAAGACAGCTAGAAGGATCTAGAGGGAGCTAGACAGAGAGAGGGAGCTAGAGGGAGTAAGACAGAGAGAGAGTGAGCTAGAGGGAGTAAGACAGAGAGAGGGAGACAGAGGGAGCTAGAGGGAGCAAGACAGAAAGAGAGGGAGCTAGACAGAGAGAGGGAGCTAGAGGGAGTAAGACGGAGAGAGAGTGAGCTAGAGGGCGCTAGACAGAGAGAGGGAGCTAGAGGGAGTAAAAGAGAGAGAGTGAGCTAGAGGGAGCAAGACAGAGTGAGAGGGAGCTAGAGGGAGTAAGAGAGAGAGAGGGAGCTAGAGGGAGTAAGAGAGAGGGGGCTAGAAGGTGTAAGACAGAGAGAGAGGAAGGTAGAGGGAGTAAGACAGAGAGAGGGAGCTAGAGGGAGCAAGACAGAGAGAGAAGGAGCTAGAGGGAGTAATAGAGAGAGATGGAGCTAGAGGGAGTAAGAGAGAGAGCGGGAGCTAGAGGGAGTAAGAGAGAGGGAGCTAGAGGGAGTAAGACAGGGAGCTAGAGGGAGTAAGACAGAGAGCGAGGGAGCGAGAAGGAGTAAGAGAGGGAGCTAGAGGGAGCAAGACAGAGAGAGGGAGCTAGAGGGAGTAAGACAGAGGGAGAGGGAGCTAGAGGGAGTAAGACAGAGACAGAGGGAGCTAGAGGGAGTAAGACAGAGAGAGAGGGAACCAGAGGGAGCTAGAGGGAGTAAGACAGAGAGAGGGAGCTAGAGGGAGCTAGACAGAGAGAGGGAGCTAGAGGGAGTAAGACAGTACCTAGCGCCGTACATTTCCGACAGAGGTGGTCCATGCGGTAAGTCGTGAGGCGGTGACACCATGAGTTACCCGCACCGGGTGACACCAACCCCAGTGACGCCACTGAACACAAAAGATAGTTCTAAGCAAAAGTGAATCCTGTTAAAATCAGTCCAAGTACTGCCTGGCCTTTAAAAAACTAAAAAATAACAAACAAAAGGAGGTTGGTTTCGAGTAAACTGGAAGCCTCAAAAGCAGCTGTCATGCAGTGACCCTGAGAGCCACAGAACAAAGACAACTGCCTCTCTCAGGGATCACCCCCACGGCCCCACCCTTGTAGCCAACCAGTAGGTAGTCGGATGGGCAGGGGAGGCAAGAAGTCTGCAAATGCTTGGAAGATTCAGCAGGCCTGGCCAAGTAGTTAGATTGCTGCCCAATACCCTGGGAACTGGAAATATCTGACTTGAGGAGAGCTCTCACACTCTGCAGCACTGCTCCTAGTGGGACATTCCATTTAATTGCACTGTCACAGACCGCTCCCCCATATTGTCCTGGTCATGCCAATGACACCAGGTCGGAGGCCGTAGCAGTGAAGGATCTTTTTGGCTGCTTTACTCTGTCATTTGTTTTGTTTGTGTTTTATCCTTTTCTTATAAATCCCCTAATACAATCTCCTTTTCTATGTTTGCATTCAGTCGGTCCTTGCTGTAATATAGTGTTCACTACTTTTCAGTTTAAGTTGTGAAATACTGTTTTGCTACTACCGTGAAGCATTCAAACAAATGTTGTCATTCCAAACAAATTAGTCTCTGAACGCCAGAATAATCTTAGTCTGATATTATCACCTGTAGAGTTCCTCAGTATGAATTAAACTGCGTCATGGAATATTTTCTTTTGACCTCTGTCGAGAGGCGCAAATAAAGCCTTGTAAACAGATACAAAAAAGATGTTTGCCTGAAGCGAAGCGAAGGGAAGAAAGTTCAAAGAGACAAGGAAGTAACGCAGCCTGAAAGAGGCAGCAGACTAGGGAGTTAGAAAAATGCCCGTGGCTGCAACGATGAACATTTAAGGAGGAAAACGAAAGTGCGAACGTGCTTTACTGACAAAGCGCTGTGTGAGAATGCAGAATCCCGCAGTTGCTTTAGCACGTGAAACACGCTGTTTGTGAGGCAAAATGGCATCTGAGAAAAGAGCTTTACCATTCTGATTCCTCGTGCAAACGTCCCATTGATCGCTGCTAATGTCTTTACAGCCTTTTTGTGTCTGCGCACCCTGAAAGTTTTAGGTTCTATAGTATTGACTTTTCCAAACAGTGAGTGGGATATAAAAAGAAACAAAGGACTGGGTCTCAACGCAGGTGGTCTTTCCACGAGGAGCATTGGAGAAGAGCAACTTATGTGTCGGAGTTAACAACGTGATGGGAAGTAGCAGGTGCCCGGAGAACAACAGATATCCAGAAAGGGTCGCTCTGTCTCAAACTCACGTGACTGAGATGTTGTCAGACGCCCACCACGTCCTGTTCTGTTGCTACCATTAACTATTCAGACAGGGTATTTTCTTTTCAACACAGCTGTGGCACCAAGCCCGTTTACGGATTTTACTGTGCTTCGCTCATATTCGTTTTACGGTGGGAGAATAATACTTAATTATACTTTGTTAGGGAGAGGATGTGGCCTAACGGCTAAGGCGGTCGACCTCGAACAAGGGATTGGGGTTCGAGTCTCGGCAGGGATGCTCAATATCCTGTTATTTGGGGCAAATTGATGAGGGGAGATTTACTAAGATTTTGTGCGCTGTTTGCATCACAAAAGTGACGCAAAACCGCGCAAAATCTTTTTTCCATATTTATTTGCCAGCACTAAACTTGTTTAGTGCTGGAAATAACATAAAAGTAATGCATTACTTTGCGTCATGGGGGCGTGCCAAGGGTGGTGAGTTTATGGGCGTTCCCATGCAACCACCCAAGGTTTCTCACGCTAAACTTAATTTACTAAATACAGTAGATTGGGTTTAGCGTGAGAAAACGTCGCCATTTTAAACTAGGCGCAAGGAAGGGGAAATGCTTTAATTCTTCCTTTTCTGACTTTGCATGCATGCTGCACTGTGCAGCACGCAAACAAAGTGGGAAAAGCTTTCCCTCATGTCTAGGGATAGTATTTTGTACAGGAAGTGTCCTGTACAAAACCTGTGCTAGACTCACACACACACACCCTAACACTATGGCACTAAGGTGGTGCTTGGCACACGGTAGCTGTAATCAGCGTTGGTGCACGGGAAAGGGGAGTAGAGGGGCATATCTTTGAAAATATGGCACTCTTCTGCTCCCTCTCTGTCACACAAAGCAGCGCCGCCTCGCAGGAGGCTGCGCTGCGTTGCTTGGAGATTTGGTAAATCTCCCCATGCCTAAAAAAAATGAATGTGTTCGTCTGTAACGCAACAGGTGCTCATGTAAAGCGCTCTGATACCTTCAGGTCTACTTCGTGCTATATAAACCCCCCCCTCCAAGAATTTTTATAAATTGGTGGTGATAAATACTGGAGCACTGAAAAATATTTACAAAAAACCATGGCTAGAGAAAGACGTGTGCACATTTTGTATATAGGCGCCTCATGACTCCGTGGCATGGGCCACAATCTTTCTTGCACTAGAGGTTTCTTTTTCAACACGTTGTTTTTCATTTAAGAGATGTTGGGGTCATTTGAACTGAAAGAAGACTATATGTCCCAGAATACAAAGGTTACTATCAGCAAGCACCGGACTAGAAACAGTAGTGCCTCATAACCTGAAAGTATCTCTTTCTCTGGAACAAGTGTTCTCAACATGAAGTTCGCATCGTTCTATTAGTAAGGACGTGTCTTATAAAATAAACTAAAGACATCAGTGTTTAATGTAAAAAATAACAGGTTTAATCCCCCACATACCAATTAAACATTTCATTTTCCAAAAATAATTTGATTTACTTATTTTTCACTGTTTACACAGTGGTTAATTATTTACCCGTTGATTGATTAACTAACTAAAACGCATATTGAAATAATTAATTACTAATTTTTGTCCTCCTATGGGTATTACTGGACCGATGGAAGATTAATAGCTAAATTAATTGAGGCTGAGGTTTTCCAGCAGAGCAAAGTAACGTGTTTAATTGTGAATTCTTAGTCAACCTAACATGTGATGGGTGATATGGCCTTGGTTGCATGTCACATGTGATCTGCTGGTCGTCCCTTCCTGTGGAGCTTCACTTCATGTTTAGAGACCAACCTTGGAGCAGACTGCCCTGGTGTTTTTTCTCTTCAATCTTCTAAAGTATGCGAAGCCTGATCCATAAAGGGGTAGTTTGAAAAAGTATCGGATCCTTTAATAGTGCTCGGAAAGCTTATGCTGTAAATAAAGTGGAAGGAACCACATGGTCAGTCATCACCATAGCATGCCTGTCTTGTGTCAATCAGGAAGTGGTCCACTACAGAAGAGTTTGTGATTGTATATGGTTTGCATTTACAATGAGTAATCAATAAACACTTTTTAGAAATCCTTGTCCAGTCCCCAATAATCGAAATCAACAATTCACCTTTAGCTTGTGGTATGCAAAGATTTTCCAATTGGTCTTTGTTTCTATCCATTGCAAATCGCAATAGACATTACACCATTACCTTCAAGCAATGATATTTGATTAATAGTTTTCACAAATCCAACCACATTGTGCTGCTTTTGGATTGCAAATACAACCCATCTCTATACCTTTGGTCCTTTGTATTTTACAAGTCTACAAGCAGTAATTGACAAATATAGGACTTTTTTGACCATGACATACAAGAAGTGACATTTTTAACTAAACTTGTAGAAAATTGCATATGAAAATAATAAGATTTTTTATGAGGCACAGTAACATGATTGCACAGTTAACCTTTATTTGGGGAAATTGGATACCTTTCCATAGAGGATTTTTTCATTAATTTTGTCTTTGGCTGTGTCAGTAATTGATGGATGACTTCCAAGGGGCTTGCACTATCTTTGTGATATATGTCTATGTGGCCTTAGAATATCATGCAAGTCTGATATTTTATTATAATTGTAATTAAAATAAATGCAGAATAAGAAGAAAAACAGCTGTTTGAACTCTAGCCTTATTAAATCATACACAAAATAGGAAAAAAGGACCAGTTGAGAAATAAATAATCCCAAGTTCACAATCAAAGAGCACACTGAAATATAAACATAATTATTTGAAAATATATAACTCTCTGGCTGCATTCCACATTTCTTCAAACACCCTGGGCCCTTAACAAGTTCTGTCTGCATCAAGGAACCATATATAACGTCTAACCGTGGATGCTAAGTCATAAGTGTTTTAGCGCCCTATCTATCTATCTATCTATCTATCTATCTATCTATCTATCTATCTATCTATCTATCTATCTATCTATCTATCTATCTATCTATCTATCTATCTATCTATCTATCTATCTATCTATCTATCAATATATATAGATATATATAGATATTATCTACTGGTAGGTAGTTATACTTAGAACCTAGTTTCCATAAGGAAAGCGTTTATTGACTTGCTTATAACTTTAGTGTCATTTGACAAATCTTCCCGATTTTTTCCTAAAAAAGTGTCTTCTGTGCATGGAAAGTTTCGGGGTGATCCGTCTAACGGGGGCCAAGAAAAAAGTGGGGTCAGAAAAAGTGCATTTCCCATGTTAATTCCCATTGTGATTTTGAACATGTCTACAACCCGAACTGCTGAACGGAATTGCAGCACATTTAGCAGAAAGCTAGCTCTTAGTCCAGAAAGAGCATGTATTGTGTGATTTGGTTTAAATTGGTTAGTAGGTTTTGAAATATTGAAGGAAAAAGAAATTTGTATATCTGGGCGGAGCCTGAGCACAGATCTCATTGCTGAGATCTGATTGACTGTCAGCACTTGAACCAGGAAGTGCTGGCAGCCATCTTGGGACCAATGTACATGATAGCACTCAATTGAAATGTATTGTAGTGAATGACAGGTTTTGAGGGTCACAAATAGGAGAACATATAAAGGGTGATAACATATTTTAGTAACAATATTAATCATTTGTTGATGGTGCCATACACATTTTAGGAATTGCAGTGTGTTCTAAGGTGATTTTACCTTGTGAAAAAGCTTTCTACTGGGATTTCATGAATACGTTTTTGAGTGAAAATTGTTTTCTCACGATTTTCCCATGGATGTTATGGAAGAGGCTCCAGAAGTTAAAATGAGAGCAAAATAAATTCACACAATCTTTTTCAGCCATATGAGAATGAAGACTGGCATTTTCTGTAAAACATGTCCTCTAACAGACGCAGCTAGTCTGATTATTCCTTTGTGTTCTATTGCAGCCTCCCAGAGTGTTCTGAAGAACAACTACAGAGCTAACAGTCTTACTTATGACAAAAGTACGGCACATCTGAAGCCATCTTGATTGAATCAAACTGTTACAACTTAAAACTTTTAATTTAGAAAGAAACAAAATGAGGGGGTTGGTTTTGTCATATAAATTATGGTTAGTGCTGTAGAAAGAAAAAGTAGGACATATCTTAAGTGAGTTCTCAAATATCTTCCTCTTCTATTTCATTAAAGCATTCTGACATGCAGACTGAAACATGCACTTTCAACATCAGCAGCAGACTGCCAGTTCACTCAGCGGTGACCAGCAGATTTACTACAGGTTAAAATGAGCAACTAGTGTGCTAATATTCTGAATTCAAGCCGAAAGTGTGGCACATCTGAACGCCATCTTGATGGAATCGAAGTGGAAACTGAAAGCATTTTCTACTGAGTATACTCCAGTAAATGAGGAAATTAGGGGTCTCAAAACAAATAAGTCTCCCAAGATTGCCACCAGAGAAAAAGAGGTGAAATGTAGCACAAATGGTGCCCAAATATAGCCCCAGTATAGCCCAAAAACACATAATTTTTATTTATTGTCTGCTGTTTTATATAGCACAGACTTGACCCGAAAGTATTGGACTGCTTTATATGAACACCAGTTATATTACACAAGGACAATTATTCACCCATACAGGAACTCACCCACCCCCTTTTTCACCCATAAGCCCCTCACACACGTACTCACAGACCTATATAGCCACTCAGACATCCACTCACACATGGATGCACAAAGGCACACAACCACTCACATAGTATATGTTAGAAGTAGTATCACTCAGTAGCGCACAAAGTATTGTAATTTAACTTTTGTAGTAACTGAGTATATATGTTTAATACTCATAAATATTTAGAAAGCACTCACATTCACTGGATGATGTCATCAGTGATGTCCTTTGTGATAGCATCAGGATGTCATGTGTGATGTCACTGACCATGTCATGAGTATGTAATATGTGAGGTCATAAGCAGTGCATTGCCGGGCGACATAAGTTATAGTTAGCTCAGGTAAGTATAACTACTGAATTTCACTAATTTTGTACGAGTGAAGTCTGTAACCTTTGTTAGAAACACACACGCACACACACACACATATCAATTCATTACCTATACAGAATTCATTTATTTCTAATGCACCAGAAATCATACATATAATTAGTGAAGCACATAACGATACGTGGTTCCAAGATATATCAATGATACCTCTAAAATATATAACCCTAATGTTGGATGCCTTGCCTGCACATAAATTATTCCTATTTAGATGGACATGTATACCCAGCCTCTTTTTTTTCACTGTGTTGCCAATACACAAAATGGCATTTGTTTAGACTGAAAGAGATTAGTGGCACACTTTTCATGTTATATTTTATTTTTGATTATTTTTCAAATCTATGATTTCATGGAATATAGAATCATAGATCCTGTTGGGCCTGACAACTTTGTAGAAATAATCAATCTCTGTCTTATCAATAGACACACCTTTTTAGAATTTTGATAAATTACTTTTAATGGTCTCTTCTTTTTTTTCTTTTAGGTAATGGCCGTCAAATCAACCACTGCTGAAGTTATGACTTTAATATTCTACAACATTTCATATGAAGGAGTTCCCGCTTGAATACTTTCAGTATTTTAGAGATTCCTGGGCTGCTTCAAGGAGTGTTACCTAAAACACTTCCGTGCCTAAAAATGTACCAAAAAATGAAGGAAAACTATTGTTTACATGTTATTCTCCTCTGTCTGGGCATCGTTTACTGTAGCAACGCAATATCGCCGGAAAAATTTAATCATTTACGAAGGTCAACGCATTCACGTCATGAACGAGGAAAAGAAGGACAAGTTCTTCATCGTTCAAAACGAGGCTGGGTTTGGAATCAGTTCTTTGTCATAGAAGAATACACCGGCCCGGATCCTGTTCTTGTTGGAAGGGTAAGCGTTCAAGAAATATTACTTCATTTGTGTACATGTTTTTGTAAAGACATCACAGACTTGTGGCATGTTTAATTTTTGCACGTGGTTGTTGGTGGCTGAAACTGGCAGTCATATTTGTGTACCATGAATTATTTTTCATCATCAGATTTGGCCCGGAGCCGAAGGGAGAAAGGCAAAAAAGGAAGAAAAAAGGAGTAGGAGAAAGTCAGAAAAACAATGACAAAAAGAGAAATTAAGGTTGAGAAAGAATCAGCAATCACGAGTTAAAGGGACTAGAAGTGTAGGGCGGTAACTGGAAAGACTCCTCTAAATTGTCTTATTTAGCTTGGTGGTATGCTGTATGTCACAACCATTGCCTTGATACTGCACTTGTTTATCCTATCTCTATTGCTACAAAACGACTACACCTCTGGGGCCCTTTCACACAATTTCTAGGGGATACCGTGAAGAAAACTTCTTTACCTGCCCTCTCACAACAAGAAGTCTCCAAGCCTCCTTGACCTTCTATTACTTGTTTACAATTATGCTTAATGTATCATTTCCTATAATGTCTTTTAAGATTATGTATTTTTGACATGTATTGTTATTTATGTTTCTTGTGACCCTTCAATCGTATTCATATCCTCTTGTATGATATCTTTTTGTTGTTTTAATGAGTATTGTATATCATTATTACTCTTTATCATAACTTATTGTATTCGTGCATTAACAAATGATTGCTTGTACAAAGTATTATTCTTTGTGTGATCATATTAATATTTTCAATAAACCTTTTCTTGAACTTAAAAAAGAAGTGTAGGGCGGTGGAAGAAAGGGACATAAGATGGAATCAAGACTAGACAATCTTGGAAAACTGTAACCCTGACATTTGGCAGTGTTGTGGCTGACTCATAAGAAAACATTTGGGCCGCTGCATTGATCTCTTGTAAAAATTAAGCACAGACTTGGCGTACAACAAAGACATATCCCCTTCTGCCCTGCAGCGGATGTACTAACTAGTTTCATGTTCTTGATCATCAATCAATCAGACAATCAAGAATAGATATGTAAATAAATATGGTGTTTAACTTTTAATGCTTGTTCTAGTAAATGTTCGTTTTTGCACTAGTTCCAATTTACAGCGAAGTGCAATTTGCACTGACCGTTAACACCTAGCTCTAAAGGAGCACACAGAACGTTTAAAATGGAGGCAATGTTGTGTGCAAAATGCGTACAGATACTCGTAGTGTACATTATTTCATATAATTAACTGTAATCAATAACTCCATAGGAAAAACATCGGTGCCAATTTGCAAACAATTTGCTGTGTGACTTACTGTTGGAGAACTTCTAAATTGCGTAAGACATGAGTAGAACAAGAGTAAATCACTTGTGCTGCAAAATCTTTGTGAATGGTGCCCAGTGTTTGCACCTGGTCCTCATGTGATTCACTACAGGTTGCTTTTGCACCTATAATAATATCAATCGAGCCTATGGATCAGCAGTTTGACCCACTGTGTGCATGCGTTAGTGGTGTCAGGTCACCCTACAAAGGATACAATGTTGGAAAACCTTTTGTGCATATTTAATAATTTAATAAGAAGACGCAGTCATGAGAGGAAATGAGAACAAAACACCAAAATGGCAAAATAAAAGCATACCTCTATGTCCACAGTTCCAGTGATACGGTATAACGTATATATTCAATAAGAAAGATCGCATTTTTGGGAAGTGTTCCATTGGCAAAATAGGTAGAACATGACAATCATTTCTAGTACTGGTGGAGTATAAGAGGCATTTTATATAAATTTTTTCTTCAAACCATATGAATGGCTCTTCAACATGCCAAGAGGATGCAGAAGCGGAGAGGTGTGGCACAGCGGCCAGAGCGGCTGACTCCTGAGTGCAGGACTCATGGTACAGCATCATGTGACTCTAGGCAATAGCTCACTTAATCTCCTCGATTATCCTTAGGAGTGATTAGTTTGCACTTTACAATACCGGATGTATTTATTTATTTAGAATAAAAATAGATCTGAGCAATATAAATTACCAGTGAGCAATAGAAAACAGGCACCTCTCAGAATGGTAATACATCTTTTGGGTCAATCACAATGGAGAAGTGTAGACTGTGCTGGTTTGGTCTAGTGGTTCTTGTGCCTAAAATGAAAGACTGAGAGAACAGCAGTGTTGTGTCCCTCTGAGATATTCGCCTCTCTTTGGCAGCACACCAGAGATCATTCACATTCTTGAAATGAGTGCATGGGGAAACTTCACTTTCTCTTTGATCAAGGATGGTCAAACTCAATTGTGGGAGCATCTCTTTAGCTCTCCAAAACCTGGGTTCCATCTGACTATGGAGGCCCACTGGTGCATGTTACCAATGACCAAAGACATCAATGACCTAAGCACAGACACGTTTTTCAAGGCAAGAGCTAAGTGGCACCCATCTACCAAGATCACGTCCAACCAACCACCCACCCCCGATACAATGATTGGGACATTAAGACTCTTGCCCCTTTTTCTCTAACTCAACCCCTGTCCTTCTCTCTGACTACCTCTACGTCTGACTGTCTCTCTACCTTTCTACCCCTCCTTCTCTATGTTATACGTTTCTTGCTGGTGTCACTTTCTCTCCTATATTGCCTAGTATTCTTTATCCTGCACTCTATTGCTACGTCCCTCTAATATACTTTTACACCACTCTGTCTTCATTGCCTCCCTTTCCACGTCTCACTTCTCAACCTAGAGACTGATCCACTCCCTTCCATTTCCCCACTTCTGGAAACGAGGACACCTTGCTAGGTGCAGGCCCTTTGGTGCTGATTATCCTATACATTCAGTGTACTTCCTAATTTATGCTAGGGGATGAAATATGGGGATATACATGACACAGTCAATAACCTAGCCTACACGCAAGGGCAGAGCCAACAAATAGTACTTAGGGAGAAGAGAATGAAAGATTGTGCCTAGCTAGATTAAAAACAAGAAAAGCATGATTTAGCACTTTCATCTATTGTGTTTTCTGAAAGTTTAAGGCACTGTTCAATATTGTTTGGGATCACAAAGACTTGAATTAACTGAAAATTGGTAATAAATGTAATGTTGTTCCGAACAGGGGACTCCTAAATATTTCTTGCCCAGATCCCTAAAAAATTGTTACGCTGGCACCGCCTGAGCACTGTCCGCATCCAGATGCAAACACAACCTAATTGTTTGTATATGTGTCAATGTTAATGTGTGCATTTGGCATGAAAGAAGAGAAACAAGCTCCCTTTTGTAATTTCATAGACTGGACAATGTTTTGCAGAATGGGCACCAAAGCATTTTGAGTGCGCTACATTTATATAACAGGGCACAAAATGAAGCATTCTAGTCACACCCTATTCTTTGTGGTAAATTTGACCTTCAGCTCGTTTAAAGAGAACGTATTCACCAATAAAGGTATTTGGCTCTAGAAAGAGATACTATACAATCAAAATTGTTTCAGCTATTCAATACAGACTTTTTTTTTTGCAATTTACTGAAAGATACTCCATCAGTGTAACATTCCATAGTTTATGTAGTACTTTTAAAAATGAGCCACCACCAGCTAAGCTTTGTTGAACTGGGAACTCTCTGTCAGATGGCTTCTGATGAATGCAGTATGCATTGTGGACTGTGGTAAATAATTTTCTGCTGGTGAAAAACAGGGCTTAAAGCCTTGGTGCATCATGCACAGTCTGCTTGTCCCATTTTTAAGACATCAGGGGCCAGATGTAGGAGGCCAAATACTGGTGGGTAATGGCCGTTACCGACCGGTATTTGGAGTTTCAGATGTAGGGGGCCTTAAATTTACAGATTCGGTATATTTACAGATTCGGTGAATTTACCGATTCTGTAAATTACCGAATCGGTAAATTTACCGAATTGCAAATTTGTGATGTAGGTGGCACTGAAAGCAGTGCCACCGGCCCTTAAGAATTCGTTATTTACCATGACATACTATGTCATGGTAAATAACGAATTCCTGTGTACATGCACATCTGTGCATGTACACCTGTGCCATGTGGCACACATACATGCCCTAAGGGCATGTATGTGTGCCACATGGCACACAAGCCAGAATCAGGGTTGCAACAGGGTGTCAAAGTGACACCCTGCCCCCCCTTGCAAATTCGGTAATTTTACTGAATCGGTATTTACCAATTCGGTAATTGATATTGATTCCTATGGGCCTCAAGGCCCATAGAAATCAATGGCAATTACCGAATCAGTAAATACCGATTCGGTATTTACAGAATCATACAGATTCGGTAAAAATTACCGAATTTTATCCTACATCTGATTTACCGAATCTAGAATACCGAATCGGTAAAATTCGGTTTTCTAGAGTCGGTAATCAGATTTACCTACATCGGGCCCCTAGTGCTTATCTACCAGGTTTGGAGAGGGGGATTAAAAAAGCGATTATTGAGGGTGGATCTCTACCGTTAGCACTTCCTCTGCAATTAATGTGGTTATTGATGCAGTTCTCGGTCACATTTGGTATTATAGACTAAGTAAGGGAGCCCCGTACCATAACTTCAATGTGCAATGGTTGCACAATAGTCATAGTTAATGAGATTTGTTTGCTCTCTAAAGCACACGTATTTCAACTTCACCTCATTTTGTAGAAATGAGTGTAAAACTCTGTTTCTATTTTTGATAGCTTCATTCAGATGTGGATTCTGGAGATGGAAAAATCAAATACATTCTCTCAGGTGAAGGTGCAGGAACCATTTTTGTTATCGATGACAAATCAGGAAACATCCATGCAACCAAGACACTAGACCGCGAGGAGAGAGCCCAGTACACGCTCATGGCTCAAGCAGTGGAGAGGGAGACAAACATACCTCTGGAGCCACCTTCAGAGTTCATCGTGAAAGTCCAAGACATCAATGACAATCCACCTGAGTTCCTGCATGAAACCTACCATGCCAATGTGCCAGAGATGTCCAGCGTGGGTAAGTGAATCTTCCAGGAATCTGTTCAGATTGCAAGTATATTATAAAATGCCATGTTTAGGTCGAACCTGGGCAGCGCATGCACTGCGGCATGCTGGATTGGAGTACGGAATAGAAGCCCTGCCAGTCTCCGCCCATACTTGTCGATGGTTTGTGTCAATGTCTTTCGTAAATGTTGGCTTCTTATTCTTTATTAGGCTTGTTAGACCATCCTTAGTACCGCCTTGCCTTCATTCATTACCTCCCATGAGGACTGGCCATTTTTTAGTCTGTAAGCACTATTTTCATTAATGCGTTTCTCCTACTGCAGGTACGACATGCTTTCCTGCAACATTCAGCACACCATGCGTGCTTTCACTTTCTAAGCAGCCCGGGACAATGGTGGCCGCTTCTTTGAATAGGTCTCACATTTGCAAAAATTTGACTTATTGACATTGTACATGACAATGCCTTTTATTTATGTGTTAATTATCAAAACATATCAATAAAAAACATTGTCATTTACAATGCCAATAGCTTAAACTCTTAACAAATGCGAGACCTATTGCATTGCAGATGCTTGTATTAAAGATGTATTTATTTTTGAAAATAAGTCGTATATGATTGCTTGTGCAGATCAAGAATGACAATTTAACTCAAATAGAAACAAAATACACACACTGCAAACGAATAAAAGGAAGTTTGAAAAGCGCCAGCATCTGGAAGCCATAAAATCTGAAACTAGCTGAACACAGATTTGAGAAGATCACCCTGGCTGATCAGGTTAATTAAAATCAGCCAGCAGTAAATACATTTTAAGAGGTGACTGGTTCCTTACAAATCGGTCTGCTGCCGCCTGAGAGGCGGAAAGCTTTTGGCTATGCATCTTGAAAGAGCCTACTTCTGGTAATCCGTTTGCACATTCGACATAAGTATGTTTGCCATTTCTCAAACCGTTCAGGTGACCTAATCCTTTTTTAGGTACTTTAACTTCGAGCTGTGTCCGTTTCTGTGCTCTTTATCCTTCTTTCTGCATGTTTTATTGCATGTTACACTCCACTGATACCAAAACTCATGCGGATCAAGTGTCTGATGCATTATTCAATAGACGTTCACATCTATAATGTGGTTCTCTTCACAGCCTATCTAAACTTGGGCACTGACTCAAATTGCAATAGGCGCTGCTTACCTTTCACCGATAGATGCGTGTAAAACATGGACATTGCGCAGTTATGTCATACTGCGGCTGAGGCGTTTATCACATAATTATGGAATTAGTACACTTGCCCCAAATTTTTTTTGCATATTTTGCAGATTTCAACAAAACAATTGTTTTAGTTTAAATAGATCCAAATGTGTTTAAAAAAAAATATATATGTATTTGACCCAAACCTAGGTGCAAGCGGTTAAATCGTGAAAAATGGGGTAACATCGTTATAAAGAGGCTGCCTCTGTTAGCAGCTCTGTTTCTCTGCACAGGACGATGCAGCTTCTCGGGCAGCCTGCAGGGTTTTTCCATGTCAATTTCACAGTAATGTGGTAGTAACATGGAATTGGAATTTTTCACAGGACACATAAATGAATGTTCGTAAACACACACACCCACACATGAGAGAGAGAGAGAGAGAGAGAGAGAGAGAGAGAGAGAGAGAGAGAGAGAGAGAGAGAGAGAGAGAGATGGTAAGCCGGTTATGTTTCAGTTATTATTGTGCCCAAGTAAGTTGTACATTGCCCTATACACCACATCTGAGTATTCTGCAAATGTGGAGTCGCGGTATAAATTATGGAGAAAAAAAGTTCTCACTACGTGTTACATCCACAGTTGTCAGCTGGATAATCACTAACAAGCAGAACCTGAACAGGAGGGTTTAGAGCTGCCCACTCTTAATATCTAATTACACACACATGTCTGCAGGCTACTATAAAATAGGCCCAGTGAAGTGCTGGGGCGCACAGGGCAGTAAAGGCTTAGCAGGGCATAATTAAGAAGTGTTGCTGCTGACGTGCAGTGCAAGCGGATTGGATGGTGACTCTTATTTTTCGCCACGCTTTGTAAAAACCACAGCGTTCCTGGAAGCGGATTCCATTTATCCTGAGGCTGAGTAAACATTGATAAGTAGCTCAGTCGGAATACTCAGTTTTCAGATCAAGATTTTTTGAGGGTCTAAAATGGTTAGAATATACCGGATTCTTGTTATTTTGTTGATTGTCAACCACTTGTAGGAAGAATAGTATCCCTAATCTGCAGCTGAACAAGCACAACATATACAAAATGCTATAAAAATTGAAATTTTAGCTGAAGTCTACTGAATTTTCTATATGACGACCCTTCATTAACCTCAGTGACTGTGGCCATGTTTATAGTTTTGTACTCAGAATAATGAGCTTTCAGGTTCTTCTTAAACAACAATATTAACCCCTTGCCTGCTTATGACGGAACCACCCCTTCATGAGCCACGGGTGGCGTGTGCTCATGACGGCGTAGTTCCATCATGCTGCAGACGCTCCGCCCACGAGGCATTAATACCCTGCCTGTGCGGGTGAATTAATGAGCGGGTGGGACAGTGAAGGAACCATGCCGTCATGAGCACACGCCGCCCGTGTCTCATGACGGCGTGGTTCCGTCACGAGCATAGCAGGGCTGCGCTCACCCCCCAGCCCCGCTGCTGAATTCGCACCGCGACCATTGGGTTAAATAGAACGGGCTTTAGTTTACTGTTTGCAGCGTTCTGTGTCTGTGAAAAGAGCATCCTTCAAATCAGAGATTGTTTTTCTGGAGTATAGCCTACATATTTAGACTTCACTGCTCCCCTTACCTGATCAGAGGTGTATTTTTACACATAGTTACTTTTTGTTGTAGGTACGTCGGTCATACAAGTCACAGCTTCGGACGCTGACGATCCAACCTACGGCAACAGTGCCAAGCTAGTCTACAGTATTCTTGAGGGTCAACCTTACTTTTCAGTGGAAGCACAAACAGGTAAGCCAGAGAATTTTTAATTCCTTTTTACTATGGTCAAATTTTTACATTTTGATACACTGAGTTGATGTCTAAGGTGCATTACATTTTATGATTGACAAAGGGCAAACATTTAAAGGGTGTGGGGCAGATTTATCAATCTTTCAGGCAGGGCTATGCTGCAAGCCACCTTACTGCACTGTGCTGCGTGAAAGGGCAGGAATGTACCGTACTTAACATTTTTACAGCACATTCCTGATTCCTGTCCTTTCCTAGTGCTGGCACACTTTTGGCTTTCCTAGTGCCAATGCAGGCACCCTTGCGTCATGTTGCAAAGAGGCCTAAGTTGTAGACAGGAATATTTTTGTGCCGGAATGGACATCTTCCTGCACAAAACAATCCTGAGAGGCATTTTCCTCTTTCTGCAGCACACATAGAAAAAGGAAAAAACAAGGAGAAATAAAGAGATGTGTCATTGTTACGCCTTACCTGGGATGGCATAGCCTTTTGACGCATTCCCAAGCCTAGCATTAATGTTAAATCTGGGAATACACCAGAATCCATGGATTGATGCGTGGGAGCACCCATGCTCCATACATGGACCGCCTCCCTTGGGCAGAGTAACACAAGCATCGATTTGCAAAGTCTTGCCTTACTCTAGTTTTATCAAGCCATGCAGGGCCCCTCAGTGTGGCCTTACGTGGCTTGATAAATCTCACTTATGTTTTGCATCTCCCTTGCTCCCCCTTGCATGGCGCAATGATGACGCAAATCCTTGATAAATATGGGCCTGTGTGTTTTGTGTGTTGGTGAATTTCTAAAATATTTGATCATATTTCTTCTTTCTACTCAAAGGTATTATCAGAACAGCTCTTCCAAGCATGGATCGTGAAGCTAGAGAGGAGTATCATGTTGTCATACAAGCAAAGGACATGGGAGGACACATGGGAGGACTCTCAGGGACAACCAAAGTTACAATAACTCTTACCGATGTCAATGACAACCCACCAAAGTTTCCTCAAAGTAAGCACATGGTTTTAAGATTAAATTGTTAGGAATTTGAGAGTATCCAGTTTAAACACTCTCCAGGTTTTGATGCCTTTGATGGACTAACTGAAAGTAACATTTTGGAATGGTGTATTGCATTTGCTTTTACAGTTTTGAGGTTGCAATTAAATACAGCGATCTAAATATTATCTGACTAACATATTGTGTCCTAAATGTAATTTACGAAAACATTACCCTGTTGGAGTTAATACGAGAAAATCTGTACCCAGTGGAGCAATATTTTTGTGAACCATATCTAACCCACTATATTTATGTGTCATGATATGTTTGTTATCGATATTCTGACATACAACCAGGATAAGGGGTACAATACCTGGTTGCAGTTAATTTGTGCCAGTGGTTGCAGATGGTGGGCACCACCTCTTGTTTTATAGGAACCAGGACTTATTTGGAATCTTCCGAATTTGACTCAGAGTAGGAGAGAGAAAAATACAAAAGGGAGAAATAATGAGGAAGAAAATGAAAGGTAGAGAAAGCAGGTAGGAAGAGGCTTGCAAGGGTGATATAGGGCGACAAGAATGAATGAATGAATGAATAATGTATATAGCGCATCTGCTGCTTCCTTGGAATCATCTTGGCACTTTATCGGTTGTGGAAGTAGGAACTCAATTATGTTTCACGAAACTGAAAGGCCTTCAGTTGGGCCTTCAACAGATTTTCACTAGGGATGTATCGATGGCACAGTGGTAGAGCATTCTAGAGACTGGGAGCTAAAAAGGAAAAAGATCTGCCACCAGATCTAGTTTTCTGCACTATAGGGACACACAGAACACCGCCCCTTCTCATACCTCCTGTGAATACTTATGCCTTGATGTCATCAGTGAGAACAAACCTGTATGTTCACTACACATCACGTACCACCCCCCGGGGGACAACCTCCTCTTCTCCCAACAACTCATGGACACAATATCTATCAACGCAGGACGGCAAAACACACAAATTTACCTTGGTGACTACAATCTCCACTGGAATGATAGCAGTGACGCAGTAGTTAATAGCCTCAAAAATTTCCTTATCGCTTCTGACCTCACGCAAATTTGCAACACTCCAACACATGACAAAGGCTCTATCCTCGACCTGGTCATCTCCAAAGAAGGCATGTGAGAAGTTGGCCTGGTAGGGGATGTTTCCAATTCTGGAACCACCTACTACCTGACCAAACAATCCCTTATGGTGTCTGGTTGTAAGTCAACCTTATTAGACAAGCTATCCTAGGGGTAGCATGGACTAAGCAGCCTAAAGGCTTAACTTAAGAGGTCGTGTTAAGCGAGCTGTTTTACCACATACAATCCTGAAATACCAAATGAAAGGACACCACACAAGTATATATTATAAAAATATATGTGTTTATTACTAAAAACAATCCCCAGTATTCTTTATGAATAAAGGGGCACAAGCGTTAAATCAAAAGCACTGTTTAAACATACAAGTTGCACAATTATGGATGAGGGCGGGTGGCCACTCAAACCATATACTAAACAAGTGGTATAAGAGAGGCCACTCGAACAGTGGTTAGGCCTAGGGCCTAGGGAATCGCTGGGAGCAGTCAGGACAAGCAATGCTGAAGTCGGGAATGGCCCTCGGGATTCGGGAGATGTGCGGAAAGCGCACGCATGCACCAATGTTAACCAATGGTGCGTAAAAGTCATAGAGTTAAAGTTTAAGGACACTTCCGCTGAACCTAGAGGAACAAAACTTAACACACAGACCCTAGAGGTGTGCACCAGTGTGGGAACACCGGCGGAGCAAAGTTACCTCAACCACAGGAAGTGGGTGCACAGGGTCGAAGTGGCGTCGGGTTTTGACACGCAGGCTCTTGGTGCTTGAAGCTGAAAGGGCTGCAGGCAGGTTGAAGATGAAGTGTCCGGTGGAGTCCAAGGGTGGACTCAAGTTGTAGAGTACCTGAAAGCAGAGGGGACAGAGTCTGGGTCACTCAGCAGTGACCAGGGTGGAACCAGGACGGAACCAGGCAATGTCGGGCGCAATCAGGTGGTCGTCGAGGAGCTTCTCTCCGCTGTCACGTGGGCTCTGGGGCATCTGCGACGTCCAGGAGCAGGTCACGATCTGTCCCACGCAGGCTCTCACCGTCGGTGCAGTCGGCTTCAAGTTTGGAGCAAACAAGCCTTGGTAAGAGCAATCAACACGGGATCGGAAGATTGCTTCTCACTCGGACCAGGAAGGTCAGAGTCGGGGCTCCTCTTCAGGGGAGCTGGTGTGGATCTGGAGCAACCAGATTCACGAGTCTTCTTTGTAGTTTCGTCGGCACAGGGACCACTAGCCAGCTGGCAAGTGACCGGGCCAACGCGTTGAGCCAAATAGAGCCAAAGGGCCCCACGCAGCACTCGTCGAGTGTGGAGGGCTGAACTTCGGCTCAAGAGCAGCTCAAGATGGGGGCTTCTCAAACCCCGGTGCACAGCTTCGAGGGTCACTCGTGGGCTGCACGGTCAGCGTCTCGTGGTCAATTCAAGATGGCGTGCCCCACGCTTCCGGTCGCCTCCACGGGTCTCAGCTCTGCAGGGACTGTGGATCGGGCTGTTGGAAGGCAGGCAAGCTTGATCTCGTCAATCTCAGTCGCTCGAGTTCCGGCGGGAACTGCAACTAAGTAGACGTCGAGGGCTGGATGGTGCCTGCTGCTGCAGGGTGGTCACTCCTTGACCACAAGGGAGATTCTTCGGGCTTCCACGATGAGATGGAGGGCGAAGGGTCCAGAATTGCGTTTCAAATGTTTCTTCCAGGTAATCTGATGTGCATTGGCACTGCTCCCACTCTTATTCCAATCTGGGGGGCGTGATTACCTGCTAGGTCCCCTCCTATGGGTGGGACCCAGGAAGTGGGTGGATACACCCCCTTCCTTTGATCCAGGCCGCCCTGGCACGAGGGCTGGAGTGCCCCAGAACCGGTTTGGCCGGATTATGCAAGGGGCAGCCTTGTGCGCCCCAGGCAGTGTCTGGTTTCTTTCAAACCTCCCTGCTACAATACACTATCTCCTGTCTGGAGGGCGGTGACACCCTCCTGTGACAGGAAACCCTTTGTCCAGGACCCATTTGGTCGAGTTTCGGTCAACTGCAGGGGTCCAGACATTTGTCTGTGGCAGAGGCATCCATTTTGTGGATCTTAAGGTCTTTGGAGAAATTAACCGCATTTAGTAAAGGAACATGTCTTACCCCTCTAGAGGGGTGGAATGCCATCCCCGTCGCCAGAACTGGCGAGGGGATGGTATTCCAAATCGTATGACACCTTACACGACATGTTTTGATAAAGCCAAACCAAAGTTGCTAAATAACCGCGAGGATTATAAGGCACTTAATAGTATATGGTATGGCATTATCCTGAAACAGCTTAGGGATTTGTTCCCGACAGCTGCAGACAGGCTCAGCTCATGCTAGAGCTCCATCTCACATAAAACCACGCACTCAGCCTCCAGGATTGATGAGGCCTTCTATAGGAGTGGCTCACAGGTTTACATGTGTCCAGATATAGGTTTAGATATAGATATACTATACCTAAGCAAGGGGTGTTTACACCACCTTACCCCAGCTGAGTGATCAGCCAGTTGTGTCAATTTAAGAACCAGCCAGGGGTGGCAAAAGATATGCTGCAGCCCCTGGTAGGCCTTGGTGGCCCCTATGCCCTGTGCACCTATAGTGCATTCTACAGGGGCTGACAAGGAGTCCATTTCCAATTGGTATGTGCCTATAGCACATGTGTCATTAATTTAGTGAGAGAACAGCAGGCTGGGGGTCTGATCAGCAGGCCCACAGCCTCAGTAGTCGAAAACCAGTGAAGCAAAAAGCAAAAATTTGGGGTGACCATAGGATAGCAGACCCTACTCTCCTACACAACCCCCCCCCAAACGCAGGGACATTAAACTAACCTTGACCAGATAAGTCTTCATGTTCTAAGTGGAAGTACCTGGAGAGACCATCTGCATTACCATGGTCAGTCCCTGGGCGGTGCTCCACTGTAAAGTCCATCCCCTGTAGGGAAATGGACCACCTGAGCAGTTTGGGATTTTCACCCTTCATCTGATTAAGCCATAAGAGGGGCTTATGGTCTGTCTGCACCAGGAAGTGAGTTCCAAACAAGTAGGACCTCAACTTCTTTAATGCCCAAACCACAGCAAAGGCCTCCCTCTCAATGGCTGACCAACGTTTCTCTCTGGGAGTCAGCCTCCTGCTAATGAAAGCAATAGGCTGGTCTTGACCATCTTGATTAAGTTGTGAGAGCACAGCTCCCACCCCCAACTCAGAAGCATCTGTCTGAACAATGAACTGTTTGGAGTAGTCAGGACTCTTTAGGATAGGTGCAGAGCACATGGCCTTCTTCAGGTCATCAAATGCCTTCTGACAGCTAACTGTCCACTGAACCTTTTTTGGCATCTTCTTGGATGTCAAGTCATTTAATGGTGTCACTATAGACCCATAGTTTTTCACAAACTTTCTGTAATACCCAGTCAGGCCCAAGAAGGCTCTGACTTGTGTCTGGGTAACTGGAGGAGCCCAGTCCTGTATGGCCTGGATTTTGCTTTCCAGTGGCTGAACCTGGCCTCCACCTACTAGGTGGCCCAGGTATACAACCTTACTCTGCCCTATCTGGCACTTAGTGGCCTTGATAGTTAGGCCTGCCTTTTGCAGGGCCTCCAAAACTTTCTTTAGGTGGATCAGGTGATCCTCCCAGGTGGAGCTAAAGACAGCAATATCATCTAGATAAGCTGCACAAAAGTCATCCAACCCAGTAAGGACTTGGTTCACCAACCTTTGGAAAGTGGCAGGTGCATTCTTCAAACCAAAGGGCATTACCACAAACTGATAATGTCCACTAGGGGTAGAGAATGCTGTTTTGGCTTTTGACTCCTCAGCTAGTCTGATTTGCCAGTAGCCAGCTGTCAGATCAAATGTGCTCAGAAACTTGGCAGAAGCCAATCTGTCAATGAGCTCAACTGCTCTTGGAATGGGGTGAGCATCTGTCCTAGTGACAGCATTGAGACCCCTGTAATCCACGCAAAACCTCATTTCTCTCTTTCCATCTTGGGTATGAGGTTTTGGCACCAGGACTACTGGGCTGGCCCATGGGCTCTCTGATGGCTCAATCACTCCAAGCTCCAACATCTTTTGCACCTCAGCCTTGATGCAATCCCTGACATGATCAGGTTGCCTGTAGATCTTATTCTTGACAGGCAGACTGTCACCAGTGTCCACAACATGGGTACACCAGTCAGTCTGGCTGGGTGTGAGTGAAAACATTTGCCTGTGAGCCTGCAAAACTTGTCTGCAGTCCATCTGTTGCTGGTCAGTGAGGCTGCCTGCCAAGGCTACTCCATCAACTGAACCATCATCAGGGTTCTGAGAAAGCAGGTCTGGGAGAGGGTCACTCTCTTCCTCCTGTTCCCCATCTGTGGCCATGAGCAAGCTCATGTCCTCCCTGTCCACAAATGCTTTCAAGCGATTCACATGGATTACCCTGTGAGGGCTCCTGGGTGTTCCAAAGTCTACCAAGTAGGTGACTTCCCCCTTCTTCTCAATAATAGGATAGGGTCCACTCCATTTGTCTTGGAGTGCTGCTGGAGCCACTGGCTCCAGTACCCATACCTTCTGTCCTGGTTGGAACTCTACCAGCACAGCCTTTTGGTCATGCCAAGCTTTCTGTAATTCTTGGCTGGCCTCCAGGTTTTTGGATGCTCTTTCCATGTACTCAGCCATCCTGGAGCGGAGACCAAGTACATAGTCCACTATGTCTAGTTTGGGCTTTTTGAGAGGTAACTCCCATCCTTCCTTCACCAAACACAATGGACCTCTCACAGGGTGGCCAAACAAAAGTTCAAAAGGGCTGTAGCCAACCCCCTTCTGTGGGACCTCTCTGTAAGCAAAGAGCAGGCAGGGTAAAAGAATGTCCCATTTCCGCCTGAGCTTCTCTGGTAATCCTTTTATCATGCCTTTAAGGGTCTTGTTAAATCTCCCCACAAGCCCATTGCATTGTGGATGGTATGGGGTGGTAAACTTATAGTTTACTCCACATTCCTTCCACATTGCTTTCAGATAGCTGGACATAAAATTGGTGCCCCTATCTGATAACACCTCCTTTGGAAAGCCCACTCTTGAGAAAACTGCAATGAGGGCTTTTGCCACCACAGGTGCTGTTGTGGTCCTCAGGGGAATAGCCTCTGGATACCTGGTGGCATGATCCACTACCACCAGTATGAATCTGTTCCCAGATGCTGTTTGGGGGTCCATTGGACCCACAATATCAATTCCAACTCTTTCAAAGGGGACCCCCACCACAGGTAGTGGTATTAGGGGGGCCTTTGTTGTGCCACCTGACTTACCACTGGCTTGGCAAGTGACACAGGAGCGACAAAACTCCTTGACATCCTCTGACATGTGAGGCCAGTGAAAGTGTGAAACAAGCCTGTCCCACGTCTTGTTCTGGCCTAAGTGTCCTGCAAGGGGAATATCATGGGCCAAGGTAAGAAGGAACCCCCTAAACTGCAGAGGTATGACCAACCTCCTGGTCATGCCAGGCTTGGGGTCTCTAGCCTCTGAGTAAAGGAGTCCATCATCCCAATACACAGTATGGGTACCTTTGGCATCCCCAGCAGCCTCAGCAGCAGCCTGCTGTCTGAGGGGTTCAAGGGAAGGGCAATCTAATTGAGCCTGCCTCAGGTCTGCCCTTGAGGGTCCCCCTGTCCCCAGAAACTCAACCTGGTCAGGTTCAAGCTCCTCAGAGACAGTCTCCTCTTGGACTGCAGAATCAGTTTCCTCTGAAACTTGATCCTCAACCTGGGGCAAGGTGGAAGGCTGGGCCTTTCCTCTCTTGCTCCTTCTCTTGGGTTGTGGCTGGTCTATTGTTTCAAGATCCACCACTGGTTCAGGAAGGCACTTCTTAGCCTGAGCCCTTGTCATGGCAAGGACATGCTCTGAAATCCCTAGCATTTCTGCATGAGTCCTGTACTCCACTTCTGACCATGCTGAGCTTTCAAGGTCATTGCCTAACAGACAGTCTACTGGTAGGTCTGCACTCACCACAACTTTCTTTAGGCCATCAACCCCTCCCCAGGAGAAGTTCACAACTGCCACACTATGGGAGGTAGTGGAGTTGCTGGCGTTGGTCACTAGGTAGCTCTCACCTAGTACAATCTGTCCAGGGTCCACAAAGCCAGGTGTCACCATGGTGACACTGGCACATGTGTCCCTGTATGCTTGAGCCAGTTTCTCATTAATTAAGGGAGTCTGCCTGTATTTGCCCAGGTTAGTGGGGCTTACTGCAGTGGGCAACTCAATGTCCACATCATACAGGAGAACTGCCTGTGTAGGGATTCTGACTAGGCCAGATCCTACTTCAATACCCAGGGTCAACCCAGCTACACCCTTGGACTGTGTTCCACCACTGCTTACTGTACTTGGGGTTGCAGTTGCTTTAGGAGCTGTAGTGGTGGGAACTGGATTTGCCTTGGTGCACTCACTGCCCCAGTGTGAAACTGATTTGCAGGTATTACACCAAGGTGTCTTTGGACCTTTGTTCTTCTTCTTCTTGTTACCATTTTGGGAACCACCCTCCTTACTATTAGTTTGGGGGCCTGAAGACTTCTGGTCTTTTTCTTTATCTTTCTGATTCTGGTTACCACCCTTCTGGTCTGTTTTCTTCTGGTCACCACCTTGGTTCTGGGGTTTCTGCTTAATCCTTGTTCTGACCCATTTGTCTGCCTTCTTTCCCAATTCTTGGGGAGAGGTCAGATCAGAGTCAATAAGGTATTGATGCAACAGCTGGTTTGTACAGTTATTAAGGATCTGTTCTCTCATTATAAGATTGTACAATCCTGTATAGTCTGAAACTTTACTTCCCTGCAACCAACCCTCCAAAGCCTTAGTGGCACACTCAACGAATTCAGTCCAGTCTTGAGTCTGTGCTTTTTGGGTGTCTCTGAACAACAACCTGTATTGCTCAGTGGTTAGGCCAAACCCTTCAATAAGAGCACTCTTCAAAACAGAGTAGTTTTTGGCATCCTCAGGTCTAACTGTGAGGAGCCTGTCTCTCCCTTTCTCAGAAAAGGAGTACCACAAAATTGCAGCCCACTGATTCTCAGGAACCTGCTGTACCATGCAGGCTCTCTCAAGAGCAGTCATCCATTTGTGGATGTCATCCCCTTCTTTAAAGGGGGGCACAATTTTGGTCAGGTTTCTATTGTCATAGGCCCTGTCTTTTTCTCTTGGAAAATTGCTGCCACCAGTGACATCTAAGCCACTTAATTTCTGCTCTCTTGCCAAGGCAAGTCTAGCTTGAGCCAAGGCTACCTCCTCCCTCTCTATCTGGAGTTTGACAGCCCTCATTCTGGCCCTATGTTCTAGCTTTTGAGAAGCATTCATGCCTCTCTGTGATTCTCTGGAGGCACTAGAAACATGAGAGTCCCCTGAGGGAGATCTCACTCTTCTGTTGCCTGGGAGAATAACATGTTGGGTTCTGGGGAGGTGCTGGCCCTCTCCATTCCCCAGTAGGTCCAAGTTGGCCTGGCTAAGCCTGGCAACTGGAACCTGGCTACCCTGATCCTGAACTTCTAAGTCCTCAACATCTGAGTCCTCATCTAAGTCATCATCATCCTCCTCCTCCTGAGGGGGATCAGTTTCAGGGGGGTTCCCTCCACTTCCTGTGTCTAGGGAAGCTGCCTTTGCCTTTTCTAAGTCATCCTGTTCTAGGATTTCTACCAGGATTAGGCAGGTGGGGCTTCTGCCCCTTTTTAACCCTCTTGCTTTGCACAAGGCAATCAAGTCTCTGCGGGTTAGCTTGTCATATCCAAAAGTTGCCTGGGTAGGGTCAACTGTCACAGGAGCAGACCCTGAGGCTTTTCCTGTGTCAGACATGGTTACTAGTGAGGTGTAAGTGGTGCACTTACCTACACTAAGTGTTTTCCTACTGTACCTTGCTAGTTAGTTGTAGTCAGGGTGTGCTAATCCCTTCAACCTACAACTACTAAGTTCAGTAGAACTTAATATGCTAAGCTTTTGATTTATATGTACCTAGAGGTACTTGATGTGATCTTTCAATTTGATCTAAAGATTGCAATGGTAAAACAACAGCAAGCTCAAATCCGCACCGCTGCTCACCAATGTGAGAAGTTGGCCTGGTAGGGGATGTTTCCAATTCTGGAACCACCTACTATCTGACCAAACAATCCCTTATGGTGTCTGGTTGTAAGTCAACCTTATTAGACAAGCTATCCTAGGGGTAGCATGGACTAAGCAGCCTAAAGGCTTAACTTAAGAGGTCGTGTTAAGCGAGCTGTTTTACCACATACAATCCTGAAATACCAAATGAAAGGACACCACACAAGTATATATTATAAAAATATATGTGTTTATTACTAAAAACAATCCCCAGTATTCTTTATGAATAAAGGGGCACAAGCGTTAAATCAAAAGCACTGTTTAAACATACAAGTTGCACAATTATGGATGAGGGCGGGTGGCCACTCAAACCATATACTAAACAAGTGGTATAAGAGAGGCCACTCGAACAGTGGTTAGGCCTAGGGCCTAGGGAATCGCTGGGAGCAGTCAGGACAAGCAATGCTGAAGTCGGGAATGGCCCTCGGGATTCGGGAGATGTGCGGAAAGCGCACGCATGCACCAATGTTAACCAATGGTGCGTAAAAGTCATAGAGTTAAAGTTTAAGGACACTTCCGCTGAACCTAGAGGAACAAAACTTAACACACAGACCCTAGAGGTGTGCACCAGTGTGGGAACACCGGCGGAGCAAAGTTACCTCACCCACAGGAAGTGGGTGCACAGGGTCGAAGTGGCGTCGGGTTTTGACACGCAGGCTCTTGGTGCTTGAAGCTGAAAGGGCTGCAGGCAGGTTGAAGATGAAGTGTCCGGTGGAGTCCAAGGGTGGACTCAAGTTGTAGAGTACCTGAAAGCAGAGGGGACAGAGTCTGGGTCACTCAGCAGTGACCAGGGTGGAACCAGGACGGAACCAGGCAATGTCGGGCGCAATCAGGTGGTCGTCGAGGAGCTTCTCTCCGCTGTCACGTGGGCTCTGGGGCATCTGCGACGTCCAGGAGCAGGTCACGATCTGTCCCACGCAGGCTCTCACCGTCGGTGCAGTCGGCTTCAAGTTTGGAGCAAACAAGCCTTGGTAAGAGCAATCCACGCGGGATCGGAAGATTGCTTCTCACTCGGACCAGGAAGGTCAGAGTCGGGGCTCCTCTTCAGGGGAGCTGGTGTGGATCTGGAGCAACCAGATTCACGAGTCTTCTTTGTAGTTTCGTCGGCACAGGGACCACTAGCCAGCTGGCAAGTGACCGGGCCAACGCGTTGAGCCAAATAGAGCCAAAGGGCCCCACGCAGCACTCGTCGAGTGTGGAGGGCTGAACTTCGGCTCAGGAGCAGCTCAGGGTGGGGGCTTCTCAAACCCCGGTGCACAGCTTCGAGGGTCACTCGTGGGCTGCACGGTCAGCGTCTCATGGTCAATTCAAGATGGCGTGCCCCACGCTTCCGGTCGCCTCCACGGGTCTCAGCTCTGCAGGGACTGTGGATCGGGCTGTTGGAAGGCAGGCAAGCTTGATCTCGTCGATCTCAGTCGCTCGAGTTCCGGCGGGAACTGCAACTAAGTAGACGTCGAGGGCTGGATGGTGCCTGCTGCTGCAGGGTGGTCACTCCTTGACCACAAGGGAGATTCTTCGGGCTTCCACGATGAGATGGAGGGCGAAGGGTCCAGAATTGCGTTTCAAATGTTTCTTCCAGGAAATCTGATGTGCATTGGCACTGCTCCCACTCTTATTCCAATCTGGGGGGCGTGATTACCTGCTAGGTCCCCTCCTATGGGTGGGACCCAGGAAGTGGGTGGATACACCCCCTTCCTTTGATCCAGGCCGCCCTGGCACGAGGGCTGGAGTGCCCCAGAACCGGTTTGGCCGGATTATGCAAGGGGCAGCCTTGTGCGCCCCAGGCAGTGTCTGGTTTCTTTCAAACCTCCCTGCTACAATACACTATCTCCTGTCTGGAGGGCGGTGACACCCTCCTGTGACAGGAAACCCTTTGTCCAGGACCCATTTGGTCGAGTTTCGGTCAACTGCAGGGTTCCAGACATTTGTCTGTGGCAGAGGCATCCATTTTGTGGATCTTAAGGTCTTTGGAGAAATTAACCGCATTTAGTAAAGGAACATGTCTTACCCCTCTAGAGGGGTGGAATGCCATCCCCGTCGCCAGAACTGGCGAGGGGATGGTATTCCAAATCGTATGACACCTTACACGACATGTTTTGATAAAGCCAAACCAAAGTTGCTAAATAACCGCGAGGATTATAAGGCACTTAATAGTATATGGTATGGCATTATCCTGAAACAGCTTAGGGATTTGTTCCCGACAGCTGCAGACAGGCTCAGCTCATGCTAGAGCTCCATCTCACATAAAACCACGCACTCAGCCTCCAGGATTGATGAGGCCTTCTATAGGAGTGGCTCACAGGTTTACATGTGTCCAGATATAGGTTTAGATATAGATATACTATACCTAAGCAAGGGGTGTTTACACCACCTTACCCCAGCTGAGTGATCAGCCAGTTGTGTCAATTTAAGAACCAGCCAGGGGTGGCAAAAGATATGCTGCAGCCCCTGGTAGGCCTTGGTGGCCCCTATGCCCTGTGCACCTATAGTGCATTCTACAGGGGCTGACAAGGAGTCCATTTCCAATTGGTATGTGCCTATAGCACATGTGTCATTAATTTAGTGAGAGAACAGCAGGCTGGGGGTCTGATCAGCAGGCCCACAGCCTCAGTAGTCGAAAACCAGTGAAGCAAAAAGCAAAAATTTGGGGTGACCATAGGATAGCAGACCCTACTCTCCTACAAGGCACCACTCAACTTGACTCAATCCAACCTTGTGACTGGTCAGACCACCATATTATCACATTCCTCATCAAGGAAAAAGTAAAACTCATCCCGGTGCAATACGCCATGCCCAAAGTTTGGAAAAGAGACATGAAGAAACTCAATCCAAACTCTCTACCCCCTAACAGCTGCAATCTCCTACTCCCCCCTACCGACGTTACTGACGTCCAGGACCTAACTGACCACTATCTCAACTCCATGGCCTCAATAATCAATGAGGCCGCTCCAATGCAACTGAAAAGAGTATCCACTAAGATATCCAACCCCTGGTACAACGGGAGTCTCAATGAAGAGAGAAGGGCTATGCGAATGGCAGAGCGCACCTGGAGATCAGTCCCCTCGGCACTGCATCTTAAAACTCTGAGGAAAAAGAGAAATGCATATTTCAGGAAAATAAAACGCTCAAAATCAGAGTTCTTAAGACTCCAAGCTAGACCAAGCAAAAAACCGTCCAAGTAAACTGTTCGAGCTAATCCGATCTCAATCTAAGGAACAACCCCCAGCTGTCGACATTATGAGCACTACTCCTTCCTGTGAAGATTTCTCATCCTTCTTTAACAAAAAAACTGACAATATAAGGAGAGACCTCCTCAATGACGCAAGCCTTTACTCAATATCCAACTGCATAACTCCCAATAAACTAAAAAACAATGTGACCTGGTCATCCTTTGACACTTACTCTGAAGAAGAAATTGACAGAATACTCAGCACCCTAAAACCATCCAATCACCTCACTGACCCTCTTCCTGCTAACGCCGTAAAAGACTTCATCCCTCTGCTACTCCCACTCTGGACTAAAATTATCAATAGCTCACTACCACAAGGAACCATCCCGGACTCCCTCAAAGTTGGACAAGTTACACCTTTACTGAAGAAACCAACAGCCGACCCCACTGATCTAAACAACTACCGTCCGATCACCAACATTCCCACTCTCGCCAAACTCTTAGAAAAATGCGTCCAATTACAAATGACAAAGCACATAGAACAGTTTGATCTCCTGAACCCACACCAATCAGGCTTCCGAGCTGGGCACATCACTGAAACCGCTATGACCCACATAATTGACGATGCCATCCAAATCTTAGATCAAAATAATACCTGTCTCCTCATCCTTCTTGATCTCTCTTCAGCATTTGACACAGTGAAACATGAGAACTTACTCGATCTCCTAAAGACAAGAATGGGCTTCTCTGGGACTGTGCTTCGCTGGTTCACTTCCTTCCTACACAACAGGTCTCAAAAATTCAAGAGCAAAAACCTGATGTCTTCCCCAGTACCGGTTTCGTTAGGTGTCCCTCAAGGATCCTGCCTATTCCCTACTTTGTTCAACCTAGTTATGGAGCCTCTCACCACCCTGCTACAAACATCCAATGTACACTTTCACATTTACGCCGATGACACTCAAATATATCTCAAGTTACATTCCCCCAAAGACATCCTGAGTCTGAACTCAACGATCAGAAGCACCCAATCCTGGCTGGCCGATAACCACCTCAAACTCAATGCTATGAAGACTGAGTTCCTCCTAATCTCACCTCCCTCGAAAATATCCTCCGCTCAAACATGGCTTAAGCACCTAACAGCACTCAATGTCCAACCGACCATCGTGGACTCAGCAAAATCCTTAGGCATAACACTTGACACCAACCTCAACATGCAGCAGCATATCAGCAAGGCTACCAAGGGGGCGAACTTCCAAATAAATACCTTGAGGAAACTGAAACCCTTCCTTCCAGCAAAAGACTTCCAAACAGCAGTACAAGCTCTAGTCATTCCTCGCATAGACTACGGCAGCGTGGCCCTCTGCGGCCTCCCCCTAACGACAACTGCACCCCTCAGAGCGTCACTAAATGCGGCAGCGAGACTCATCACTGGATCAAAAAAACACTTGCATATCTCCCCTGACTTCAAATCCTTGAACTGGCTGCCCCTTGAAGCCAGAATACAGCTGAAAATTGCCTGCATGACGCACAAGGCTATTCACCTGAAATCACCCAGCTACCTCTCTCATAAGTTGACAATTTCCGGCGGGTCCAGAACCACCAGGAGCACAAACAATCTTCTGCTGAAACCGCGAAGATTCCGGAAGGAAAAAACTTACAAACGCTCCTTCTCTGGAATGGCGCCCAGGATCTGGAACGCACTTCCTCCTGAAACGAGGCTCATCTCCTCCTCCCTTCTTTTTAAGAAAGAAGTCAAAAGTATCTTTATGGCTAAATACACTTGAACAATGCGTTTGTCTTACACTGCGAACAGTATTCCAGTATTTTATTATGATATAGCCTATATATTCCTCTGCACGTGTGTTTTTGACTTATATTATTCTAAAGTGCTTAGATCCTTTTTTCTCCATCTCTGTATAGTTACAGCGTTTTGTTGTCATACGTTCCAACTATGCCTTGCTACCTCATACCTGTACTATACGTAATATTTTTGCTATGTACATGAACTTGATGATCTTGATGATGATTACACCTGCCTCTGTAAAGCGCTCTGTTATCTGCAAAGATCTTGTTCACGCTATATAAAACTTTCAAAATAAAATAAAGATTATGATTGGCTGATCGGAGTGACCCTGGAGGGAGATCATTTTTTAGCTTGTCTTGGATGTGCCTAGAGAACCCAAAAATATCTCTGTACTTACAGGAGGTGTAGGATGGTGAAGAAAGAGCACCAGAATGGATCAAAACTAGGCAACCTTGGTTTTCAGCATTGGTATTCAGCATTATTGTAATTTAGCAACACCGGTAGTGTGTTCCTAATTACAACTTTGGGCCCCTGCATTTTATTATTTATTTTTAAACTAATCACTCCCTGGTCGTTGCATGACTGCCATCTGAAAAGGGGGTCTCAGGGCCCTAACTGATAATGTTTTTATACTACCGCTGCATTTTGTGGTAGCCCAATGAAAAACAAATAATCTAAAGTTTTGGGATTTTTAGGCAAAACGGATGTAGCTTTTAACTTTTTCCTTGCAGTGAGTGTCCTGTAAGAGTGTAATCTAATTATTATATTTTATGTGCTCTGCATCTGAGCAGGGAGAGAAAGGCCTCCCAGAAACCTGAGAGAAAATGTTTAGCTGAACTTCTCTGCTTCCCTCACCCCTCTGCCCATGGGGATGGCTTTAATCAGAACAGAATGAGCCTTTTCCAGCCTGTGCTATATTCAAACAAACCTTTATGGAAAAGAGGAACGCCCTGCCTCTAAGGCTGCATAATGAGAAGCAGACCCCATACTTGTGGCCGGGGCCCGTGCAGTGATTTGCCCACAAGAATGTGCGCGTTCTGGCTCGTAATTGGACACAGCTGCGTTGGTCTGCTCTGAGGGGCCGAGCAACGGTCGGCAACAGATGCCATTTTCTGTCATCATGCTTTTCAATGCGCATCACACAATGTAAATTGAATTCACATGTATAAACAGTTGGGAAGAACGTTTCATTTCTTTCCTTTGCCTCTTCTGACCCAACTATCCCATATTAATTGCTCTTGAAAGGGGACTTGGAACACTGGGTGCGTTGTTTTTTTTCTTCCTTGTACTTCCGCTATGTAGCTCTCATAAAATAATAATGCAGTGTTAATAGTTTATGATAATTTCGTTTGCCAGAATTGTTCACATCCATGTAAGTACCTTGAATTCATGAGGATGAAATACTTTGCCACGAGCCCACTACATCTGAATCTTTTTATTTATTTATATAGCTTTTTGTTTGTTGATTTATTTAGCAGTATTCTATTATGACTTCTAGAAGTAAGTTTACATTTCAATCGAGAGATTATGTTTTTACCTATCGTGTTATAGGGCATGCTCATTTTAATGCCACATGAAGTTATGGATTATTTTTAGCTGGCTGTTGGAAATTTGCCCTTTTTTTTGAAGGGTCACACAGAGCTTTTTGTCTTTTGTATTGAATCATATTTTTATTTATTAGAACTCTGTGCTCTTTACTCTTGCTAATCCGTGGTACAGTTTTTATGCCCTCCATTTCAAACCTGTTAAAATAGTCCTTAGTATAAGGTACGATCTATGCCCAGAGCCTACAATGTAAATGCTACTGGTGTACTGCAGCACCCATTGTGCCACCCACTGAAGTAGCCCTGTAAATCATGTCTCCAGGCCTAACCTTGCAGCCTGGATCTGCAGTTTTAAACTGCCATTTCGAACTAGAAACATAAGGTTTTTGCTTGGCCTAAACATGCCTTTTTTAATACATACAAGTCACCTATAAGGTAGGTCCTAAATGCCCACAGGCAGGGTACACGGTACTTAAAAGGTAGGACATGTATAGTTAATATTTTACATGTCCCCACAGGGATAAAACTTCCAAAGTCGTTTTTTGCTGTGGCAAGGCTGGCTCACCAATAAGTTAACACTGGGTTACCCTAATAACCTTAATAAATGCTGAATTCCGTTTGAGAATAGCTTGAAAAATAGTTCAAAGAAAAACTAATTTCAATAATAATTGAAATCTAAACACAGTGGTAGTCATATCGGATTCTATATCACTATTTTAAAAATTACGCTTTTTGAAAGTTGTCATTTTCCTGCTTAAGCATGTGGGTCTTTGCTGCTAGTTTTTAGCTGTCACCTGACCCTTGATGAGTCCCCCGTGGTGAGATGTGTACTGCTCTCAAACAGTGGTCAAAGGGCCCGGGAAGTGGGGAGGGGGACTCTTCCTTCGACAGAACTTCAAAGTATGTCTACCTAGTCTCCAGCAGAGGAAGCTCACACCTAGGCCTGCCTCCCATTTGTCTCTCTCTGGTCAGGTTGGCATCAACCCCAGTGAGGATTGAGAAACTGACCAGAAATGGTTTAGGGGGTGGGCAAAGGCTTACCCTCCACCCACACAAGGGCAATGGGCATACAAGTGAACAGCACAAACCTCTCCTCAGAATACTCTTGGACCTGTGGAGAATCAGAAGAATGACTGCCCTGCTGTCTCAAGAACCTGAAGGAAGATTCAACCTGCTTGCCTTGAACCCAAGACCACAGAAGTGACTCCAATCGTCAGTTGGCTGACCTCCTGTTTGAGCTACAGGGACACAACAAGCTTCCAGAGTCCTCTCTCCCTGCAACTGCCCAGTTAATCAATTCCAACTAGATCCACCCTGGACCCAGCACTGGCTTGTTCTAGAGTGAGCTCTAACCCCGAATATGTGCCCCCCTTCTCCTGGACCCTTGGCTGCTCTTAGAGTGCACTCCTGCCATCCCTAAACTGCAAGAACTAGGACATAGAAACGTTTTGCCAACTTTCTGCCTGGAGAACCGACGGAGACTGGGATCCCTGTGAAAGCTGCAGCCATTGAAGCCCTGGGTGGCCTGAATGTGCTGGTTTACATCACTGAAGGAGATATGATTTTCAGAAAGGTGTCTAAGTCAAATGTAAAGGGCTTCAACAGGACTGACTCTAAACAGCATAAGATTGACATTGAGGCCTTCCTGGGCAGGGACTTCGGACTTCTTCTGCTCGGAGCATTCATACCTTCGTTGAGCCCTACTTGAAATCCAGTTTACAGCTTGCCCCTCCAATGACTCGATGACCACTTTTCCACCATAACCATAAACTTCTAGGTTAAACCATGGCTGCTTTCATTCTAAACTACCAGAGGTTTAAGCTCAGGTTTATTTAATGATTTTAGTGGTTTAATCTGGTGGATTCTCACCCCCTCAACTAATGATCCATTGTCTTACACTGGTCCTTCTGACTAATCACACATTAAGGACATAAACAAGTTATGTGTCTCTAGAATGAGTGTTGTCTCATGTATGTCCTGTTTCTGGACTGAAAAGCACTGCTGCCATACAGGAGCATCAGGAAGGTGCTATCCGATGGGGCATGGCAGGACAAGGCTGGATTAGATTAGATTGATATTATTAAGCAGTACATGCAGCCTTCACTTCCTCATTGTGTGTTCGCCCCTTCGATGGGGCATAGACCAATTAAAGATTAATGTATTCATTGGTGCCATTCTGCTGCTCGTGCTCGAACTGAGGTACATCTTTTCAATTATTCCTCATCGTCGATGCTTCCCCTGTTGGCATACTCCGTTATTGCTTCCTTTCCCCCTCCCCACTCGTTGCTTGATTTTCCGGGCTGCCTTCAGATCTCCAAGTTGTAATATAGCTACAGGCAATGCATCTGGAATACAGGTTTACAGGATTTCTGCATGTCAGAGGCAGGCGGGGAAATTATATATGAAATGTGTTTGCCAACCGACCTTCCATTCCAATTTAAAAAAAATGAGATGACATAACATCACGTGTGGATGGTAACAATTACTCCTAATAAGAACCTCTATGGTGTGATAATAACATCACAAGCACCACTGAAGTTGGTCACCGATCTGAACCTCTCTACAGCAACTGGTGTTTTGCCCACCTTTAGCACCACAAGGGCATCTTGCAGTCTATACATGCACTTCATTGAAAACTGTAGAGGGGGGCTCATCTTTACCCGCTCACAATTGGTTCAGTACCACTCTCCACTCGCTCGTATTCTGAGCTTTCAGCCTGAAGGTTTTGGAGGGCTTTACATGAGCACCAGTTACATTACACAAGGACAAATTCATGTTTTTTTAGATACATTGTGATTAAGAAATGTGCCTACAATCACAGGATCTTGAGCTGTCTCTGAGACTCTAACTTATTCCCCAAATTCCAAAGTCAGAAGCAATCGCCATAGCACCACATCCTCTACCCTTAATATTTTCAATCTGTCTCCCAACACCACAGCATTCTAGGACTGATAGTTTTGTTACTACTATTAAATTGTGCCTGCATACATTTGGTTTTAATTAAAAAGCCATGACTCATTAAACTTTTTACAAACCCATTCAGTGATACAACGGCTCTGCAGGTCACTTTAATGCTGCATACGAAATACTAGTGGAAGCTGCATGGTCAATGTATGAACCCCATCGCAGTATGGCAACCAACAGTGAATGGGATCAAAATAGTGCTTGATTTGAGCCTGTGTTTTCTGGTGCTTGGCACCAGGACTTAATTGGTTTCTGGTGCTGGGCACTGGCACTTAATTGTCAACACAGCACTTAAGACAGTCTACCACATGGTGGCGCTGTTCATCTAATTTAGAGAGGAGCAGAACACCAGTATGAATACAATATACATTAAAACGTACTAATACTTGCCTCCCCAGCCATTCCTTTAGCTTTTGGGACCTGAATAATCTGAACTGTTGCACTTGCAGGCGGGAGAGATGGTTAGTAATTGTTTTGGCTGCAATGCCAGGGGCGATGGGTGGTGCAAGCTGCAGTAGTTGCCTGGTCAGGGCCGTGGCACCTATGATTTTACAAACCAAGCACTGGGTCGAAGTGAGACCAATTGCAAAATGGCGGCCTTTTTTACTTCCTGACTGTCATCTTCATGTCAGACACACTTGTGTACAACATGGCTTTTTGCCAATGCTTGTTTTAATGGTTTTGAAGACTTCTATTCCTTTAGCACTAATCGAATGATCGATAGTCCAATGTGCATGCTACTTTATGTACACCTGCATCCTGCAGCGCCTCTGATCAAGAAGTTGAGACTCAAAACACACAACGTGGGTTCTACGTGCAAACACCTGTAGGAATGGAGCCCACATTGAGCCGTTTTCAGTCATACTAAGTGCATAGCTCCTTTGTATGAAGAGGGATAAGAATGGGTTTAATTACATGGGTTTCCTAGGTAGCCTAGGTAATTGGTTAGTGTTAGTGCTACTGTTATTACACGAAATGTAAAAGTAGATGGACAGGCCTGCCAAGTGTCACGCATTAGGCGTGACATTAGCGCATATCAGTGTGGTAATCCGCATTACCGCACTGAAATGCATTGTCACGCATATTGTTGTGTGTCAGCTGGCACTAAAATCACTGATAAAACTGAGTCTCTGGCAGCGTACCGCCCGTAGCTTCCCCTTGCTGCTGCAGCCGGTTTGGTCTCGCAACTGAGCTAAGTTTGATGGCAGCGCTTACTTAACTGCTAAAATGTATTGTGTGCTTCCAATCCTCTCGGCGCTCACCACCAGTATGACACGATTGGGAGGAGACGTCATATGTTGCTGCCAGAGCGCATGCGGGGAATTTATTTCGTGAGCTTGAAGGCAGTTTGCAGTTCATATAATAGTCATGGCCCGGGCACTGCAAAGAATCATGGCGCCGGCTTTATTCAGTATTACAGCAGCCGTCTCAGAGAAGTGACACCGGTCGGTGATGCGGGCCATAGTCAAGGCAGAGGCACTGCAAGAGCAGATTATTGTTACAAGAGTTCGGTCCGGGGTAGTTGAGGTGACGAGCATGCTACCTCTCGCACCACCGCGGCCTGCCTTGGCCTCTCCGAGATCATCTGGGAAGCAAGCGGCAGAGCAGTCAAGAAAGCCATTACTTAGTTAAAGGTAAAGCTTTTGTTCCCGTTTGCCACAGCAGAAGAAAATAAAGTGGAACATAAAATTATGGGCAATGGAGTCTGCACCTCGGCTACATTCAGTACCCCAGATGTGTGCTCTCAAGTGAGCACCCCCCCTCCCAGCATTGCAGTCATGTTATTTTCTCTACTTGAGGTGATAAAGTGGCTGCGCCGGTTTTTAAAACAACTAATCTGACCCTACTATAACAACTGACTGCTGAAATTTACAGAAACATTCTTTTGTATGTAGTGGTGCAGAGTGCTCTGTCAATGAGAGGGGTGCAGATATGAGTCTGTGTGGTTTTTTTAACAGTACGATCAGTTTAGGAGGGCAGTAGGTGCTTCAGGTTCCGGTGATTTCCATCAGTTTTAATGTCTTCTAAAAGTGTCTTGTTGCTCAAATGGGTGTAATTGCTGATACGTGTGACTTCCCAGTCTTCATTGCTTTATTTTGCTTCTGAAAAAGTATCACTCATAGTTGTTGAAATGTCACTCATAATTACACTAAAATGTCACACATAGCAATCTGAAACCTTGGCAGCTATGGATGGATACAAAATATTCATTTGAATTGGTGCATTTTTCTATTCATATAAGCTACAGTAGAGTAGATGGTTAAATCTTTTTAATGAAATTCGCAGCACAGTGGTAACTTGTTAAATATGTTATGTATGAAAACACTGCTAAAAAAAAAGAACTGAACTATATAGGCTGTTTAGTCAGAGACAACCTTAGTATCGAATCTGGTGAATTAGAACCAGCGACAGAGAATTCTCAAGTTTTGAATTCTCAAACGGGTCAATGGCTGGAAATGAGTGTGCACTGGTAGTGCAAGTGCAGTGCAAAATGTATGCCCTTGTAGAAATACAAGGCATGCCCCTTACCCTTGCACATAGGTTGATTCCTATCATCTATGTGGATATAAAGGCCGGTCTTGTAGGTCCAGAGGAATGTGTCTCTGCCTGCCGTACACAGATTCTTTACCCTGTTTGGTGTCTTTCTAAACAGGCATCCGTGTGCAAATCCATTTTAAAAATGGATTTCACAAAAATGTGTTTTACATATCTATCATCCCCCTACTTACTATGAAAATGTGTGAGACCAATAAATGAGGCACTAAAATGTTTACAGTGTAAGTTGCACACAGATAATGTCTTTCTTGAGTCTGGGCACAAAGTCAGTACACAATTTTCCAATTGTATGTGCAAAGTGTGCACAAAGGTTGGTAAAGTGCTTTACGACTCTGGCCCAGTATTTGTAGCATCTTGGTTTAGATGAAAGAGTGAGCAATTGAGACCTTGTGTAGATGCTTTGAACTTGAAAATTTGGTTTGAGCTCCACACCAATCCTTAATTTGAAGAGGTGGTTGAGTAGGGTGTGTTCCATTGTCATTTCTGATGACAGTCACTTATTTATCATTTTAAGTCTTTCACCGAGAGAAAGTGAGAGAAAGGCTGTGAAAGAAAACGTGAGGAAGAAGACGAAAAACAAAAATAAAGCAAGAAAGCAGGGATGTAAAAGAACTTGCAAGAGTTAGACAAAGAGATAGAGACAGTTTCGGATTCTGACAATCCTACTATTGGTAACAACGCCAAACTGCAACGCTGGCAGTAGGTTCCTAAGAAAATTGTTGTGCATCTATTAATAAGCACTTCTCCACATGCATTCTTATCTTCTCAATACAGAATGCTGTTGAATTTGTAAACTCCATGTTACTTGTCATTGAAGTCATTCTTGTTTCCATAAAATGCAGGCAAAAGGTTGGGATATATATTTTGCAGATTAGCATTAATCTTCTTGTCTTGTTTGCCAGGTGCATATCCCATGTCTATTTCAGAATCGGCAGTGCCAGGAGAAGAAGTGGGAAGGTTGAAGGCAAGGGATCTTGACATTGGAGAAAATGGTCTGATAAGTTATCGTTTTATTGACGGGGACGGAGCAGAAATGTTTGAAATCACAACTGATTACGAGACCCAGGAAGGCGTGGTGAAGCTCAAAAAGGTATAGCAGCATGACAATATGTATATAAATATAACTTACCGCTTTCTGAAGTCAATGTCCATTTTAATATGTGTGATAACACTGGAAAAGTTTGCAAAACAATATCAGCCAGTTTCCACATGCACATTTAAAGCAATATAATTCAAAATGAATTTGAGCAGATATTCCAAATAGTGGCTTTTTAAAAGTATTATTATTAATAATAAATGTTACTCTAAACATTATTGATATTAAAAAAAATGTATTCTGAAGTTCATCTTTTAAAAATTCTGACAAGTTAGTCACTATCTCTCCTACTATTATAGGTCCAAATTCTGCAGGAGACTTCTGCAATCTAGTCTACAGAAAATGTCTGTGAATAAATCTTGAATAAGCAACGCATGCATTGCACGTGAACATCCTAATTTGGGCTGCTCTTTAAATTATTTCTTGTGTGAAGGACAACGATTACACAGTGCTAAAAATAATCCAGAAATAAATCATTGATTTGATTACAAACACATTTTTATTGCCCTGATTCCTTGCTCGCCAAAACGCAAGAGTGGTATATAACAGACATTTAAAGATTCTCTGTGGTGGGATATTTACCAGTTACTGGAACTGCTTATGATTCGGAGTTTGCCATCGAATGTAAGGGTTATATGTGACTCTTACCAAACCTGTTTCTGCAGTTGTTGGCTCATTTTCACCCATACATTTCAGAATGGTTGCCCTGTCAAAATTTGTCATTGGGAAATTGTGGGTTTGCAAAGTTTACTGAAAAAACTCAGAATTACATTACCTGCACCAATTCAGGGATTAACATTCAGCACCCCATTTTTATCAGGGCCATTACTGTTAAATGTGATATACATAGTGCTGGAAATAGTAGATGCTATTGTTTGAAACTTTGCTCTCCATAAGTCAAATCTCTTCACAGGACATCAGACTAAGATGAGAATGATATGCCACAATTATATAATAACTTGTTTTTTATACAGTGCTTGTCATTACTTGAAGTCTATTGTGATCAGTGTATTAATCTCGGAAGAATTAATGGCTGAATCTACCCGGCAAGAGTTAGAACATGTTACCTGCATCTTGTACAGAAATCTTGGCATGAGTCCTTCTCTCACTGAGCTATTACATCATTAATATCAAGAATAACATAACAAATTATTTTGGAAAGTACTGGAGATTGCTTGTGTGCTTTGATTACAGTTAAATACCACAGTGTCTTTCCTATTGCTTCAGAAGACTCAATTTCCACAAATAAATAACAAAGATGCCTATATTTGGTACATCCAATATTCCACAAGCAGGATTTGAGAGGAAAAACATACTTTTTATTTTTCAGAGGCTAAGCTTGCAAAGTGTCTTTGATTATTTTCCATACAATACTACATTCCATGCTTATTTAAAAATTCTGCTGTTCAAAATGTGCTTCTTTCTTACTGCTTCTTTGTTCTTTGTTCAATCAGATCCTTGATTTTGAAACCAAAAAGGCATACAGTATGAAGGTGGAAGCATCCAATGTTCACCTTGATCCTCGGTTCATCAGCAGAGGACCCTTCAAAGACACTGCCACTGTCAAGGTGGCAGTAGAAGACTTTGATGAAGCTCCCATGTTCTTACAACCTAGTTACACTCTGGAGGTTGATGAAAATGCAGCGGCAGGCACCTACGTTGGCCGTGTCCATGCTAAAGACCCAGATGCTGCCAATAGTCCTATAAGGTAAGATGTAACATCGAATGGCACTTTGTTTCTTGGGTAAATGGGACACTGTATGTCAATTCTGAGAAAAGAAATAATAGCAATTTCCAGTCTAAATGTAAAAACAAAGTCAGTTGATTAAACATATTCAACCATGAGGCTGTTTTTAAAACACTGTAGTCTGTCAGAGATTTAGCATAGCACTTCCAGAATGCTGCTCTCCTTGAACATACAAAATCATTCAAAATTATCAAAGAACATATGTATCATTCATTTCTGTGCGAGATGAAAATATTACTGAGCAAGTCCAATAATAATCTCTAGAAATATGAAATAATGAAATTCTGATTAAAATGTTGTCCTGACTTGTCATTAAACTATAAAGGTCATAAGTCAGGGGCAGGAAGGTGGGTAAATAATGTATTATGTAAGTTAAGTAAAGCCCATTACAATTATCGTGAAATCAATCATATGAAATCACAAACAGAGTAACATTATTAAGAGCATGATAGATACATTAACACATTTTTCAATTCCTTAAAAGGCTATAGCCTTCTTGGTCATTTTTACACTACCTATGTTCAGCTGGTCTCATCTATTCTTGTATGTATACAAGAATCTGCTGTAGTTTGACATTTTACTGTTGAGTCAATGATTTTGTTTGACGAACCCCGAAACACAGAGCATGGCATCTTTACCTGTCCTTGTTTTGAATACTTTCTCCATATATCCATCAAACATGAACAAAGGCATAAAATGTGTTCATCTGTTTCCATAAAGGCATGGCACAGAAGAACTTCTTACCAATATTTGAATAGTGTGTCAAAGATTCTTCGAAGTGTAGTAACGGAATACACAACAATCTAAATCTAAGAACTGCTTGTTTTATCCGTGAGTCAGGGTTCAAATCCAAATAGACTTGCCGTAATTTTTTAGATGAGTTTTCAATGTAACTCAAATTTTTATATTTGACTATATACTCCAAGTTAGCATGAAAGGAAGGTGATATCACATTTTTCTTGTTTAAGGATTTCCTTGCCTACTTCTTCAGTATTGCAAGAGCCAATATTGATGAAAAGTTACAATTTATTACTACTTTTTGAACTCGTCGTCTGTTACCAAGATTCTTTTTTTTTGTTAGGTTTAGATCTTTGTTTATAATTACTTTCAGGCTATTTGTAACAGTATTATGGCAGTTGCAGGGTTTATTAATTAGAGTGCTAAAGTTTGCGGCTTGTAGATGAGTAATGCCCTTTTCTAATCATATTCAACAGTGCGGCGTTGACAGTGGTAAGTTGAAAGCTCGCTGTAAAGTTTTGAGATAGCAAGTTGAGGGTATCTAATATTTGTTTTTGAAGATAATTGCTCCATATAGAACCACATGAATTACTTTGGTTGTTAAAACAGTAAGTGTAGGACCACCAGCCCCTTCTGTATTTTTTCATGGAACATATGATGGCTTGGGATATTGCAATTGATCAAGCTGTTTTTTTATCTGCTCTTTTTGCAATGACCAGTTTAGTTTTGAATCAAATTTTAGCCCAAGGTAGGTGTTTGTGTCAGTATGTTTTTGCTTTCCAACATCCATGCATAACTCAGTTTGGAATGCCCAAATGACAAGTTTTTGTTATATTAAAGTTTGTTAATAGACCATTTATTCTGTTGTATTATTGAAAGTGACTTAGTTTTCTTTGTAGCCAAATCTGGGTAGTAGCTAGCAGAACAGGTTCTTATGTAAGATATATATTTCGGGTCTCAAACTTCCCCATGATGAAAAAGGGGTATTATCATTGGGTCTATCATTTTGTGTGCCATGAAATTTCGTTAGGGTAAAACAAGGATAGATCTGTTTAAATATATCAGAAAAATGAAGTTGCGCAAAGATTTTTTGAATAATCAGCCGATGTTGGGAATATCTGTGGAAAGAAGCATTGTGTGGACCTCTAATATTTAATTGTGAGACACATCAATCATGATTCAACATGACCAATTAGAGCAAGAATTTCTTGGACATAATCAAGTATCAGCTGAGCAAGAGATATTCGATGCACAAGGTTTGGATAATATGGCAGCAACCCAACACTTTTCAAATCCAAGTCTGTATTTATACCTATGCTGCAGAGAGACTCCATTGATATCTTTTCTGAATTGGTGATTCAAGATCTAAAAAACCTACATCAGGAAGTAGTTATCCATGGAGAAAGATCACAAGATAATCATATTGTTAAATATAATAAGCTTATGGATAAATTGCATAGCAGATGAGAGGTGGTGGCCAGACAGTCTGATAAGGGAGGGAACATTGTCCTCTGGCCACACCCCATGTATAAAGCTGAGACTCTGCGGCAGCTAAGTAACATCAAGTGTTATTGTACGCCAACTAAGGCTCAGATAATGGGTGTGAGGGTATCTTTAACGCAGTGTTGACATGTTGGTGTGGGTTGGGTCTAATTTCCCAAGAAGAGTATCATTTTTTAAAAGTGGAATGTCCGACCACACCTGTGTTATATCTCATACCAAAATTCACAAAAACATCAGCACCACCCCAGGGAGGTCAATTATATTGGCTATTGGGGAAGTGTTTAAGAATATATCAACATGTATTCATTTCTTTCTGCCGCAATATGTACAAAATCTATCCTCCTATATACAGGACACTGGGGATTTTTTGAGAAGAATTTTTGATGTTAGCTTGGAGGATTCTTATGTTCTAATCAGAATGGACATTACATCGCTTTACACAAGTATTTCCCACAATGATGGCCTGAGAGTCATTGATTATTTTTTGGGCAGTAGACCAATAGGCCTTTTACAACATTCCAAAATGATATTGTCTATGATTCATTGGCGTTTAACTTTTTGACAAGGTAATTTACAGACAAAAGAGGGGAACAGCTATGGCCACCTGCTCCATCCCCAGTAGTGCTAATTTGCGTATGGGTTGGTGAGCGGAGCAGGTGCTCGCTAATAATTTTGCTGTGGAATGGTCAGAAAACTTGGTCCTTTGGACATGTTTTATTGACGATCTCTTTGTCATTTGGAGGGGGACAGAAGTGACAGTGAACCATTTTAATGAAAGGCTCCATAACAATCATTTGAATTTGCAATTTACCACTACTATCAGTAAGAGTGAGGTTCATTTTTTGGATTTAACAGTGTTTGTTAGAAGTGGCATAATCCACACTAAAACATATAGGAAACCAACTGTGGGTAATTCCTTACATGCACATAGCTTTCACCCTAACAAACTTAAGTTCAGTATCCCCTATATAGGGAACCAAAGAACAATGCAGAATTGTAGCGATAAAAAGTTGCTATGGGAGGTGCAAGAAGAACTTAAGGTCAGGTTTTTAGTGTGGGGCTATATCAGTGCAGTAGTTGATAATGCCATAAACAAGGTCAATCAAAAGGACCCTGAAAAGTTCCTTTTTCAGAGATGTGAAACTTCAAAGAGAAACTTGAGTGAAAATCAACAAAAGCTGAGAATGATCATGGGGTACAGTAAATAAAACATCAAAAGATTAGGAGAATTTTCTCCAGGCATTGGCATCTTTTTAAATGTGCTCCCACTATAGGACATACATTATCATCTAGGCCACTAATGACTTTTCGTTGTGCTAAATCAATGCAACAGGAGTTGGTAGTCACTAGTCCCGAAATGCAGGCCCAAGAAAACTGGTTGAAGGTGTCCCAAGTTCAAACACTGTTTATATGTATGGCCTGCAGATATGCGGTAAACACAGAAGAAGTAGTGTCTCCACTGACTAGCAAACGTTACAAAATCAGAGCAGCATTGAATTGTAAAAGTGAGTTTGCAGTGTATGTCCTCAAGTGTACATGCCCAAAGATGTATGTAGGCAGCACAATTTTGAAAGTGCATAAAATAATTATCCAACACATATGGGCATTTCAGAATAGAGACCAAAGGTACCCTGAAGCCTGACACTTCAAGGAAGTGCACGATGCAGATTTGTCCAAGTTTGCTTATTTGTGATTGATTTGGTACCTCCCAATATAAGAGGTGGTAATAGGGAACAACAGCTTAGAAGACTAAAGTTGATATACATATTCAATAAGAATATTAAGATAGCCCAAGGATTAACTAATGAAGAAGAACTTTATGTGTTCGAGGCATATGGGCTGCAGATGGTACATTTATGAATAGATCGCCATCTGGTGTTGGGCTCGGATGATTGCACTTTGTTTTTCTTCTGGAGAAGTCTTTGTCGTCATAGATGACTCCTCCTCTCGGTGTTAGTGCGCATGGGCATCGGCTCCATCCTTAGATTGTTTTTTTCCGCCATCGGGTTCGGATGAGGATCGAAGCGCTCCGGACCGACTTCAACAAAGAAGGTTATAACCGGCGCGTATTCCTTTCCAAATTGACGGTATCGTTATCGAACGCGACTTTACTCCATACCGACGCGGTTCGAAGGACGACGACTACGAGAAACTCGACGTAGTCCAGCCCGGGGTCCATGGAAAGGACTCCATTCAAAAAATGTCCAACGTGTGGTGCTAAGTTCCCACACAAGGACCTACACGAGGTGTGCAACCTCTGCTTGTCCCCTGAACACGAATCCAGGGACTGTGAGGCCTGTGCAGCGTTCTCTTCAAAGTCGACGATTAGAAACCGTCGAGCCCGAAGACACGAGGTATCGAGAATGCAGTCACAAGCAATCCCGGAGCTGTTCGAGGACCAGCACCCAGAAGAGGAGGAAGAAGAGGCCGACGAGGCGGGGTCTGAAGCGGACGAGTCTGACGTCGAGGAAATCGACGTCCAACAAACCGTGAGTGATGACGTCCCTTTACCAAAAAACAGACCCCCCACGGTATCGACCCCGCCTTCGAGCCCGGTCAGACAACCGAAAAAAGTTTCCAACGCCCCGCCTTCGAGCCCGGCAACGAAACAGAAACCGAAACACTCGGTCTCCCATCATAGTGGTTCCGGTTCCGATAAACGGACCACATCGACACCGAAGCACCAAGTCAAGGAAAGCTCGAAGTCGAAGCAGTCCATGTCGACACCGAAGCACGCTTCGGCGTCGAAAACACCCTCGACACCGGGGACATCTTCGATACCGAAGAAATCAGATCCGAATAAAATCTCGGCACCGAAAATACAAATGGACATTCAAAAGAAAAAACACCTTTCGGACCCTAAAACTGCGGTACCGACACAGGAACACGGGACTGATCCTAAACAAAAGACTCTGTTTATTGACCCAAAGACTGGCAAGGTAGTCACAGAGCTACCTAAAAAGAGGAAGAATGAACATTCGGACGACAAGACTCATCCGAAGAAGAGAACAATGGGGACGAATACAACTCCTCCCTCTTCTCCCAAACCTAGACACACACCATCTTCTCTTCTTCCTCACAATAGGCCAAATATTCCTCCCACACGACCATCTACACCTACAACAGATGTAGAGAGTGACACAGGGGAGGGGGAACATCCTGGGGATGATGAAGACACAATCCCAGAGGAGGCAGACCCATGGGAAGAGTATAATGTAGGGTCAGATAATGATACCGACCCTGAATTGTATCCCTCAAAACCTTCACCTCCTGATGACAATACTGGGTTTGCACAACTCATTAATAGAGCAGCAACATATCATAAGGTAGAACTACATGCAGAACCTCAAATACAGGATTTCTTATTAGAAACACTACCTACTGCACAAAGAACATCAGGAACACTACCAATGCTTAAGGGCCTTCTCAGTCATACATCAGAGATATTCAAAGACCCAGTGAGGGCTAGGGTATTGAACCCAAGAATCGATAAAAAATATAGGGCAGCTCCAAAAGACCCAATATACATTAAAGGGCAAATTCCTCTAGACTCACTAGTGGTCACAAACGCTCGTAAGAGAGCAAACTCTTTATCTACAGGAGAAGCTCCACCTCCTGACAAAGAGTCTAAACTAATAGATGCCTCTGGCAAGAGAGTAGCATCTCAAGCGGCAAACAGTTGGCGCATAGCTAATACGCAAGCACTACTTGCAAGGTATGACAGAGCGCATTATGATGAGTTAGAAAAACTCATCACACATCTCCCTAAAGAACATCAGAAGAGGGCAGATCAACTCATACAAGAAGGGAAGTTAATTACTAACACTTCGATAAAGTGCGCCCTAGACGCGGCAGAAACTGCAGCAAGGTCTACAAACACAAGCATCATGTTAAGGAGACATGCATGGCTCAGAGTATCAGGGTTCAAACAAGAGGTACAAACATCGTTACTGAACCAACCTTTTGATGGGAAAACACTTTTCGGCACAGGGACAGATGAGGCCCTAGAAAAGATGAAGAAGGATACCGAAACGGCTAAATCAATGGGAGCATTGCAACAGCCGACACAAAGAGGTTCCTTTCGTAGATCCACCTATAGAGGAGGATCCAAAAATACAGGTACAAGCCAGCAGCAAACCTCTTTTACACCTACATCACCCAGAGGTAATTATAGGGGTGGCTACAGGGGTAACAACAACAAGGGTAGAGGTCGCGGAAACAACAACAACCGCAACTCTCCAACCCCAAAACAGTGACTTCATACAGCTCCCCCCAGACCATATAACACCGGTCGGGGGACGCCTATCACAGTTCCTACCTGTCTGGGAAAACATCACATCAGACAGGTGGGTAAGACAAATTATCCAACATGGTTATTGCCTAGAACTCACAGCTACCCCACCAAACATCCCCCCCAAACAGCGTCCAATGAAACAAGATCACCTGGCACTGTTAAAACAAGAAGTACTATCACTGCTAGAAGAGCATGCCATAGAGAAGGTTCCACAGCACCAACAAGGAACAGGAGTATACTCCCTATACTTCCTAATTCCCAAAAAGGACGGGTCTCTAAGGCCAATACTGGACCTAAGACCTCTCAACGCATACATAAATTCGGAACATTTCCACATGGTCACGCTCCAACAAGTACTTCCTTTACTGAAGAAAGGGGACTTTCTTTCTACACTGGATCTAAAAGACGCTTACTTTCATATCCCTATTCACAAAGCCCACAGGAAATACCTCAGGTTTGTGGTAGAAGGACAACATTATCAGTTCAAAGTCCTTCCGTTTGGTGTCACAACGGCACCAAGGGTGTTCACAAAATGCCTGGCAGTGGTAGCAGCTCACCTAAGAAGACAACAAATTCATGTCTTCCCATACTTGGACGACTGGCTAATAAAGGCCAGGTCACAAGAGGAATGTCTTCAAAACACACAAAAGACAATTCAGCTACTACACCAGCTAGGGTTCACGGTGAACTACACAAAGTCACACCTACAACCAAACAAGGTTCAACAATATCTGGGGGCTACTATAGACACAGAAAAAGCCAAAGTGTACCCCAACCCAGTCAGGATCCAAACAATGCTTACAATCATTCAAAGATTTCAGCCACAACACTCACTAACAGCAAGAGTGTTCATGCAGCTATTAGGCATGATGTCATCCTGCATACTGCTAATACCATATGCCAAACTACAAATGCGTCCGCTACAAGAATGCTTAGCGACACAGTGGAATCAGGCTCAAGGGCAGATTACAGATCTGGTGTTGGTAGACGACCGCACACACCGCTCTCTGAAGTGGTGGAACATAACAAACATTACCAAGGGGCGGTCGTTCCTAGAACCAATTCCACAGGTGACAATAACAGCAGACGCATCGCTCACCGGATGGGGAGCACATATGGACAAATACACAGTACAAGGAAGGTGGAGTGTGCAGGAAAGAACACTGCACATCAATCATCTAGAACTACTAGCAGTGTTTCTAGCATTGAAAGCCTTCCAGATACATGTTACCAACAAAGCAGTCCTGATCAGAACAGACAACATGACAGCAATGTATTATATTCAAAAACAGGGGGGGACACACTCTCTCCAACTATCCAGACTAGCACAGGAAATTTGGAGATGGGCCATTCCTCAAAACATCTATCTGTTAGCCGAACACCTACCAGGAGTCCAAAACCAGATAGCAGACATCTTAAGCAGACAGTCGGAACAAATACACGAATGGGAACTGCACCACCAAATACTGCAGCCATTCTTCCAAAGATGGGGACAACCAGAGATAGACCTCTTTGCCACTCATCAGAACGCAAAATGCCAAAGCTTCGCGTCCAGGTATCCACATCACCTGTCGCAAGGCAATGCGTTATGGATAAATTGGTCCAACAAATTTGCATACGCTTTTCCCCCTCTCCCACTAATTCCATTAGTGGTCAGGAAGCTTCAACAACATTCAATGACCATGATACTAGTAGCACCCACGTGGGCAAGACAGCCGTGGTTCACCACGCTCCTGCAACTCTCACAAGTGCCACATCAAAAGTTACGAATTCTACCCATGCATCTTACACAGAACCATGGAGAAATAATGCACCCAGATCCAACTCAATTGAACTTAGCGATCTGGCTCCTGAAATCCTAGAATTTGGGCACTTAGATCTACCCCCAAATTGCATGGAGATAATTAAACAAGCGAGACGTCCAACCACCAGAGCATGTTATGCAGCTAAGTGGAAGAGGTTTGCTATACACTGTACTAATAACAATATCAACCCTCTGGACGTATCAACAAAGGAGATTATTTGCTACTTATTACACTTACAGCAATGTAATCTAGCGTACACATCTATCAGAGTACATCTAGCAGCTATAGCAGCGTACCTACAAAACAGGCAACACATATCACTGTTTAGAGTACCAGCGATAAAGGCATTCATGGAAGGCCTTAAAAGAGTCATTCCACCAAGATTACCACCTTCCCCAGTCTGGAACCTCAACGTAGTACTCACCAGACTAATGGGGCCACCCTTCGAACCTATGCATAGGTGCGAAATACAATTCCTTACATGGAAGGTGGCTTTCCTTATAGCCATTACCTCACTCAGGAGAGTAAGTGAATTACAGGCATTGACAATACAAGAACCATTCCTACAGTTACACCAGAATAAAGTGGTTCTTAGAACAAACCCAAAGTTCTTGCCTAAAGTAATTTCAGCATTCCACATCAATCAGCCAGTGCAATTACCAGTCTTCTTTCCAAAGCCACAGACGGTGGCAGAAAGGGCTTTACATACACTAGATGTCAAAAGAGCCATTTTGTACTACATAGAAAGAACACAAAACTTCAGGAAAACTAAACAACTATTTGTAGCATTTTCCCCAACACATAAGGGCAATCCTATCTCTAAAGCAGGCATCGCTAGATGGATTGTAAGATGTATACAAATATGTTACATTAAAGCAAAGAGAACATTAACTGTTCCTCCTAGAGCTCATTCTACACGAAAACTAGGAGCATCTATGGCATTCTTAGGGAACATTCCCCTAGATGACATATGTAGAGCAGCAACTTGGTCTACACCACATACATTCACAAAACACTACTGTGTTGATGTACAGGCTGCACAACAAGCCAGAGTGGGCCAAGCTGTATTAAAAACTTTATTTCAAACAGTTGCGACAGACACTGGTGACCACCGCTAGGGAGGTAACTGCTTTACAATCTATTCATAAATGTACCATCTGCAGCCCATATGCCTCGAACGGAATATGCTACTTACCAGTATGCATCTGTTCTTGGCATAGAGGGCTGCAGAGTGGTACATGCCCTCCCAGCCTCCCCGGAAACCTGTGTCTGTCCCAACATTATCTTATTTAGATACACTTACATGGGCATATCTTTATGTACTATACTACACTACTCCATCTAACCCTACTATGGCAAAACAATCTAAGGATGGAGCCGATGCCCATGCGCACTAACACCGAGAGGAGGAGTCATCTATGACGACAAAGACTTCTCCAGAAGAAAAACAAAGTGCAATCATCCGAGCCCAACACCAGATGGCGATCTATTCATAAATGTACCACTCTGCAGCCCTCTATGCCAAGAACAGATGCATACTGGTAAGTAGCATATTCCACACCTGTGACTGTTTGGTATTTTGAGGCATCCTCCTATTTGTTCTTAGCCATCTAGTGAAGTTTTGGAGTAACAAATTATGTTTATGTAGAATGATGTTCAGCATGTTTCAGCAAAGAACGTTTTATCTATGTGTAATGGAGACTCTCCAGTTGGGGACAGATTGAGGAATGGTGAGCAAATTATTTTGAATATTGTAGGGAAAAGATCACTGTTTTGACATTTTAGAGCCATTGGTATACTTTACTCAGTATTGTCAGGTTAAAACCTCTGGAACAAAAGCATATCGTACGTATTCTGCATGCGATGCCAATATGTATCATCAGCCCATTTGGGCATAATCTCACATTGGAGTCTGTGGATGGTATGAAAAACATTATTGAATAGATCTCAGTGCAATTATAAGTTAGCCTAAGCTAACATGCAGCTCCCTGGATCCCAAAGCAATGTCTGTTTCCCTGCTCACTTCACAGCGGGCAGAAAAACAGACATGCTCTGCTTTCAGCAAACAAGATCATTTTCTGCGCTCGCTTGCTGAAAGCAGAGCAGGTTTGCTATGGCTTGGCGCAAGCACCATAGTAAACTGTAATGTCCTAGGGGTTGGTGCCCAGAAGATTGCTGGTGCCGGCCCTGCTGGGTGACAGTCCCCAGGGCCATGTAGGGCTCCTAGAGGGGGGCCTTTTCTTGAAATTTGCCCAGGGGAGATGGTGGTTCCCGGGGCCACAACAGACCCCATTAATTATTCTGTTTGTGCCCGAGGAGGTGGCAGTCCTCGGGGCTGCGGGGGAGGCCATAGGTCCTCCCCGTTTAAAAAAAATAAAGTATGTGCCCAGGGAGGTGACAGTCTCCAGACAGTAGGGGATGTCCTACAGCCTCCCCCCCCATTACCTTAAAAAAAATAAACAGTGTACCCCAGGGAGGCAGGGGGGGCACAGGAGTCCCCTGGCTTTAATATTAAATCTAGGCCTTGGGAGGTGGCGGTCCCCGGGGATGCGGGAGAGGCCATAGGCTTTCTTTATTCTAGGCCCCCGTTGGGTCGGGGCATATTTAAATAATGATGCAAGGGACCCTTGCGAGCCCCACAGTCTGCCACCTCCTTGGGATAAGATTTAATATTAAAGCAAGGAGGCTCCTGTGTCCCCCCCCCCGCCTCTGCTGCCCCAGGGAACTCCACCTCCCCGGGTCACACTGTTCAATTTTTTAAGGTAGGGCATCTTCAATTATGATTTTGGTCTTTTAGTCTGGGATAACTTTAGAAGTGCAGTTTGTGAATAGCAGAGGGCTCACTCTTTTCTGGGTGGGTGCTCCTCCCTCCCTAAACCTCTCTCTATGAGATATGTAAATCTTTTTCCTCCCTCAACGTCTTCCCTTTATTCATATATATTCCCCATTTTCCAGGTATTTACCCACTGCTCCCACATTTACTAATAATACATATACCTATGTCTGTGGAGATCTTTTCAGTCACAGCAGAACTTTCCACACATGAAAGATAGGAGAGGCGGAGACGTAGACCTCTGCACATTGGCTTGTGAATAGCATTTTATAGCACACTTGCAGTACTACTAAATTAAATAAAAACTAAAGAACTTTTCTAGCCCTTGTTGCTGCCAGAGGATTCTGTTCGCCACGAACCCTTTGCCTACCTCCTGATCTTACCACGGACCCGCCCGTCTGTCTCCCGCTGCCCGGCCGCTCTTTTGCCATCTAGAGCGGGGCCGCCGAGAGGAGACCGGCGAGGGGCGGACTACATTACCCAGCAGCCCTTGCGGGGATCCGTGTCACCTGTAAGCGCCAGGAGGCGCTTAAAAACGTCACCAGCCCCATCGAGTGGGGGAACTTTTCTAGCCCTTGTTGCTGCCAGAGGATTCTGTTCACCACGAACCCTTTGCCGACCTCCTGATCTTACCACGGACCCACCCGCCTGTCTCCCGCTGCCCGGCCGCTCTTTTGCCATCTAGAGCGGGGCCGCCGAGAGGAGACCGGCGAGGGGCGGACTACATTACCCAGCAGCCCTTGCGGGGATCGGTGTCACCTGTAAGCGCCAGGAGGTGCTTAAAAACGTCACCATCCCCATCGAGTGGGGGAACTTTTCTAACCCTTGTTGCTGTCAGAGGATTCTGTTTGCCACGAACCCTTTGCCGACCTCCTGATCTTACCACGAACCCGCCCGCCTGTCTCCCGCTGCCCGGCCGCTCTTTTGCCATCTAGAGCGGGGCCGCCGAGAGAAGACCGGCGAGGGGCGGACTACATTACCCAGCAGCCCTTGCGGGGATCCGTGTCACCTGTAAGCGCCAGGAGGCGCTTAAAAACGTCACCAGCCCCATCGAGTGGGGGAACTTTTCTAGCCCTTGTTGCTGCCAGAGGATTCTGTTCGCCACGAACCCTTTGCCGACCTCCTGATCTTACCACGGACCCGCCCGCCTGTCTCCCGCTGCCCGGCCGCTCTTTTGCCATCTAGAGCGGGGCCGCCGAGAGGAGACCAGCGAGGTGCGGACTACATTACCTAGCAGCCCTTGCGGGGATCCGTGTCACCTGTAAGCACCAGGAGGCGCTTAAAAACGTCACCAACCCCTTCTCGCGGGACGCCGGGCGAAGCCCGGGCCAAGGGCGGGCCCGTCCTATCCCGTCACAGACCGGAAGAGACTGGACTGGGCTCTCCCTCTAACAGCTCATACAAGGTAACTCCTTAATGCTGCCTGGGTTATCGATATAGATATTATATCCATCTTGCTAAGATAGGCAATCATTAAAACCTAAAATATACGTTATCAAAGTTGGCCACCTACAGCCTTTCAATTACTGCTGGAACACCTTGCCCCACAATAAATGTCGCCGAGAGGTACTAGAAGCAAAACACTCCAAAATATGGCTAAAACCGTGGGTCCAATTGATCAATTCATCACCAAAGCCAATCAAACTATTGATCAGGGTATAATACTATTAGATCGGCGAGTATCATACGACCTGGCACAAGCAAGACGATCGTCGTTGGGACCCCTGATACTAGCGCAAACACCTCTAACTCAACCGGAGAAGGTAGCGGCTCCGGAAACACGCGCGGACATCCATGGCATCCCAAACCTGGTTGACTTGTCCGCATCTTTGTCATTGTTGGACTCGCAATTGACTCAGGCGCTTGAAAAAATGCCCGATATTTTTTCGAGTCCCCCTTTAGAGGACCACGACCCTGATCAGAACGAACAAAGGGGACTAAGGGAGGGAGCAATTTCGAAACAGAAAAGTACAACTACAAATAATCAGAAAGACACTAAAGCTCCAAAAATAAGTAAGTTACAACACATCCCTCGTCCCAAGAATCAGAGAGTGGGAAACAAAACAAAAGAGCAAAGGCAGAAAAACTATATCTCTAATGAGTCCAAAGTGCAGTTAATTCCCATCTTACTGTTGTGGATCTCAGTGTGAATGATAGCAAAGATGACAGTGCTCACAAGGAAGATCCAGGCTCTGATTTGGATGGAGGCTGTAAAACATGCGAGTCAGATCTGCATCTGATGGCCCGGATAGCTGAACTGATAAAACATCAGTTACAGCCCATCCAAAGAAGCCTGGCAGTCATAGAGAAGCAAATAGCAGTATTAGCCACATCCAACAAATGTAAAGAACCTAGGGCTGGCAAATACCGGAGGACCAAAAAATACAACTGTGAACATTATGCCAGGACAACTTTCCAAAAATGTCCCTAATACAAGTAACACTCCTACTACCAAGACAGGAGAAATGGCCAAAAATTTGACTAAGGGCCCTGCAACTCCAATAAATAAGTCCGCCCAAAAGCTCTCCAAGAAAGTTTTAGATTTGCAGAAAAACCCACCCCCAACCCACATTCCTACGAAGTCACTCCCAACAAATACCCCACACCATGAACATTTACAGAGACATAATACTCAGGGAGACCGGATAAAGAAAGGATGGACTAAGCCTATAAACCTCCCCCCTGAAGCAACCCCATTCGTAGTTATTCTGACAGGGGTGCCTGAACTGAGTTATGACACAGAGGAACCAACTTGGTCCCTACTAAACAAAGTTTGGCATTGGTTGAATGTCAACAGACCAAACCCGCAAAACTATGTTACCAGAATCATCACAGCACGAAGGGCTCCATGGATAGGACATCAACATAAAACAATCCCAGGTGATTGTGTTATAGTTAATTTCGAAAATCCTCAGGTAGTGGACCATATTTGCTCCTGGGATACACTGGACAAGAATGGAGGTATAAACACCAAGCGTCTATTCTTCTTTTACCCCCCGAAACCCCACTATCTTGAAGGCTCAAATTGGTCCTCAAATTGGTCCTGGAACCAGCCAGATAACGGACAAAGGGGTTGGAATCAGGGAGGATGGGGGCATGAAAGTAGGGATTGGGCTGATTGGAAAAGTAATGGCAGGAGAGCTCAACCACAAAGGGAACCTTGGGGTGGAATATCAACCTTTAACAGCTATAGCTGTCTAGAGATGGTCGATTGACATTCACCACAAAGGGAGCATAAAATGCTTAGCCTAATAAATACTGGAGATACAATAATAAACACACCAGAAAGCCCTACAAATAACTGTTTGCATGAGGGATGTCGTACACCAGCTAAAAGATCAGTTGGATTAAAGAACTCAACTGCTCATCCAACCATGGCAGATCCAACACACGACCTCTCTGCCTCTCCCGAGGATTTCACTGGTATTGTTCTTCCCACAGAAAATAACCTACAGGCGCTGGGAAATACTCTAAAATCGAAATGCGAAGTACAGCTAAGTTGCTCTGGAGAAAATAGCATCCAGAGTAGGGCATTAATTGCCACAAGCTCCAACTCTCAATTAAGGTTACTATTTTGGAATGTGGCGGGGTTAGCCTCTAAACACTCGGAAAATAGCTTCCTTTACTTGGCAAATTTAAGTAATCTAATTTGCCTCCAGGAAACTTGGCTTAACGACCCTATTCATCTCCTGGGCTACAAAACATATTTTTCTGCAGCTGTAAGATCTAATGCAGGTAGGAGCAATGGAGGGCTAGTAACATATGTCTCAAACCTCTGGCCCTGTTGCGAAATAATCCCGTTAAAGCTAGACCAGAGCTACCAACTTATTATTTTCCGTAGAAGTAGCCAAGTGGTCTATACGATCATCAATTTTTATAATAACTTTATTCCATCTGAGTTAACCATGGTCCTAAGCGAGATTTCCCATCTGGTACACGATCTTGCAACAAAATATGCAAAAGAATCCCACACAGTAGTTTGGGGAGGAGATTTTAACCTGCACTTATGTGACAAGAGCGATACCCCTAACTGCGGGATCATTGATGAAGATGGAAATTGTCTAACCCATTTCACACATACACCTGAGGGTAATAACATGCAGACGATGATGGTCGATCTGGATATGGGGTTCGCCAATAAATTAAAAACACCTGTAACCGAATGTATGCCAACCTTTCACGGCAGGGGCCTTAAAAGCCTGATAGACTATGTTCTAGTGTCCACCAACAAAGCTGCAAGTATCAAGACCTTTGAAGTACTTAATAATGTACTCAGTGACCATTCCCCCATTAGCATGACACTCCAGGAATCTAAATCACAGAATAGAGGAGATATGGCCCAGTTAAGCTTGCTACATCAACAGACATTAACATTGGATAGGGTAAACGGTTTTACACTAAAATGGGCCAAATTAGATCAGGAAGCCATAATCACCAAAATAGTAAAATCAAGTAGAAGCGCGATGGAAAGATGTCTAGATCCCTCTACAACCTCAATTGAGATTTTGGCCAGTTATAGTGACATTGTTGAAAACATTGGAAAAGAACTATCTAGAGACTGTAAGCAAAATAAGAGCACTAGAAAGGGATGGTTTAGTACAGAATGTACGAAAGCTCATACCAACTTAAAGAAGGCTCTAGCCAAAATAGAAAGAGACAAAGAGGAGATCACAAAACTAAGGGAGGTCTATGCGCTCGCATTGCGAACCAGGAAAAAGGAACTACAAGCTAACCTATGGGCCCAACTACAGAAAAGCAGTATCCTAAAGGATAGCACAGCCTTCTGGCAGATAGTGAAATCTCCTTTCCTAACAGGCAAAGTAGATGCACCATCTCTAGACGTCGCTATCGATGCAGGAGAATGGGTGCAACACTTCTCTGAGGTTTTTAGTGGGAAAGAACTCCCTGAAACAGAACATCTAGAATCTCTGATTCCAGTGAAATATCCACTAGCCCTCCATTTCACACTAAATGAGATAGAGAAGGCAATAAAAACTGCCAAATCCGGAAAGGCACCAGGACCGGACTCGGTCCCTGTGGACCTTTTCAAACATAATCCAGACCTGTGGTCCCCGTTACTCACTAATGTATTGAATGCGGCCAAAGAGGTTGGCCTGATCGACTCTTGGTCGTCCTCTATACTGGTTCCCATCTTTAAAAAGGGTGACAGAGACAGTCCCGCCTGTTATCGTCCCATCTCACTCCTGGATTCGCTCAGGAAGATGGCTGGGCGCATTCTTCTCGACCGTCTCCAGGAGTGGACGAACGACCACGAGGCAATCTCTGATCTGCAATACGGGTTTAGGGCAGGATTGAGTACGGTGGACCAGGCCTTAAATTTGACACTATTGGCCGGAAAGTATGTAGAGGCAAAAGGCACTTCTCTACATATGGTATATGTGGATTTAACAGCGGCGTTTGACTGCGTTGTCCACTCAAGGCTGTGGACAATCATGCTGCAAATGGGAATTGACATTTCAGTAGTCAATTTCCTTCGAGAACTATATTCAGGGGCAACGGGAAGAGTGAGATTTGGGACTGGAGGCCAACTAACTGATAGATTTTTGATTGAGAAGGGGGTCAGACAAGGGTGTGTGCTGGCCCCTTTCCTATTTACCCTCTACACTAATGGGTTAGAGGTTACTATGCTAGAGGGTGCAGAAGATCTTCCAACAGCCGGTCGTCGGCAGATACCAGCCTTACTATACGCCGACGACGCGGTGATCCTTGCCAGAACCCCAGTCCAGCTCCAGCGGGTTTTGAACAAGTATTGCTCGTTTATGGCCAGCTTGAATCTTAGAGTAAATATAAAAAAGACGTATGTGATGCACGCTGGCATAAAGCGCAAAAAACCCAAGACAATTTATGTGGACAAATCCCCCCTAGAAAGAACGGAAAGCTATCCCTATCTAGGGATTTTAATTGATGAGGCTTTTAAATGGAGGGAAGCCCTTAATTCCCGTAAATTGGCTTTTTTAAGGGCCGTTGGTGCACTGAAGGCTTTTGCAATCCGGTTGGGCAAGAGACCCCCGACTGAAATGCTCAAAATAACTTAATGCAAAATGTCTTGGTATTGCAATTTATGGAGCAGGGGTCTGGGGCGGGGCGAACGTAGACCAGCTCCAAAAAGTTGAAAACTCATTTTTAAGGTTTTTGTTGGCAGTCCCAAAAAGTACCACAACATATGGTTGTCATCTTGAACTTTGTTTGGATTACATTTCGGACATCATTAAAATCCAACCAGTTATGCTGTGGCGAAGGATTTGGGCAACGGAACAATGTCACCTCACGAGAACAATTGTCCAAGACTGCATGAAACTTGAAAATATGGGGAAGATCAGGTGGCTGGTCTATGTCAAATCATTCCTTACTGACATTGGATTTGCAAGATTCTTTGATGACCCTCCATCAGTATTGGACCTCTCAAAAAAATAACTAAAAACAGTATGTTTGTCGCACCTGTCCCAAATGCGTTTGTTAAACGAAATAGGAAAACCTTCTGTACAGCAATGTTTGCTAATACAACTTGTTCCTACTATCTAACCATACCTGCAGTATAATTTAAATCAACATGGTAAATTTTTGCTGACCCGTTTTAGGTTCAACATGTTTCATCGTATGATTTCCTTCCCTTCCCAAAATGATTGGTCCACAAATCTCTCCCCCTGCCCCTGTGATTCTATTTCTTTACAATCAACTATACATGTACTTTTTTTCTGTAAATTTTATGTTTCACCACGCAGGCGGTGGATAGTACCACTTTTGAAGGTCCTGAGGTTGCGTCAGTGTCGCCCAGTCTATCTGGCTCTACAGTTCTTGGAAACTGAACTTATGACAAAGTCCATAGTGCACTTTCTTAAATTTTGCATCAGACATCGTACCAATCTATGATAAGTGGCTCAAATTGTTTTACGCCTAAATGAACATTGGCAAAAATAGTTTTTAATATTTGAAATTCAAAAATGTGAATTTTTTTAATGCTTTTAAATATGGCTTTTTTATGTGAATATGAAATTGATGTATTTTATGAACTTTTATGGTATTTCAAAAACAATGGAAAACCGAATAAAGATAATTTGATTTGAACTAAAAAATGCTGTTGGCAACTAGACCCCCATATTTCGTGACTACAATATTATCTATTTTCAAAGTAACTAATCTTTTATCTGGGAAAAAATGTGAAAATATTATTTAAATATAATGAATTATTACCATAACCATTTTCTGATAGGGACATAATTCTACCTGTGGGGAAGCACACACTGCCACATAAAACATATTTATTTGTGGTAGTTTTATGTATGCCAAATGCAAGTGTGTCAAAGTATAGAAAAACGTGATAAATGGAATACTTGATTTAATTTCATCAAATCATAATTACTTGGGCTGCAACCCAATCCATTGCTACTTTGCACACCATGCCACCTCAGTTTGGACCCAGTTATAAGTCAGTCAGTCTTGACCCTGATCCAATGGGAACTGTTCAGCCTTACCTGCCAAGCCAGTTCTGACCTGAACTGGATTACAAGCAACCCAGGACCAGCTTTGCCCTAGTTATGGGCTTATCAGCTGGGTACATCTTCATTACAGTGCTACAGTGTGCACGGGACTCACCTCTGGGCATGCCCATCCCACTTATGACTACAGTTCAAAGTATCCAAAAAAGTGATGGATGGAATGCTTGAATTAATCTCAGCCACTGGTAATTACTCGGGCCCCATCCTGATCCATCATTGTTTCTCAGGGTGGACTTGGCTTGGCGATTCCGGCTGGACTGTTGCCATTGGAGCAGGGTCAACACTGATTTGCATATAGCTGGGTCCAAGCTGAGGTGGCATGGTATGAAAAATATAGATGGATTGGGATGCTGCCTTGAATAATTGCCAGTGGCTGAGATTAACTAAGCATTCCATTCATCACTTTTCGGTATACTTTGAAATGGCAACTTTGTGGCCTTCTGTAAACTATGATATCTGGATATAATATTTTGTAAGATATATCTTGTATATTAATATTTTGTTATTTATTGATCTCAATGTGATATTATACTGTGATGATCTTTTCTAGGTATTCCATTGATCGGCACACTGACCTTGACAGGTTTTTCAGTATCAGTGCAGAAGAAGGTATCATTAAGACCACCAAACCCTTGGATAGAGAGGAAATTGTTTATCACAACATTTCAGTCATTGCATTTGAACTCAGTAAGTATTCCTGTTAGATGTTTGTTTATAAGTCATCAAAATTTCTTTTTTCAGAAAAACAATAGCAATTGCTGATGATTTATGTTTGGGATTAAAAAAAACATATTTAAAAGGAATGATCCTTTTTTCAGACACTAAGGGCCCGATGTAGGTCACCAAATACCGGTCGGTAACGGACGAATTCGGCCGTTACCGACCGGTATTTGGTGATTGAGATGTAGGGGCCATTATTTTACAGAATTGGTAAATTTACCGAATCGGTAAATTTACCGATTCTGTAAAATACCGAATCGGTAATTTTACCGATTCGGTAAATCCCAGATGTAGGTAGCACTGTTTACAGTGCTACAGGCCTTCAAAATTCGGTATTTTATCACCCAATACAATTGGGTGGTAAAATACCGAATTCAGGTGTACATGCACATCTGTGCATGCACACCTGTGCCATGTGACACACAGACATGCCCTTAGGGCATGTATGTGTGCCACATGACACACAAGCTTGGAATTGGGGTGCTACAGGGTGTCAAAGTGACACCTCGTTCACCCTTGCAGGATTCGGTATTTACCGAATCGGTAAATACCGATTTGGTATTTCCCATTGATTCCTATGGGCTTCAAGGCCCATAGGAATCAATGGGAAATAGCGATTCGGTATTTACCGATTCGGTAAATACCGAATTGTACAGAATCGGTAATTAATTACCTACATCTGCCTGCTTCTGATTTACCGACTCTTAAATACCGAATCGGTATGATTCGGTATTTAAGAGTCGGTAAATCGGAATTACCTACATCGGGCCCTTAGTGACTTTTGCAATCACTGATTATACTTTAGCATCCTGGGGAGGTGGTAAGATGCGAGTGCTCTTGGCAACATGCAGTTCTATCTTCAGGATTCTGGAGCCCTAGTTTCTCGGCATTATGGGAACTTGCAGAGGAAACTGCGAGTTTCAAATGGGGGGAGGAAGAGGAGAGATTGAGGGGGAGTTGGTGCAGCAGACTGACCAGGCAGTTTCTGCCAAGGAGTGGTAACACCCTGTTGCTACATTGCAGTGGGGAAATGTTTACTCTTCTGCGCAATTCAGAAAAGATTTCAAATGGTTGAATTCTGGGCACTGGAAAATGTGGGGACATTTTTGGGAGTTTACGCAAGTTAGTGACTTAAACATATTCACACCATTCTTTAGGGAGTTTTCAATCATAGTAAAGCAAAATAAAACAAGCAGGCAGCGAGTAACTTAAAAATGTACAAAGACAGGAACAGGTATAAAAATAATTTTGGAGTAAAAATTAAATAAGAATAATATGAATAGTTTTTTTCCCTAAATTCAGTATTGTAAGAAAATAACTTGAAGTCAATATTAAAATTGTTAATTTGAAAGAGTTGTTTTTGGATCACTTCAAATGTACCTTCATTTGTTTTACGTGTTTAGAAAGACCCCTGTATTGCAGATTTGTTTAAATATTACAGAACAAACACACTATTAAACATCTGTAGTAGACACTAAAAAGGTCAGCTCTTCCATCCGACTTGCTAAATTCCCTGGTGCTTGGTTAAGTGAAGATAACATTTGACACAGTTAGTCCATGTTGATGCACAGCTATATATTCCAGTGTTAGGGATTTCATGTAATCCCCTTTACGTTACGCATTCACCCTTCTTAACAATGTCAATATTGGTGAATTGTCTCCTCAGAATTGCAAGCTGGTGTTCATCTATATTGTGCCAACTTTGTCAATTCTCTAAAATCCAGTAAGTAACCTCTAGGAAAAGCTAAGAAAATAATGTTTATGATAAAGCAAGATAAAGCAAGCATTAAATGAAGAGACATTCCTTATGAGAAATGACATTAAGTGAAGCAAACCTAATTTATTGGTCATTTTAAGACATAAAAACATTTTTTTTTAAATAGAATATTTATTTTTTGTATATCCCCTGAAAATGTGTTCCCCTAGGAAAACACATCTGATCAGATATATAATGTGTTAGAATAATTATATTAGAAGAATGGACCTCAGAAAACAACACCCATTGAGAAAGGTTGTCTATCTATAGGTGTGACTCTTAAACTGGGGAATTTCGCAATATGCTTTGAACAGTTAGCCAGACTGCATTGTGTTTCTTGTTGTTGATTTTTGTGCAGTGCAAGAAGAACGTTTGTCCTTTAGAGATGGTGGTGCAGGATACAAGGCATGTAGACAAGCAAGCAAAAATGTATCATGATTTATTTTTTCAATTTCATATTTTCTTATAGATAACCGCATACATGAAGTCAAAGTTCCTGTAACTATTAAAGTCACTGATGTTAATGACAATGCACCAGAGTTTGCAAAACTGTATGAGCCAGTTATCTGTGAAAAGGCCCAAAAGAACCAGGTAGTTTTCTTTTTATGAAACCATTTAAAATTAAAATGCTTAATGTATGATTTTTCAAATTGATTCACTATTATTGTAGATCTTTTAGCTCATTACTAATTGAACTCAGTGATTTACACATTAGTACACCCAGTTTGTAATCTCTACATCATGTTTCATCCAGACAGGGTTAAAACCAATTAAGACAAAAAAAACTCTGATTAAAAAGAACACTAATGAGCAAGCTTCTAATCATTAGGTACATGCTGTTCATTGAAAAGCAAATTGTGTGCCAGTGTTAAGAGGCATGCTCAAGCTTTACCTCCAGTTCATAGATATTTACATGCTTCTGCTTGCATTTCATAGATCATTAAACTATGGTATTCTTATTAGTAAAAGACCACTTCAAACAAATCCATATTAAACACTGGACTCTTAACTCAGTCTCTGCAGTAGTCTTAGTCACTATTTCGGCATGGTAACTGTCATTTCAGGCAGCTTGACTTAAATCCTAAAATATCTCCATTCACAAGGTCCGCAGAGAAATCTTAAAAGGGGGAAGATGCGCATGTTCTTTTGGGTAACAATTCATTCAGGTAAAGTATGTAAGAATCAGGTTGAGGATATGTTTTATTTGGTCCACGTCACTATTCTACAAACCCATATAATTCTATTGTACTGATCTTTTGTTTGTGACCCTTCAATGATCATAAAATGAGTGGAATCATTGCTAAAACTACAGACATAGAATTGTAAAGTAGTGTAGGTCTAATCATTCAACCAAATTCTAAGGAGATGACCATAGCATTCTTGCCATCTCCAATTTTTATTAGTAGACATATTAAAGCATATTTTAGATGGATTTATGTTTCCAAAAATGATAAGAAGCAAACATGACAGTATCATGAAATAATGGAATGTGACCTATTTTCTTACTGACCTTAGATCAAGACATCATCTGGCCATCTGGTATGAGATTACATTATGTTAATACTAGGCATTACATGTAACTATTTGGGCAGTTTCTGAGGGTGGCTGATCTTAATTGAAGATTTGTGTAGCAAACTGAGCAGTTTGTGGATTCAGTGTTTGTGTCTGTGTAAGCAGATGGAATCTACTAGCTGTTTTGCAACACTGGCTGATGACGGCTGATAGCCAGAAACCGGTCCTAGGATGCTTGGTTCCGGTCCAGGGAAGACAGGGCTTGGCAGTTCGGGCTGGACTGTTCCCATGAGGCACAGGGTCAAGACTGATTTGCATATGGCCATGTCTGAACTGGGGTGGCGTGGTGAGCAAAATAACAATGGATTAAACCCAGATCTGTGACTGGAGGTGAATGTTTTGCCAATGTGCAACATTCCGTCCATCATCTTGTATGTTTTGCTAAGAGAAGATTTTGCCTTAAAACTGAAGTTCTGTGATCCAGCCACGTATGTGGCTCCAAACATCACAGATAAATATCACTGTCAAAATGAGTTTAATAGCATTTTAATCAATTCAGAAACATTAATTGCAGTCTGGTGAATTCAAACAGATGGTTGATGATGGTGCACAACATGACTTTTTTTAATATACCTGGTACTTTATTTGTAGTGACGAATGATGAATAGAATAATCGGAAAATTCAGAATATAGATACTGCAGATTTGCACTGCAATCTTAGCATTTAAGCCAATGAAAAATATGCTTTTACGTGAACCTCCTATTTCCACCCCCTTTCCTTTGGGTCTACTTTATATGTACCAACTCCATATCCTTACTCCTCTTATTTTAATTATGGGTTGCTCTGTTTTTCTTTACTAGTATTACATTTTCTATGCCTTCAAGGAAGTCAGAGCAGGTTAGGAAGGAATAAGCAAGATTCTGTATTGCAGAAGGAAGTTCTGATTTTCTGCCTGCTGATTTCCCATATTTCTCCACTGCTTATGCTTATTTTGGCTCTCAAGGAGCAGGCACATTAACTATTAGAAGAGATTATGAGTTGGATTTAAACCATTTATGACCTCACTGATTATTACTTATTCTGGTCTGAGAGTTGCAAAGGAATGTGAGCTGATTAAATGCATATTTTGGCAGAGGTGCAAGATAGTTAATGCTTATTCAGGTCCCAGAGTAGCAAGGGGCTGTGAGCTGGTTAATGCTTATTCTTGTCCAACATTAGCAAGGGGTTGTGAGATGATTATTGCTTAATCGGGTACAAAAGTAGCAAAGAGTTGTGAGCTGATTAATATTTATTCCAGTCCCATACTATCAAGGTATTGTGAGATGATTAATATGTATTCTCTGTCCCAGATTATCAAGTGGTTGTGAGCTGATTAATGCTTATTCTGGTCCTGGAGTAGCAAAGAGTTGTGAGCTAATTAATAATTAGTTTGGTCTCAGAGTATCTAAGGGTTGTGAGCTGATTAATTCTTATTCCAGTCACAGAGTAGCAAAGGATTGTGAGCTAATTAATGCTTATTCTGGTCCCGGAGTAGCAAAGAGTTGTGAGCCGATTAATACGTATTCAGGTCCCATAGTAGCAAAGGGATGTGAGCTGATTAATGTTTATTCTGGACCCATAGTATCAAGAGGTTATTAGCCGATTAATGCTTATTCTGGTCGCAGATTATTACGGGGTTGTGAGCTGCTTAATGCTTATTCTGGTTCCAGAGTATAAAGAGGTTGTGAGCTGATTACTGTTTATTCTGTTCGCAGAGTAGCAAAGGGTTATGAGCTGATAAGTGTTTATTCTGGTCCTGAAGTAGCAAACGGTTGTGAACTGATTGATGCATATTCTGGTCCCAGAGTATGAAGAAGTTGGGAGCTGATTAATGCCTATTCTGGTCCCAGAGTATCAAAAGGGCTCTGAGCTGGTTACTGCTTATTCTGGTCTCAAAGTATCAAGGGGTTTGTGGGCTGATTAATGCTTATTCTTGTCCCAGAGTATCAAGAGATTGTGAGCTGATTAATGCTTACTCTGGTCCCAGAGTTCAGAGCTGATTAATGCTCATCCTGGTCCCAGAGTAGCAAAGGGTTGTGAGCTGATTAGTGCTTACTGTGGTCCCAGACTTCAGAGCTGATTAATGCTTACACTGGCCCCAGAGTTCAGATGTGATTAATGCTTTTTCTGGACCCAGAATAGCAAAGGTTGTGAACTGGTTAATACTTGTTCTGGTCCTGGAGTATCAAGAGGTTGTGAGCTGATTAATGCTTATTCTAGTCCGAGAATATCAAGGGGCTGTGAGCTGATTAATGCTTATTTTGGTCCCAGAGTAGCAAATGGTTGTGAGCTGATTAATGCTTATTCTGGTCCCACAGTATCAAGGGGCTTTGAGCTGATTAATGCTTACACTAGTCCCAGAGTTACAAGCGAATGAATGCTTATTCTGATCCCGGAGTAGCAAGAGATTGTGATCTGTGGTGCTTTAGCTCATTTAGGCCCTGATTACAAATGAGCTATCAAATTGAGATTCCTTCACATGGACCCTAATTCTGAGACTTGTGGTATTAACTTTTTAATTCATAGACAACACTACTTTCCTCAATAATCTATCTCAGTACGTTCACATGGTGCAACATGATACAACGTCTCATGATCCAAATGAACAATTATATACATAATAAGGTATATACTAATGCACCTAATATCCACTCCACAACACCTGACAATTAAGTGCAGTGATATACATTACACCATATTTGAAGCATGTTTTGAACCTCATTCACGTCCCCCAGTACCTCCCATGAAGTACAAACTACATGCAGCATCCTTTCAACTCTATACTCTTAAAGGGCGCCCAAGAACCATTTGCAAATAAGAGCTTCTGCCCTTGCAAGGAGTATGAACCATTTTATAAGTTCTACAATACTATACAATAAAAGGCACACTGTTCACTTACATTAAGGGATATGAAAAGGACACAACTGCAAGTACAAGTTTAAGTTGTTACTTATTACGGCATCCACGTTTTTTATGCATGTATATTACGGTTTGCATGCATATAAGACACATTTTACATATATGCATCGGAGCTGAGCTGATTAATGCTTATTTTGGTCCCAGAGTAGCAAATGGTTGTGAGCTGATTAATGCTTATTCTGGTCCCACAGTATCAAGGGGCTTTGAGCTGATTAATGCTTACACTAGTCCCAGAGTTACAAGCGAATGAATGCTTATTCTGATCCCGGAGTAGCAAGAGATTGTGATCTGTGGTGCTTTAGCTCATTTAGGCCCTGATTACAAATGAGCTATCAAATTGAGATTCCTTCACATGGACCCTAATTCTGAGACTTGTGGTATTAACTTTTTAATTCATAGACAACACTACTTTCCTCAATAATCTATCTCAGTACGTTCACATGGTGCAACATGATACAACGTCTCATGATCCAAATGAACAATTATATACATAATAAGGTATATACTAATGCACCTAATATCCACTCCACAACACCTGACAATTAAGTGCAGTGATATACATTACACCATATTTGAAGCATGTTTTGAACCTCATTCACGTCCCCCAGTACCTCCCATGAAGTACAAACTACATGCAGCATCCTTTCAACTCTATACTCTTAAAGGGCGCCCAAGAACCATTTGCAAATAAGAGCTTCTGCCCTTGCAAGGAGTATGAACCATTTTATAAGTTCTACAATACTATACAATAAAAGGCACACTGTTCACTTACATTAAGGGATATGAAAAGGACACAACTGCAAGTACAAGTTTAAGTTGTTACTTATTACGGCATCCACGTTTTTTATGCATGTATATTACGGTTTGCATGCATATAAGACACATTTTACATATATGCATCGGAGTGGAGTATGCTATTTGCAATGTTTTTGTGGTTAAGTCTAGCCCCACATGCCTGTGTACATTTGGAAAGTATTAGATTGAACGCATTTGAAAATTCAAGGGTGCTTTACCTCTACCAAACTTCCGCAATGTCCTCACCTCACAGCTGCCTTTTCTAGTTCAGCCCCCTTTCTCTGAATAAAATTACCCATCACAGTTTATATTGCTTCCCTTTAGCACACTGCAAGACTTCAAGCCCAAAAGCAATCAGTGATTACTGGCAGGACTACAAGTAGGTACTGTCATTACTAGGGTCACACTTACTAGTGCATTCGATGTGAAAATGTATTTGAGCACTTCAGTGTGGCAGCAGGAGTGAGAAGCTATCAATAAGTAGCACAGTTAACTGAGGCCCTGATTCCCAAACTTATTGCATCTTTTAACGTTGACTTCCATGCCAAAATATGCATTGTTAGGGGTGCAAAACCAGTTATTGCTATTCTCAAAAGTTGGATTTACACAAGTAAAAAGATTTCACAGAAAATCTTTTGTGTGAGTAAATCTTTGAGCACCAGTAAAGGGTGGACATGACATGGGTAAACAGTACTGGAGATTGCTCCCAGCTAGTGAATAGCCATAAACATTCATAATTTATAGGTACTCACAACCTCTTCTCTCGCCCCTCTCAGCATCGGAAAAAGTCTGAAAATGTACTTATGTCAAAAGCATGCAGAAATCCCTTTCATGGTTAGTAAGTGGACTTCCCCCAAATATGACGGAGTGCAAGAAAATGGGTATAAATATATTTTCTTGAATCAAATATTAGATGTGTACAGATTATTTTTACGAGGAAAGTTCATAAAGAAACAAAGAAATCTAGAATATGAGTTCCACAAATTGATTTAGGTGTAGTGCCCTCAGTGCCCAATAATTGTATCCAATGCATCTAGCTCCAAATACTTCAACATCTGTATATGCAGTCACTATACCCCTTGCTGCCCAAACAGGGATATACATTTTTATTGTAGTCTTTCACTGGTTATCACATCTACATATATACTACAGAACAATAAGTTGCTGTACAGTTGCAATAAACATAAGTCTTTATGGGCAGCATAGGTACCATTTAAATAGTGTGCCTTCACTTCCCCTACTGCATGACATTCAGTCATTAAGTGGGTTAGCATTACAGCTGCAGTAGAGTATGACTTATTCACATTTTAGAGCATTGGCTACCTAACATCAATGTGTCTACATAAGCATTTCAGTGATAACTGGTTTATCATGCACTGCAGCTTGTTTCTAAAACGAATCGCTTTCTGAAATGTTTCTCAAAACCTTGAATATAGACATTCTTATGCTGGTCTAAAACTTACCTTATATGTCGTTTCATGGCAATGTTCTGATATCATCAGACAATAATTTGAAATACTGAAGAATGTGTCATGATGACCATATATTTAGGACTGTGGCTATTCAAGCACATTTTGGTTCTGAGGTTGATAGTTCTGCTTTCTGAAGTGTATAACAATCATCCTTTAGCACGTATCACTTATTGGATGGTAAATGCCAAACTTGACCAATCTAGCAAAATAGAAAACAAGAATGTTTAGCCATATTTGAGGTCCATGTGGTCCATGTGGTATCAGGATTGGTAATTACACTGACCCTAAAACGACTACATGCATTACCATATTTCCGATTTAAGAATCCAATCCATGCACTATTTCTCATTGTTGTTATGCATTGCACCAGTTATACAAAGTATGTACCTTATTGTTCTTGAAGAGCCATTAGTGGGGTAGAAGAGTTGTTTGTGATTATCAGGGAGAGAGTGGGTGAGGCATTCAAAGTGTGTCCACTTCCCTTGTGTGAGGCACATATTCATTTAGGGGAAAGAGGCTTATACACTGGCCATACACTCTTAAATCAATTGAAATGGCTGCTACTCATAAGAATACGGAACTGGATAGGCATGATTGTTTTTGGTAACAATTCTTATGGACGCTAAGAGGTCCAATGCAGCTTCAATCAATCAATCAATCAGCGAATTTGTATAGTGCGCTAGTCACCCGCTAGGGTCTCAAGGCGCTGGGGGGCAGGGGGAGTTGGTACTGCTCGAACAGCCAGGTCTTGAGTTGTTTCCTGAAGGAGAGATGGTCCTGGGTCCGCCATAGGTGGGTGGGGTGGGAATTCCATGTCTTGGCCGCCAGGTAGGAGAAGGATATTCCTCCGGCGGTGGTTCTCCGAATTCGTGGGACGGTGGCGAGGGCCAGGCTGGCGGAACGGAGCTGGCGGGTGGGTGTGTAGAATGTCAGGCGGCGTTTGAGGTATTTGGGGCCCATGTCATGGAGAGCCTTGTGTGCGTGGGTGAGGGTTGCAGTTGCAGATTACAATGATGTATAGTTAATTTATTTGGTATTGAGTGGAAGTCAGGATGTCTAGAAAGCATACATGGCATATTCAGCGGGTTAGACAACCCAGATAAGAAGTGTAGCCACCAGTGCATCAAATGTAGTGCTAAATATCCAATGTATGGTTACAGGCTGTCCAAAAATAGGGTTCTGACTGCATCCAGTCTTCCAATACACTTGGTAAAATGTGTGTATTGTTACATTGCATAAATACATGTCTCATGTAGCTTCTTTATAGAAACAAGTGCAAGTTCAAAGAGGATACAATACTTGGAAGACATTTATGGTGACAGAGACAGTGGTCTTTATATTTTTCTAACTAGTAGAAACAGTTGTTTTTGTGCTGGCAGAGAGTAGGAAAAACCTTTCTTATAACCAAAAGAGGCAAACAATATGAATGTAAAAAGCGGTTATGCCATTATACAACCATTTGCAAATGAATAATAAAGTGTAGTTGAAATTTTTGGGAAGCATTACTTAGAAATCACTACCAACTTGCTGATCTAAAGGAATTGTTCTTCTTTCTTTCGTGGCCTGGTGCACAACCATTTGTGTCTGAGCCACTTCTTTATTATTTGAATGATTATAACACCACCCTTAAGATTTCTCTTATGTGAATTAATTCGGGGTACAGTGAAAATGGTGTTAACACAGATTTTAAAATAGATGTTAATATGCACTAAATAAATTAATTCATTTAACTGATGTGCAAAATTTCAAAGTCTTACACAAAATCTTTCTTTTTCAGCAAATCATTACAATTAGTGCAATAGACAAGGACGATTCAGCAAATGGACCAAGATTTCTCTTCAGTCTACCCCACGAAATTGTTCATAATCCAAATTTTACTCTCAGAGACAACAGAGGTTTGTAATACTTATTCAAGAGTTTACATGTGGAAAATCAATATCTGTAGGTCCATTTCAAAAACTCAAATAAAATGTTGTCAATGCATAAAAATGTCTTACTTTCATACAAGCTAATAAGCTGTTATTGTCCATTTCTGGAGGTAAATAAACTGCATGGACTGAAGACGTGTAGAACTCATATGAGCCAAGTGTATGGAAATCCTGCTAGGCTGTGATCACTGTTTAGCCAATGTAGTGGGGCTGGGGCTCCTGGCTGAGCGGGCAGGAATAATTTAATTTGCTTGAAATAGGAATATGGCATCATTGCTATGTCACAGTGGAATTCATCGATACTAAAGTTGGCTGCAGCCTTTTGGTCATTCCAGTGTTGTACATCAATTCTCTGCAGATCAGCTATACTGAATTCACTGTCCCATCTCAAAAGAAAATATAATGTCAGAAAAATCCTACACTATATATTTTTTTCGTTTTTTGTTGGCCACGTGGGAGTGAGGAGACAGAATTGGTACAAGGGTTTTTACAAATATGCATGATTTTGACACCGTCTGTGAAGTATGCATTTTGCTTCAATATCAACATAAGAATTATAATACTAATAATTCTGCCTATAGCTTTATGGTACACTCTTCATTTGGATCAGAAACATTTGATGCTTTTAGAGTTATATTGATGGATTCATACTGCCTGGCCCTTTGATTTCTTCTTAATTTGACATCACATTTACATTGAAATGCTTCTCCCATGTATAGAATTTGTAAATTTAAAGAATGTGTACACCGATTAAAATTTCTTAGTTTTATAGTTTTGGCTTTCACCTTATCTTTTAAAGCACTGTGCATTAATAGTATATTATTTGCAGGATCTCCTCCTGCTGCAATGAATTATCAAGTCACCTTACTTTTTACTCAGCTCTGTACATTTGATATTAAACATCGCTGGATTCAGCAGTCATGGCACAACTAGTACGTCATCAGTTGTGAGTCAGCAAATAAAGAAATGTCAATGCTATGAATGCTCCTGATGGCAAAACACTTTGATAAGTTATCCAGCACTTATAGTTTTAACTTGAGTGTTTTTTTTTAATGGATTTAATTATATGGTCACAGTGCCATATCTACAACCCATAATTTATATTTTGTATGACTATGGCTTGCAACTTTCAAGCACGTTGTTCAAAGGAGCACAACTACTCTACCCATGTCCACATTCCTTTTATATTGACTCTTAAGCCACAGATGTATGCCATTCATCAATCAACAATAATTAATTTGATTGGTCATCAAGGATGCACTAAGAAAATATCAATCTCTTCCTATGATATTCTTTTGTGGCATCAGCATTGTCCCTTAGACCGCATAATTGGGATAGATGCATGGAATGCTTAAATTAATTTCTCCCATAAAATGCTTGAATTATTCTTACTCATTGGTTGCTACTAAAAGCCGTATTCCAGTCCATCGATTTTGACCTCATCTGTGCCATTACAGACAGAGACCAACCACAAACAAATCAGTCTTGCCAGACACAAAAAAGGATGATCATCCAGAAATGCTAAGTCACTACTGCTCTGAAAGTACTTCACTAAAAATAATGTGGTTTGGTACTACTTTATTCCTTTGCATTTTAAATTGTGAACTATATGTGATGTGAAATTGAGTGTACTGTCAGGCGCTGTCCAAGTTCCATGTTTCCACCCCTTCTCTCCATCACATCTGAGAATAGTACAATCTACCTTCAACCAGGCAATACACACAATACAGTTTTGAGTAAAGGACCACATAAATGAGCTGCCACTCTATCCTTAAAAATATTTGTTTACCACACTATCCAGATTCTTGAAACAAGGCTTTCACTATATCATATATCTAGAATTAAATAAATTAGAACCTAAATAAAGTCTTGTCATAAACACAATTTAAATCATATGGAAAAAGAATGTGTTATGAAAAAGAAAATGTAGGGCCATTCTAAATGTAAATACTATTTTTAACACTTTATAATACTATTACCTCATAAATCTTTAATGAAAAATGTACTTGCCTATTATCCAGTCATTCAAACATGTCAGACTTCCTTTCTCATCCTATTAAGTTTGAGGAGCCTCCTTCTTTTTTTACCATATCAGGCAGATTCATTACATTTCTTTGCCACCAACATAATGACTTTGTCTTTTAAAACATTTTAAAGACCCCCATAACACCCCCAACTGTTTACTGAATCATTTTTTATGTTACAAAGTGTGCAGTATGTGTGTGTACACTTGTTCAATAACTGCATGTTTGCATTTAAATTCTAGGCTTCCTGTCACCTCATTCATCTATCTCTATTTACTCATTGCAAGAGTATCAGGTAATGATCCAATTTTTTCTAGAGCGAGGTATTCTATTTCAACATTTATGAACTGTTCAGTCTCCTGAAGGAACTGATAAAACAGTCCAAAATATGAAGGTACAGAGGTAGGGTAAAAGGACTATAGCATCTGCATTGGATACATTCCCATCCAGGTATTACTTCCCCCTCGAGCTGAAAATTATTCAGTGCTGAGCACTGGAGTGCCATGTATTTCAATGGGTTACTCTGACAGTCTGAAATAATATCAAATTCAAGCATTTGAATGTTCTCCAACCCATGTTTGTCTTTCCTATTTTCATCAGAAAGGTTGTATTCTGTGGGTTCAGATCACTGAATACTATAGTAGAGCCATCATTCACCTCATGCTTGAGAAGCCTTTTGTGAGTAATTTGTCCTATGAGATTAGGTTTTCAAATGTCAATGTATATTACTTGATAATACTTACTGGTATTCCCTTGAAAGTGGGGATTATAGCACATTTACACTTAAGTCTTTAAAACGTAGGCCAATTGCTTTGTTGGTCAGGTGGTCGTTATATAATTGATTGTTTGTGTACTTTCTGTCTTTAGTTCAAGACAATGGTTTTACAGTTTAGACCACCAAGAAAAGTTCGATTTTACACTTTATCTTGGGGCACCATTTGTTCTTTTATCACAATCTTCCTTGTGCCTCATTGTGAGTTGAGGGTGTCAGTATTACTTTCTGTGCAAGGTGAACATTGGGTCTCTACTGTGATTCAGATTTATGAACATTCCCTCAGTCTGAGCCCCCTAGCTACGTTTCAAGATCTATGAATATTAATTGTGCTTGAGGGCTACTGGTGCTGTACTTTTGATGCCTGTTTCCTGGAGCTAATGAGATACATTTCTTCTCACTTTTCATCATCTCTACATCATTCTCCCTATATGTGCTATGAAACCTTGCATTGCTGTTCTTCACAGTCAATTGATTCAGGTTGTATGGTGAACTTTAAGGAGGACCACATTGGAATTAAGATAAGCATAGTTGTTGCAAACCTTGTTGGATTTTGAAGATGCCTCTCTACAGGCTTCATTGGTGAACCAACCCTAATATTGGGATGGCTTGACAAATAAACCCCAATAGCTCTGTGTTTAGTCAATTCAGTAATCTTACTGCTTTGCTGTTCTCATACGTTTAGTGGATGCTTTTAAGGATTTCACATGGAAATAGATCAAATTAATCACACATAACTTGTGGGGAATTGACTTCATGTTACTCAAGAATTCCTTAAGACAAACATTAGTTATTTTTTCAACACAGCACTCCACAATGCAAGTTTGTTTTTCACTAGAGGCATTGCAATGGCTTAATGTCCCCACTTTGGTGCTGGCAATGTATATGTTCTTCTTGATGTCTGAGGGAGGACTCAAATGTTTAATCAAACTGCTACAATTGTATTGTTTGCCTTCAAACTTTGTGTATTCCGAAGGAGTATGACTTATTTCTTGGTTATCTTTGCCTTTTTTTATGTTTGACGTCTTATGTGCTTTAAAATCTGTATTAGTATGAGGAGGGACTTGAATATTCATGCATGTGTGTGTTTGTCCATTGTTGCATTACTGGACTGTGATCAATGGCACTATGACTGATGACTTCTAGCTGTTGTTTTTTAAATCACTTTAATTTGTTTTTAATACATTTGATACTTAATGTTGTGCCCCTTCATGTTCTGTTTCTCGTGTGACAGCACATGAACATATACAACTATTGCTTCTTCCATTCCTACATGCTCTTTATAAAGCAAACACATTCTAATAGTCTGTAGAGTGAAAATCAAATCTCTTGATGGAAAGGAGAAAGGAAATGTATGTATGCAGAATTTCTGCATGAACTGCACGAATAGCTATGAGGATATGCTGGCAATGGTTGTTATAACAAAATTTAACACAACACTAAGAACAATTCAAAAATAGTGAAAAGTCACATCTATTATAAAAGAATTTGAGGAACAGTAGGACCAATTGTATCAAAGGATTGAATTTACGCAAAGCAGGTGATGCCCATGTTCCTATTTGGTTCTGTAAACATCTTGTGAACCATTGCACTTCTGAATATAATTGCCTCACTTTCTATTGGATGTAATGACGTTCTGCAAAAATTTACAACTGTTCCAATTAGGATGGTTAGTGTACACCCTAACCATTCACAAATTGGGCGATGTCCATGGTGTAACCTTTATCATGCTGTAAGGATATTACTGGTGATTGCAGTATTCCTCTAAATGCTGCTTCTCTACTGAGGTTCATTTAGTAATGTATAATCTTTTTCTCTATTTTGTGGAGTAAGATGTTTCTCTGTGATATTGTTTAGGAATACTTTTGCTGGGATTTGATGAACTATCTATAATATAAATAGATTTCGATTTTTTAAGATATTTTCCCCATGGAAATTATGGCAAGAAACAATTTTCAGATGGATTGCATGCGTAGGGCTAAGAATGCCCTCTAACGTAGCTGTGGTCTCTGAATTTAATTTTGCTTATCTATTTTCCTTTTTCAGTTACTGCATGTTTCATTTTCCTGTGTACAGCCCTCAATATAATTTTTTATTATAGTTAAAATAAAAGGAAACTAAAAACCATATTTAAAATTATGTATTAATTCTTCATAAAATGTTTTTCTTATGAATTACTCATTCAAACTTAAATGACTATAAAAGATTTTGAAAGACGTTTCATTTTTGGTCAAGCTGTGTTTATTTAATCAGAAATAAAAATGCATTCCGATATAGTTGCACTACACACTACTAAGCATTACAGTGGAAAGTTAAAACCCTTCTCCTGTGCATATCAAAAATAGAATCTATTAGTTTGTATGCACTTCACAGTACAGTACTTTCTACATACACAATGACCACCACATAGTCAATTAATGTGCTTTCTCTATTTGTTAAATACTGAAGCGGTTCTGGTTTTAAAACATTTCAAGTACATAGTTATACATTTAGATACTGTGTTTTTTCTATTCCAAAGTACAGTAAGACCATCAAAAGTTCAATTATAAAAAGAACAAATAATCAATTTCGTAATACAACACCCTCTTGCTAGATGCACATATTTTAACATTGAGGCTCCTATTTTAAAACACTGCATGTACTATCATGAATTGCATAGTTTAGGCCCAATAGCAGAGGCACAATTTAAATACATAAGAAAACCCATGAAACAATACAGACTGTTTCCTGGAACATCTTCGTTCAAACAAATGAAAACAGCAAAGATGTGAGACATATTCAGGTCCATCTCCAGAATTCATGACAATAAAGTGAAGGATTCCATTGCTGCCTTACGCACGAGCTGACACATTCTATGAGCTAGGTTAGCACTATAGTTCTTTTTATAGCCCTGTGATCATCACAAGCAGCAATTATGAACAAAAGTATTATGTAGTTTAATATTTAATGAGGCTTGCACGAATTTTACATTTTAATCTTGTGGGTAGATATCAACCAGAAAGTAGGCAATCAAAATGCAGCATTTGGTAGCATTTGGTAATTTACAGTTGTCTTATTTAAAATTGCGCATCAATGCCAGTTCACAATGTGGTGCACCTTCTCTACCAAAAACTGTTTTTCAGTCAGTCTCTTTATCACCGTCAAAACTGTACATTATGGAATGCATCATATATGCACATACAATGGAACTTCTTTTAATTCAGGGTTCTTTTTTTTACAATTTTTTCACTTAGATCATAGCCTTTAATTCACTGTCAATTTTTTGAGAATATTTTGCGCATCTTTCTGGGGTTTCTGTCATTGGATTGAATGTTATGTGGCCACTTGCACAAATAATAAATAATGTTCAATTATAAGCAAAAACTAAAAGAAAATTTTGACTTTTTGTTTTTGTATAGATAATTCAGCAAGTATTTATGTTGGACGTGGAGGCTTTAGCCGACAGAAGCAAGATGTGTACCTTCTTCCAATTGTGATAAGTGATGGAGGAATTCCAGCAATGAGCAGCACCAATACCCTTACGATTCGTGTGTGTAGTTGCAACAATGATGGCATGCCACTGTATTGTGATGTAGAACCACAGCCACTAAATGCTGGACTAAGCACTGGAGCCTTGATTGCCATACTTGCGTGCATTGTAATTTTATTAGGTAAGTTTGATGAGGATGAATAGGCATGGCATTTTTACAGTCTTTGTCTTTCACCCTATCATATATGCACTTTAATGTTGAAACAAACCTTTTGTTGCCACGCACCTTCAATTTGGAAAATCATCAACGTATATTTAGAAAGTAGGTGAATAGTGTTTTCTTTCTTTCCTTTTAAAAATGTTCATTGTGAAGTAGGACTGTCTGCCAGAGTAAACATGCAAGAGTAAACCTCACTGGATTACATTTTTCTATGGTTAATATTTTATGCAAGTGGCAGATTGTTAATTTGTGTAATCTGTGAAGGTATTAAGTTGAGTAACCTAACAGAGGTCTGGACTGCAATAAGAACTGTTGGCTTTCACTCATAGATATGTTCAAACACTTCCCTAATACCTTGTTATTCCAAGCCTCTGGACATTGACTTGTTAATTAGGATGAGTTTTGAACAAATGCATATATTTAAAACCCCATCGAATTTATTTCTCATTTTAATCATTAAGTAAAAATCATTGAATAGTTTGAAAGACATTATTCATCCCTTATAAGGGGAATTAACTATGGAATATAATTTGTGATGACTCTACAATATATTTGCTAACTCTTTATGCTTCCACCTTCTTCCTGTAGTCATCGTTGTCGTGTTTGTGACCCTGAGAAGAGAGAAGAAAGAACCATTAATTGTTTTTGAGGAAGAAGACATCCGAGAAAATATCATAACTTATGATGACGAAGGTGGAGGAGAGGAAGACACAGAAGCTTTTGACATTGCCACATTACAAAACCCAGATGGTGTAAATGGATTTTTACCTCGCAAAGACATAAAACCAGAATTCCATTACCCACCAAGAGAACATGGAGTAAGACCAGCCCCAAATAGTGTTGACGTTGATGATTTCATCAACACAAGAATACATGATGCAGATAATGACCCAACTGCTCCTCCATATGACTCAATTCAGATCTATGGCTATGAAGGGAGAGGGTCTGTGGCTGGGTCACTTAGTTCCCTAGAATCAGCAACAACGGATTCTGATTTAGACTATGACTATCTACAAAATTGGGGACCTCGGTTTAAGAAACTAGCAGACTTGTATGGCTCCAAAGACACGTGTGATGATGATTCTTAACAATGAAGTGATACATCTGGCCTTAAGAACTGTGTCTAATATTCTGAAGAATCTGGAAGAATAGTAAGCAGGTATTTTTTTAAATCAATGAAATGGCTCATGTAAACGGTAACGAATTTCAGAAGGGATTCTTTAAATAAAAAGAATACTGAAGTGGTAAATTACTGTGAATGACCTATTTGTCATAAGTTGATCATCACCTTCAACAATCGAAAACCACTCACAAGATCAACGTATGAAAGCAAAGGAAAACATTGAAAGTTATCATACGATGATGGAAATATCTTTACAGTATGTGACACGAACACCAGAATCTTTTTATGTCAAAGAAGCTTCCACAGACTTGAAAGGATAACAGTTTTGAGCTGTAATTTCGCCTTAAACTTTGGACACTCTATATGTAGTGAATTTTTAAACTTGAACTATATGCTATTCAGCCAGCTTAAACCCATATAATGTATGTACAGTACAATGTACAATTATAATGTCTCTTGAGCATCAAAATTGTTACTGCTGACTCTTGTAAATCCTTTTGCTTATATTCTTGTCTTAAACTAATACGTGCCAGATATAACTCTGTCCTGTGGCAGTGAGAGACAACCTATTTCTATGTCATTTTTAATGTATCTATTTGTACAATTTAAAAGTTCTTATTTTTAGTATACATGCAAAAATATCAGTATTCTGACATGTTACAGCATCACACTTATATTTTATGAACATTGTACTGTTGCTTTAATATGTGCTTCTATGTAAGAAGCAGACTTTGAAATAAAAAGATTTTTTTTAATTATTTGATTTTATTACTAAGCACTGAAGGATATCACATAGTTTCTGCTGATTCGGTTTGCACCAATTTAGCAATACATGAATTTTAAAAAGTAATTTTTAGTCTTCATTTGTAACTTGATGTATTTTGATCGTCTGAGATCATTGCAAGGAGATGTATATTGTCTGGTGTGATTTTGTCTTAAAAACGCTGTTTTACACAATACATTGAACAAGTGCCTTTAGATTAAATACTGACACCTCATTGTATTTTCCCTTTTTATTTATATACAGCGTGATCCTACAAATACCTTGTTATCTGAGTGTGGCATCCTGGGATGCTTTTATTCTAATTACTCCAGAATTTGTGATGAAGCTGTTGATTTCTTCACAACACCTAGCTCTAAATTGGATATTCCTCAGTCCCTGAGTGAGAGATTCATATGACAACTGTTTCATTGCTTTGAGTTACTTTAAATTGTCAATTTCAGAAAAAAGAAAATATATGGAGTTGCTAATTGCCCAGGTCTGACAGATAAAAGACTTATAATTGCTTTACAATGATAATTGGTTAATGATTGTACTTGAAATGCAGAATCAAGTATGCTTTCAATAAAGCTACAACTGACTAGTTTACTAAAACCTAGATATGTCAAAAGTTAAAACAAACAGCAATTCAAGAAGATGATTGTGAAGATGGTGTTGATGAAAGCGTAGATGATAGGTATTATTATTGCTAGTAGTAGTATTATTATCATATTTTTATCATTTAGGTCATTATTATCCTTATTATTCTTATAATTTTCTATTGTTATTATTATTATTATTATTATTATTATTATTATTATATAATTGAGTGAGAATTATTGATCACTCAAACTACTGATTACATTTCAATACAGTTTATTATGTGTGTGTTTCACGCAGATGGGACAAATTGCCAAAATCTAGTCCTAAAGCATTCAAAATGTACTTAATTGTTGAATGTCTTGTAATACATTGCAAACTAAAACAACTGATTGCCTTAGATTCCCTTCAGCATCGATCTGTATGCCTGTAGAAAGTGACAGGTTCTAACCTAAATAGACATAATCAGCCTTTCCTTCTTCCATGGGTGAACAAAGTAATACTTTTGAGAGAGTGCAGTAGTATGGGCTTCCGTCAGTGCTATTTGTTTCTTGTGCGTGCTGTATAAGTGATGGAAATTACTAAATGATATAATTATTTCTGATTTTCCCATTTAGAGTGGACATTTGAACATGTCAGTCTTTCACAATGGCAAATAACAGCAGTGTGCTTTTTATTTTTTGTTATGTAAGTTGTTATACATTCTTCTACAGTTCATTTGTTCATATTTTTCAAATATACTGCACATTTAGAGAATGCAAAAAATTAGCAAAATGTTGTGGATTTCTGTTGAATTCTGTGTATCTTTTACATGAGGCCGAATGCACCAGCTGACCAAATTAAAGCAGAGTTTTTCCCTTGCTTTAGGAATATTGTAGACCATGCAACACACTGCTTTTCCATTTCTGTACCACACACTGACATTTAACAATATGAACAACTGTATGACATGTGTAACTCAATAATTGTATCCTTGGAGTTGTCCACATGCTATCAATAACACATCGTCACAATAGGCCTAGATATTGAAAGATTGAAACATGAGCGGGGTTCTCACTTTGTCAATGTAGGGAGGATCAGCTACCTTATCTCTTTTCAAAGAATGCAAAGCTCATGTGTCAGCATGACTAAGTACTTGGAGCACTATTGATGGTGCATATTACGTGCTATCAAACTGTTGACCCATTTAAACATGTTTAACCCCTGGATGTGACCTCAATTTCCATAGTTATCATAACCTAGCACTATGGATGTGGAGGTCACATCCATGCATATAGCACTGGAGTAGCTGCTCCAGAGCCTTCCCTCACATTTCCCTGGAAAATAGTGGGGAACTCCTCTGCTCTGGCCCAGAGGCGTGTGACGGGCCCGCAAATGATGCGATTGCATCTGTAACTGGTTTACCTAATATGCAGAACCTTCTCTCCCAAAATGGTGCCTGGTTTCCCTGGGAACGCAGAGGGGACAGAAACCAGCTTCATTCACTATGTTCACAGGTAACTGCGCAAAAAGGGAGATTTCAACTCTTAACCTGCAAAATACCAGGCGTTCACAGTGGGATGCAATCAGTTACTTGCACTTCCACTAGTTAACAGGAAATATTTCATAGGGGGAGAAGCCCATTGGGCATGGGTCTGTGCTCCCCCCCATCCACGTTCAGTCTTTCTGTCTCCCTGGGGGTGGATAAGAGCCTCTACCTCCAATCTACCCCCGTAGGGGCAAAAAACACTCTAGACACCAGAGAAATTCCTTAAAAACACAAAGGTGTCATGCCTCTACCCCCTTGGCTTATGTTCTTTCTGCCCAGGAGAGGCAGATTGGGGGTTTGCTCGAGTCTGGCCCGGGGTGGGGGGTAGAAACCCCACCAGAAGACAAGGTCAGGGATTGTTATTACTAAAAAATAAACAAAGGGGTGCAGAGGCGCACACAGGTCCTTGCCTTCAACCCAAAATGGGGCAATACAGTGTTTCTGCTCCTAGGAGTCAGACTGAGGAGTGTGCTCGCAACCTGCCCCACCCAGGAGGGTAGAGTCCACTAGACAACAGGAAAAATCCAAAATTGAGAGACCTCTGGGAATGCTGGGTGATAGGAAATTTGAGGATACCTCCCACTTGCTGGATCTTTCCCTCACAGAAATATGAGGCAAAAATACGTTTTCAGCCAAAGTTTGAGGTTTGCAAGGACTTCTCAGTAAGAAAGCTGTGTGAGGTCAATGAAATTCACACCACCCTGGAGTCTCCTGGTTGTCTAGTTTTCAGAAATACTAGGTGGCAGCCAATTCCAGTTCTAAAATCCATAGCTACCCACAAAATTTGATTTGTCCATGTTACGTTTTGACGCCTTAGTGGCCAGAGATGTTGGGCTCACCCGCACATGGGGTCAAAATGTTTTATCAGGAAAAGTGTGGAGTCACTAGTTCATTGAAAATTTGTAATTACCTGCAGATTCTGGAACATTCACATGCAGAAATGTGAGGAAAAGGTGAGTTTGTTGGCACGTGTGACTGTAGATACACATATTTAGCATAGGTCTGCCATCTAGTGTTGGGCTCAGAAGTGTGCAAGTTTTTTTTGGAGGGGAAGAAGCCTTTCGAGTCATGAGGTATAGGGACTCCTCTTCCCTGCAATGTGCATGGTCCTCGCTTCCATTGTTAGATTGTTTTTTCCGCCTTCGGATTTGGACGTGTACTCCTCTGCTCCATTTCAGCATCATTGGTCCTACTAAATAAGCCTTAACATCAATATTGTCATTGATCGTGGGTACTTAGAGAGCTGCATTGGTCACTAATCGATGTCGACCCATTTCCAGTCAACTGAGGCCCCGGGGGCCTTCGCCCTTCAGGGCAACTTTTCATTTTTAACCTCTTGTCCAGGCCTTGTCCATCTGGTGATGGAACGGATGCTCTCAAAATTTTTCCCACGCTGCCACGCCAAGTTCCCACACACCGACCAACATCTGGTGTGTAGCCTTTCTCCAGGTCATTAGGAATTCATTTGCGAGGCTTGCCAGTTTTTTTGATCTTAGAAAATATTGTGCGATCAGTGTGAAAGAAGGCTTGAGATGTCCTGACTTAAATCAAAGACACTGTTATCAAAAACAAGGGAACCCACAAAGTAACCAAGGACCTGGGGTATCAATTAATTGAAAAAACAATGGCCCTTGACAAGGGAAATTTACCTATTCCAATAATTATAGGCCACAATGTGCACTATAATGAACACATAGTCCAGCCGGACTATAAAATGTATTCAATGTTAAGATAATCTAATTTCAGCAACAAACAATAAAACAAGGGGACACAGTCCTGCATCCACAATGCTGCACACACAATACACATAACATATAACTAGGGTTTTTCAGGCATTTACAAGAACAAGAGCGAAGGACATTAAGGTATACTCGCTTCACATATGTGAAAAACACATGAATTTTAGCACATCATAGTGAACTTAGTGTTTAACCACATATTATTTGTCGACGGCGTTTCGATCTAATCTTAAATAATGGATCATCATCAGGACGTGTAATAGGTAGCCTGAAATAAAAGGCCTGTAATGACAGGGGGGAAAAAGGAAACAACATATAACAATGATTAAGCAACCAAGTATATTCAACTGTATGTTCCAAGGCATACTCATACCATGCTTACTGGTGTCAAAAGCCAGACATGTGCAGGGTGTCAGGCAATCTGTGCCAGGCATCCACGACCTGAAGGTGAGCCATGCCTTAATCAGAATGGTGAGGTGCAGACTAATAGTGCTGTGCTGTAGCCTAATACATTTGGAGCCGGAAAATCTGACTGTGAGGACCTTAACATTACCGACAACGTCGTGATTGTGTTATATCCCCATGCGATCGCTATGATTTGGATGGCCAGCCTTAATGAGACTACATGGGTCCCTTGTAATTCCTATGTAGCTAAGGACTGCTGCGGTCAAAGTCAGTGATAGGCGCTGATCACGGGCTAAAATGACAGGCTAAAATAACGGAGGCTTACCTTAAGATTAGGCTAGGTGCATGAGGGATGGGTTGGCACCAGAAATGGGTGGGTTCGAGTAACCTATAGGAAGCAGTGTTGGGTCAGAATGGTTCCTTTTGGGGGCATGATTAGCCTCTACAATTAAGCTGTAAACCGGGCTTACCTAGTTAAGAGGTTAACCCACGTCTAAGCAATTCTCTTGGGATCAGGCTGTTAGGCGAGACGTGCTCCCGCTAGACGGACACACATCGGACAGTCAGTCGATGTGATCGTAGTTCAATTTAACCTAAAGGGCGGTAATTGTAACCTGTTGGAACCAAACCAAGGACCGTGTTCGCTTATCAATAACTGCTAAGGAGTGTCGCTTACCTGGGAGCTTCAGGTTCAATCTCCCTGTTACGATGCTGAATAGCGTTCGTAAGGGCTCCTGAAATTAGAGCATACAGTATTAAGAGTCTAGGACCCAAATCCATAATTACCCTAAGTGGAAGGGGGGAGCGAGGTTCGCTTACCTAATGTTCACAATGGAACAATGTACACCATCCCGGTACCAATTTGCGCCGTGGAGTGCAGTGGCGCGGGCGATAGCGGTAGAAACCAACGCGCCGGCCATCTTAGAATAGGCAGATGGGGATGTGTGGCGGCCATATTGGTAGGGACTGAAATTTTAGGCGGCAGACATATTGGAGTGGTGAAGTGAGTAGGGGTGAGCGATAAAAGCAAGGGGAGTGCAATTTGAAAGCATGCATGTGACTTATTTGCCAATACAGGAACAAGAAAGCAGGTTTATCGTAAAACAAACCATTAGTTCGCATACATATTCATAGAATTGGGGGTCCATCCAGAATTAAACAACCACTATTGCAGAAAAGTTAATCACAAAAGTGAGGTCCAGTCCTCACTGCGATTCAGACCATTTCGTATACTGTCAAATGTTAATATCATCTTCAGTTCTTCTCTATTAAGCAAGAGTCCAATGTCCCCTCCCCTAGGAGGTAATTTGACAGATTTCAGCACAGTCCATTTTAGATCATTGTCTGTGTGGCCTTTGTCAATGAAGTGGTCCACCAATGGGGCATTTGGTGTCTTGCATCTCACACGGCTCCGGTGTTGGCAGATCCTTGTTTTGATTTTTTGCCTTGTCTGTCCCACGTAGATTAATTTGCAGGGGCATTCAATCAAATAAATCAAATCAGTGCTATTGCAGTTAGTGAAATGCTTACATTGAATAGTGACTTTATCAAATACAAACGACTTTCCTTCAATGGTAAACCACATACGTTACAGGAACCGCATTTGACATGACCCACTAGTGGTGTTTGTGTCCAGAAGGAGTCAAAGACCACTTGGTTAGGGCTGCCCTGCCTAGTCCCCCCACGCTTGGTACAATTGACTCCTTCTGGACACAAACACCACTAGTGGGTCATGTCAAATGCGGTTGGTACCGGGATGGTGTACATTGTTCCATTGTGAACATTAGGTAAGCGAACCTCGCTCCCCCCTTCCACTTAGGGTAATTATGGATTTGGGTCCTAGACTCTTAATACTGTATGCTCTAATTTCAGGAGCCCTTACGAACGCTATTCAGCATCGTAACAGGGAGATTGAACCTGAAGCTCCCAGGTAAGCGACACTCCTTAGCAGTTATTGATAAGCGAACACGGTCCATGGTTTGGTTCCAACAGGTTACAATTACCGCCCTTTAGGTTAAATTGAACTACGATCACATCGACTGACTGTCCGATGTTTGTCCGTCTAGCGGGAGCACGTCTCGCCTAACAGCCTGATCCCAAGAGAATTGCTTAGACGTGGGTTAACCTCTTAACTAGGTAAGCCCGGTTTACAGCTTAATTGTAGAGGCTAATCATGCCCCCAAAAGGAACCATTCTGACCCAACACTGCTTCCTATAGGTTACTCGAACCCGCCCATTTCTGGTGCCAACCCATCCCTCATGCACCTAGCCTAATCTTAAGGTAAGCCTCCGTTATTTTAGCCTGTCATTTTAGCCCGTGATCAGCGCCTATCACTGACTTTGACCGCAGCAGTCCTTAGCTACATAGGAATTACAAGGGACCCATGTAGTCTCATTAAGGCTGGCCATCCAAATCATAGCGATCGCATGGGGATATAACACAATCACGACGTTGTCGGTAATGTTAAGGTCCTCACAGTCAGATTTTCCGGCTCCGAATGTATTAGGCTACAGCACAGCACTATTAGTCTGCACCTCACCATTCTGATTAAGACATGGCTCACCTTCAGGTCGTGGATGCCTGGCACAGATTGCCTGACACCCTGCACATGTCTGGCTTTTGACACCAGTAAGCATGGTATGAGTATGCCTTGGAACATACAGTTGAATATACTTGGTTGCTTAATCATTGTTATATGTTGTTTCCTTTTTCCCCCCTGTCATTACAGGCCTTTTATTTCAGGCTACCTATTACATGTCCTGATGATGATCCATTATTTAAGATTGGATCGAAACGCCGTCGACAAATAATATGTGGTTAAACACTAAGTTCACTATGATGTGCTAAAATTCATGTGTTTTTCACATATGTGAAGCGAGTATACCTTAATGTCCTTCGCTCTTGTTCTTGTAAATGCCTGAAAAACCCTAGTTATATGTTATGTGTATTGTGTGTGCAGCATTGTGGATGCAGGACTGTGTCACCTTGTTTTATTGTTTGTTGCTGAAATTAGATTATCTTAACATTAAATAAATTTTATAGTCCGGCTGGACTATGTGTTCATTATAGTGCACATTGTGGCCTATAATTATTGGAATAGGTAAATTTCCCTTGTCAAGGGCCATTGTTTTTTCAATTTATTAAATCAAAGACACTGCATAAATATTTGGCTCCGCAGACTACCACCACAAGGCCCATTCTCAAGTTTTTGAAGCAGACATGGGCACCTTTTCGCATTGCCGACAGTCCAGGATCCAAAGTCGAGATCCAGGACCTTCCAATACTACAATCGGTGAGTACTGTGCCCCCTCCAGCACGGCCATAGCCTCAACAAACTACCCCAAAGAGTTGATCATCCACTTCTGATTGACCAAAGTCTTTGCACAGACCAACACTACCCTCTGGCCATGGTCGGCACCGAACAGCTGTATCAGACATGCCCAGCCCTGGCGCGGTGCCGAAAGAGCAGCACAAAATTGAGGGCCACTAGTCATCGCCTCAGACTCAGAGTTGAGAACCCCAGCGCCAAACCCTCAACCATTTTCAGCACCAAAACCAAGTATCAAAGACCCCAAACCCTCCGCATCAAAACCCTCAGTGTTGAAAGCTGCTTCGGAACCGAAATCCCACACCGTCTCCAAACAAAAGGTCAGCTCTAAACCTGTGGAACATGTGCTTCAATGGTTACAGTAACACTTCAACACGAGACCAAACTGCTGTTTATACAACCAGGCATTGGTCGCATACTGGCTATTGGAGCAATAATGCATTAAAACCCCAGATCTCTCCATCTTACAATCTGGCTTCTGAGGTCTGAGAATTTGGATACTTAATAATAATGTGATTTCCACTGTGCATGGCTACCTCATAGGAGGTTCCCCAGCACTCGGTACCGGTGTCCATATGCCTACCTGCAGTTCTCAAACCGCCATGCATCCTGCTCTAAAGTAATAGGTTTTATGTTTTTTCTTAAATGTTTCTTCTGACTGGGCCTTCCAAACTGCTATGGGCAGAGTATTAACCTCAGGGGTACGTAAGATCGACCTAACAGCTGCAAGTAGCATGGCCCTTTGCTATTCATAGCTGTATAATAAAACCCTAAGACTTTAAAAGAAGCTCTTTATCTCACAGGGAGCCTAAGAAGATGCATGAGCGCAGAATCCATGGGTACACATCTAAGCAGATTGAAAGTAAGCCTAATTGTTGCATCCTGCACTCTTTGCAGTCTATTAAATCTGCCTTGTGTCACTCCGAGATATAAAACTTTACAGTAGTCCAGCCTTGACACTATCATGTCCTGAACCACTGTCTTCTTTGATTCGCCAGGCAGGAAGCACATTTTTTTCAGCACTTTCAGGAGTCTGAAACATTTTCCCACCACCACGGTTTGGTTCTCCAAAAATAATTTGCTGTCCACCCAAATGCCGAGGTTCTTGACCTTTGGTTTGGCCTCTGGTAGAGGACCCAACTCCTTGGGCCACCAAGCAGTTGACCTCAGTTTTTCCTGCCTTACGTCTGAGGCAATTGGAGTGCATCCAATTGGCCACTTCAGCAAGGCAGAGGCTAAAGGATGCGGCTATCTAAGTAATATTTTTTGACAGCGTGATAATGAGCTAAGTGTCATCAGCATATCACACCATCGAAAACCCAGAGCTTTCAATTACTACTGGCAATGGTCGCACGTAATCGTTGAACAAAGTTGGGCTCAAAGAGGAGCCCTGTGGTACCCCTTGCTTCAACTGAAGCATCCATGGCTGGTGAGGCTTCTGTGCCACCTGAAATGTACGCACTTGCAGAAAAGAAGTAATCCATTACAGAGTCCTAACCCTACATCCCCAGGGTCTCTCTAACAAGATATTATGGTACACAGTATCGAACACGGCACTGAGATCCAACTTCAGCAGTGCCACATTTTCAGCAGTGTCCAAAATTTGGCACACTGACTCTGTTGCCAGCAGTAGTGCAGACTCAGGGCAGAACCCAGATTGGGGTTTATGTAGCAGGCCATGGTTTTCTATAAAAGCAGAGAGCATTTATTAATGGCTTTCTCTGCAATTTTGAAAAATAGTGGGAGGAGCGAGATTGGACAATAATTTTCTAGCTTGGTGGGGTTCAGCAATGGCTTTTTAAGGAGCATAACTCCAACCACATGCTTCCATCTCCCAGGTACCTGGCTAGAATCTAAGGAGCTGTTAATCAGTTCACCTAAAATGGGGTTGATCACTTCCAAGCCTCATTCCAAAATAAACCAAGAAGCCGGATCTAAAGACTAGTCTGACTTTACTGATTCATATATAGTCATTAGCTCTTCCACATCAGTGGGTCTAAAACTAAGCAGCCTAGTTCTGGCCTCTGACCAGTCGAACAAAACGTTCAAAAAGGGAGTGTTACTGGCTTCAGCTCGAAAGACTAATAAATATTGGCTAACTTTTCCAAGAAGAACTGCTCCAAAGCATTACAGCCTTCCTCAGTTGGAATGGTTGAAGCTGAGACTGCATTTAGTGATTAGAGAAACATCACCACCCTGAATAGCTCACGTGAGGAATTTTGGACGAGTTGGATTTTGTTGGAGTAAAATTCACAACAAGCCTTTTTGATGCCACCATGATAACTTTTTGTTGCTGTTTTATAATCCCTTTTACAACCGGGATCATACTCTCTGAGCCAAAGGCGCTCTAGCAGTTTACACTTTTTTTTAAAGTTAGTAAATCCTCATTAAATCACTCAGCAGAAGGCTGTTTCCTGTGAAAGATCCGACTTCAACAAGGAGCAATCTGATCCAATCCTTAATTGATCCAGTTCTCTACTTGTGCATCGGCTGTATCAGTACAGTTATCCAATCTAGGCCAACTAGTAGTCAGAGCCCCACAGCATTCCAAATGTACCTCAACAGTGTATGGATATTCTTAAGGAAGCAAGAAGACTCACTACTACAGCTTGTTATGCAGCAAAGTGGAAACGTTTTGTTCACTATTGCCATTCAAAACACATTGACCCCTTTAAAGCGTGGGACGCGGTGGCAGTCAGCAGAGGCCTCACCACTTTCCCCTCGCCTAGTACGCCTCTGTTTGATAACCCGGCTTTTCCCCCCGGGATGGACCCTAGGGCGTTCCGCCAGTGGCAAACCTCGGAATGCAAGTCGGCCGGTCATCTGTTAGACTTGGACGGCTTTATTCAGTTTGATACCCTGAAGGAGATGTACACTCTGATAGCCCCGCACCGATTTCAATACTTCCAGATTCTCCACTGGCTTACACAAGGAGACATGTTACCACTGGCGAGTCGGCGCCTAACGGCGTATGAGAAATGGCTCATCACGAAAAAGTACGACAGACAAGCAAATACAGACCTTTACAAAATGCTAAGCCCGCCCCTGTCTAATACGTGGTCTGCTGGTCAGAGGCGCTGGGAATCGGAGCTCGGAAGAACTTTAACAGACAGAGTGGCACGACATTTACTATAGAGCCCACCACACCGCCAGGAATGTGGCGAGTAGAGAATCGGCAGTTAAGATCGCATATTACTTGCACCAGACGCCGGCAAGGCTAAATCAGGGTAACCCAAACCGCAGTTCTACATGCTGGAGGGGGTGTGGCAAGGTGGGGACACTGACTCACTTGTTGTGGGAATGCGAGGAGGTAACGGATTATTGGAAAGAAGTACTTCAAGACATTGACACACACTTTGAGACAGAGATCCCCCGTTTTCCTGCCTACACACTACTCAGCCTCCCAAATGCCTTAACGTTTCCACTTGAATCAATTAGGGGGAGACAAATAGGGTTAGCAGTAAGGGCGGTGGCACATCATATCCTCTCACTCTGGGGTACCACGAGGAAACCTACACACACGGGCAGGCTTCACAGGCTATGGTATATATTGGGTATGGAGTGGATTCAGGCGAATCTCACTCAAACCTCAGACTACTTTACCACCGTTTGGCAACCTTTCCTTACACTACTAGCTGGGGAGTTCACTGAACTTACATGTCCGAAATACCTCAGGGTGCTGCGGCTCAAGGATGAGTTGGCAAGGGGGACCTGCTCCTCAAGTTAGAGCCCACATAAACGTGATCCTTGTTCGACATCAAGAGGGAAGATGCGACACACCGGAGGGGAGGGTTGGGGGGCCCGGGACGGGGGAGGGGGCTGTTGGTTCTTGGGGTACTTGAATGCACCATTGGTCGAGGGTCACCCGCTACTTGCTCTCATGGACACATTGGATCACCCTGCAGTCTACGCAGTTCTCTAATTGAGGTTGGAGGGTGGTACGGCACTGGTATACAGGGCTGCCTTCAGGGACCATGTTTGTCATTTTGTATTGTGTTTAATGCACTGGAAATCAATAAAACTAATTTAAACCAAAAAAACACATTGACCCCTAAACAGCAAATGCTCAAAATATTGTCGGCTACCTACTCCATTTACATACCTCTGGGTTAGCTTTCACTTTCATAAGGATACACCTAACAGCAGTTACTGCATATCTGCAAAATAGAGAACACACCTCTATATTCAGAATTCATGTAATCAAAGCTTTTCTAGAGGGCCTCAAAAGAGATGTCTTACCTGAGGTCCCTCCAACCCATGCATGGAATCTCAGCATTGTGCTGACAAGGTTAATGGGTCCCCCATTTGAACCTCTTCGCACATGTCCTTTTCAGTTTTTATTCTGGAAAATTACATTTCTCATTGCAATCACTTTACTCAGATGTTTCAGTGGGCTTCAGGCATGAACTTTAGAAGAACCATTCTTCCAACTACATAAGGGCAAGGTGTTACTACATACTCATCCTAAATTCCTACCAAAAGTGGTCTCACCGTTTCACTTAAATCAATCTGTTGAGTTCCCAATATTCTTTTGCCAACGCGACTCAGTTGTGGAAAGGCTGTACACAGACGGATGTAAAAATTGCCTTTAAGTAATACATTGACAGAACTCAGTGACTTAAGAAAATACAACTTTATGTTGCATTTTCTAAATCACAGAAAGGAAGAGCCATTTCTAAACAAGTATTTCATGTTGGATTGTAAAAGGTATCCAAACTTTTTATGCTAAAGCAAAAAAAACTCTATCTATCCCTTCAAAAGTTCCCTCTACTTGCAAATGGGAGCTTCTATGGCATTTGTTTAGGCAATATACCCAGGGCTGGTATATGGCATCCCATTTATTTCACTATTGCCTTGAAATATCTTTTAAGTGTAGTTTCCCATTGGGACTAGATAGAGATTTGGAGTCTATGGTCCCTGAACACACAATTTAAAAATACATCTTTTGGTGAAGTTGGTTTTTAAATTGCATGTGTGGAAATGCCACTTCTAGAAAATGGGCATTTTATTGCTTAATCATTCTGTGCCTCTGCCTGTCTGCAGCATCCACGTCTGGGTTAGACTGACAGTTGGACTCTTGTGCATACACTCTAGAAGGCCACATAAAGGGCGCTGAAGGGTGGAATGCATATCCCGATGGACCATCACCAGGCTGATGAGCCTTCCTGAGCTAGAGTGGTGGGGGGAGTTGTCCCTGACACTTGCATAGAGCTGTGCCTGTCCTCACACAAAGCTGTCTTCATCCCCCTGTAGTGTGTCTGGGGCCAGGTCAGGGAAAGGCAGGGTCTTGTGCACTATAAAGACTTTCCTTTGCAGTTTGCCTACTTCAAAGGTAGAAAGGGGTATAAGTATTGGAACTCTGACGCTCCAAAATCAGAACACTTCTGGCCTGAGGAAATTCTGCCAGGAAGAAGAGATGGATGCTGTAGGAGGGATTGCCACTCTGTCTTTTGCCCTGCTGGTCTACTGCTTGCTACTTCTATCTAGGGAGTGAAAGGACTGCTGAAATTTGCTTTCCGAATCCTGTCTCAAAGGTTCTCTAAAGGCATGTGTGTGCTTGTCTTCTGTTAAGAAGTCTCAGGGCCATCAAAGACTTCACCTGCATCTTGCTAACAGCACCTGGATGTGTCTGCTGGGATTCAGGACTGCCCCGTGTTGCCAAATCCAATTCCTTGGCTCTTGGAATCTTGTGGCTGGTACTTCAACTCAAGAAAAGTAACATAAAGGCCGTCAGCAATGCCCCTGCCTACACCGGAGCTGAGGGAACTTCTTGTGAAGAGCACAATGCACTGCTCGACTCACACCACAGTCCTGGTGTTGCCAATGACAGTAACGTATTGATGTCGACTTCGTCATCGAGGCCGCTGCCTACATCAGAGCTGAGGGCACTGCTCTTGCAGTGCACTGGGCACTGCCCTAACTTAAACCGCAGCCCTGATCCATCTGACGATAGTGCTTTGCACCAACGCCATGCCGCGGCCTGAACCAGAGCCGAGGGCACTGCTCAGGAAGAGTATGATGCACCTCCTTAACTTGCACCACAGCCCTTTGCCTCTGAGATCAGCCTGACTGCTTGTGCCAAGCTACCAAGGTGGTGAAAAGGGGTTATCCTAGCTGTGTGACTCCCTTACCCTGACTAGAGTAAGGGTCCCTACTTGGACAGGGTGCAAACCAATGCCAACTAGAGACATCATTTCCAACAATGGGTTAATTGATATTGTCAGGTGTGTGGTTCTCTGACAGAAAGTGGGCACTCATTTTGGTGGTACTGTGTCTGCACCTAATGTTACTGTGGTGCTCAGTAATTTTTGTTTTGACTGTTCTGGTTGTCATGTCCACATATCGGAGCATACAAGGGCAGTTTAAGATATATACACAGTTTTTAGTAGTGCAATTGGTGTGCCCCTGTGTGTCCATATATGTGAGTGATCCAATTCTTTTTCTTTGGCGATTTCTTTGAGGTGATAGACTCCAGAAGAGCCACAGAGGAAACGTTCTTTGTCAGGGGGATTCCAAAGTATGCATTGTTCTAACCTAGGAACAGCTTGCGGTCTCGTATGTACTAGCATGACCCGTAGGTTCTGTGTGTGTTTATATGCAAAGCATTGGAGAGTGATACCCAGGAAACCTGAATGTAGAATTGACCAATGTTTCTATATCATTTTCTGTATATGGTTAGAGTTGAGGGTGAACGATGTGACATATTTAATCATGTCATCATTTGACCTAATACTTTATTTCAGTTGTTTTGCTATGTTGTTGTTTCTGGCCCTCTTACAGGACTGGTTTACAGTCCTCACTCAGTAGTTGCGGGCTCTGAGGTTGGTGCTAAGTTCAGTAGCCTGACGGTCATAGTCCCTGGTGTTGCTGGAATTGTGAAGGAGGTGGAGGAACTGCCATTAAGGGAGATTGTAAAAAAGGGCCTAAGTATAATCACTATTGCAAAAGACACTATTGGAGTCAGTCACCTTCTTAAAAGCAGATGTAGACAGACTGCCATTGCTAAGGGAGATCGTGAGGTCGAAGAAAGGAAGTTCTTTGTTAGAGAGGGTATTTGTGAATCTCAAATATGGATTGAGAGAATGTATCCAGGTGAAGAAATCTTCACAGGAGTTGTTATCACCATGCCAGAAGATGATGATATCATCTATGTAACGCCGTCATAGAATGATATTAATATTAATGGGGTTCATGTCTGCAGAGAATAATTTCCTCTCAAAGTTGGCCATGTACAGGCAGGCTAAGCTGGGAACGAAGGTGCTCCCCATTGAAGTACCTTGCCTTTGGTGGAAGAGTTGATTTTGGAAAAGATAATGTTTTTCTTTCAGTGCAACAGTAGAGCATTTGGTGATGAAACTCACTGGTGCAGCTGAGGTCCATGTCTCAGATAGGACGCTTGTCTTGATGACCTCAATGATGGAGTCCTGGGGAGATGTTGGTGTTAAGTGTCATCAGAAGCTTGATCTCGGCAGGTGATTAGCCTCTTCTATAAGGTTCAGAACGTCCTTGGGATCTTTTAGGAAAGAGGGGGACTTTCTCACAAGTAGATGCAGAAAGTAATCACAGGATAGGCTTAATGGTTTCAGGAGGAACCTAATGCCGGACACAGTCACTCAATCCAGAGGGGGAAGGACCCCTTTGTGGATCTTCGGCAAGACATAAAAATACGTTGTCTTGGGTGATGTGTTGATCAGGAATTCAGGCTCATTTCTCGTCATCCATTCTGGTGAGTCCGCAGAAGTGACCAGGGTTTGAATGCTGGTGGTGAGTCTTACTGTGGTCGATGTTGATCGGTCAGTAGCACCTGCCATTGGCCAATTGTTGAGGGCACTCATTGTGGTCTGAGGTGGTCAAAATGACAATAGTACCCACTTTGTCTGTAGGTTTTATGGTTATCGTAGGGTCCATGATATGGGTCTTCTCCGCATCTTGTTTTTTGGTTTGGCATATTATAAAAGGGTGTAGGAGGTTTTGTTTTCCCTACTTCCATGAGCACTTCTTTCTCAAAGGTCAAAACCTTGTGGAGCATCATCCCAATAGTGGGGGTAAATCTGGAGGGAGTATGTAGACCTGATTCACTGGTTTCTGGTATTCATTTTTCTTGAATTAAATCCCTGAGTCTAACCTAGTGGAGGAAATTGTGTAGTTTATTGGCCAAGCAAAACTTATCTTCACATGGTGTAAGTACAAATCCCAGACCTTTCTGGAGAACGGCGTTCTCAATTGGTGTTATCATTCTAGTGGACAAGTTGACAACTAGTTTTGTTTGTTTGTCTGACTCCAGTTCTGCATTTGCGGCTCAGGTTGTTGCCATTGTACCTGTTTATGTCCTCCTCTTCTTTTTCCTCTGCCTCTGCCAGACTCTGTCTAAAAATGTGGGTGAGTGAAGTATTGGGGAAAAAGTTGGTGAGGTGCTTGAGATAGCATGTGAAAGTGGGGGTGCCACATTGGTTGCTGCACTGGATAGGGGGTCATCGGGTAGCCCATATGTGGGAAGAGGTGGTACTCCCGGGTCACTGTCATGGTGAAGAACCGTTTATACCCACTTACTGGGTCTCAGTGGTGGGTGAACTGCCCAAGTCTTCAATACCCTCCGTATTTAGTAAAAGGAGACACAGGAGCCTTCGTCTGCAAGAGGAACCAAGTTTTATTCGAATAGCCCGGGCTATGGAACAAAGTCCCAAGCTCATTAGAAACAAGCCAGAGGAGGTTGCTGCTTCACTCTGTAGCTTACAGGCCTTATATACATATTTCCCACCTTAAGAAACCAGTTTGGATGAGCTACTAAATGAGTTTTGTTTTCTCCATTGTGTGTATGACCCATCATCAGATGTGAAATCCCCACATTTTCGTATGGATTTCAGCTAACCGTGTTTTAAATGCTGTGATGCTTATGCCTGCCTTGAGGTTGTGATGTTAATACTGATATTCATATGCCTCCGAAAGGTGTTTGGCGGTATTAATGTTCAGGATCAACCAGTCACAAGTTCATTTCAGTGAAAAATGGTTTATTAATGAACATAAGGACTACTTAATGCAACAGAAGATCAATAAATTGCAGAAGGACATACACAGATTTGAGGAAGAAAAGGCCTTCCCCTACATCAAAAAAGACTATCAAGCACCCACATTGTTAAAAAAACATTGGGGAAAATTTGATATTACTGGGTTGTATTTTTAGGGTCTTTTGGGTCACATCCACAAGACCTAGTCACACAAGTGGGGTACCATGTTTTTGGGAAAACATGTGGGAACACAGAATAGTAGACATTTGTTATTACCAATTGGATTTCCAGGCATTTTTGGCTTCCAAATTTAAGCCAGTGTGCAAGAGAGAAGATATTCTGATGCATAGTTCTAACCACAGATCTACACTTGTGAACTTCACCAGATTGTATACAGAAAACTCAAAAGCAGTGCTCCTGTGCATCTGGAGGTGGCTATATCTAAGTTCATGCCAATACCATTCCACTCCTGAAGTGACATATGGAGCAAAATGTAAGTGTCACTCATGCGCATTGACATCAGTTCATTTTGTTTACTGCCTTCAGATGAGGATCTGGAGCTTTACTCCTTCTGTTTCTTCACTTGTGAACAGGATTTCCTTCAAAAAATGTTAAGTATGCAAAGGATGACACCCCCTAGAGTAAAGACAAGGCTACAGATTTTATGCTTTATAGGGACTTTTGCAGACAGATGTCTGTGACAGACCCCCATGAGGTGTGTCTTTGGTGCTTAAATTAATCGCACAACTCCAATGCCTGTGATGACTGCACCAATATGAACCGAAAAGCCACCTGATATTGTGAGGCAAAGTTCTATGCAATAAAGCATTGAAAGGCGCTGTGCAGGTCTTGTTTTAAGTCAGAAGTTGAGAGTGCCTATCTGCACCCTGTCCCGTTCTCACTCACAATGCCATTCCTGACACCAATCTTACTTGCGGTCGAAGTCTTCGGGTAGGTTAGAGAAAAATCACAAGAAATCCAACCAGGACTTTGCCTTTTCCTGCTAATCTTCGGAGAAGGCACAAGGGTGTTACCATGCCTCTTGGTCTCAGTCTCATTTAACTGAATAGCCAATTCTATCTCTAGTACCAATGCACCCTAAGTTCCTGGGCCCTTCAGTGTCCTTGTAAGTTGAAGACTATGATGCAACCAACTGATACATGAAATTACAGGAGGTCAATCAACTGGATTCCTTACCTGACTGGGTGGGTTTTCCCCCTGGACCACTGCCAGAGGTCTTTCTTTCAGAACAGACCAAACAAATGTTCAAGGCTCTCAGCACGTTCAGTCCAGTGTCTCGCTCAGTACCCCAGAAGCGCATCTAACAGACATTCGGGAACAGGTCCCCCATATCCTGAAGGAGGTGTGTTTCGCTATTCCATCAGGAATTCTTCCTCTTCTGAATGAATCACTCGGACAGGGTAAGGTTCCTGATAAGTTCAAAAATGCCACGGTGATCCCATTACTGAAAAAACCTGGAGCCGACCCCCTAATTTTAGCCAATTATAGGCCTATTTCCCTTCTCCCTTTTTTTCTAAACTCCTGGAGGCACATGTATCCAGGTGCCTATCCAATTTTATTGAAAGTTCGGAATACTTAGAACCTAATCAAGCGGGATTCCGACCATCTCACTCAACGGAAACTGATATTCTGGCCGTCCAGGACACGTTAAGATCTAATGCTGATAAGGGTATCCATCAGGCCCTGGTGCTCCTTGATTTGTCGGCTGCGTTCGACACGGTTGACTATAATATTCTGATCAACCATGTCGAGCAGGCCTGCCTCAGGGGCCCCGCATTGAACTGGATTGCCTCTTTCATTACAAATCGCACACAGTCAGTGAGACTAGGGGCCAGATGTAGCTCACCAATTACCGGTCGGTAACGGCCGATTTTGGCCGTTACCGACCGGTATTTGGGAATTGACATGTAGGGAGCCTATTATTTACAGAACCGGTATATTTACCGATTCGGTAAATTTACAGAATCAGTAAAATACCGAATCGGTAAATATACCGATTCTGTAAATCAATATGTAGGTGGCACTGTAACCAGTGCCACAGGCCCCTACCGAATCGTTATATACCATGGAATACTATTCCATGGTAAATAACGAATTACAGTGTACATGCACATCTGTGCATGTACACCTGTGCCATGTGGTACACAGACATGCCCTAAGGGCATGTCTGTGTGTCACATGGCACACAAGCCCGAAACAGGGGTGCAACAGGGTGTCAAAGTGACACCCTGTCCCCCTTGGCAAATCGGTATTTTTACCGATTCGGTAATTACCGAATCAGTATCTGCCATTGAATCCTATGGGCTTCAAGGCCCATAGGAATCAATGGCAAATACCGATTCGGTAATTACTGAATCAGTATTTACCGAATCTTACAGATTCGGTATTTTTACCGAATTATTTACCTACATAGTAATTACCGAATTGTAAATACCGAATCAGTAAAATTCGGTATTTACCATTCGGTAAATTGCTATTACCTACATTTGGGCCTAGGTTCTTTCACAGCCTCCAAGATGTCATCTATCTGTGGCGTTCCTCAAGGCTCGTCACTTTCCCCTTTATTATTTAACCTTTATCTTCGTCCACTGATTTATTCTTTAGAAAATTATAAACTTACCATATACAACTATGCTGATGATCTTCAGTTAATGATTCCCCTAAATTCCCCGAATTCGGCCGCCGAATGCTCAGCTGTAATGTCACATATACAGAGATGGATGACACTAAACCATCTTAAACTTAACCCAGGCAAGACAGAATTAATCTTGCCTGGGGAAAGTGTACTGAGCTGGGGTCGACAGTTTTGGCCAACTGATATGGGAATTCCACCTACAAAGACCCAATCAGTCAAAAGCTTAGGGATAATACTCAATGAGGATCTATCTCTTAAAGGACAGGTAGGAATGGTGGTTTCCTCTAGTTTCTTTCAACTCAGGAAGATCGGGAAAATTGCCCACCTTCTAACACACTGTGCACTCATTCAAGTAGTGATTGCCCTTGTTCTCTCCCGGCTAGACTTTTCCAACAGTCTCTACTTGGGTCTTCCGATCGGCCTATTAAAACGCCTCCAGATGGTTCAAAACCAGGCGGCAAGGCTCATCTGGAAGCAGCCAAAGTGGCAATCAATTAGAGCCGGGTTGCAAAAACTTCACTGGTTGCCAGTAGCCCAGCGAATTGCTTTTAAAGCAGGGTGCATCACCTTCAGGTCGCTCCATGATAATGGCCCTATCTTCATTAGGCAGTCCATTACTAACTACACACCTCAGCGCAACCTACGCTCTACACATCTAAGGCTTGCAAATGTCTCTTCATTTAAGAAGAAACGCCAGGGTGGCAGCTGTTTTTACCATCTGGCCGCCTCTTTCTGGAATGCTCTTCCACTTTATATTAGACAGAGCAATGATCTTCTGGCATTTTGAAAGTCTTTAAAAACATGGCTCTTCCAACAGGCCTATGCTTAAGAATTGTGTCTAGTGTCTTGAACCTACAGCGCCAAGAAACCCAAGGGTGTACCTGCGCTCAAGAAATTGTTATTAACATAACATAACATAACATAACAGGTCTGTACCCTATCACTCAATTCTCTCCCTACCTCCTACCATATTCACCTGGGGTACTGCGTTGTTTTCTGGGCCGCAGGTTGTATCGAGCATGGCCAGGCACTTCCTGATCGGAGAACAAAACAGAGGATGATGAATCCGGTGAAACAGGGCTGCTGCGAGCCTCTCGTTTAACTGTAGGGGGCAACAGAATCTGGGGCAATCACTTGTGCTGATGACAGAGCCCCTTCGAAGCCTCGAACATCTTCTCCTTGCCTTTCTCCAATTACCTGGGCATCAGAAAAAGGGACAAAATGAGGAACTCGCTCACTTTCCTGGGTCAGAACCCCTTCCTGGATTTGCTGATCATAGGGAAGCGGGAGGGGTAGTCTTTTCAGATGTGACACATGGATCCTGTGTCGCTTGCTGGTCACCTTTATCTCCATCTGTGTGGCCAACAAGACTTGAAACAGTTCAGACCAACGGGGATCCAAGCTAGATTTTCGCTGATAATTACGGACCAGAACCCACTATCCTAGCTCCAAGCGATGTCCGGGACTCTCCGGCAGGGGCTGCAAAACTGCTGAGGCCCGTTGAATAGAACGGAGATCTTTAGTCAAAGAATAAGGATAGTCTGTCAACATAGGATACTCTATATCTCGAAAAGTTCTGGGTCTCGGAATGCCCCAAACATTAGCAGGGCACCCAAAAATGACCTCATATGGAGATAATGTGGGGTAACCCGTATTGACATTAATGCCAGCGGTAGAGCATCTGGCCACTTCAATCCGGTACTTTCTTGATTTTTTGCCAATTTGACCTTTAGTATCCCATTATACTTCTCGACCAACACAGCCGACTGGGGGTGTCGAGCCGCATGGAATTTCTGTTTAATCTGTAGTCCATTACAAAATGTGCCTAATGAATTCTGCATTAAAGTGTCCCCCGTTATCACTCCAGATCACCCGAGGCAATCCATAGCGTGGGAAGCATTCCTTTACCAACGCCTTTGCCGTGGCCAAAGCAGTATTTTCTTTGATTGGGTAGGCTCCACCCATTTACTAAAAGCGCACACCACGACCAGGACATACTTCAAATTATTTACGCGCTTCAGCTGGATATAATCCATTTGAAGCACCTCAAAAGGCAAAGATGGTGGTGATAAGTTTCCACTCAGAACAGGCTCCCTGCCCACAGGATCATGTCGTAAGCAAACCATGCAAAATTGCACCAATTGAGCAGCGGTCCTTGGAATATTGGGATTGTACCATACAGGATCTAATAATGCACAAATATCCTTTGCCCCAATATGAGCTGAAACCATGTGCCATTGTCCCCTCCACATTCACTGATGCATTAGGCAACAAACATCGCTGTTTTTCTGTCAAATCAGCCACCCACCTAGCAGAGCTAGTCACAAACATTGAGGTCAATTTGGATTGTGCAGTTTCCTTAGCTACTTGATCAGCAAAGGCATTACCTTCACCTATTACATCAACTACTGCCTTGTGTGTACTGCATTTATTAACTACAGCCACCATCTCTGGTAACGTTAATGCTGTCAGTAATCGCAAAATCAAGGGGCCATGCTGTATTCGCTGACCATGGGAAGTGAGAAAACCTCTTTCGGCTCAAAGCCGGACAAAATTATGAGCCACGCCGAAGGCGTACTGGCTATCGGTGTAAATATTTAATCTCAATCCTTCACTTAGCTCACAGGCCCGAAGCAATGCCACTAACTCAGCTGCCTGTGCTGATTGATAGGGTACCCGAGAAGCTTCAACTACAGTGTGAAGAGTAGTTATCGCATATGCAGCAGTTGTCATGCCATCTGGTAATTTGAAACAAGAGCCATCGACATACAACTCCCCTTGAGGGTCAGATAGAGGATTGTCTGTCAGGTCTACCCGTCCCTTCGTCTCTTCCTCCGTCCAAAATATACAATCATGAACATCATTGTTCCTTTCGTTCGGAGGGAGGGGTAGTAACATAGCAGGGTGCAGAGTGGCACATCGTTTAATCGTAATGTGGGGAGCAAACAAAGTCAATTCGTACCCTGTAAGACGCGCACTCGTAAGGTGCTGGGTCTTAGTTTTGTTCAATAATGTATCCACAGCGTGATGTACCATCACTGTGAGATCAGTGTTCAGAACGAGCCCTTCCGACTGTCGAATAGCCACTGCGACCGCAGCAGTAGCCCTTAAACAGCTAGGGAGTGCTCTGGCGAAGTTATCCAACACCGCCGAGAAATAGGCACAAGGTCTCTGCTTACCACCAAATCCTTGTGTTAACACAGAAAGCGAGCAACCGTCCACCTCGTGTACATAAAGCACAAAAGGTTTTTGGTAGTCAGGGGTACCAAGAACGGGTGCAGAGCAAAGCGCAGATTTCAAAGAGTCAAAAGCATTTTGGCAAGCATCAGTCCAGGGTAAAGGTTCATGCACATCTTTAGTGGTTAAGTACAGGAGAGGTTTAGTGAGAAGGGAAAAATTAGGGATCCATTGGCAACAGTAAGAAGTTATGCCGAGTAATGCACGATCATCACACTGAGTGCAAGGTACAGACATATTAACAATGGTAGTCACACGCTCAGGGGTTAGTCTCCTTCCCTTTTACGACAGTAGATGACCTAGGTAGGTCACCTCCTGCCGACAATATTGGAATTTAGAAAGAGATACTTTATTGTCATTAGCCGCCAAATGAGACAATAATTGTACAGTGGCTTCCTTACAAACCTCCTCAGTATCAGAGGCCACTAACAGATCATCAACATATTGCAAAAGCACATTACCAGGGGGCAGGACCAAATCATCCAACAATGTCTTCAAAGCTTGACTATAAATACTAGGACTCTCCGTGTACCCCTGGGGAGCGTGACAAAACCGGAAGCTGCGACCAGATAATGAGAAGCCGAAAATATGGCGGCTATCAGGATGTATCGGAATGCTAAAGAAAGCATTCTTTAAATCGATCACAGAGAAATATTTAGTAGTGGGAGGAATTATAGTGAGAATAGTAGTGATGATTTGGAGGCAAGATGGCCGCTGACAGACCGTAAGGAGCAGTCGCTATCCTCCCAGGCTCCTGCTCAATGGTGATAGCAACGGGAAAATGCCGACGATCGCCGCCTGCATAAAGATAGTATGCAGTACTCTATAAAACTTGTAAAACGGCTGTTTTACTGGATAGTGAGAAGCGGATTGAATCTATCAAGTGTGCTTTGCTGGTTTGGATCACAGGGTAAACCTCCAATTGCTTCGCGACAGGCCCTGATGCAAAGTATGGCCCCACACGGTCCAAGACCGCAGAAAGATACTCAGAGAGAAAGAGAAAAAGAAAAAGACAACGCTGCTTTGAGTGATCACGGCGTAACTCCAAGCACTAATCTTCGGTCGATGACACAGACCCGAACCCGAAGAAATATGCTGAGAGACAATGTGGACATTGCAGACTACGCAGAGGAGGATGAGAATATAGAAAAAGTGCAAAAAAAGAATGAACTAAAATCAAAGGAGAAATCGAAGGAGAAAAAGGAGAAACCTCAACTAAATAGAAAAGGAACAAAGCGCCAGAACAATGAGGCCACTGGTAAAGCTGTTGGTAAAGAGGGAAGTATGCGCCAACCTACCCTCCGCCAATCCTTTGCAGCGCCCGCTTTGATCCAATCTTCAGCTACAGCGGCCGTGGCAGGATCGGAAGCCGTAACCGCCTTACTACAGGCAGACCCGGGGACTGGTGGAGTTGGCGGAGCCGTGAGTGGTCTGGCAGAATCGAGCGCGGAGCCCCGAGAGGCTCGGATAGAGAGCGCAGGTGAAACTGACGCACGGTCAGCAGAGGGAGCCTCACGATCAACGAACACGCAGCCAACTATCCTGGAGACTGGGAGGACACCACAGCGCGAGCAACACGAGCAATGTGAACAGCCTCAGGATGGGAAAAGGCAGGCTCCCGCTGTGCCTGAAGATCGAAATCCCACAGAAGTCTTGGATAGGAAACAGCACCCTACGACTCAAGCTGTACTCGCTGGTAAGGAGGACAGTGAGGCCGGCGAGGGTATTGACAATGTGACTAGCAGTGACAAGACACAGCCACAGCCGATAGAACTTGTGGATGGTGTAGAGAAAACTGCGTTCATACAAAATATAATTGATGCAGTGGAATTAACCCCAGATAGGGTAAATGATGCACGGTCTGTTCTCCTTGCTACTGGCTCTAACTTATCCCTCTCTGACCACGTTGAAGAGCGTACTGGAGCCCTACTCACAGAGGAGGGGGATATTGCTCAACAAGGAGACCAAAATGGTGGAGACCAGGGCTCGGGGGCAATCATGAAAGAAGGCTGACCGGTATCTACTATACAAGCCCCGGTTGGCTCCATTATGAACCCGGGATCCCCAAGTGACGAATGCTTTTATTCGGTCAATGACGAGGAGAACAATGATGAGAGTGAGGACTCAATCTCTGAAAGTGACATGGGGGTTTCAGAGACAGAATCAGAGCTGGAATCTGAAGCTATAACCTCAGATAGTGGGGAAACTCATAAAGTGACCACTAAAAGAAGGGGAAAAAGCTTGAAAAATAGATTTCGCAGTAAGTCAAAACTAATATGAGTCCCTCACATATAGAAGTCTCCAAAAGGTTAGACTGGGATTACTCAGCAACCTCACAGATTTATCAGGAGGGGGCTGCAGCTGTGCCTGACTCTCAACCCAACTCATCTGCACAAGCGACAACGATGGATATGCTGTATACAACATTAAAACAAATGCAGGGGGAGGCTAGAACTGAGTCCCGGAGGGCAAAGCACGCTAACCAAAAAATACGAGGATCTTTACGAAAAGTGAATAAATTATATACAGATATGGCATCAAGGGTTACTGAAGTAGAAACAAGAACTGAGAAATTGGAGGAAGAAGTTGGGAACTGCAATGAATTTCGGAGGGAACAGGAAAAGATGGCAACTGATGTGCATTGGAAACTTGAGGACTATGAGAACCGCCAACGGCGTAACAATATAAGATTATTGGGGGTGGCGGAAGGAAGGGAAGGGCAGGATGTGCGGGCATTTTTTATTGAGTTGCTTAAGGGGGCCTTTCCTGAATTAACGGGCTGGGCATGGGAAAGGGAGATACAAAGAGCGCACAGGTTCCCTATGGTTCAAAAAAGGGCCTCACCTACTGATAAACCTAGGGCTATTTTGATATTCGTAGGGAATTTCCTTTTAAGACAGGAGATCATGGACAAAGCTAAGCCTGAAGCTAGACGATCATATAATGGTACGACTTTCTTTGCCCGCCCCTATTTCTGTCACGCCACAGTGGAAAGGAGGTGGCGGATGAGGCAAATGATAACCCCTTTCCAAAACATGGGCTGTGAAGCATACTTGATGTTTCCATCTCGTCTTAAGGTGATCGATAAGGGTCAGACCAAGATCTTTTTTTCTGAGATTAAAGCACAGGCGTACCTTGATGAAATCAAACAAAGAAAAGGGGGCACACAAAATATGGTGGTTGCACTAATCCAGTCAAAACAAAAGGTTTAACAATAATGTGGATAACCTGAAAGGAAAGACCTAAAACGTGTGTCAAAACAAAATAGTATTGGCATTATGGCATAAAGAAACAGAGGGTAACTAGAGCAGGGGAGGGAGGAGCGGCTGGCACTTGGGGTTCCAGGTGTCACGCATAGGTCAGGACTGACGTATTTTCCTGTAAGGGGGAGGTGGGGGAGTGAGGAGGGGGGGTGGGGTACAGGGCACCTGGATGTTTTTTGTTTAAATATTTATGTACAGGGAAGATTTCATGAAATATGTAAAACTCAGAGGGTGGATAGATCACTTCAAGGAGGAGATGATAGTGCATTGTTTGCTACTGCTGTTAACTTGCTGGGACAGATAACTGATGTACATTAATGGGTACTCGCATAATCAAGGGTCCAGGAGGTGTGTTATACACGGGGCTGCTATGCTACAGACCCCCAGCGGGGACGCTATCAGCTGTGCCTGAGCTTATAGATTTAATCTACGACCTGTCTCATTCCCATACTAGGCTGTTGGTGCTAGGGGATTTTAATCTCTGGCCAAATGGACCGACTAATTCCGCCTTTGTAGAGCTGGTTCAAGCCTGCCGTAATATTGAGCTTTTACAGCTAGTACTCTCGCAAACCCACTTCAAGGGTCATATTCTTGACCTGCTTTTCGCCGACGCAGGTCAAGTGTCTTTGCGGGATGTCATACCTCAGGGCTGGACTGACCATGCTCTCGTCCTTTTCTCCCTCTCCTGTCCAGTTGTTACGGCGGCGAAGGGCAGTGTGGGTGGTGCTAGAATGGGTAGACAATGGTCTAGACTTCTTGCGCAGCCCGCCCTGCCTAGTTTGCTGCCAGAAGGCTTCGCATTGGGAGATACGGTGGACAGGAGCTATGAGACGTTTTGTCAGCAAATCTCGGCCTCTCTGGACTCTTTGGCGCCGATGCGTAAAATCAGAGCTAGGACCAATCTGGCTATGCCATGGTACTCAGAGGAACTCCGGCAGCTCAAGCTTCAGTGTAAACAGGCTGAGCGTGCTTGGAGGAAACAGTATCTGGAACCATGTAGAGCTCGTTTTAAACAAGCTCTGGCGACCTATAAGGCCCAGACTAAGTTGGCCAAGGCCAAACACCTGGAAGAACTATTGCTGGCAGCTGCAAACAAGTCTCAGGCCCTATTTAAGATCGTAAAAGATCTGGCCCACCCAGCTTGTATTAAAAACAACATACCTGCCTCCCAAGCTCTTTGCGACTCGTTGGCACAGGCCTTTGAGGACAAGATTGTTACCATCTTAAATAATCTTGCTTTGCCATCTGGTCAGACTGTGCATCATTCCAACTGTGCTGAGAGTGTGGAGGAGGGCGCCAAGCTAGCGGAAATGCACATCTTGCCTTTACCATCGTTCGAAGATTTTTGCGCATTGGCCGACGGCATATCCTCAGGCTCACCGTCTGACCCGCTCCCACCAAAATTCTGGAAGCTGTGCCGGGAAGAGCTTTTTCCACCTCTTTTTTCCATCTGCTGCCAGTCCCTTAGCTCGGCACGGGTCCCAGATAGCTGGAAACTGGCGGTTGTTTCTCCATTACTCAAGAAGGAAAATCTGGACCCCGCCTGTCCAGCTAACTACAGACCCATCTCTCTGTTGCCATTTCCTATTAAGATTCTTGAGAAATGGGCCACTAAACACCTCTCCAACTTTCTTGAGGTTAACAACTGCTTGGATGTGGCCCAGTTTGGCTTCAGACCAGCGCACGGGACAGAAGCGGCTTTGGTGACCGTTCTTGATGACCTGCGAACGCGGGCCGACCAGGGTCGGGCAGCCTTTTTAGTGCTGCTCGACATGTCGGCCGCGTTCGACACGGTCAGCCATACAATACTGATCAGGAGATTGGCGGAGGTCGGAGTATCTGGGTTGGCCCTTGAATGGCTGGTGTCGTATCTTGATCACAGACACCAGCTAGTGGCCATACCACCCTTTAAATCAAACACCAGAAGGGTAGGTCAGGGCGTACCTCAAGGGTCAGCCATCAGCCCCATTCTCTTCAATCTCTACCTCCGCCCCCTGATCACGTTGATTAAATCTTTTGGCCTAACGGTCACCAACTACGCTGATGACACCCAGCTCATCTTTTCCCTCGAGGGTAAGGATGGGGTGTCTCAGGAGGCCTTCCATCGCTGTATGAACACCACGGCTGAATGGCTGGGCAATAACTCCCTGCAGTTCAACAGCGCAAAAACTGAGGTGCTGCACTGCTCCCTGGACCGTATCCCCAGACCACTTCCGCTGGATTTCTGGCCTCCTGATTTCCAGGGCGCTAGTCTGCCCGCGGACTCGGTCCGTAATTTGGGGGTAGTGTTCAGCACTAGCCTGCAGCTTGATGCATCAGTGAATCGAACGGTGGCCACCTGCATAGCGTTGCTCTGCTCGCTGCGTAAGATCTTGCCCCTGCTCCCGGCACAGGTAAGATCAGAGGTAGTGCGGAGCATAATTCTAAGTCGCATTGACTACTGCAACGCACTACTCTTGGGAGCTCCGGCTAATTTAGTCGGTAAATTACAGCGGGTGCAGAAGTTTGCCGCCAAACTGGCCCTTTCACGTCGACGCCTGGATTCCTCCGCTAAGGCACTTAGGGACCTCCACTGGCTACCAGTTTCCCAGAGGATTGATTTTAAGGCACTGTGTTTGGTATTTAGGGCCCTACATGGGCAGGGTCCGCCCCCTTTGCGGGACCTCTTTTCCAGGTACACCCCTTCTAGACTGCTACGTTCAGCCTCTTCTCATTTGGTGGTCGTACCTAAGATTCTGAGGTCCCGGACTGGCGGTCGGTCTTTTAGATTTGCGGCTGCAAGATTGTGGAACTCCCTTCCTCCAGGTCTGAGGGGTCTGGAAAATTTTAATTCTTTTAAAAAAGCCCTGAAAACTCACTTGTTTCCTAGGGCATCGTAAATGTATCCGCTGCTGGAAAACATCATGTATGTGTAAGTGTCAGGACAGTCTAAGCGCCAGGATGCCCGTTGGGTGACAGAAATTGCGCTATATAAGAATACCTATACATACATACATACATACATACATAATCACTGTAAATGTTTGCGGATTAAATGATTGAACCAAGAGACAGCGGGTGGCAATGTGGCTAAGATCGTTAAATGTGGACTTGGTGTGCCTTCAGGAAACTCATATAGCGGGAGAGCAGGGTCATTTGTTAGATCAGTTGGGATATCAAGTACTAGCATATACTAAGCAGGGTGCTAAAAATAGAGGAGTGGCAATTTTGTCAAAACAAAGGGATCTTACAATAAGGAGAAAACTTGAAGATCGATGGGGGAGATGGGTCCTTATAGAGTATAAAATGAATGAGGAATGGATTACTTTAGGGTGTGTATATGGCTCAACGGAAGATGATCCTGATATCTTCGATTTTTTGGATTTGGAACTGTCCACATGGTCACCAACTATTATTCCAACCGGAGATTTTAATATTAATGGAGCAGGTGGGCTTGGACTGGTTTATAATAGGGGGTATCAGGGTAGAAAGAGGAGAGTTTGGTGTTCACTATGTAACCTTGCAAGGAATAATGCCCTGATGGATGTCTGGGGGACACTTTATCCCGATAAACAGGGGTTCACTTACTATTCAGCACCTCATAGGGTATGTGCTAGGTTAGACTACTTTTTTGTTTCAAACTCTCTTCAATCAAAGTAAAAATTGAAAAGCTCCCACGTATAATCTCTGACCATAACCCTCTTATTTTAACAGTAAGCCTTAGCAGTAAAAGACCAGACCGTATCTGGACATTCGAGAGGGGGCTGCTAAAGGATGAGGCATATATTACCCATATGAAAGAGTGGATTACTGGTTTTTTAAATATCAATAGAGGCAGTACGGAAGCTGGGAATGTCTGCGATGCATTTAAGGCAGCTATTCGAGGGGAGACAATAAGCTACAGTGTAGCTAGTCGGAGGAGGGAAAGGCAAAAAGATGAAGACCTCATTAAAGCGGTGATAGAAGCAGAGGATGAGTTAACTAACAACGTCATAAGGGGAGCATCTCTAGATCAAGTATTAATAAAAATAGCTAAGGCAAAGATGGAGGCGCAGGAGAGCATAGTCTCAGATACAGAGGGAATAAGAAAAGTATTTAGAAAATTTTATACATCACTATATGACCAAGAGAATCCAACTGATGCCTCTAAGATAGGTGATTACCTCCGAGATATTCCAGTAACAATGCTATTGGAGGATGAGGCAAAGGAACTGGAAGATCCTTTTAGTTCTGATGAGATTTTGATTGCCCTGACTAGTCTACCCTCTGGGAAGGCTGCAGGACCTCACCAGATCCCAGTGGAATTTTTTAAAATGTTTTGGGACATAATTAAACAGGATCTGACAACTACAATGCAGCAGGCGCAGGGAGGGATATCGATCCCAAAAAGCTGGGCAGGGGCAGATATTGTTATAATTTTGAAAAAGGACAAACCCCCTAACCAACATGGATCGTACAGACCCATTACGTTGATGAATGCGGATACAAAAATATATTCGAAGGCATTGGCGCTTAGAGTTGCCAAGATAATCAATAGACTCGTGAGTATTAACCAACACGGGTTTATACTGGGGAGAGGCACCACCCATCACATACGAAAAGTGATTACCCTTCTTGATGCTGCAGAGGTAGCAGGAGACCCGATGGCGATTATGTTATTGGACGCAGAAAAGCTTTCGATCGGGTCTCCTGGGACTTTCTATGGTTTATATTGAGGAGGCTGGGCTTTGGAAGGGGATTGGTGAGAGCTCTGCAGGTATTATATGAGGCCCCAACTGCACGTATTCGAGTAAATGCTGGATATACGCTCCCATTTAAGATCAAAAGGGGAACGCGACAGGAGTGCCCCTGCTCCCCACTCCTGTTCGCTCTTTATATAGACCCGTATATACATAGCATAGAATTAAATAATAATATCTGCCCAGTAGACACTTTCAGTGCTCAATGCAAAATCCTGGCCTACGCCGATGACGTAGCGATTGTGACTCCTAAACCCATGGAAGCCATGGCATTGGTTGAGATGGAAGCCCAGCAGTTTGGAGAAGTGTCTGGTTACGCTCTCAACACTACTAAAACACAGATCATTAAAAACAGCAAAACATACTGCTTAGATAATCGGGTGGTGGAAAGTGGAGTATATTTGGGGGTAGCAATCACAGCGGATTTAGACAAACTAGTGGAGGCAAACATAGCACCTATAATAAGTAAAGCCAAGAAGGATCTGGATAGGTTACATAACATCCATTTTTCAATAGTGGGATGAACTAATATAATTAAAATGATCTTCCTCCCAAAATTTTTATATCTATTCAGGGCTATACCTTTATTATTTGAGGCGAAATGGTTCAAAACTTTGGAGCATATGATAAACAGGTTTGTCTGGTCGCATGGAAAGACGCGAAGGGCATTGAGATTCATGGCACTACCTAGGGAGCGTGGTGGATGGGCCCTGCCAGATTTAAAACTATATTACTGGGCCGCATCCCTTCAATACATGGCAGGACTGTTAGGAAGGGGAGAAAGCGAAGGACAAGATCAGTTAGGAACCCTAGCAATCTATACATTGGCCTTAGGAGATCACGCTGAGAATCTCTTCTTGAAAATTACTGATCATAGTTATTTTAAGAGGACCAAATTTAAAACAGTCAAGGCAGCACATAGGATTTGGATTTCATTTGGTCTTGGTAGATATAACGCTTAGACTAGGTTAAAAAATAATCCTAATCTCCCTGATGACATTTTCTCATGGGTGGTCTTCAATGATTGGGTAAGACGCGGGATTACGAAGATGGGTGATATGATGGGAGTACAGGGGGTAATGCAGTTTAGTGCTTTGCAGGCAATATATGGTTTGGATTCAACTCATTTTTTTAAGTATTTGCAAATAAGGAGTTTTATGACGACCAAAATTGGAGGGTTGGCGGGATTTAACTCGAACCCCATCTTGGATATTATAGAGAATGGCACGGAGGGTACAATAAAAATATTTTACTCTGAATTGATAGAGCATCAAATAGATGATTTGGATAAGTTTGAGAATAAATGGGCACAGAAATTGGGGGTTGAGAAGAAATGTTTTCATAAATCATTGGAATTAGGTCAGAAACTCCTGTGCTCAGCACCACTTCAGGCATAACATTATAAGACTCTCTATTTATTATATCACACACCCGCCAGGATAGCGCAATGGGGAGGTACAGCTGGAACTACGTGCCCAAGATGTGATAGTGATGAAGCTGATCTAGTCCATATGCTTGCGACGTGTACCCATTTAAAAACCACCTCTGATGAGCTTGAACTATTTCTTAAAAAACTCATTAAGGATAGAGATCACACTTACTCCGGCAGTGGTGATGTTAGGAATAAAGCATAATGCTACCCAGGTATCTCATGAATATTTTGTATTTTTGGCTATGGCTGTTCTGAGACTATGCATTGCCACAGCCTGGCTGGATCGTATACCACCCACATTCCATCAATGGTTAATGAAGTAATTAGCCACGTATAATCTTGAAAAAGCAATCTATGCTAGGAAAGGCACAAATGGTAAGAAAATAGGAAAGGAAATTTGGGAACCTATTCAAAGATGGAGAGACATAGATCCAGGGTAGGAGGTGTTGAAAGTAATGCTTCAAGGACTTAATTTATTTGTTTGATCTGTGATTCTCTATGTTTTGATTATGAAGATATATCAGGAATGTATGTGATTGTTTAAGCCTCCCTATGCCGTATTGCTCAAGATATACTGAAGGATTATATGATTTGGATTAACTTTTTATGTAGCATTACCTTATGTGTTAAGTTCTATTACCCTATAGGTCTATGTGTGCCCTGTACAAACATAAAATGGGGGGGGGGAAATCTGAATAAAAATATTTTTTTTAAAAGAGAATAGTAGTGATATCAGAAACCACAGGGTATTGGGGCACCACTATTTTATTAATTTCACGCAAATCAATCAAAAAACGATAAGTATCAACATAGTCAGGATCACTTCCAACAGGAGCCTTTTTTAAGATCGGTAAAATGGGGCTGTTGCATATATTAGCAGCTGTCTCTTCCACCACACCCTTTTTGATCAAATCTTGTATGATGGAAAGCAAAGCTTTCTCGCCCGCCGGAGAAATTTTGTACTGAGGAATACGTAGAAGCCGAGCATTTTGCTTCAAAGTAATAGAAACAGGGGGAATCCTTAATAATCCTACATCTGTGTCTCCAGTGGCCCACAGCGTCACTGGGATAGCGGCAAACTCGGGAGGGAGGGATTCATTTTTGGTGAAACACTGCAAAGTATGCTTGCCAAGAGGATTGATAGTCAAATAAACACCATCAGTTGAACAATGAATTTTTGCATGTAATTTCTTCAACAAATCCAAGCACAATAAATTTTCCCCACAATGGGAAGTCAATTGAAACGGGGAGTCTACCGTTACTGGACCAATTGTAAATGGAATAGGTTTGGAAATGGGGCTCACCACCGGAATTCCCGAGAATTCCACTGAAACATTATTTTGCTTGGACAGAGCAGCCTCTGGGACCAGAGAACAAGAAATAGAACTATTCATCGCACCCGTATCAACTAAACATTTTTCAGATGTCCCCATCAAATGCGCCTTTACATAAGGACCTTGCTGATCAACGGGTACTGCTCCTGGCCCCACTCTGTCCTTGGCTGTCCTATGTATAGGCATACCCTTCGGTTGCATCCATTGCACAGTCCTCATTATAATACTGCCTACCTCTTGGATTATCAAAGTAATTATTTTTTGATCCGACGTGAGTCGCCTCTTCTCGTTGCATATCACTGCGATTCACACCACCTCGACCTCTTCCTCCTCCTCTCATAGCCCCATTCTGAGCCAGTAACAATGAACACTGAAATCACCAATGCCCTTCCTCCTTACAATAGGCGCACTGGTTTACTCCCAAAACAACAGCAGGCCCTCCGCCTCGTCCGGTTCCCACCTCGTCCGGGACGAACCCTCTACCACCTTTTTCTCTGCCTCGTCCGCGAACAACTTGTTGTAACAACACCCGTGTTTTAAGATCTTTCGTTTTCTTTTCTGTCTTATCCTTAATCTCAATTTTTCTCTGTTATTAATGTTGGGCCATACTCAATATTACCGAGGGCGTAGACTTGGTCCAGGTACTTTCAGCGGCTTGTAGCCGCGCAGAAACTTCCGGTAACAAATTGGTCACAAAATGATTAACAAATAATCGTATACCGCCTTCCAATGATAAATCCTGTCAACTAAAATCAATAAACACGCCTTCAAATCTAGTGAAGAAATTGGAAACGCTTTCGTCTTTCTTCTGCTTACATGCTGTCAATTTATCCCAATCCACCTTACGAGGTGGTATTAAGGAATGCATGTAAGTAATAATAAGTCCAGGTAACGCCAATAGTTCAGGTTTTGTTTTATCACCAGGCTTACATTCCTTATCCCAATCTTTTATCTGTTCCCATGTTCCACCTAACTCCTGAACATGGTCCTGATCATGCACCTGAAGCAATAGATCAACAGGGACTAACAATGCAAAAAATAGCTCTATGTCAGCTAGGGTCATAACGGCTGAGGAGGCCGCTTCTGTAAGTTCTTTATAATAAGCCGTGGGATTCTTACAGGGGTCAGGTAGTTGTGGTTTTATCGAGAGGACTTCACTCCTCTTCCAGGGGGTGTAAAACCATTGTTCCTGCACTCGTGCTCTACACAAGGTCTAGTCACCTCATCCTGATCATTCTTTAATTCTGGTATTTCAGGATGAAAGATAGGATGGACTTCTCGCATAGGGTGCTGAGAGTCCCATGAGGTCCATTTTTGGTGCATCCGCCCTCGATAACTTAATAAAGCCTCAACATTTTTGTACACTTCCTCTGGTCTAAGTTCAGACTTATGAGCCCTGTCCCGAATATCATACATCACTTGGGGGGCCATTCCTCCTGCAAAACACTGTTCCCATAAAGTAAGAAGACATGTGGCCATGTGGTTCAGGGCATGTTGCTGCATAACAGGCTTAAAGTCTTGAAGCGTGCTCCATATATAGTTATAGCATAAATAGGCTGTCGCATCCACTGGGATGACTGATTTTCAATCATCTGTTTCTCATTTAATCCTACAGTCAAACGAGTAAACAACTTTCGTGTGTTGAAATCCCCCGGAGCACGAGCTGGAGATGAAACAGCTAAGGATGGGGTCGTGCTCGCGGAATGGGAAGCCCACGCAAGGGTAGGGGGAGACAAAACAACTGTGGACATAAGCGAAGATGGCAATGTAACAGACCATAAGGTAGCCGTCTCAGACACAGAGGGAGATAAAACAGAGGACGTTCCAGAAGAGACAGGTGAAGCGGAAACAACAGGGGCAGAGGCTGAAGGGACCTGTACTGCACCTGGGGGAACAACGGGATATATACGTTGTGGAGCATAAGGTGGAGGGGGATGAGTATCCAATAAATCCTCCATCTCATCCTCCGCTTCAGTCCTAGCCACGTAGGTCTTATCTACTTGCAATCTAAATTGCCTATCTGCACAATCAATTCCCTGTTCGGTTTGAGCTTTATCATAAGCAATGGCTTTCTGCGTAATCGTCTGACCTCCCTTCATTCTGCAGACTTTCTCCTCCCTTATACGTCTACGCTTTGCCTCCTTCTGCCATAGGTTTAGGGAATCAAACATTGACTGTCGACTAAGTTTAGAAAACAATCGATCCTGCTGAAAATATATCTTTTTCTCATCAAAAGACCTGGTTAAAGGCCATTGCAACTCTACATTATCCTTAGTATATTTATGCCATAGTGTATTAAACAAGAGAGGTGTAATACCATGCTTTACATACATATCATAACTCGGGCTGCCCTCAGGCGGGGCAGGTTGACTTTCAGCCAAGCGCGTATCATTAGGGCGGTAACAACATCCAAAACAACTCAATTTGCTAACACACGGCATAGTGATTGTTGTCACGTATTTCTCATTCAATCATAAAAAACATACTTCCAAACATGGCCATGTTGAAACATTCACAACCTATTCGACCTCACTCTTATTCAAACGTGCACAGAACAATAACATATGTACATACAAAAATATTCAAAACAACATGTCTCTTTTCTGTCTTTCCAAATAAAGAACAGAGCCTGTCGACTCCTGTTCATGGAGAATCAATCGATTCAGATTCCAGACCAACAGATACCAAAATCAAGCAGTCCGAAGACTACCAAGAGACCGTCAGACAGGCATAACCACAGACTGTCCTACAGACCATCCTGCAGTCTTTCTGGTTCACCCTTGGGACTATTCTGACTAAGCACGCTTCCTTAGCATCGCTTCAGATATGTCCCCAAGGCTACCCAGGTACAGCCACAGGACTTTCCGAGACCAGTCCGGCCGGGTGCGCACCACACGAGCCACACCAGGGCATCCGATTGGCGTCTCTATTATTCACAAAACAAGTCCGTGGAGCATATACCCGTGCAGCCAAAATGCTGCCACGTCAGACCCCCCAAGATTCTCCTTGGTACACTGACCACCAAATCCTACACAGTTAACTGCCTCAAAAGCACTGCTCAACAGTGTGTTTCAAAAGACATCAAAAACAATCCACTCACCTACAATTGCGAATTCTCCACTGCCAACTCCTGAAGACCAAAACGGTCAGTTCCTGGGTTATGCCCGTAGGACTCCGGCGAAGGGTCACTAACAGCTGGGGCACTCTGATTGCGAGAGCGGAGTAAGTAACAAAAAAGTTTTTGGTCCGTCCACCCGCTCGACCAGAGCACCCCTTCTTTGTCCTTTCTACCCAGTTACGGGGAGGACATCCCACCAGAGTCACCAAGTAAAGTACCATAAAAATAACATAAAGGGCTATGCCTACCAATATCCCCAATCTCAGTACCCAATAATCAGTCAGTTGGCAGTTCAATCATTTATTAATCAAAAATACTCTATAGAGTAGCCTCTCCAACCCTCAACCATCAGGTGTGCGGAGAAGACTTGGCTCGAATTCAAACATGAGGTTATATACTTTTAAGTTCAACACATATAATCACTGTAAAAGGAAAAACACCAGTTGGCCCTCGAGCTCCAGGAAAGGACCATATATGGCACACATGATTAGTTCAAAGCTCAACTATTTATTACTGGGAAGGTCAGGAGGGGTGACTCCCTTTCATCTTGGTGCCAGGGAGTGTAAGCACAGCGCCTCCAGGAATGCGCTTATCGTACCCAAAGCCAGATGCGACCTTGAGTCTCAGGACAGTCGAGTAGACAGCCTACGTTCAGCTGCTCCCAGTAATTCAGATGAACTGGGGCTTGACAACTGCCGGAGACTAACACGTGATCACAGCCCGTGTTCGAGCATAGGTGCAAAAAATGGCGTCTGTATGGTTCTCGGCCTACTCTGTTAACAATAGATATGCAAAGAGTGAATAAACGTTTCCCCCCTGCAAGCGCATACAAAATATATACATATAGTTTTAGCAAAAGAGGGTACGTTTAGATGCATCAGGCTAACATATTATTGGTCCGATGCTCCTTAAGCATGGGAAATCTATTTTTTTATCCCTCACCCCAGGCATGCCTTTGCAACCTAAATGTAGATTTCAACTGCCAATTCGACTTGACAATACAAACCCCTTGCCAAGCATTAAACTCCCCTTTTTTGCATACAGGTCACCCCTTAGTAGGCAGTAGGTAGCCCATAGGGTAGTATGCATTGCATTAAAAGGTGGGATGAGTACTTTTAAGGTTTACATGTCCTGGTAGTGAAAAGCTCCTAAATTCGTTTTTAACTACTGTGATGCCTACCTGTCCCATAGGATAATACTGGGTTGTCTTAATACATTTAATAAGTGCTAACTTTTGATTAGGATCAGGTAGCCAGATCATGTTTGCGATCAATGAAATTGTAATGAAAAATCCACTTTAATGGTAAAGTTGGATTTTACATATCAACATTGAAAATGCCACTTTTAAAAAACTGGCATTTTCCTGGCCTTATTCCATTTGTGTCAGCAGCCTGTCTTGGGTCATATGACTGGGTGTAACTGACAGTTAGACTTTGTGAATTTCTCCCAGACAGTTACACAATAGAGGGATTAGGTGTGCCTGAATGGGTCTTCTGCTGGCAGGATGGGGCGGAGCTGAGCAGTGCTCTACTTGCAACTGAATAGGCTGTGCTCTGCCTTCACACAAAGGACTTATCACCGCCATATTGTCACTGCAAACAGCTTGGATCCAGGGCAGGGGAGTCTGGAAATTCCATACACTTTAAATGGACTTTTCTAGGAGTGTCTCCCACCTTTTATAGGAAGGTCACCAGGTATAAAATTAGGACCCTTAGACCCACACTTCCGTTCACTCCTGGACGTGTGGATGACTCTCAGATGACTGTCTGCTGGTGTGACTTGCTGTGCACTCTGCAAGACTGCTTTGCTGTATCTGGAAAGACTGCTTTGCTGCCTAGAGCCTGCCTTAAAACCTCAGAGGCAAGCCCTGCTGTTTGAGCCCTGCATCTTCACCTGCACCCAGGACTACGAGAGTCACTCCAAGGGCTGGTTTGCTGGTCTCCTCTTCCGAGTCACAGGGACACAAAAGTCTCCCACCATCTTGGACCTGCTCCTGGGCTCAGTCTGAGGGACTCCTGAACCCCCAAGTGTTGCCCCACCAGTCTTGGACCTCTGGTTATGGTGTTAAAAGCTCCCAGATAGCCAAAATCCAAATTGTGGTCTTGGAATATTTTTGGTTAAATACTACTCTGGGAACCAGGAGGAAAATGGGACCAACCTGCTTGTCTATCCACCAAAGGTCCATCACCCATCGGACTGACTTCTCCGCTACTCTGGCTACATTCTTTTCAGCAACAGAAATTCCTGTTCAGTTTGTCCTCCACTGAAAGGGTATTCGAGCCCCTGGAACTGTCTTCAGCTACAGCCTTGTCCCACTGGAGAATTTCGCCATCCAAAAAGAGACTACGTCTGAATGCAGAAATCTTCACTGTGGCTTCAGCCCAAGACTCTCCACTGATAACGCTCCCTTCTCAGACACCGCCTGTAGCCTTGCCCAGCGGAACATTACCTTCCCAGAAATGTTTTCTTGAAAATTCTTCTTAGACCGAAGGTAAGCACTGAACGGGTCCTATAAACTTCTTGAATCCTGTAGGAAAGTGCCCTTTTTGCGTGGCCACACCCTCACATTTTGCTCCAGTGCTGAAGGTTATGACTCTGATAGTACACTGGAGTCTACCGCCCAGACCCCAGTGACAGTGCTTTCTTGCTAAAACTGTTATATATAAATTGGCAACCCCAATTGACAAGGACTTTACCTGCTTTATAAGTCTTTAGTATATGGTACCATGGCTACCCAGGGCATGGGTGGTAAAGGGCTCCCCAGGGCCTGCAGCACAGTTTGTGTCACCCTGAGTGACCCAAGTAAATTACTGACAGCAGGTTTGCCATTTCAGACTGCAGGAGCAGTGTAAACTGCTCTAACTTAACTCTGCTGTCACCATATGGGGCAGAGTCAATGCACTGCCTTTAATAGTCACCCCTAAGGAAGGACTCTTAAATCGAAGGAGGAAGGGCACAGTATATTAGAGGTGTGACACATAAGTGCCATTTATATACCTATAGTGCCCTTTACCATTAGCGACACTCTATATGATAGACGGCTAATAGGATAACACGGGCTGGCACCCAGGTAAACCTGTGGTTGGCAGCTCCGTTATGGTACCGCCTATATATGTCATGTTTGCTATCAAACAATGTGCTGTCTTATCCCTGACATGAATCTCAGGTCGAGGGTGATGTTGTATGCACCCAGGTGGCTACCTTAAGGTTGGCCACCTGGTTGCCCCAGAATCTCTGTGCTCTGGCTGCCAGCCCATGCTTATTACCACCAAGATAGGATTTGGACCTCCTGTTAGGCAGTGTGATCACTCCCAGGAGTCAGGCAGGAAGGAGGTCACATCTCCTCCCTTCCAGGAAGGCTAGTGAAGTGGCACATCAAGGCAGGGAGCTACAAGGACTGACGCCCAGAGGAGGAAACAGTCCTCCCCCAGGTACACTTGCACCTGGGACGGCAGGAAATTAGATAGTCAAGGTGGTGTACACCCCTATAGGGCTAGCCACACCTCCAGGAGGGCAGCCCATCTGTACACTGAAAAAAGGGTTCTGTCATTTTTAGAAGTGGCAAATAGAGGGTTCTGGGTAGAAAATGTGACCTATACACCTTGATGTGGTCACCTCAGGGGCAGCTTAGCCACTGGGTGCAGCAGCCCATTGTCCACTTACACCCACACCCCTAACACCCTTAAATCTAGGATTTTATGGCTATCCCTGGCACCAGAACCTCCTTTCTGAACAACCTGCATCAGATGACAAAAGGAGAGACCCGTTTCTGCAACAACAGGACTTGCACAAAGCAAAAGAGGAATACTCTGAAGAACCATCAGACTCCCCTGAACTAATGGCATTAGTCCCCTGCAAACTTCTGGTAAAAGAACACTCCGGATCCGTAGAATTGATGGCCATTGGGTCCTCTGTGAGATAGCTAAATCCAGATGGTCTATTGCGCTGTGGAAACTGTAGTCCTGCTTTCCATAAAGTTACAGGCAGCTACTGTGTTTCAAACGGCTACCGGATGTAAAGTACCTTTTTGTAAAGATTACAGCTGCCAAGTCTGTTGGGCGATAGTCTGGCAACCGATCCCCTCTCTCGACACTGCTTTTAGAGTGAACACTATCGACCTTTGATCGATGTCAGCAACCACTGCGTTGTTGTGTTTTTGCATCTTTTTCCCCCGCAGCAAAGTTTCAGCTGTAAATACAGCTCTCCCCTTAGCTCCTGTTCAGCACCAGGGACAGCCACGACAACTCTGCATCTGGTCTCCACAGGCCAGGTAAAATTGAACTGACTGTTGTGGCTTGGTCCTGGGGCCCACATCACCTTATGCAATCCACAAGTCAATGACATTGTGGAGAGGGCAAACAGAATGATCAAGGGTACAATCCATATGGCTGTGATGAATGAACAGGATGTGAAAAAAATGGTTATGGAGAAGGTGTGGCTTACAGTACCAACAAGCATGACGTTACCCTAAGTTTGAGATGATGCATGCTAGGTTTCCAGGGACAAAATTGGTTCCAGCATGCATGAAGGAATGGCTGAGGCAAGATGGTCAGGAAGGTAAAGGAAAGGACAAGGTTTCTGGGTGGTTCAAGGAAGGCGATTGGGCGAAGGTTAGAAGCGGACAGCATAGAGGTGGGCTGAGGAAGTTCAGAGGACCATGAAAAGTAAAACATGTCCATCGCCACACAGTGGTTCTGGAGAATGCAGAGAATTAGAAAACTAAAAGGTCAGTTTTGTGTCAGATATGTAATGAATATTATGTGAGTAAAGGGAAACAATGATGTAGAGGCTTCAGGTTGATGTCTGATGAAGATTTTAGTCTGTCAGTGTGTATAACTAACAGCAAGGTATCCATGGTCCATAAGAGAGGTGGCGGTAGACCAGAGATTCCAAGGGGGTCAAGTCAAATTGTGGTGTTACCAAGAAGTGTTAGACATTGCAGACCACCTGTGTTCTTAAATGATTATATTCATTAGGCATTTATTAAGTTTCAAATGTACACCATAAGTGATTTATATTTCATTATTTTTATTCCAATTTGTTTTCTTGTTTTCATTTAATTTGGTATTGTTTTCTTTTGATTAGGGGCCCGATGTATCCTCGAGCTCCAGGAAAGGACCATATATGGCACACATGATTAGTTCAAAGCTCAACTATTTATTACTGGGAAGGTCAGAAGGAGTGACTCCCTTTCGTCTTGGTGCCAGGGAGTGTAGGCACAGCGCCTCCAGGAATGCGCTTATCGTACCCAAAGCCAGATGCGACCTTGAGTCTCAGGACAGTCGAGTAGACAACCTACGTTCAGCTGCTCCTAGTAATTCAGATGAACTAGGGCTTGACAACTGCCGGAGACTAACACGTGATCACAGCCCGTGTTCGAGCATAGGTGCAAAAAATGGCGTCTGTATGGTTCTCGGCCTACTCTTTTAACAATAGATACGCAAAGAGCAAATAAACGTTTCCCCCCTGCAAGCGCATACAAAATATATACATATAGTTTTAGCAAAAGAGGGTACGTATAGATGCATCATGCTAACATAATATTGGTCCGATGCTCCTTAAGCATGGGAAATCTATTTTTTTATCCCTCACCCCAGGCATGCCATTGCAACCTAAATGTAGATTTCAACTGCCAATTCGACTTGACAATACAAACCCCTTGCCAAGCATTAAACTCCCCTTTTTTGCATACAGGTCACCCCTAAGTAGGCCGTAGGTAGCCCATAGGGCAGTCTGCATTGTAATAAAAGGTGGGATGAGTACTTTTAAGGTTTACATGTCCTGGTAGTGAAAAGCTCCTAAATTCATTTTTAACTATTGTGAGGCCTACCTGTCCCATAGGATAATACTGGGTTGTCTTAATGCATTTAATAAGTGCTAACTTTTGATTAGGATCAGGTAGCCAGATCATGTTTGCGATCAATGAAATTGTAATGAAAAATCCACTTTAATGGTAAAGTTGGATTTTACATATCAACATTGAAAATGCCACTTTTAAAAAACTGGCTTTTTCCTGACCTTATTCCATTTGTGTCAGCAGCCTGTCTTGGGTCATATGACTGGGTTTAACTGACAAAAAGACTTTGTGAATTTCTCCCAGACAGTTACACAATAGAGGGATTAGCTGTGCCTGAATGGGTCTTCTGCCGGCAGGATGGGGGGTTGCTGAGCAGTGCTCCACTTGCAACTGAATAGGCTGTGCTCTGCCTTCACACAAAGGACTTATCACCGCCAGATTGTCACTGCAGATAGCTTGGATCCAGGGCAGGGGAGTCTGGAAATGCCATACACTTTAAATGGACTTTTCTAGGAGCGTCTCCCACCTTTTATAGAAAGGTCACCAGGTATAAAATTAGGACCCTTAGACCCACACTTCGGTTCACTCCTGGACCTGTGGATGACTTTCAGATGACTGTCTGCTGGTGTGACTTGCTGTGCACTCTGCAAGACTGCTTTGCTGTATATGAAATGACTGCTTTGCTGCCTAGAGCCTGCCCTAAAATCTCAGAGGCAAGCCCTGCTGTTTGAGCCCTGCATCTTCGCCTGCACCCAGGACTACGAGAGTCACTCCAAGGGCTGGTTTGCTGGTCTCCTGTTCCGAGTCACAGGGACACAAAAGTCTCCCACCATCTTGGACCTGCTCCTGGGCTCAGTCTGAGCGACTCCTGAACCCCCAAGTGTCGCCCCACCAGTCTTGGACCTCTGGCTGTGGTGCTAAAGGCTCCCAGATAGCCAAAATCCAAATTGTGGTCTTGGAATATTTTTGGTTAAAAACTACTCTGGGAACCAGGAGGAAAATGGGACCAACCTGCTTGTCTATGCACCAAAGGTCCATCACCCATCGGACTGACTTCTCCGCTACTCTGGCTACATTCTTTTCTGCAACAGAAATTCCTGTTCAGTTTGTCCTCCACTAAAAGGGTATTCGAGCCCCTGGAATTGTCTTCAGCTACAGCCTTGTCCTACTGGAGAATTTCGCCAATCCAAAAAAGAGACTACGTCTGAATGCAGAAATCTTCACTGTGGCTTCAGCCCAAGACTCTCCACTGATAACGCACCCTTCTCAGACACCGCCTGTAGCCTTGCCCAGCGGAACATTACCTTCCAAGAAATGTTTTCTTGAAAATTCTTCTTACACCGAAGGTAAGCACTGAACAGGTCCAATAAACTTCTTGAATCCTGTAGGAAAGTGCCCTTTTTGCGTGGCCACACCCCCACATTTTGCTCCAGTGCTGAAGTTATGACTCTTATAGTACACTGGAGTCTACAGCCCAGACCCCAGTGCCAGTGCTCACTTGCTAAAACTGTTATATATAAATTGGCAACCCCAATTGACAAGGACTTTACCAGCTTTATAAGTCTTTAGTATATGGTACCATGGCTACCCAGGGCATGGGTGGTAAAGGGCTCCCCAGGGCCTGCAGCACAGTTTGTGTCACCCTGGGTGACCCAAGTAAATTACTGACAGCAGGTGTGCCATTGCAGAGTGCAGGAGCAGTGTAAACTGCTCTAACTCAACTCTGCTGTCACCATATGGGGCAGAGTCAATGCACTGCCTTTAATAGTCACCCCTAAGGAAGGACTCTTAAATCGAAGGAGGAAGGGCACAGTATATTAGAGGTGTGACACATGAGTGCCATATATATCCTTATAGTGCCATTTACCATTAGGGACACTCTATATGATAGACGGCTAATAGGATAACACGGGCTGGCACCCTGGTAAACCTGTGGTTGGCAGCTCCGTTATGGTACCGCCTATATATGTCATGTTTGCTATCAAACAATGTGCTGTCTTATCCCTGGCATGAATCTCAGGTCGAGGGTGATGTTGTATGCACCCAGGTGGCTACCTTAAGGTTGGCCACCTGGTTGCCCCAGAATCTCTGTGCTCTGGCTGCCAGCCCATGCTTATTACCACCAAGATAGGATTTGGACCTCCTGTCAGGTAGTGTGATCACTCCCAGGAGTCAGGCAGGAAGGAGGTCACATCTCCTCCCTCTCAGGAAGGCTAGTGAAGTGGCACATCAAGGCAGGGAGCTACAAGGACTGACGCCCAGAGGAGGAAACAGTCCTCCCCAGGCACACTTGCACCTGGGCAGGCAGGAAATTAGATAGTCAAGGTGGTGTACACCCCTATAGGGCTAGCCACACCTCCAGGAGGGCAGCCCGTCTGTACACTGAAAAAAGGGTTCTGTCATTTTTAGAAGTGGCAGAATAGAGGGTTCTGGGAAGAAAATGTGACATATACACCTTGATGTGGTCACCTCAGGGGCAGCTTAGCCGCTGGGTGAAGCAGCCCATTGTCCACTTACACCCACACCCCTAACACACCTTAAATCTAGGATTTTATGGCTATCCCTGACACCAGAACCTCCTTTCTGAACAACCTGAATAATAGGACAAAAGGAGAGACCCGTTTCTGCAACAACAGGACTTGCACAAAGCAAAAGAGGGATGCTCTGAAGAACCATCAGACTCCCCTGGACTAATGGCATTAGTCCCCTGCAAACTTCAGGTAAAACAGCACTCCGGATCCGAAGAATTGATGGCCATTGGGTCCTCTGTGAGATAGCTAAATCCAGATGGACTATTGCGTTGTGGAAATTGTAGTCCTGCTTTCCATAAAGTTACAGGCAGCGACTATGTTCCCAAAGGCTACCGGATGTCAAAGTACCTTTTTGAAAAGATTACAGCAGCAAAGTCTGTTGGGCGATAGTCTGGCAACCGATCCCCTCTCTCGACACTGCACCTAGAGTGAACACTATCGACCTTTGATCGATGTCAGCAACCACAGCGTTGTTGTGTTTTTGCTACTTTTTCCCCCGCAGCACAGTTTCAGCTGTAAAAACAGCTCTCCCCTTAGATCCTGTTCAGCACCAGGGACAGCCACGACAACTCTGCATCCGGTCTCCACAGGCCAGGTAAAATTGAACTTACTGTTGTGGCTTGGTTCTGGGGCCCACATCACCTTTATCATGCAAGGGTACCACCCAACTCAACCTGCAAGTGACGATTGTCACCAGTGGTTTTTCCCATTGACTACAATGTTAAATTTTCACTCTATTATTTTCCACTAATTTTATATTGCTATTAAAATGTATACCTCTGAATATATGTATTGTATGCTGTTCATTTTGGTGTCTGAATTAAGGTAAAAATACACTCTATTTTTATAAATTGGTGTCGGATTCTTCTTGAGTTGTGTCAATTATTTATTGTCCATGTTGGGACTCTGAAATGCTTAACACATGTTCCTCTAGTAAAGCCTGACTGCTCTTTGCCACACTACCAGGACTGAGCTAAGGATTAGTTGGTGTGAATCCAAGGTCCATCTTTGAGGCTTGTGACAGTATTGCATCGTGAAGCCTAACCAGCATCACTACATAATACTCCAGCTTCCTACATATCCGAACCGCACTCCATTGCGGTCACCACATATTTCGACTATGACCCAGTCAAGTGGCTAGATGTCTGCAGTTGGTACTTTGTACTTTGATCTTTTTGGCAATAGTTTTTACTAAAAACTTAAAAATTCTACTGATTGGATTTTTGTCATTTAGGTATTAAATCATTTGTTAACATGTACTCTATTTTTCTAGATTGGTGAGGCATTTTTCTTGTGTTGTATTTTTACTTTATTACCATTTGTGTGTTGCATTAATACTAATACTTTACAAATTGCCTCCAAGTTAAGCCTGACTGCTTTTTGTGCTAAGCGACCTGAGGTTAAGCACAGGTGAATATAGTGCCTTTTTGTGGTTTACCATTCAAGGGATTGTGGCTTTTGCTTGACCAGGGATCTCACCCCAGTCAACCTGTAACCCAATTTCTTACAAAGGCTAAATATAAATAGCATTTGCTCAAATAGCTGGCACACACTTCTTAAGTTTTACTTCAGTATTATATTTAACACTCAAGGACTGAGAAAAAGTGGTCTTCATCAGTGAAATTTATATTCAGATTACTGGATTATAATCTGTAATTCAGATCTCAACAAACTATCATATTAGATTCCAATAGGGTTTGCTGAAAACATTGCAGGGGCACATTAAAGGGCTTTTCACAAGAATCTAAAACTTCACATCGATATAATCCAAAGCAATGAAGGATGTGTGTGCACTGACATGACAAAAGACAGTTAAAGCTACCCAATATGGTCCTTTTATCAGCAACACTTAAATTGCAAGTCTCGACAAGGCAGTTTTTTTATAGCACTTGCTAACTTAACTGAGGCTGTATCTAAGCATTTGCAAATGTTTACAGATACACAACTAAAGGAATATGGAGATTGTGAGGCCTAAATATTAATTGTATTCCAATCCAATATCCAAGTTACTTCTTTTTCACATATGACTTGCTAAAGGTAGCGATAGCAAGCACATAAGGGTTAGCACAGTATTGTCAAATCTGTGACTCTTCTAGAGATTACGGGCATAATATTGAGGGCAGTAAAGAATGAAACCCTCAAAATAACTCCATGACATGCAGTCCACAGCATGTACACCGCAGTTCATAATTCTTGGCTCCTGTGAAAATGTTTGTAAGTGCCCAGGGTGCAGAGTATCACTAAAAAGCATATACAAAGCTAACAGGTCCCAAAGGCAAGACCTATTGACTTTGCCACACTCGTTATAGTTTTGGATACTGCTAGTTATTTTACCATCTAATAACATGGACTCAGCAAAAGAATAACATATTTATTTACCTGGTAGGAATAAAGTGTTCAAATGTCACATTTGTTATTCCTTTTCCAAAAATATGGAGTGGCAAAGGTGAGTGAGATGTCGCTCTATTACAGAAGGCCATACTGGGAAGGAACAGTTAATGACAGGCTTTATCCGCTCTTTGCAGACCTCTGAAAATAAAGGGTTTCTTTTATGTTGCTATAGACAGAGGGCCTGATTCACAAAGTGCCTCCATACTCATGGTGGAGGGGGAGTTTCCACACTTGGGGCGGAAATTCTGCAATTAAAATTCTCACTGCGGAGCTTCTGCCCTGAGAGAAAGAGACTCCCCCACGACAGCAGTGCCTCCTCCGTGAGAGGAGAGGCCCTTTGTGAGTCAGGCCCAATGCTTCTCGATATATTCCAATGTGAGGTTTTCATCATTTTATTCCCAATTCTACACGAAATTACTGACAGTAACAGTATATTCAGGTGGGTACGCTGTGTACATTTATTTATTTGAGGTTTTATATAGTGCAAACATGACCCCTTAGGGTTTCAGAGCGCTTTACAGGGAAAATAAGTTACGTACAGGATGGCATAGGCAAAATACAAGGATGGAGGTTAGGGAAATGACAATAGTGGGACCAAAGCCATGGATATATACAAGAATCAATACCGTTCCAAAATCAGCGAGCGACTTGATTACAGTAGGACAAAAGAAAGAGATATATATTATAAGCAATACAGATCCATAATGGCATAGGTGGATGGTATGGGTCAGTATTTTAATCTTTGGGCCTTACTGTACCACCACACTGAAGAGACGTTAGTTATACAATATTTATCAGTCTCTTGCTATGAGTTCAGTCAAAGACATAAAGATACACTTGTGACTATGTTACTAAATGTCATTCCTATTAATGTTTGCTTGGAATGTCACCTAATGCGCTCAGCCCAATTTAAACCGTACATAAGAAGTAATATTATGAAATTCATAGAAATGCTAATTAGCTTTACATTTTCAAAATATTACCAAGCCAAAGCTCATCACAGGCAGTTAGTATGAATATATTGCTCAACCTGGCATGCACAACCTTTTAGATGCGGAGAAGCCAAAACTAAAAGTTTATCTAAGGGATTCATCAAGAACCGTCTCAGGAGGCACAACATTTTTCATGGTGTGCAAAGGTTATCTGTGAAGAGATTCAGTATGTTTTGTAAATATAAAATATGCATAAATGTTTCAATTAAAATATTCCTAAAAGCTTTTTTTTAAATACAAAGAAGTAGAAGAATTTTTCAAGACCCGACTCGGTGGATTGCAAGATGCTCTAGCACTATATCAGGTTCGAAATAGCGACTTGCAAAAATAGTACTATTCCTATATTAACCTTACCCTCCGATTGCAAGGTCAGTTTAGGCAACTTGAAGTGAAGTTAAGTACAGTAAATATACTCCTTTGTTTATGATGCAGAGAAAGGCAATTTAGTGGTTGTGATATTTTTGCAGGTAAAGATTCGACTGGGATTAAGGTCCATGTTTAGATCTTGGCGGACGGGTTACTCCGTCACAACGTTGATGGATATCCCATCCTCCGAAATATTAATCCCATAGGATACACAAAGTCAACATGCACCACCCTTTCACATCGCAGAGGGGCAAATTACACCTTCAGCAGAGAACAGAATACAACATATCAGTGATGCCGGGGAGGACCACCACACTGTTGACACCGATGCCCTACAAAAGCCCATGGATATCTTACGCAACCCCCACCAGGGCCCGGCCAGCCAAGCTACGCAGGGGGGAACACCAAGCCTGCAACAGACCACACAGCAGGAAGCACCCGCAAGCACAGCTGGATCACGACACTTCACCCACCCACACACGCCACCCCAATGCCATGTGTCTGCACGCCAAAAGGAGGTGGCCCAACTGGTGTGGGTGGGGGCCGAACCCATGGAATGCGATCCAGGACATATACGTAGGTGCCTCTCACCCTTCAGGGCCCACCCACACCCCACTAAGAAGACCCACACTTCCATAGAGACACATGCAGATGCACAATCACAGCACAGAATCACACCCAGGGGCACTCAAATAGCAGTCATACAGCCATGTTGGCTGTGCGTATGACGGCCCTGGCCAAACCCCTTCCGAATTGAGTGGGTGACGGCAAAGCTACATGTCCAAGCTCCAACCAGCTGCCTTCGGTGACATGTCTGCATCCGATGTCCACAGCACAATGTATTGTTGTAGGGCCCAGGGCCCTCATGCACACATGACCGCATGAACAAACGCAGATATCATGTTGCACTGGCTACGGGCACATGCGCCTGGCCCCTTTTTTGGCAGGGCCACATGTACAGTAACGCCTGTGCTGGATGTGTGTGTGGTGAGTGTAAGCCATTCTGCACGGAATGTCTGGTGTTGGCAACCACTTGAACATTGGACACCAGTGCAACAGAAACAGAAAACACATGCATAACAGAGTCTCTGCCAACATGCAAACAAAAGTGTCCGTGAGTTTCAGTGCTCTGGGGTTGGGACACTAGAGATGAGCGCGCTCATGTGAAGAAAAAGTTTTGCACTGAGTCACTGGCACCTGGAGTGCTGAGCAGGGTATCAGGCCGATGATGGCATCCGCAACAGGTCTGATCAACTCTGTAAGTCTGTCAGAACCACCGTTTTGACTCTGGCAGATGGCAGTTGGAGGTGGTCCTTGCGCTGGTGGCGTGTGCCTCCTGTGGTGATGCGACATCCAGGCTGGTCTGGACTCGCTTTGGTGTGTGAACCCTGGTGGGACGCATTTGGGCCCAGAGGTTGTGTACAGCCAAAGGCCACAGAGACAAGGCGTTGATGACCCCAAGGCCTTTGCTTCAGGGGCCATCCAATGTCTCCAGAGAAGGGGCCCTGGACAAGATCAGCACAGAGTTGGTGGCCCTGGGTGCAATGCGGCCGGCATAGGCACACAGCCATGGGACGGTGACTTGCGATGCAGTCAGATGGGCCATGAGACCTGAGTGGGTCACCATCAATGTCCGAGGTGTATATTGCGGAAGGTTGCGGGGGACAGGGGAAGGTGACCTCCAGGGCATGACGCCGAAACGTTTGATTTTACCCAGAAGCAGCAACTGGAGGAGTGGAATGTGACAGCCTCGTTGCCATCACCAATAAGGTATCAGCTACATGAGTATGAAAACTGCTCCCTAGTCCAAGTTCCAAGTCTGTGACCTACTCGATCACAGCCTAGGCCGAGAGCAGTGTAGGCCAGAGGTAGTGGTCAGCATGGGCCATTCACCAAGTGTCGCCGGCATAGGTTGGTGGCCCCACCAGCCTGCGTAGTTCAGGTTCAGTGGCAGCACTTGTTCGGTTAACTCTGTGACCCGGCTTTCATCCGGACTAAGCCCCATCTTCCTCTTACTCCTCTTCGTGCGACCACTGGTGTGGACTCTGCCATTCGTGATTTGCGACTAGGTGCCGGATATGAGACCTACTGGTCTGCAGGGTAGTCCTGGACCCTCATCCATGTGTTGCTGGCTGGCGTTGAACAGGGTTTTTGGCAGCACGTGTCGCCGGCTGGCGGTGAGCAGGATTTGTGGCAGCACATGTTGCCGGTTGGCGTTGAACAGGGTTTGTGGCAGCATATGTCGCCGGCTGGCATTGAACAGGGTTTGTGGCAGCACGTGTCGCCGGCTGGCATTGAACAGGGTTTGTGGCAGCATGTTTCGCCAGCTGTCGGTGAACAGGGTTTGTGGCAGCACGTGAAGCAACATGCCCATATGGAAATATGTCTCACTGTTCGGGGGTTCTGGTGCTGTGGCCGCTGGCCCGGATTTGTGGTCACTGCCATTCAGGAGCCAGGACACAGTTTCACAAATGGGACCTACTGAGCCGCAGAGGACACCGGTGGAATATGTAAATGAGGAAGGAGTAATGTGGGCCAGTGTCAGGGTGCCAGCGATGGTCTGAGAGGCTGGCAGAGTTGCGGGCCTCAGGCTTGGAGGTTACACAGGCACGTGGTGGGCCCTCCTTGACACACATTGGTGTTGGCTGGTGATCAGTGTGGCCTGGCTGCGCAGGGTTGGGCCTGAAGGGTTTGTGGTCCAGCGGGCCGGGGTACAGCAGGCGCACAGGATCGCAGGCAACACAGCTCATGAGGACAGCATCGGACTCGTGGCGGGGTGGGAGGCGCCTCCCTGGCAGAGACATTGGGAATTCTGTCAGAGGACTACGCCCAGGGCTAAGTGCTTTTTATGCACACTCCTAAGACGGCCTGGCGTATGCCGGGCCATCCCACTCTGATCACACTTACGGGGGGGCTTAACAGGCAACATTTCTGCGAGGACCCCTTCTGGCTGGGCTGACATGGTTGCATCCACTGTCCACTACACTCCATACACCAGAGATGTATGTTGCCGTGGATATGGGTGTGATCTGCATACTGCGGTCTGTCTAGCACATTGCCACCACTCTCGGCATTGTGTACGTTCTCAATCATGGTTCTACTGCATCCTTCACACATGCCTGGTTGCCACCTCTCCCCACATTCGGCTATTGTGTGGCTGAGGTGCCATGCCATTGATTTATCATGTTCACGGCTTGCCCAGGTTACCATTGTAAATTGTTCTATCGTGTCTGGTGGGGGCATATTGTGCATGTTGGTTGTGATTTTGTGACATGTGCATTGCCAGAGTTGTGGATTGCATGGTTGTTGAGTTGAGGCGAGTAGGGTGTTAATTTGGCACTTGAAGGAATCATGCACACTGGCTGTGTATTTGGAGACAACATTGGTGACAGTCCCACGGTGTTGTGATGTTGCCTGCACATTGATGTGTGACATGAGCTTCCTGTTGCACTGATTGTGTGCTGTGTCACCAGGGGGCACAGGTGGGTTATGTGTGCAGTGGATTGCCCCCAACACGTGCGTGCATCCGGATATAGCATATGGTCCTTGTTTGGTCTCCAGTGGTTCCTGCATATTGTGTTGGACATATGGGGAAGGAGGGGCCAGGGTGATAGTGATGTCCAGGACATGTGTGGGGGACTTGGATGTGGCTGGCTGCGAGACTCAGCTGACTCTGGCGGGTGTTGGTTGGGGTGTGCCAGGGGCCAACGAGTGCAGCACAGCCAGCAGCTAGGTGTGGGATGGGTTGTCCGCTGTGTTGGTGCAGTAGGCCTGTTAGGAGATGATGGCCAGGATGTGTAGGATGGTTGTCCCTTTCATCCTGTAGTGGACAGTGACATTGTCAGATGTTGGGCCTGTGATGCAGGTGCGTTTCCTTGGGGGCTGCTGTCTTTGTCTGCGCTGCCTCTGTGGTGGTCCAGGGGTGTGTGTGCCGGGTGGGTGTTGTGGCCCTCTTGGGTGTCCAGGCTGCATGATGTGTGGCTCCATGGTATCTGTTGCCCTTTCAATTACGATGGTGCAGGCTGCCATCTGACTTTACACCAGGTCAGAGCAGATGTTAATTTTCTGCTGCTAACGCGCCTTATCGCGTGTTTTATGTACTTATCGCAGATCTGGCTGGTCATTGTGAATGTTGAGGTGTCGTGTTTTCGCTGCTTTTTCCACGGGAACACCTACTCTGCATCTCATTAGCGATAGTTGCAGAGGTCCTCTGTGGCGATGTTTTTTGCGGCAGCTATCGCAGGTTAACTGGTGCTGTGAGCTGTTAACACCAGCTTGTAAATGGGTAGGTACATTTTTCACGACTTTGGCTGCGATACGGTGCAGTTAATTTGGCGATGGCTCCTAGTGAATATGCCCCAACATTTTTAAGGGCTAAACATTGTACCTAGGAGCCTTATGTCAATGTTGTTGAATGCTACTCTTGCCGTATACTAAGACTTAGATTTATTTTTCCACAACCTTATGCTTCCTGTCTGTTTATCTTACTCTTACATGTCCCTTTTCATTCCTTCTCTATTTGCTTGTCACTCTTGCTTGCTTTTATGTCTGATGATGAAAAATGTGTCCTGGTACCCAATAAAAGTGTTGGTGCTCTACACCTGCAACCAGAGAGACACATTAAGTGTGGGTTACACTATAACTTAGGAGAGGATTGGCAGTGAATGATTACACAAATTCATTATTTGCTTGAATAATAAAGTTAAAGGAAATTTACAGAATTTGATCTGCATTTACCTAGATGCTGCAGGTTATCAAATTTATCTGGGATAATATTTTAGTATTTATTGGTACCATGTAATGCTGATGTTTACATTATGATCTGGTACACATTGTGATGTTTTTTTCCAGTCTTTATTTTGGTTTTGAAAGTACAGTGCAAACAGTTAGACATATGTACCATTCAAGTCTATATAAAGATACCGGCCAGCCATCGGTTACATTTTTGGTTTTGCTTTGTATGAGGTGTCATTATAGTAAGGTGTGTAATGTGATGAACTCCTTATGGAAGAACTCCATATCTTATCTTTATTCACTGTCTTTTGGAATTTTGAAAATGTTCTTTTTCAGAGCAATGATGGTGAACTTAACATTAACGTCTTCAGTCTGACCACCAGCACAGAGTTATATAGTATTTTCTATAACAATTTGCCATCTGCACTCAAGTGCATAGTATCTATCCTGGTATACTTAGATTGAGTCCACAGTAAATGGAAATTGCAGGGAATTTATTTATTTTCTGCATTTTAATATAGAGCAAACTTTACCCACAGCTGTCAGAGCACTTTACAACAGAACAAAGTCAATTACAAAATGAATTAGGGTACCATGGAAGTAGGTGCAACTACTTATGGGTACTGGTGAAAGGTACCAAAACAACACGTTACAGATATATTCAAGATTAAAAGATACGAAAAGGTGGCGTTAATAGGGTGGTATAAGGACAGAATACATCTTCATAAAAACGAGGTACTCAAGAGTGTCATATGGCAGTCAGGGTCATAACCTGAGATGAGGTGAATTAATCATAGAAGTATCTTTGAAAGAGAAATAATTTAAGCTCAGATTTGAAAGTCAGAAGGAGGCCGTGGTCCGAAGAATTGGATGTAGCGAATCCAAATTTCTAGTTGCATTGCCAGAGAAGGATTGCGCTGTGTGTCTTTCCTTTTTTAAAGTTGGAGGTTCTAGCAAAAAAGTTTCAGCATTGAGTGAAGGTCTAGATCCATCTGATTTATTGGGTTTGTTGGATAGGTAGCGAGGGATGTAGGTGTGTAAGAGTTTATCGGTGATGCAGGCAGTCTTTTAAATTGACCTAGCTTCAATGGGAAGCCAGCGAAGAAAAATCAATATGGGTGTAACCTGAGATGAGGTGAATTAATCATAGAAGTATCTTTGGAAGAGAAATGATTTAAGCTCAGATTTGAAAGTCGGAAGGAGGCCGTGGTCCGAAGAATTGGAGGTAGCGAGTTCAAAATTCTAGTTGCATTGCCAGAGAAGGATTGCGCTGTGTGTCTTTCCTTTTTTAAAGTTGGAGGTTCTAGCAAAAAAGTTTCAGCATTGTGTGAAGGTCTAGAACCACCTGTTGTTTTGGGTTTGTTGGATAGGTAGTGAGGGATGGTGGAGTGTATGGGTTTATGGGTGATGCAGGCAGTCTTTTAAATTGACCTAGCTTCAATGGGAAGCCAGCGAAGAAAAATCAATATGGGTGTAGTATTATAATTTCTTTTGGCCCCATAGTCTAAATGTGCCGCTGAATGGAGAATGGATTTTAAAGGGGAAAATGCAATTTGGGGAGGCCAGCAAGGAGAGAGAAGCAGCAGTCCAGTATGGAGAGAGCCAATGATTGGACCAGAGTTTTCAGGTCTTGCTCTTGAATGGAACACCGAACTCCCCTAAAGAAGGCACAGTTGGCAAACAACGTTTACATTGCAGATTTTACTCAGCAATGCAAACACAACACAGTTGTTACAATGACCATGTTGTCACAACGCACTACCTTTACAAAGCAAGACATTACAACGACTTGCACTAGATGGCACTCTAGGATAAGGAATAGTATGATCTACTATTACAACACTTTCACTAGTGTTGCACACACTGGAGTTGGAATAGTAAATCATACTATTCCTAAGTCCAGCGCGCCATGTAGCGCAAGTCGTTGTAATGACTTGCGTTGTAAAGGTATCGCGTTGTATTGCGTTGGCGGTCTTCCTGAGACAGTCGCATTGTTGGTCCTGTAGGAGGATGGCTAAACTCGTAATAAGGCCCTAAGTCTTCATATTCAATATTGTCATAAAATGTTATCATATTCTTCAAGAAGATGTTGGACAATGTATCAAATGTACTGCTTACAAAGTGCTTAGAGTGTGAAAATAGACATTTATGTCATTCTTCAAAGTCTACTTTTAAAATTAACTCGGTCATCCGTACAACCTGCCTAGGAACCCAGCAACCTTCCTTATAGCCCAGCATGCCTTCAATTCTGCTCGGTGCCTTGGAGGCCTAGATGCATAATGTGTAGAAGTAAGACATGCTAAGTAGAGAGCTTGTAACATCTCTACATAACAGAATTATAAAAATGTACTTACTCCACCAGCTAAACTAGATAAATTGGTGCAACCTCCAAATAAAATTCCTTCATGGACTTGGATTTTTTATAGAAATGGCATAAAGGTGTATTTTTTCAGAAAAGTTTTAAGCTCTGCCTGAATAATGCTAAGCTCACAAACTGGTTCTTCAAGGCTCTCCACTCCTGAAGTGGTTGTAAATAGATTTGTTGGTTAAGAGCTCTTCATGAATATCTGTGAATGCCCCTCATTGAGGGCTTCCTGAAAAATAATGAGCCTTTTGGGACAAATGCCTTCCACAAGCATTCCAGACAGGAAGACATGGAGGGTTACTTAAAGAAACATCAGTCTTCCGTTATCTAAGGAATACCAAGGATGGGGATGGATGTTGATACCAAATCACCACACAATGAACAGGTAGAAACAACAGCAGTTTTACTAAGGCTTTTACTGTTGAGCAGAAGGGTTACTTGATTTTAATATACAACCCAATGGGCTGAGATAGTCTATTGCCATGTTGGAAAACTCCTAGAATACTACTCTTGCTTTCTGGGAATGTTTAGTTATATGAAGAATTGCTGACATTTATATCAAGACAGAGCATGGGAAAATTATGGGGATAGTTTAGAGCTGGGTCTAGTGGATCAGTGGCCTAATGTACCCACTCAAATCCAGAAACCTATGTTTGACCCCACTGACACAGGTTCAAATTACATCAAGCCTATTTACCCTTTCATCCTTCTGAGGTCAATAAAAATTGGTTGGCATCAATAAACACCTGTTATGTAGATGCCTCAAGGGGTGAACATGCACTTTACAAATAATATGTTAATATACAAACCCATTGGTAGGTTAGGACAGTTACAGCAGCTGAGATAGCCTTTTACACATTTTGAAATACTCATAGAATAATGTTCCTTGCAAAGGATGTAGCTATACACATAATCCTGAAATGCAGAGCAAGTCAAATCATGGAAGATTCTGGGGAATTATTTTACTGCTCTCTACCAACCATTGCAAAGTTGCACTTCTATCTTGGCAATCCCATTACAAGAAAATTAGGAAATTGTTGGAAATTCGGAAAAGCTAATAAAAAGAATTCTACCTGAGAAGAGGGCTACCTGAGGAAGAGCAGAGCCTTGAAATCTTGCATCATCTTAAAGTTGTTTTTAGTGTGTTTTGGAAACTAGCCTCCTCTAGATCACAGGGAAATGAATGGCTAGATGGCACATTGTCAGAAGGAAATATTAGGGAGTGTAGCAATCCTAGTTAACTGGTACTCTAAGGAAGAAAGGGTATTGCGGTATGTCTCTAGCTTTTGGATATGTGGCTTGGACTAAGAGCTCATAAATGTTTGAAAGGATGTGTATTAGTCTAGAAGAACATATCTAACTTTATGAAAAAGTTGGCATTTAGGACCTAATTAAACCTTGAAAGATGGTTTGATGGTCCACCAAGAATGCAGAGGCCATGGCATCTGCAATCCTGGCAGAAGGTTGTCCACCCTACTAAAAGAACTCCACTAAGCATGGGCGTAAAATCCGTTCCGCTCGTGGATTTTGCGGATTTTCGGCAAATTCGCAATCCGCGAACTCTCGCGAACTTACAGAAAATTCGTAAATCCGTGCGAAGCGGATTTTTTGCTTGGTCGCACTTGCCAACTAGAAAACTATACAATTTCGCGGGAGTAAACAATTGCGAACACGTAGATGCGGCATGCAGCGACAATCTCGCAATTGCGAGATTGCAAAATTTGCAATTTCGCACAAGAAATCCACCAGCAGGCAGCATAAACCTTGAAAATTATGATTTTTATCAGAATAACTCCTCAGGTTGACATTTGCCTGCACTTTTTTTTTGCAAGGAGTCCATTTTTGGGGGGGGTTTGGGAGGAAGGAAGTGCCCCACAGTCTCCAACTTCCTGTTCCTGTCTAGCAGGCTCCTCCCAGTGCTTTCTTTGCTGGTCACTTTGATTTGGATCTTGACCTGGAAGGATTACTTTTTGTGGATGCTGTTGGATATTTGGATTTTTGCAAAACTGAAAGCACTCAGCAGGTGCAAAAGTTCAATCTTATCATTAGTAACCATTCCCTGTAGTGCCTGGAAGGATTACTTTTTGTGGATGCTGCTGGATATTTGGATTTTTGCAAAACTGAAAGTACTCAGCAGGTGCAAAAGTTCAATCTTATCATTAGTAACCATTCCCTGTAGTGCTTCCTGAGGGGCCCCTTCAGAGTTCAGTTGCCTACTTGCAACTATTCTATGACCCTGCTCGGACCCTCACAGCAGGCTCAGAGAATAGCTACAAGTATACAACAAAGGTCCTGTTAAAAAAATTACACTGCAACAGAAAGCAATTACAGATAAGGAAGCACCTGCCAGCCTGGAAGTTCAAATTCAGTGACACATTAATCAGCCCCTAATTCATTCATGTCAGTTGAGGCAGGGCAGGTGTGCTTTTCCCCCCATAATCTACAGTGATGAACTAGAGTGTGGCATGGGTGAGCCAGAGGGTGGCATGGGTGAGCCAGAGGGTGGCAGTGGTGAAACAGAGGGTGGCAGTGGTGAAACAGAGGGTGCTGTGATGAACCAGACATAGAAACAACATGGTCGCGACCGTTGCTACCCGACCAGTAAGTTCGCGTTTGCGAACTGGTAAAAAACCCTCGCGAAATGGCAGAAACACTTGCGAACACAAAAAAAAAGGAATCCGCAAAATTCGCAAGAGTTCGCGGATTTTGCGGATTACAAATCCGTAAATACGCAATTTCGCAGATTGCCAATTTGCAAAATCCGCCCATGCTTAAACTCCACCTGTCCAGCAGGGGTATCAGTGTTGTGGAGTGGGCCCCAAGGGACCTTTGGCTCCCTTCACTGAACTGCATATTTGCAGACGACTTTAAAACGTTGCAAGTTCATGGGCTATAGTATGCCCTTTATTCTTTATGTCCGCTCACGACGTGGTTCTCCCAAATTGTCCTACGCAGTCCTCTGCGTAGGACAATTTGGGAGAACCATGTCGTGAGTGGACAAAAAGAATGGAGGGCATACTATAGCCCACGAACTTGCGACGTTTTACAAGTAAACAGCACTTATTGAACTGTACATATACATCACGTGGCATTTAATTTCGCTTCAACAGAGAACTTTTATACATTTAGAATTTTAACAAGAAAAGATGACTTGTACATAAGAGATCTGGACACTCCCACGTATGTTGTGGCGCCTTCTATGGGATTTAACAACTGAAGCCTTGAAAAAGTTTCAAAGAAACAAAACACGTGTGGGCTTCCGGTTGAACGCTCAAAAAGGAGGACTTTTTTCATAAAGCTGTCTATTCCTAATTATGTTACTATTATGCTGTAAATTTGAAATCTGTGATTCAAGATTTGGTGATTTTTTATATTAAAATTGACACAGCAACTACTGAATTGATTTCTCGCCAATATTTCGAATTTGTTATACCGATTTATGAATTGACATCTGAATTGATCTAGAGTGCCAAGGTTTATATATTTATTTTACATTTTCACTGGAACTACCTGGGTTCTAGTGTTTGGGCACCTTAGGTAGTGGGGTGCAGTCTCTGTAACATTGAGGGGCATCAATACTTGGCTGTACACATTGAATGCACTAAAAGAGCAGATGTGCTACCAATCAGACCACCACTGCCATTGTAAATATTGTTATATTTGCAGACCATGTGCCATGTTTAAACTGCTATCTCAGCAAAAGTTTTGTTCAGAGAAATCAAACTGCAAAGTGGGAGGTTATTTTCTCTGAACAAAAAGTAATGGGTCCAAAAGAAAGTGAGTTTTATTCCTGGATGTGAGGACCATTCAGCATTTCTCCTGTCTATATCAGCCATTCCATGCAAGTGGGAAACAGAAAATAAGTGATTGTCACCCCATTAAGTACAGTGCCCATCACTGTGATCTACGGGTCCCTTGGTAGGTGGGCCACAAGCTCAGAAATTTCAAATACTGGACCCAGCAGAATCTGTTCCAGTTTTAAAGTTGCACTTCCTCCAACTTGAAATAGAGAAGGGAAAACTTCAGTTAGGTGGAGGAGGAGCACTGCCAATTTATTGTGGTGGTACGACACCATCCAATAATAAATGACGGCACCTGTAACTCTATGAGGACAGTAACAACCCACAAAGACTATCTAAAAATAATCACAATCTTGGTGAACAACAGCTATTGCCTCTGGACCTTGACTCCTACCTGCCTTCCTTGCTTTATGAGATCTTACAAGATATCATGGGCGCTCTCAATGATTCTCTTCCTGACTTGACAAGAGCAGAAGAAATTATTCTGTCCCCAGATAACCAACCCAACACTTCTTTGCATTCTGCACAGATCTTGCATGTTGAAGACTAACTTGATGACACTGAAGCGACTTTTGATTAACAAGTGTGTGGGGTTCATCAACGGATGTTGAAGGTAGTCAAGTTGGGATAGAGACATTAGCATGCACACTTGAAGGAGGCCCAGAGGTGACTGAGCCCTAACAAGGGCATAACAAAGGCAATTTGAAACACTAACTTTTGTCTCCATGGAAGTTATGATTTTCTTGCATATATAACTGAAGTGATGAAGGAGAAGATCAGGTTCAGCAAAGATTCAAACAAGAGCTCATCAGCTAGGGAATATCAAATCCGCAATCCAGGCATTCCAGCATGGCGTGGAGTCCAAGAAGGACTTCTTCAATACACTCTGTCCTAGTGACTCAGCACATCCTCGACAGAGATTTCCAGAACGCTTTCAATGCCCTCACTAATGTTAAATCTCACTTGTGACCTACATCTTCTTTCTCTGATGGTTCTGCATTGCCACCTGTTGAAATTTGGCCTTCTAATCATTCAGCAAACCCTCCACAAGATGAGGAGCATGCAGAATCAGCAGAGGTTTAAATTTCTCAACTTGGCACCTCAAGGAGGTGAAGATTAGCGGGTTGGTCTGAACCAATTCTTTCTTCAGTTTTGAGTTTGTCATAATTCCATCTTTTGCACTTTATCTGCAGGCCACTATTTTGACTATAGTTTACAAACAAATAGAATCCACCTGAGTGGGATACAAGGTCAAGTTTTATGGAACAAACTGACCCCAGAACTAAGGAAGGAATGCAATCTGTTATCCTTCAGAAAAAAGTTAAAAACCGTACTATACAAGCAGGCATGGAGTAGCCTCTAGGCGTTGTGTTAAGATCAAGTAAATACCGAACCCCACTACGTAATCTGGACAAACAGCGCTTAGAGACCCCGGTGGTTATAACGCGCTATACAAATTAAATAAATAAATAAATAAATAAATACGTTATTAGTATGTTCCCTACAGTGGTGGGGAGCACACTGTGTTCTTTAATTACCCCTCACACACCAAAAGGGACCTTGGTGTCATACTTCATCATAGGGGTCTTCGCATCCCTCTATGGAATACATTGTGCTACTAACCAACGGCTACGCCGGAGCACTGATGTAATCGCTATGTGGGGTGCGTGAGGGTTTTGATGGTAAAGTGAGTGGTAGGGTCAGATGTGAATAGGTACGTGAATATTAAAAAATACCTGGCACATGAGAGCTAGAACGAATTTTAATATACCTCTGTGCTGGTATTGCTAAAAAGGGTGTAGTGGAGGGCTTTTGTATTCAATGTACACAACCTCCTGTGTACGTTTACATGTTTTGAAGTGTAAAACTTCTCTTTAGGACGGGGTGCACCGATCCCCACCTTACTGACATCAAAATTGTATAATGCTGTTAGATTACAGGCAAAATATGTATAAAATGTGGAAACTAGACTGAATGTGCCTATTATGGAAACTGGTTTCCAAAGCATTAATTCCTGCAATGAGGACCTGGAAAAGAACACAGAAAAAATGGTACATGGGATATTAAATAGTGACATCCATCATGTCGGAGTCGTCACTTATAAAAGTGAATGTACAATCTCTAGACATATTTGTCATCCTAATCATTCCGGTGCAATGCCCTGAAAAAAAGGGACAAATACCAGACACATGAACATTAAACATAAAGCACACACTCTATAATAAATCCCCTGGTTGCTGTGGTATTCTTTGGTAAGTGAAAGCTCAAGTTTGAAAGGGTAAAAGGGGAGAAAAAAAATACTTGCTACAACATGGCCAATGGCTTCATGAGCCTATGTGACGGAGGGACCCAGTGCTTAATAGCACTCTGAAAAAATAAGCAGATGAAAAAGACACATCCTTCAGTTAGCGCCTAACAGAGTACTAACTTTGTAGCAGTAGTGGAGCTCTTTTTGATTTTTGCTCGGCTATTCCTTACTTACTAGTAGGGCGGTACTACCTTCGACGACTGCCCCGTCCGCGGATCCGTGGTTGAATGTGGAGCGCGGCGGGCCGGTAGAAATACTTTCCTTAATTGGTAATCACTTGTCGATTGAAAACAGCCGGCCCGAAGACTACATGCCAGCTGGAGTGTTTCTTTTGGATCCGGCCCCGGTTTGGGAAAGGGGCGTCTTCTCCGTGATCGTGTGGGAAGAAAGACAGTAGTTGCCAGCGCATGCACGTTCGGGTACGGTTTTTGGAAACTGAAACGCCGACCCGCAACGCGTCCTGCGCATGTGTTGGCTATTGGGATAGTTAATCATTATGAACTCAGCCCATGATTTAATTGCATTGAGTGAACCTTTATTCTTGAAGTTTGGGGAATATTTTAGGAAAATAGGTGGCAAGGAAAATTATTCATAAAAAATGGCTGACAAGATAGACATTGGGCATTCTGTTGGAATACCGGGTGTTCCATGTCCTGGTGGGTACTGGCCTCAAAAAAAAATAATGGACTAGCGCTATGCTGTATAATCAATCCAATATTCCTCACAAGAAGTAATACAAAAATATGTACATAAACCAGAGGTTTTGCAGATAGAACCCAGTAGTGGCTTGCGAAGAAAGACAATTTACCTCTATTGAAGGATAATTGAACCATTGGAAGAGGCAACCAAATGTCAGTAATAGTTTTGATAGTCATAAGTACACGTCACTGGGCAGTGTAATCTGAGTTCATATCATCATGGGTGGTTCTTCAGTAGGAAATAGTGACCCCTGTGGGGAAGTGGATACATAGAAGTTTCTAGTTTAATTGATTCCACGGAATATCATCATTCAATCCATTGGTGTTGGTCCCCAAGCAAAAAACCCAACTTTGTTCCTTCTCAAAAAGACCATTCTTTGAAGGTAGCTGTTCTATTACTGTCCAATGTAGGTCTTTCACTGTATGGGTTTCCGATAAGAAGTGGGACGCCATTTTTGTCATGCTGTTCTTACATCTAACATTGCTTTTATGTTCACCAATTCTGATCTTAGCTGGTCTCGACGTAATGCCAATGTACTCAAGGCCACATGGGCATGTGATCATGTATACAACATTGCGGCTATTGCAGTTGGTAAATTTCCTCTGTTTCAATTCACTGCCATTCCTGAATTTCAGCCATTTACTTTTCTTGGCAAGTGGCAACTGTAGTGACACTGGACCCATTGAACGGCTGATTTGTCAGATTGAGTGGTTGTTCCAGTATGGGGCCGAGTATGGACCAGCATGTCCTTCAGATTTCTGCCCATCTTATGAGCGATTAGTGGTTTCTCAAATGTAGGTCGCCAAACACAAGGGTTCTCCAGTGCTTGTTCACGGTTTTAGAAATCTGATTAGAATGAGTGTTGTAGGCGGTCACACAAATTGGCATTAGAGTCTTTTTGGATCTTTTCCTCCAGGAGTGCCTACCTGTTGTTAATGCAAGCACTTTTCATTGCTCTGTCTATGATGGGCGCAGGGTATTTTTGATTTGAGAGTTTACATCTTAGGTCTGTTGCTTGTGCCTTATAGTCACTAAGGTTGGTACAGTTACGTCTGAGGCGAAGGAGCTGACCATAAGGGAGATTGTCACATAGATGGTGTGGATGAAAGCTATCATACCTCAACAAACAATTTTTAGACGTAGGTTTGAAATGTGTGGTTGTCTTCAATTTCCCCTTTTCTGGGTAGATGTTAAGATCCAGAAAGGCTAGTTGGTCACGGGATGAGGTGCTGGTGAAATTCAGGAAGGGGTTCTGTGCGTTGAGCCACTCCATGAATTGCTCAATGGATTGATTATCACCCTCCCAAATTACCAGCACATCATCAATGTAACGTTTCCAGGTTTTTATGTTCCTCTTGTAGGGGTTACTCTGGTGGAGAATCTTGCTATTCTCCAAATGGTGGACATAGAGACCAGCCAAGCTGGGAGAAAAAGTGCTCCCCATGCTGGTCTCATGCCTCTGTAAGTAGAGAGTTGTTTCATATTGGAAGCCATTTTTTGCGAGTGCCAGGGTATTACATTCCATTGCGAGGCTTCTGAGAGTCTGGTATTCCCAGGGTCCGGAAAATAGAATCTCCTCAGGAGCAGTTGTTTCTCCGGATCAAAAGGTAGATGTTGTAATAGTTGGAGTATCGCTTTTGTATCTCTTAGATAGGAATCTGTTGTCTGGACCAGTGGGCATAGAAACGCATCCGCAAATTTAGACAGGGGTTCAAGAATGGAACCAATACCCGGGACTATTGGTCTCCCTGACGGATGTTCCAGGTTCTTGTGTATCTTCGGAATGGTGTAAAAATAGGGTGTCTAGGTGATTTCTGGTCCAGAAACTCAGCCTCCTTCTTGGACTGCCAGTCGTGTGCTAGAGCTTCTTTCACCATTCCCGTGATCCTGATTCGTAAGGACTTCATTGGGTCCTCCTGCAAAATGGTGCAGTTCCTTCTGTCTGACAGGAGTCTGCGGCATTCATGGTCGTAGGCTAGTGAAGTCTGAATCACTATCGCCCCTCCCTTATCAGTGGGTTTAATGATAATTTCCTTGTTGTCAGATAGTTGGCGGATGGCTTCCTTCCCCAGTCTACTGGTGTTCCAAAAGACGCCGCTGCTGTCTGTGTTAAGTTGACCCAGGTCTGCCAGTAGCTCCACTGGGTAGGTAGCGTCAGGTGGAGAAAACATGGATTTTAACCTTAGACTTGTGTCTGAGGATGTTGGGGAAATGTCCTCCTTGTTTTTGAAGAAGGTCTGAAGTTTCAATTTCCGTACGAACTCCTGCATTTCTGCGTCAATTTTAAAGGTATCCAGTCTGTTCGTGGGCACAAAGACTAGACCCTTTTCACGGGCTGCCCTTTGGGTTTCTCTTAACTCGAAAGCGGTTATATTCACCACTAGGTGCCCCTCTTGCTGGTGGAGGCTTGGTTCTGGAGTGAGCCGGTCATGCTCCCTGTTGCGACACGGGGATCCTCTGTGTCTCCTTGCTGCCAGTGTACATTGTTGCCCCTCCTGTTCCTGCCACGTCAGGGTCCTGGGAGTGACCTTTAAAAAGGCGGTGGTCCATAGAAGTTACCATCATATTCTGGTGATCACTGTTGGAACGGGCCCCCATTGGTGTTGGTCCATACTGGTATTGCTGGAACGCTGGTGGGCCTTGGCAATTTTGATATGCTGCTGGGCCTTCATAGCCTCCTCATCATCTCTGTCTCGGATGGAACAGTGTCTGATGTCGTTGGCCTCCTCTTTGGTTCCTGTAGGAATTATTCCTGTGGGAGTTAGATACGTTGGAGCTGCCGTCTGATGCATTGCTATCCAGATCACTGTATTAATATTTTTATGTGTAGTCATCCCTGGTGTAAGGGTAGGCTCTTTCATCTGTAAGACGTTCCTTGTCCTTTTTGAGCTTGTTGAATTGTCTCTGTTTCAAAGTCACTTCAAAGTCCGTCATTTGTCGGTGGAGTTCTTCTAACCGTTTTTTAAGGGTGGCATCGGATTGGTACGATTTGAGTTGTACCTCCAATTTCTGAATGTCAATTTTTGGTTCTTGCGCTATTCTCGTGACTGTTTTATTATTAGGACTAGCCAGTCCCTGGTGCAGTGCCACGAGATGAGTGACCAGTCTTTTTTAAAAACCTTGTCGTTTTGAAAAATAAAAGGTTTGTTTTGGATAATCAGACCCTGTGTGGCCACATTAGTCCTCAAATACTCGGTCATAAACAGACCGTGTAGGGCTGCTTTTATCTGAGTTCTTCTTAGGTTGGTTAGTTCATCTCAGTCTGCTACACTTGGTCCTGGTTCGGTGTTACTCAAACCCTCAAATGGGTTGACTGCCGCAAGGATCTTATCAATTTCATCCTCTCCAAAGGTGAGGCCTGTGTCATCTATCATGTTGCTGAGTTTAGTGTGGTGATTAAAGTAGGTCTAGAGTGTGTACTTAGTGTCCAAAAATATATACTAGTATGTGTCAGAAAAGAAGGGGGTTGGCAAACACTTTTAACAGTATTTAGAGTTTTTTTGCTAGAATTTCTTGCTAATTCCCACAGCTGTGCGCTGTCTGAATACTATATGTAACAAAGGGGGAGTAGAGAGAGAACGTGTCCAGGTCCTCATTGCAGGAACTAATGCTTTGGAAACTAGTTACCATAATAGACACATTCAGTCTAGTTTTCTCATTTTTACACATAATTTGCCTGTAATCTAACAGCATTATATCATTTAGATGTGAGTAAGGTGGGGATCTGTGCACCCCGTCCTGAAGAAGAAGCTTTACGCTTCCAAACATGTCGACGCACAGAGGAGGTTGTGTACATTGAATACAGAAGACCTCCACTACACCCTTTTTAGCAATACCAGCACAAAGGTATACTACAATTCTTTCTAGCTCTCACGTGCCAGGTATTTTTTAATATTCACGTACCCATTCACATCTGACCCTACCACTCACTTTACCATTCAAAACCCTCACACACCACACATAGCGATTCCATCAGTGCTCCAGCGTAGCCATTGGTTAGTAGCATGCCGCATTCCATAGAGGGATGTGAAGAGCCCTATGATGAAGCATGATACCGAGGGCCCTTTTGGTGTGTGAGGGGTATTTAAAGAATACAGTGTGCTCCCCACCACTGTAGGGAACATACTAATACATTGACCTTGTATCCCACTCAGGTAGTGGATTATGACTGAATGTTTCAGTCTGAATTAATGGCAGTGTCTTTGGTCATATTGCAGCTTAAGTTTCTCTTATTACTAGATGGAATCACCGCACAACACACTCTTATAAGAAAACACAGTCTGTGTATATATTGCTCCTATGTGTGAATTGAATGAAGGACAATACATAGCCAGATCGTTATTATAAGATTATGTCTTGTGGTGATTCAATTTAGTAATAAGAGCTGTAGTTTTGTTTTTGCCTTTTTTGAAGACTTTTGTCTGTTAGGCGCCTTGATGCCTTCGGGTTTTAGTTGCGCAATATAAGTTATCTTTCATTTCATTTCATTTCGAGCTATTTAAGCTGCAATATGACCAAAGACACTGCCATTAATTTGGACTGCAAGATTCAAAGATGGCTACACACTTGCTGTAAGAAGGATATGGAGAAAGGACAGTGCATCTCCATAGTTAATGACTTGCAATCCAATAGAAGTGAGTGCAGCATATTTTAAAGATCAATCATATGACCCTTCTTGGGAATCAGTATTGAGAAAGGCAGTTTGCCGAAATGCGTCTACTGGTGAGATCGGCAATAAAACTGTATTTTTAATATCGTGCAGAGTGCTCCGTGTTTCTGTTGTAATTTTGGTGGCAAATATATATATATATATATATAATATATATCCAGATGCAGTTGTGACAAAGGGAAGCCCAACGTGGCGGGTTGGGGCTTGCAGGTGACGTCACAGCCACAACACAACACCAGACATCCACACGATATCCGTACAATTTGAAGAGTACTAAATAAGTAAAAACGTTACCTGGTCCCTGATATTGGAAAAAGAAGAAAAAAAGAAAAACACATTCTCTAGTATTAATGCTGTGTATGGCACGTGTAGTCCTTTTTCACTGTTGAAGACCCAAATGTATTTAAACCCTGCTGTGACTGATCCTCGCATTTAGCATATGATTAAGACCCATCCATGCTGTTGGAGAATAACATTACCTACCTACGTCCCACTGGAGGGCTTGTGTTTGCGCTGCGGATATTGCGTGTATGTCTGGTGATTTGTATATATATATATATATATTCACTGAAAAAACCATAGGTTTCAGGCCTTATATAGTTAGGAATTAGCTTTTAAAAAACCTTTGAAATTCACTCAAAAAACTATAAGTTTTAGGGGTGTTATAGTTAGCTGGACATTTCAGTCATACAAAACCATTGAAATTGCTCCTATATAGTTAGTTGTACTAATTATATTTCGCGCACCCGCAATCCACTGCTGATGATGTCACATATTAGATAATTCATGACATGGTCAGTGACATCACTGATGACATCTCAAATGACATCACTGATGACATCACTGATGACATCATCCACGTGACAATCACATACACCTTTTCATACATATACCTACCATTTCCACCACTGGAAGCTTATTTGAAACAACCTCAACTTATCTGGATCACTTCTTGCAGGAACTGGTTATGAAACTCCCAGCTACTCGAGATTTTTTAAGCAAAATTGAAACACTAATTTGGAAAGAAAGCTATTTGTTAGTAACGCTTGAAGTTACCTCATTATATACGAGTATCAAACATGAGGCAGGACTGAATGCTATGCATCACTTTTTGGACACACAACACATTTCCTTATATCAACATTCTAGAATGCTGATTGAGATGGGCAGAATGTGCCTAGAAAATAATTGTTTTCTATTTGGAAATGAGACATATAGACAAGTTCGCGGAAAGGTGATGGGCACCTGCTTCACCCCCAGCTATGCTAATTCTCATATGGGCTGGTGGGAGGAGCCGGTGCTCAAAGTTGACCATGCACAGGAATGGAACGAAAATGTGATAGTGTGGAAAAGGTTTATAGACAACCTTTTTGTGGTCTGGGAGGGCTCAGAGGAGTCGGCAAAAGATTTTGTCATGAAATTGAATAACAACTCATTAAATGTAAAATTCACAGATACCATAGACAGGATGTCAGTAACTTTTTTAGACCTTGAAATTTATATAAATAATAACCCACTACACACATGCACATTCAGGAAAGCAACAGCAGGAAATTCCATCCTGCACGCAAACAGTTTTCACCCCACTTACCTTAAAATGAGCATTCCTTAAGGCGGAATATCTTAGGATGAAAAGAAACTGCAGTGAGAGGCAGGCACTAGAGGAAGCCCAGAATATTTTAACAAAAAGGTTTGGGGAAAGGGTTTATAAAGAGCAGGACCTGAATCAAGCACTACAAAAAGTTAGTGGTATCGAAAGAGAAGTCTTGTTGAAACCCAAAGAAGAAAAAGCAGAAATCAAAAAACATGACAATGAGGAAATAAGATTAATCACCGGATACAGTGCCTACCGCACAAAAGTGAGAGATTGTGTGAGTAGGCACTGGCATTAAATCCGGAGTGATCCAATGTTCGGCACAGTAGTCAAACAGAGGCTCCAGGTAACCTTCAAAAGGGCTAAATCCACGAGGCAAGAGTTGGTGGACAGTAGCCCAGAATTAATTAAATCCGATAGCTGGCTAAAAGCAAATCCAGGCTTTTACAAATGCCAAAAGTGCAAAGCCTGCTCTATTGCTCAAAACACCAAACATGTAACGCTCCTACTAATGGTGAACCCATGGAAAATCAGATGTTTCTTAAATTGTCGAAGTGAACATGTGGTCTATATTCTTAAATGCTCCTGCCCAAAGCTATACGTAGGAAGCACCATCCACATGGTTCACGTTCGCATCCTGCAACATATGCGAGCGATAAAAAATAGCGATAAGACCTATCCGGTGGCGCGCCATATTAATGAGATTCACAAATGCAGACTACAGGATCTGACCTATTTTGCAATAGAACAGGTTCCTAAAATGAGAAGAGGCTGGAACAGACAGAAAAGATTGCAACAACTGGAGTCTAAATGTATAATGCTTTTTAACACCGGAATCCCATCCGGATTGAACACAGATGAGGATTTGCATGTACACCTAAGTCACTAGCAGTATCCATATGAAAATGGCTCATTTTAACAAGTTCAGAGAATTCATAATCTGATTTTAAATGAATTAAGTTGCCGTGTTAAGATAATAGTGTAAAAGAAATTGAAAGACAAAAATAAATAGATTGTTTGCAGCAGTTGGAGTTCCCATATCACTATGTGGTATCATGGTTATTAATGCAATCCAATATTTGGAATTGAGGGTACTAAACCAAAATGCACCAGCAGGTTTTCTTGGAAGTAATCAGGTCCAAAATATTGGAATTGATGATGAATTTTAAGCTAATTACGGTCATAGCACTTGCACTTTTTCATACTTTGCACTGAATTGTCATTTATTGTACTGTATTGATAATATTTGCACATTGCACTTTTGCACATTGCACTAGCACAATAATGTTTTATTTACTTATGTAATGCTTGTCAGCTTTATTATGTATATGGACCCATCTCTCTGATGTCATGAAAATCCAAATCCTTAACGCATGGTGCACTGGCACTCTATCCAAACGGAACAGGTCATTGAACATGGATGAAATTGTCCCCAATAGAAAGAATATATTATTATAGAGGTCTCTAGTGGTACAAATATCTATAAAACATGTGAATTTTAATATGAATTTTAACAAAATGATAATTGCACCTTATGCCCACTGCCAGTTTTGCACATTGTAGTATTTGAAGGAACTCCAACAAGTTGTTGGATAAAATAAGGCACTTGTCATCAAATTTTGGCTGAACAAAAATTTATATTATGGGAAAAACACCCGAAAATGTTAACAATATTTTTGTGTTATGACATATATTTAGACAGCAAAGCAAAGTTGAAACATGATGGTGTAATGTTTTAAACTGTTTCAAAATTCTTGTGCACGACAACTATTTCCTTCAATTTAAATTTAACACGATGGGAGATGTATTCTGTTTTCCATTGCATTGGAAACAGTGAGCCACGTGATCGGATACTTGTAGTTCTTTAAATGGAGGAATAGCAATTGCATTGTTGGTGTGAGCAAGCCTGTGGACACAGGCGAAACGCGTTACCAAGGTACCGAAACAATAATAGAGAATCTTTTATAAATGAAGACCAGAGTCCTTGTATTGGTATCCTGAGTGAAAGGAGAACTGGAGTTAGTGTTCATATATATATATTTACATATATATTACCTACTGGCGGTCGCCAGTAGGTATATATAGTTAGGATTTTTTCTCTATGGGATTTTTGAAAATTCTATGTCTAATAACTTTGGCGTTTGTGGACGGAATTGGCTGAGATTTTCAAGAAAATGGCACATTTTGTTTCTGAGCAGCCCCTGAAAATTTTTGGGGGATTCGTCAAGGGGGGGCCGAGAAAAAAGGGGGGTCCCAAAACGCGTTTTTCCCATGTTAATTTCCATAGGGCGGTTGGCCTCACTTTTAGCCCGAACGGCTGAATGGATTTGCACGAAACTTGGCAAAATTGTAGGGACTGGTAGCCCGATGTGCCTTTTGTAGGTCTCAATATATGTGCTCCAGTGGATTTTGAGAAATTAACGTTTAAAAAAAGATATATATCTGTAACAGCGGACCGGGCAGCGCTCCAGTACGCGTACTTTTCGCGCAACGGAGCTTTGTGATGCGAAGCTGATTGGTTCTCCGGCGTCTGTAAACATTCCAAACAGTCTGTAGCGGCCGCCATCTTGTCTCTCGGTAGGATCGAGAGACAAGAGGAGGCCAAAGCGAAGGGGCAAATGATCATAAGGGGGCATAGTAGATTGTCGCTGACCCCCTAGGTTTGATGTGGAGGTTTTAAAAGGGCCCCGCGGGGCAAAAAAAAAAAAAATAATAATAATCGAACGGCTGAATGGATTTGCACGAAACTTGGCAAAATTGTAGGGACTGGTAGCCCGATGTGCCTTTGCTAGGTCTCAAAATATGTGCTCAAATGGATTTTGAGAAATTAACGTTCAAAAAAAGATATATATCTGTAACAGCGCTCCGCTTCGCGTACTTTTCGCGTTACGGAGGTTTGCGAAGCTGATTGGTTCTTCGGCATCTGTAAACATTCCAAACAGTCCGTAGCGGCCGCCATCTTGTCTCTCGGTAGGATCGAGAGACAAGAGGAGGCCAAAGCGAAGGGGCAAATGACCATAAGGGGGCATAGTAGATCGTCCCTGACCCCCTAGGTTTGATGTGGAGGCTTTGAAAGGGTCTCGCAGGGCAAAAAAAAAATATACCGGTTTTTTAGTTTTTTTGCGTGGAGTGCGCCCGGTTCGCGAACCGGGAAGCGTTCTGGGGAGCGTACTTTCTTGAAAATTAGTGAAAAAAGTTAGAGTAAAATAATAATTGTGAGTGATCAGATGTAGGGTAGCTCTGAGAAGAGCTTTTGGGTTTATGGTACATTTAGGTACTTATAAGTAGGTACCAATGCACAGTCTTAAATTCAAAATGAAAACTCTGTTGCCCTCATCTGAGAAGTGAACTCCATCTCCTCTGTAGATATCTTGCATGTAGTAACGCAAGTTATTGTTGTACAGGGAGCCCATTCCATGGTCTCTCATGTAAGCTGAAACAGATTTGTTTACATGCTTCCTCGATTTCTCAATTTGTGGACAAAATTGGTTCGACCACCTCCATTTCTGTCTTTGGCATATATTTGAATATACCAAGGCAGTCTGAGGAAAAAGTGCCATCAATTGCTCAAAGGTGTCCTTTAAAAGCATTTCCAGACCTACCCCAGTCAAAGTGCCCAAATCATTACCTCCACAGTGCACAATTAACAGGTCAGGTTTTGGCAAATGCATAAAGGTTTTCACCAATGGTATCAATTGGTGACATTTTAATCCTCTGTGGCCAAACCACTTAATTTCCACATCTTGTAAATTGAGGTTAGGTAAATTCCTGTTTTCAGCGTACCTTTGAGCCCAATAGATATAACTATGTCCAACAATCCAGACAGAAAACATGGCGAGAGAAGGTTCTCCTGCAGTCAGATGAAGTGTGGCAATGAAATGGCAGTTGAAAAAATGGGAGTGTAAAATGAAAAAAACTGAGGAGTTTCTGTGTTAATGAAGCAGTAAGAGTGATTGGTGGATTTTGATTGCTGAAAACAGAAAGTTAGTGTGCATGGATGAGTTCGTTGAAAGATGTATTTTGAGTGGCGAAGAAAAAATCATTAAATGAAAGAATGCTCTGGATATGCAGGTGCACTGAGAGTTCAGAGTTCAATTGCAACATTGTTGTGTGAACTTGCAAACACCAGAGGTCTTGCAAGAGGTGGTTGCTATGCAGAAAAGGCATGAAATGGCAGAGGGGGGAAGGGTTTTCATTTGAAAAAAAGTGAGGGAAGAGTTTTGATTGGGTGACATGAGAGATATGTGTGAGGAATTACAGCATTTCTGTGCTTTTGATAGCTGCAGACTCTGGAGTGCATACCTTTTGCTCTGCTGAAGACAAATTGGTGTGTTTCTGAGACTGTTTTGAAACTCAAAGTATTTGCTAAGGTGAGAAAAGATTTCTTTAATTTAGATAGAAAATAGTGTGCTTTAAGGAGAAAATTATGAAGAAAGTTGTGTTTTTCAAATGTTGCTTTGTCTCAAGTGTTTTACAAATAGATTTTGTTTCTTTGAGAAATTGTAATTGGAGAAAATGTGAAGTATTAGTACTGACAGGGCTTTTATGTGCATAGGAGCTGTGGAGTGTTTTCAAATTATGACTTGTAAATCGTTTTTGAGAAAAAGCAATGGTTTTAATATTGATGAGAAGGACATAATGGTGTCTGCTTCTTTATAAGGTAATTGAGAGTCTCTGATGTTATTTTTCCCATTTCAATGTAAGAAGTTTGTCTGTGGAGCAAATTGCTTGCAAATATGCTCCCACCTGTGCATGGCAAATTTAGATTTTGAATGTTTGCGTTACATAGGCATGTTAAAGGTGACTGAAACATGCTGCAAAGGCAATCAAAAAACGCTTTTATGTGTCTTAAGGACATTTTAAGTCATTTCCCCATGTGCAGTGTTTTCAAATTATGAGTTGAAAATCGTTTTTGAGGTAAAGGAATGTTTTCAAAATTTATGTGCGCCATATGCCCCCAAATTTCTTTTTCAGGGGTGCAGCAGGGTGTTCTTGAGACACCCCTGCACCCTCGGAAAAATTCGTAATTTGCGATGAGGTAATTGCTAATCGCAAATTGCACCTTCATTCCTATGGGCCTCCTGCTGCATGGAAATGAATGGGTAATTTGTAATTAGCAAATAGGTCATCGCAAACTAGGAATGGTAAAGAATCGCTATTTATTCCTTAAAGTTCGCTATTTAGGAAATGCAAAAAACTTTGATGATACATATGGCGGTTCATTTCTAACAAGATAAGAAGCATAGGGATAGATTTATGATGACTGGCGCATCACCAGGGATGTGTTAGTCATTCTGTGACGCTGTTCCGTCACCTATGGTGTGCTGCATTTACAATGCGGCGCATCATGGGGCAAAAACAGCACAGATGCGTGACGTATCTGTGCCGTAAAGGTGGCGCATTGCTGGAGTTGTATCGCAAGTGTGATGAAGCTCCAGCAAGGCTCAGGGGTGTCCCTGTCGCAGGGTTTCTGTTCTCAGACAGAACTGTGGACAGAGGATTGGAACCTCGGCGAATTAGGGTGTCCCAAAACTCACCTTAGTAATCAAAACCCCTTAGCAAGCTAGGTACAGTGTCACATTGGATATAACAAACTCTCAATGTTTAGACAATCCAGAATATGAACTTATAGTACCTCAGGATACGTGGAACTCATGAACAGTCGGTCGTTATATATTTCTTAGAAACCAGAACATGGAGTTAAGAAGAACACATGTGTATTTGAAATGTTTATTTACTAATGCCGTCTTCTCAGGCGTAGTATCTTAGATAATACAAGTACACATATTATCAGTAGCAAAATTACCAGCATAGTTAGTAGTACATAAAAAGCGAATGGTGACAGTATGTTAACATGCTGTAAATGAATAAGAGTTAGCAACACTTATAAGCAGCCGCGGGCCGTGGAGGGAGTTACGGTGGGGCAGGGAGGCGGGGAGGGGGAGGGGCAGGGTGGAGAGGGCTCCACCCTGCCCCTCCCCCTCCCCGCCTCCCTGCCCCACCGTAACTCCCTCCACGGCCCGCGGCTGCTTATATCTCACCCTCCCTAATACACATAATATATTATTTGCTAAGAAGGTCTCTTTGTGTTGGTTTAGGGCGTGCCGATACTTTAGTGTCTTAGATTTGAAGGAATCACATCAGCATACACCAGCTCTCTCTTCATGTGAACCGCATCAAGTGTTGTGTATGTGTGTTCAGCAAAGCAATATAAAACCCGCCTCATGCCCAGAATTGGCAGAAGCTGCACTTATGTTATGAGTATGAAGTCGTGGAGATCAGACCTCATAACAATTCTGTATCGTGTTGTTCTTGAAACTTCAGCACTCGCTGTACAGATATAGTTTAACAAGTAAAGCAGATAGTAGAGCAATAACATATTATTGTCATGTAAATCACGATGAACTATTAGGTTGAAAGCTAAAGCAACAACTAAGTGTCGTGTGCAGAAGTTGCAAAAAAGGAAAAAATGGCGTTTAAACCGGTAATGAGTCCATGCTAACTTAACACGGTGTAAAGATATCCAGGACCTAGATGACACCTCCCCATGATCCGGAAACGAACTGAATAAGATAATAGAAGTGCCATCTCATGAGAGCAGATTGCAAGTTTATATGTGGACGGTCCGCAAGGTAAAACATTAAAAACTAGGAAAATTTAATGCTAAAGAAAAATAAAACAGCCAAGTACTTTATCGAGTATTAAGCCAATAGGCAAGCTAAATAATAAAAACTTGACAAATACGTCAATGAATTGTCAATGAAATGCTAGTACTCAGCATATCAAACATGAAAAAGGTCTATGACATAACTGTGTATGCAAAATAAGCTGCAACAGCCTCCAATAGGAAGTCACCGTCTTCATCCGAAAAGAGTTCAGCCATCCAATTTAAAAGCGGAAAAGAACATACGTGCTCTCCCAGCACCGGATCCTCTATCAACATCAGAGGACAGCTCGGTGGGTTTTCAAGAAAGCTCTGTTCCAAGAAAGACTGTGTTGCCGCCAGTAAATTCCAGGGACCAATTAGTCCATGCATCAATGCCACAGCCATAATCCTTTCGCCAGGACAAACCAACTCGTGAGTAATGATAGGAGTCATCAGCTGATTAAAGTCGACGTCAGGAGAAACCGGTCCGCAGAGACACAAATCAATGGCCCAATGGAAATCACAGGTCAGGCAGTGAAATACAGGCTGGACACAGGTGAAGTAGGAGAATCGAAATGATAATCCATATGCCGTGCTTAATATCGCCAACGGCATTGTGCCATAATATTCTAGCATGCGATTGCGGAACAGTGTCAGCAGCTGCAGGGCGGGAGCTTGCACAGGAGGGACATCCATATTTAAAAATGTAAAAAAGCACAAGAGCGTCCGCTGGTAATGCAAGTAAAAATGGGAATCCACGAAGCAGAGTGGAAAAAATAGAATGAAAGAAAGCAGGGATGACTCCAAAGATTTTCTCAAATGAAGTCACGAGACCACTGGTAACAACTTTAAAAAAGTGCGCCAGGCCCTTTGTGGAGGACGCGTTAGAGATAGTCCGAACCATCTTGCTGAAATGGAAAGGCGAATCTGTATTTAAAAGGGTCTGCAACTCTGTACGGGGGTTCGCTATGTGAAGCACGAAAGTTTCACGGGCCGAAGTCAAGGCCACCTCTCTCTGAGACAAAAGAGCTCTTATTCTTGTCATGCCGTTGAAATGTGCTCCCAAGGTTGGTATTTGTGGCCAGATTGAAGACTCCGTATGTTCATGTGTGGGAGGAAATAGAACATTTCTGCAGCAAATAACCCGTTCATTTACTGTTACGATAAAATGAATACTTTTAATTAACCCAGAACAATCTTCATTATTGAGCATCAAATAACTACCATTTTCCAAGAACTTGAACGTGGGGATGATAGCAGGAACTGGTGTGCCTTGCAACACGCAAGCCATATTTGGTCGGTGTTTGTTGCATGAACCGTGTAACTGTATGTGCCTACACATTAGTGAATGATCTGGCGTCTCAGTGCATTCCTCTCCATTCAGATAAACTTCTGGATCATCTTTGAAAATCTGTATGTGTATGGAAGCGACCAGACCTCATGAAGAAAACCACTACCTAAAGGTTAATAACGACCTATTGGTATATATTTCATACAATTTGAAAACTTATATAAAGCAAAAGGCAGCGTTATTAAACCGTGGATAAGGCACGTTGCCAAAGCAGTCAACCTTTTGGATTTATACTGGAAATGTTAAAGGAAGAATTACGGAGTAGGGCCTGTAAATCTTTAATGGACAACGAGTAAAATTACTCCAACTATCATATTCCTCTAACTCCGGGATAGTAGGGGTGTTTAATTTTTTAGAAGTAGCCAATCCAAAGCATTTGGTCTGGGAAATTGTTTCATTCACAAACAACATATGATTTGGGATGAGACATGCACGGTGGAAAGCCTTAGTGCCTTGTACCTGCCAGGTTCGTGAACCCCAAACTGATGTAGATCCTGGATATTTTTACTCTGTGTTAAGTTAGCATGGGCTCATTACTGGCTTAAACGCCATTTTTCCTTTTTTGTAACTTCTGCACACGACACTTAGTTGTTGCTTTAGCTTTCAGCCTACCTGCGTCAAGATCTATGCCTGCTTCAAGCAGGCGCAGGGTTTTGATGTAGCTTTGTCCTATCTGATTGTAAATGCGGCACACCGTGGGTGGCAGAGCAGCGGTGCACGTTAACTGGTGCATCCCTGGGGATGTGCTAGTTAATATAAATCTGCCCCTTTACATTTAATTATGTGCAGGGGACACAGAGTAGGTGAGGTTTATCCAAGGTTAAGAAGAGATGAGTCCTGTTCAGTGAAAAATTGGAGATAGGCTTCAGTATATTATATACTTAAGTAGTGTGTTAAGTTTTTGATGACTGTTATTAATTTACTGTTGGGTAATAGTGGTTAATAACATTTTTTATTATATTTTACCACAGATTCAACTGCAGATTATTTCAAGATTTTAGGATGCCAAGCAAAGAAAGAGTGAGAAAGGCTGCAAAACGTCAAAGACAGCAGGACCATGGAATAATGCAGCAGTCCTCTAACAAAAAGATTTGTCAAGTCACCAAGAAAGCACCGGGTAAGAGTCCAAAAACAGTCATAAGAAATATGTCTAGTAAAAAAAATATTACTACAGAAAATGTTTCAGTCCAGAAAAGGAGAAACAATTCAAATGGTAAGGAAAGGCCAATGAGAAATGTTACTGCTAGAGTAAGAGATAACTCTATGCATGAAAGTAGAAGGAAACAACAGTTTAGGGACATTCGTAAACGAATGTTCCGCAACAGGATAATTGGGAATTTGTTAAAAAATATTAAGAAAGGTCAACAGAAAGTGGTTTTTTATAAGAGAAAAAAAATAGTTGAGAAAGTTATTGATCAGGCATTTGAAATTAAACGTAAGTTATTTATTTTGACAATCAATAGAATTAGGAAGCTAAACAAGGCAATTTATGATTTCAAAAGAAATAGTAGATGGAAGAGAATAGTTAATCGTAGTAATTTTTGTGAAGTTTTTTCTGGAGAATGGATGCATAGTTCAAGCTCTGAGGCATTTTTTAATGAGGAGAGTTATTTCCAGGATAATGATTTGGTGCATGCAGTTGACACCAGTGGTCGAGCTTATGAAGTGAAAGATGGTTGTCCAGTTGAAAAAGAAAAACTTGTGAGAACAGAGATAGAAGAGGTGTTAGGTAAGGAGGTTTTAGGGAGACGTCCTAAGGGTCCTGTGTACACCTGGAAGTGTAGTAGTATTTGCAGTGTACGACAGGATTCCATCAATTTGCTTTGTGATTTTATACGGTCATTTAATAAGAAAAGTTTGAAGCAGAAAATGAAGTTGTTGCAAGAATTAGATCCTTGCAGAGTGAGAGAAGTGATAGGTTTGCATGGTCATTCACTGGCTTGTCTTTCCAGGAGAGTATGCCAGAGTGTTTTTCATCATTTCAGGATGCTAGCAGTGCATCATAATAAAGTGAGGAAATTAGTTAGAATGTTGTATTATGCTAAGAGTCCAGCAATTATGCTTAAACAATTATGCGCTGCTCTTTTGCATGGTTCTGAAATAGATGTGAAGAATATATGTGAAGAAATTGAGTTTTGTTACTTTGGAAGTAAAGAGGAGAATGTTGAAATTGACCAAGAAGAAGAGAGTAATGTGGAAGATAGTGTACAGGTTTCCAGTACAGATAATTTCCAGAGGGAAATTGCGACGTTTGAGGTGAAATCAAGTGAGAGGCCAAATTTCACTTGTGTGTGTTGTCGACGCACTTATTATAAGAATCAGACTAAGTTAGTGGATTTATATGGAAAAAGTGAAAGGGAAAATAATAGTGAATGGAAGGATTTTACAACATACTTGATGGTAGAAAATTGTTTTGATTTGGGATTGGATCAACGTGTGTGCACTTATTGCCGCAATCCAGGCATTCCAGCATGGCGTGGAGTCCAAGAAGGACTTCTTCAATACACTCTGTCCTAGTGACTCAGCACATCCTCGACAGAGATTTCCAGAACGCTTTCAATGCCCTCACTAATGTTAAATCTCACTTGTGACCTACATCTTCTTTCTCTGATGGTTCTGCATTGCCACCTGTTGAAACTTTGCCTTCTAATCATTCAGCAAACCCTCCACAAGATGAGGAGCATGCAGAATCAGCAGAGGTTTACATTTCTCAACTTGGCACCTCAAGGAGGTGAAGATTAGCGGGTTGGTCTGAACCAATTCTTTCTTCAGTTTTGAGTTTGTCATAATACCATCTTTTGCACTTTATCTGCAGGCCACTAATTTGACTATAGTTTACAAACAAATAGAATCCACCTGAGTGGGATACAAGGTCAAGTTTTATGGAACAAACTGACCCCAGAACTAAGGAAGGAATGCAATCTGTTATCCTTCAGAAAAAAGTTAAAAACCGTACTGTTCAAGCAAGCATGGAGTAGCCTCTATGCGTTGTGTTAAGATCAAGTAAATACCGAACCCCACTACGTAATCTGGACAAACAGCGCTTAGAGACCCCGGTGGTTATAACGCGCTATACAAATTAAATAAATAAATAAATAAGTTATTAGTATGTTCCCTACAGTGGTGGGGAGCACACTGTGTTCTTTAATTACCCCTCACACACCAAAAGGGACCTTGGTGTCATACTTCATCATAGGGGTCTTCGCATCCCTCTATGGAATACATTGTGCTACTAACCAACGGCTACGCCGGAGCACTGATGTAATCGCTATGTGGGGTGCGTGAGGGTTTTGATGGTAAAGTGAGTGGTAGGGTCAGATGTGAATAGGTACGTGAATATTAAAAAATACCTGGCACATGAGAGCTAGAACGAATTTTAATATACCTCTGTGCTGGTATTGCTAAAAAGGGTGTAGTGGAGGGCTTTTGTATTCAATGTACACAACCTCCTGTGTACGTTTACATGTTTTGAAGTGTAAAACTTCTCTTTAGGACGGGGTGCACCGATCCCCACCTTACTGACATCAAAATTGTATAATGCTGTTAGATTACAGGCAAAATATGTATAAAATGTGGAAACTAGACTGAATGTGCCTATTATGGAAACTGGTTTCCAAAGCATTAATTCCTGCAATGAGGACCTGGAAAAGAACACAGAAAAAAGGGTACATGGGATATTAAATAGTGACATCCATCATGTCGGAGTCGTCACTTATAAAAGTGAATGTACAAACTCTAGACATATTTGTCATCCTAATCATTCCGGTGCAATGCCCTGAAAAAAAGGGACAAATACCAGACACATGAACATTAAACATAAAGCACACACTCTATAATATATCCCCTGGTTGCTGTGGTATTCTTTGGTAAGTGAAAGCTCAAGTTTGAAAGGGTAAAAGGGGAGAAAAAAAATACTTGCTACAACATGGCCAATGGCTTCATGAGCCTATGTGACGGAGGGACCCAGTGCTTAATAGCACTCTGAAAAAATAAGCAGATGAAAAAGACACATCCTTCAGTTAGCGCCTAACAGAGTACTAACTTTGTAGCAGTAGTGGAGCTCTTTTTGATTTTTGCTCGGCTATTCCTTACTTACTAGTAGGGCGGTACTACCTTCGACGACTTGCCCGTCCGCGGATCCGTGGTTGAATGTGGAGCGCGGCGGGCCGGTAGAAATACTTTCCTTAATTGGTAATCACTTGTCGATTGAAAACAGCCGGCCCGAAGACTACATGCCAGCTGGAGTGTTTCTTTTGGATCCGGCCCCGGTTTGGGAAAGGGGCGTCTTCTCCGTGATCGTGTGGGAAGAAAGACAGTAGTTGCCAGCGCATGCACGTTCGGGTACGGTTTTTGGAAACTGAAACGCCGACCCGCAACGCGTCCTGCGCATGTGTTGGCTATTGGGATAGTTAATCATTATGAACTCAGCCCATGGTTTAATTGCATTGAGTGAACCTTTATTCTTGAAGTTTGGGGAATATTTTAGGAAAATAGGTGGCAAGGAAAATTATTCATAAAAAATGGCTGACAAGATAGACATTGGGCATTCTGTTGGAATACCGGGTGTTCCATGTCCTGGTGGGTACTGGCCTCAAAAAAAAATAATGGACTAGCGCTATGCTGTATAATCAATCCAATATTCCTCACAAGAAGTAATACAAAAATATGTACATAAACCAGAGGTTTTGCAGATAGAACCCAGTAGTGGCTTGCGAAGAAAGACAATTTACCTCTATTGAAGGATAATTGAACCATTGGAAGAGGCAACCAAATGTCAGTAATAGTTTTGATAGTCATAAGTACACGTCACTGGGCAGTGTAATCTGAGTTCATATCATCATGGGTGGTTCTTCAGTAGGAAATAGTGACCCCTGTGGGGAAGTGGATACATAGAAGTTTCTAGTTTAATTGATTCCACGGAATATCATCATTCAATCCATTGGTGTTGGTCCCCAAGCAAAAAACCCAACTTTGTTCCTTCTCAAAAAGACCATTCTTTGAAGGTAGCTGTTCTATTACTGTCCAATGTAGGTCTTTTACTGTATGGGTTTCCGATAAGAAGTGGGACGCCATTTTTGTCATGCTGTTCTTACATCTAACATTGCTTTTATGTTCACCAATTCTGATCTTAGCTGGTCTCGACGTAATGCCAATGTACTCAAGGCCACATGGGCATGTGATCATGTATACAACATTGCGGCTATTGCAGTTGGTAAATTTCCTCTGTTTCAATTCACTGCCATTCCTGAATTTCAGCCATTTACTTTTCTTGGCAAGTGGCAACTGTAGTGACACTGGACCCATTGAACGGCTGATTTGTCAGATTGAGTGGTTGTTCCAGTATGGGGCCGAGTATGGACCAGCATGTCCTTCAGATTTCTGCCCATCTTAGGAGCGATTAGTGGTTTCTCAAATGTAGGTCGCCAAACACAAGGGTTCTCCAGTGCTTGTTCATGGTTTTAGAAATCTGATTAGAATGAGTGTTGTAGGCGGTCACACAAATTGGCATTAGAGTCTTTTTGGATCTTTTCCTCCAGGAGTGCCTACCTGTTGTTAATGCAAGCACTTTTCATTGCTCTGTCTATGATGGGCGCAGGGTATTTTTGATTTGAGAGTTTACATCTTAGGTCTGTTGCTTGTGCCTTATAGTCACTAAGGTTGGTACAGTTACGTCTGAGGCGAAGGAGCTGACCATAAGGGAGATTGTCACATAGATGGTGTGGATGAAAGCTATCATACCTCAACAAACAATTTTTAGATGTAGGTTTGAAATGTGTGGTTGTCTTCAATTTCCCCTTTTCTGGGTAGATGTTAAGATCCAGAAAGGCTAGTTGGTCACGGGATGAGGTGCTGGTGAAATTCAGGAAGGGGTTCTGTGCGTTGAGCCACTCCATGAATTGCTCAATGGATTGATTATCACCCTCCCAAATTACCAGCACATCATCAATGTAACGTTTCCAGGTTTTTATGTTCTGCTTGTAGGGGTTACTCTGGTGGAGAATCTTGCTATTCTCCAAATGGTGGACATAGAGACCAGCCAAGCTGGGAGAAAAAGTGCTCCCCATGCTGGTCTCATGCCTCTGTAAGTAGAGAGTTGTTTCATATTGGAAGCCATTTTTTGCGAGTGCCAGGGTATTACATTCCATTGCGAGGCTTCTGAGAGTCTGGTATTCCCAGGGTCCGGAAAATAGAATCTCCTCAGGAGCAGTTGTTTCTCCGGATCAAAAGGTAGATGTTGTAATAGTTGGAGTATCGCTTTTGTATCTCTTAGATAGGAATCTGTTGTCTGGACCAGTGGGCATAGAAACGCATCCGCAAATTTAGACAGGGGTTCAAGAATGGAACCAATACCCGGGACTATTGGTCTCCCTGACGGATGTTCCAGGTTCTTGTGTATCTTCGGAATGGTGTAAAAATAGGGTGTCTAGGTGATTTCTGGTCCAGAAACTCAGCCTCCTTCTTGGACTGCCAGTCGTGTGCTAGAGCTTCTTTCACCATTCCCGTGATCCTGATTCGTAAGGACTTCATTGGGTCCTCCTGCAAAATGGTGCAGTTCCTTCTGTCTGACAGGAGTCTGCGGCATTCATGGTCGTAGGCTAGTGAAGTCTGAATCACTATCGCCCCTCCCTTATCAGTGGGTTTAATGATAATTTCCTTGTTGTCAGATAGTTGGCGGATGGCTTCCTTCCCCAGTCTACTGGTGTTCCAAAAGACGCCGCTGCTGTCTGTGTTAAGTTGACCCAGGTCTGCCATCACTGTTTTTCAAAAGCCAGTAGCTCCACTGGGTAGGTAGCGTCAGGTGGAGAAAACATGGATTTTAACCTTAGACTTGTGTCTGAGGATGTTGGGGAAATGTCCTCCTTGTTTTTGAAGAAGGTCTGAAGTTTCAATTTCCGTACGAACTCCTGCATTTCTGCGTCAATTTTAAAGGTATCCAGTCTGTTCGTGGGCACAAAGACTAGACCCTTTTCAAGGGCTGCCCTTTGGGTTTCTCTTAACTCGAAAGCGGTTATATTCACCACTAGGTGCCCCTCTTGCTGGTGGAGGCTTGGTTCTGGAGTGAGCCGGTCATGCTCCCTGTTGCGACACGGGGATCCTCTGTGTCTCCTTGCTGCCAGTGTACATTGTTGCCCCTCCTGTTCCTGCCACGTCAGGGTCCTGGGCGTGACCTTTAAAAAGGCGGTGGTCCATAGAAGTTACCATCATATTCTGGTGATCACTGTTGGAACGGGCCCCCATTGGTGTTGGTCCATACTGGTATTGCTGGAACGCTGGTGGGCCTTGGCAATTTTGATATGCTGCTGGGCCTTCATAGCCTCCTCATCATCTCTGTCTCGGATGGAACAGTGTCTGATGTCGTTGGCCTCCTCTTTGGTTCCTGTAGGAATTATTCCTGTGGGAGTTAGATACGTTGGAGCTGCCGTCTGATGCATTGCTATCCAGATCACTGTATTAATATTTTTATGTGTAGTCATCCCTGGTGTAAGGGTAGGCTCTTTCATCTGTAAGACGTTCCTTGTCCTTTTTGAGCTTGTTGAATTGTCTCTGTTTCAAAGTCACTTCAAAGTCCGTCATTTGTCGGTGGAGTTCTTCTAACCGTTTTTTAAGGGTGGCATCGGATTGGTACGATTTGAGTTGTACCTCCAATTTCTGAATGTCAATTTTTGGTTCTTGCGCTATTCTCGTGACTGTTTTATTATTAGGACTAGCCAGTCCCTGGTGCAGTGCCACGAGATGAGTGACCAGTCTTTTTTAAAAACCTTGTCGTTTTGAAAAATAAAAGGTTTGTTTTGGATAATCAGACCCTGTGTGGCCACATTAGTCCTCAAATACTCGGTCATAAACAGACCGTGTAGGGCTGCTTTTATCTGAGTTCTTCTTAGGTTGGTTAGTTCATCTCAGTCTGCTACACTTGGTCCTGGTTCGGTGTTACTCAAACCCTCAAATGGGTTGACTGCCGCAAGGATCTTATCAATTTCATCCTCTCCAAAGGTGAGGCCTGTGTCATCTATCATGTTGCTGAGTTTAGTGTGGTGATTAAAGTAGGTCTAGAGTGTGTACTTAGTGTCCAAAAATATATACTAGTATGTGTCAGAAAAGAAGGGGGTTGGCAAACACTTTTAACAGTATTTAGAGTTTTTTTGCTAGAATTTCTTGCTAATTCCCACAGCTGTGCGCTGTCTGAATACTATATGTAACAAAGGGGGAGTAGAGAGAGAACGTGTCCAGGTCCTCATTGCAGGAACTAATGCTTTGGAAACTAGTTACCATAATAGAGACATTCAGTCGAGTTTTCTCATTTTTACACATAATTTGCCTGTAATCTAAGAGCATTATATCATTTAGATGTGAGTAAGGTGGGGATCTGTGCACCCCGTCCTGAAGAAGAAGCTTTACGCTTCCAAACATGTCGACGCACAGAGGAGGTTGTGTACATTGAATACAGAAGACCTCCACTACACCCTTTTTAGCAATACCAGCACGAAGGTATACTACAATTCTTTCTAGCTCTCACGTGCCAGGTATTTTTTAATATTCACGTACCCATTCACATCTGACCCTACCACTCACTTTACCATTCAAAACCCTCACACACCACACATAGCGATTCCATCAGTGCTCCAGCGTAGCCATTGGTTAGTAGCATGCCGCATTCCATAGAGGGATGTGAAGACCCCTATGATGAAGCATGATACCGAGGGCCCTTTTGGTGTGTGAGGGGTATTTAAAGAATACAGTGTGCTCCCCACCACTGTAGGGAACATACTAATACATTGACCTTGTATCCCACTCAGGTAGTGGATTATGACTGAATGTTTCAGTCTGAATTAATGGCAGTGTCTTTGGTCATATTGCAGCTTAAGTTTCTCTTATTACTAGATGGAATCACCGCACAACACACTCTTATAAGAAAACACAGTCTGTGTATATATTGCTCCTATGTGTGAATTGAATGAAGGACAATACATAGCCAGATCGTTATTATAAGATTATGTCTTGTGGTGATTCAATTTAGTAATAAGAGCTGTAGTTTTGTTTTTGCCTTTTTTGAAGACTTTTGTCTGTTAGGCGCCTTGATGCCTTCGGGTTTTAGTTGCGCAATATAAGTTATCTTTCATTTCATTTCATTTCGAGCTATTTAAGCTGCAATATGACCAAAGACACTGCCATTAATTTGGACTGCAAGATTCAAAGATGGCTACACACTTGCTGTAAGAAGGATATGGAGAAAGGACAGTGCATCTCCATAGTTAATGACTTGCAATCCAATAGAAGTGAGTGCAGCATATTTTAAAGATCAATCATATGACCCTTCTTGGGAATCAGTATTGAGAAAGGCAGTTTGCCGAAATGCGTCTACTGGTGAGATCGGCAATAAAACTGTATTTTTAATATCGTGCAGAGTGCTCCGTGTTTCTGTTGTAATTTTGGTGGCAAATATATATATATATATATAATATATATCCAGATGCAGTTGTGACAAAGGGAAGCCCAACGTGGCGGGTTGGGGCTTGTAGGTGACGTCACAGCCACAACACAACACCAGACATCCACACGATATCCGTACAATTTGAAGAGTACTAAATAAGTAAAAACGTTACCTGGTCCCTGATATTGGAAAAAGAAGAAAAAAAGAAAAACACATTCTCTAGTATTAATGCTGTGTATGGCACGTGTAGTCCTTTTTCACTGTTGAAGACCCAAATGTATTTAAACCCTGCTGTGACTGATCCTCGCATTTAGCATATGATTAAGACCCATCCATGCTGTTGGAGAATAACATTACCTACCTACGTCCCACTGGAGGGCTTGTGTTTGCGCTGCGGATATTGCGTGTATGTCTGGTGATTTGTATATATATATATATATATTCACTGAAAAAACCATAGGTTTCAGGCCTTATATAGTTAGGAATTAGCTTTTAAAAAACCTTTGAAATTCACTCAAAAAACTATAAGTTTTAGGGGTGTTATAGTTAGCTGGACATTTCAGTCATACAAAACCATTGAAATTGCTCCTATATAGTTAGTTGTACTAACTATATTTCGCGCACCCGCAATCCACTGCTGATGATGTCACATATTAGATCATTCATGACATGGTCAGTGACATCACTGATGACATCTCAAATGACATCACTGATGACATCACTGATGACATCATCCACGTGACAATCACATACACCTTTTCATACATATACCTACCATTTCCACCACTGGAAGCTTATTTGAAACAACCTCAACTTATCTGGATCACTTCTTGCAGGAACTGGTTATGAAACTCCCAGCTACTCGAGATTTTTTAAGCAAAATTGAAACACTAATTTGGAAAGAAAGCTATTTGTTAGTAACGCTTGAAGTTACCTCATTATATACGAGTATCAAACATGAGGCAGGACTGAATGCTATGCATCACTTTTTGGACACACAACACATTTCCTTATATCAACATTCTAGAATGCTGATTGAGATGGGCAGAATGTGCCTAGAAAATAATTGTTTTCTATTTGGAAATGAGACATATAGACAAGTTTGCGGAAAGGTGATGGGCACCTGCTTCACCCCCAGCTATGCTAATTCTCATATGGGCTGGTGGGAGGAGCCGGTGCTCAAAGTTGACCATGCACAGGAATGGAACGAAAATGTGATAGTGTGGAAAAGGTTTATAGACAACCTTTTTGTGGTCTGGGAGGGCTCAGAGGAGTCGGCAAAAGATTTTGTCATGAAATTGAATAACAACTCATTAAATGTAAAATTCACAGATACCATAGACAGGATGTCAGTAAGTTTTTTAGACCTTGAAATTTATATAAATAATAACACACTACACACATGCACATTCAGGAAAGCAACAGCAGGAAATTCCATCCTGCATGCAAACAGTTTTCACCCCACTTACCTTAAAATGAGCATTCCTTAAGGCGGAATATCTTAGGATGAAAAGAAACTGCAGTGAGAGGCAGGCACTAGAGGAAGCCCAGAATATTTTAACAAAAAGGTTTGGGGAAAGGGTTTATAAAGAGCAGGACCTGAATCAAGCACTACAAAAAGTTAGTGGTATCGAAAGAGAAGTCTTGTTGAAACCCAAAGAAGAAAAAGCAGAAATCAAAAAACATGACAATGAGGAAATAAGATTAATCACCGGATACAGTGCCTACCGCACAAAAGTGAGAGATTGTGTGAGTAGGCACTGGCATTAAATCAGGAGTGATCCAATGTTCGGCACAGTAGTCAAACAGAGGCTCCAGGTAACCTTCAAAAGGGCTAAATCCACGAGGCAAGAGTTGGTGGACAGTAGCCCAGAATTAATTAAATCCGATAGCTGGCTAAAAGCAAATCCAGGCTTTTACAAATGCCAAAAGTGCAAAGCCTGCTCTATTGCTCAAAACACCAAACATGTAACGCCCCTACTAATGGTGAACCCATGGAAAATCAGATGTTTCTTAAATTGTCGAAGTGAACATGTGGTCTATATTCTTAAATGCTCCTGCCCAAAGCTATACGTAGGAAGCACCATCCACATGGTTCACGTTCGCATCCTGCAACATATGCGAGCGATAAAAAATAGCGATAAGACCTATCCGGTGGCGCGCCATATTAATGAGATTCACAAATGCAGACTACAGGATCTGACCTATTTTGCAATAGAACAGGTTCCTAAAATGAGAAGAGGCTGGAACAGACAGAAAAGATTGCAACAACTGGAGTCTAAATGTATAATGCTTTTTAACACCGGAATCCCATCCGGATTGAACACAGATGAGGATTTGCATGTACACCTAAGTCACTAGCAGTATCCATATGAAAATGGCTCATTTTAACAAGTTCAGAGAATTCATAATCTGATTTTAAATGAATTAAGTTGCCGTGTTAAGATAATAGTGTAAAAGAAATTGAAAGACAAAAATAAATAGATTGTTTGCAGCAGTTGGAGTTCCCATATCACTATGTGGTATCATGGTTATTAATGCAATCCAATATTTGGAATTGAGGGTACTAAACCAAAATGCACCAGCAGGTTTTCTTGGAAGTAATCAGGTCCAAAATATTGGAATTGATGATGAATTTTAAGCTAATTACGGTCATAGCACTTGCACTTTTTCATACTTTGCACTGAATTGTCATTTATTGTACTGTATTGATAATATTTGCACATTGCACTTTTGCACATTGCACTAGCACAATAATGTTTTATTTACTTATGTAATGCTTGTCAGCTTTATTATGTATATGGACCCATCTCTCTGATGTCATGAAAATCCAAATCCTTAACGCATGGTGCACTGGCACTCTATCCAAACGGAACAGGTCATTGAACATGGATGAAATTGTCCCCAATAGAAAGAATATATTATTATAGAGGTCTCTAGTGGTACAAATATCTATAAAACATGTGAATTTTAATATGAATTTTAACAAAATGATAATTGCACCTTATGCCCACTGCCAGTTTTGCACATTGTAGTATTTGAAGGAACTCCAACAAGTTGTTGGATAAAATAAGGCACTTGTCATCAAATTTTGGCTGAACAAAAATTTATATTATGGGAAAAACACCCGAAAATGTTAACAATATTTTTGTGTTATGACATATATTTAGACAGCAAAGCAAAGTTGAAACATGAAGGTGTAATGTTTTAAACTGTTTCAAAATTCTTGTGCACGACAACTATTTCCTTCAATTTAAATTTAACACGATGGGAGATGTATTCTGTTTTCCATTGCATTGGAAACAGTGAGCCACGTGATCGGATACTTGTAGTTCTTTAAATGGAGGAATAGCAATTGCATTGTTGGTGTGAGCAAGCCTGTGGACACAGGCGAAACGCGTTACCAAGGTACCGAAACAATAATAGAGAATCTTTTATAAATGAAGACCAGAGTCCTTGTATTGGTATCCTGAGTGAAAGGAGAACTGGAGTTAGTGTTCATATATATATATTTACATATATATTACCTACTGGCGGTCGCCAGTAGGTATATATAGTTAGGATTTTTTCTCTATGGGATTTTTGAAAATTCTATGTCTAATAACTTTGGCGTTTGTGGACGGAATTGGCTGAGATTTTCAGGAAAATGGCACATTTTGTTTCTGAGCAGCCCCTGAAAATATTGGGGGGGTTCGTCAAGGGGGGGCCGAGAAAAAAGGGGGGTCCCAAAACGCGTTTTTCCCATGTTAATTTCCATAGGGCGGTTGGCCTCACTTTTAGCCCGAACGGCTGAATGGATTTGCACGAAACTTGGCAAAATTGTAGGGACTGGTAGCCCGATGTGCCTTTTGTAGGTCTCAATATATGTGCTCCAGTGGATTTTGAGAAATTAACGTTTAAAAAAAGATATATATCTGTAACAGCGGACCGGGCAGCGCTCCAGTACGCGTACTTTTCGCGCAACGGAGCTTTGTGATGCGAAGCTGATTGGTTCTCCGGCGTCTGTAAACATTCCAAACAGTCTGTAGCGGCCGCCATCTTGTCTCTCGGTAGGATCGAGAGACAAGAGGAGGCCAAAGCGAAGGGGCAAATGATCATAAGGGGGCATAGTAGATTGTCGCTGACCCCCTAGGTTTGATGTGGAGGTTTTAAAAGGGCCCCGCGGGGCAAAAAAAAATAAAATAATAATAATCGAACGGCTGAATGGATTTGCACGAAACTTGGCAAAATTGTAGGGACTGGTAGCCCGATGTGCCTTTGCTAGGTCTCAATATATGTGCTCCAGTGGATTTTGAGAAATTAACGTTCAAAAAAAGATATATATCTGTAACAGCGCTCCGCTTCGCGTACTTTTCGCGTTACGGAGGTTTGCGAAGCTGATTGGTTCTTCGGCGTCTGTAAACATTCCAAACAGTCCGTAGCGGCCGCCATCTTGTCTCTCGGTAGGATCGAGAGACAAGAGGAGGCCAAAGCGAAGGGGCAAATGACCATAAGGGGGCATAGTAGATCGTCCCTGACCCCCTAGGTTTGATGTGGAGGCTTTGAAAGGGTCTCGCAGGGCAAAAAAAAAATATACCGTTTTTTTTGTTTTTTGCGTGGAGTGCGCCCGGTTCGCGAACCGGGAAGCGTTCTGGGGAGCGTACTTTCTTGAAAATTAGTGAAAAAAGTTAGAGTAAAATAATAATTGTGAGTGATCAGATGTAGGGTAGCTCTGAGAAGAGCTTTTGGGTTTATGGTACATTTAGGTACTTATAAGTAGGTACCAATGCACAGTCTTAAATTCAAAATGAAAACTCTGTTGCCCTCATCTGAGAAGTGAACTCCATCTCCTCTGTAGATATCTTGCATGTAGTAACGCAAGTTATTGTTGTACAGGGAGCCCATTCCATGGTCTCTCATGTAAGCTGAAACAGATTTGTTTACATGCTTCCTCGATTTCTCAATTTGTGGACAAAATTGGTTCGACCACCTCCATTTCTGTCTTTGGCATATATTTGAATATACCAAGGCAGTCTGAGGAAAAAGTGCCATCAATTGCTCAAAGGTGTCCTTTAAAAGCATTTCCAGACCTACCCCAGTCAAAGTGCCCAAATCATTACCTCCACAGTGCACAGTTAACAGGTCAGGTTTTGGCAAATGCATAAAGGTTTTCACCAATGGTATCAATTGGTGACATTTTAATCCTCTGTGGCCAAACCACTTAATTTCCACATCTTGTAAATTGAGGTTAGGTAAATTCCTGTTTTCAGCGTACCTTTGAGCCCAATAGATATAACTATGTCCAACAATCCAGACAGAAAACATGGCGAGAGAAGGTTCTCCTGCAGTCAGATGAAGTGTGGCAATGAAATGGCAGTTGAAAAAATGAGAGTGTATAATGAAAAAAACTGAGGAGTTTCTGTGTTAATGAAGCAGTAAGAGTGATTGGTGGATTTTGATTGCTGAAAACAGAAAGTTAGTGTGCATGGATGAGTTCGTTGAAAGATGTATTTTGAGTGGCGAAGAAAAAATCATTAAATGAAAGAATGCTCTGGATATGCAGGTGCACTGAGAGTTCAGAGTTCAATTGCAACATTGTTGTGTGAACTTGCAAACACCAGAGGTCTTGCAAGAGGTGGTTGCTATGCAGAAAAGGCATGAAATGGCAGAGGGGGGAAGGGTTTTCATTTGAAAAAAAGTGAGGGAAGAGTTTTGATTGGGTGACATGAGAGATATGTGTGAGGAATTACAGCATTTCTGTGCTTTTGATAGCTGCAGACTCTGGAGTGCATACCTTTTGCTCTGCTGAAGACAAATTGGTGTGTTTCTGAGACTGTTTTGAAACTCAAAGTATTTGCTAAGGTGAGAAAAGATTTCTTTAATTTAGATAGAAAATAGTGTGCTTTAAGGAGAAAATTATGAAGAAAGTTGTGTTTTTCAAATGTTGCTTTGTCTCAAGTGTTTTACAAATAGATTTTGTTTCTTTGAGAAATTGTAATTGGAGAAAATGTGAAGTATTAGTACTGACAGGGCTTTTATGTGCATAGGAGCTGTGGAGTGTTTTCAAATTATGACTTGTAAATCGTTTTTGAGAAAAAGCAATGGTTTTAATATTGATGAGAAGGACATAATGGTGTCTGCTTCTTTATAAGGTAATTGAGAGTCTCTGATGTTATTTTTCCCATTTCAATGTAAGAAGTTTGTCTGTGGAGCAAATTGCTTGTAAATATGCTCCCACCTGTGCATGGCAAATTTAGATTTTGAATGTTTGCGTTACATAGGCATGTTAAAGGTGACTGAAACATGCTGCAAAGGCAATCAAAAAACACTTTTATGTGTCTTAAGGACATTTTAAGTCATTTCCCCATGTGCAGTGTTTTCAAATTATGAGTTGAAAATCGTTTTTGAGGTAAAGGAATGTTTTCAAAATTTATGTGCGCCATATGCCCCCAAATTTCTTTTTCAGGGGTGCAGCAGGGTGTTCTTGAGACACCCCTGCACCCTCGGAAAAATTCGTAATTTGCGATGAGGTAATTGCTAATCGCAAATTGCACCTTCATTCCTATGGGCCTCCTGCTGCATGGAAATGAATGGGTAATTTGTAATTAGCAAATAGGTCATCGCAAACTAGGAATGGTAAAGAATCGCTATTTATTCCTTAAAGTTCGCTATTTAGGAAATGCAAAAAACTTTGATGATACATATGGCGGTTCATTTCCAACAAGATAAGAAGCATAGGGATAGATTTATGATGACTGGCGCATCACCAGGGATGTGTTAGTCATTCTGTGACGCTGTTCCGTCACCTATGGTGTGCTGCATTTACAATGCGGCGCATCATGGGGCAAAAACAGCACAGATGCGTGACGTATCTGTGCCGTAAAGGTGGCGCATTGCTGGAGTTGTATCGCAAGTGTGATGAAGCTCCAGCAAGGCTCAGGGGTGTCCCTGTCGCAGGGTTTCTGTTCTCAGACAGAACTGTGGACAGAGGATTGGAACCTCGGCGAATTAGGGTGTCCCAAAACTCACCTTAGTAATCAAAACCCCTTAGCAAGCTAGGTACAGTGTCACATTGGATATAACAAACTCTCAATGTTTAGACAATCCAGAATATGAACTTATAGTACCTCAGGATACGTGGAACTCATGAACAGTCGGTCGTTATATATTTCTTAGAAACCAGAACATGGAGTTAAGAAGAACACATGTGTATTTGAAATGTTTATTTACTAATGCCGTCTTCTCAGGCGTAGTATCTTAGATAATACAAGTACACATATTATCAGTAGCAAAATTACCAGCATAGTTAGTAGTACATAAAAAGCGAATGGTGACAGTATGTTAACATGCTGTAAATGAATAAGAGTTAGCAACACTTATAAGCAGCCGCGGGCCGTGGAGGGAGTTACAGTGGGGCAGGGAGGCGGGGAGGGGGAGGGGCAGGGTGGAGAGGGCTCCACCCTGCCCCTCCCCCTCCCCGCCTCCCTGCCCCACCGTAACTCCCTCCACGGCCCGCGGCTGCTTATATCTCACCCTCCCTAATACACATAATATATTATTTGCTAAGAAGGTCTCTTTGTGTTGGTTTAGGGCGTGCCGATACTTTAGTGTCTTAGATTTGAAGGAATCACATCAGCATACACCAGCTCTCTCTTCATGTGAACCGCATCAAGTGTTGTGTATGTGTGTTCAGCAAAGCAATATAAAACCCGCCTCATGCCCAGAATTGGCAGAAGCTGCACTTATGTTATGAGTATGAAGTCGTGGAGATCAGACCTCATAACAATTCTGTATCGTGTTGTTCTTGAAACTTCAGCACTCGCTGTACAGATATAGTTTAACAAGTAAAGCAGATAGTAGAGCAATAACATATTATTGTCATGTAAATCACGATGAACTATTAGGTTGAAAGCTAAAGCATCAACTAAGTGTCGTGTGCAGAAGTTGCAAAAAAGGAAAAAATGGCGTTTAAACCGGTAATGAGTCCATGCTAACTTAACACGGTGTAAAGATATCCAGGACCTAGATGACACCTCCCCATGATCCGGAAACGAACTGAATAAGATAATAGAAGTGCCATCTCATGAGAGCAGATTGCAAGTTTATATGTGGACGGTCCGCAAGGTAAAACATTAAAAACTAGGAAAATTTAATGCTAAAGAAAAATAAAACAGCCAAGTACTTTATCGAGTATTAAGCCAATAGGCAAGCTAAATAATAAAAACTTGACAAATAAGTCAATGAATTGTCAATGAAATGCTAGTACTCAGCATATCAAACATGAAAAAGGTCTATGACATAACTGTGTATGCAAAATAAGCTGCAACAGCCTCCAATAGGAAGTCACCGTCTTCATCCGAAAAGAGTTCAGCCATCCAATTTAAAAGCGGAAAAGAACATACGTGCTCTCCCAGCACCGGATCCTCTATCAACATCAGAGGACAGCTCGGTGGGTTTTCAAGAAAGCTCTGTTCCAAGAAAGACTGTGTTGCCGCCAGTAAATTCCAGGGACCAATTAGTCCATGCATCAATGCCACAGCCATAATCCTTTCGCCAGGACAAACCAACTCGTGAGTAATGATAGGAGTCATCAGCTGATTAAAGTCGACGTCAGGAGAAACCGGTCCGCAGAGACACAAATCAATGGCCCAATGGAAATCACAGGTCAGGCAGTGAAATACAGGCTGGACACAGGTGAAGTAGGAGAATCGAAAAGATAATCCATATGCCGTGCTTAATATCGCCAACGGCATTGTGCCATAATATTCTAGCATGCGATTGCGGAACAGTGTCAGCAGCTGCAGGGCGGGAGCTTGCACAGGAGGGACATCCATATTTAAAAATGTAAAAAAGCACAAGAGCGTCCGCTGGTAATGCAAGTAAAAATGGGAATCCACGAAGCAGAGTGGAAAAAATAGAATGAAAGAAAGCAGGGATGACTCCAAAGACTTTCTCAAATGAAGTCACGAGACCACTGGTAACAACTTTAAAAAAGTGCGCCAGGCCCTTTGTGGAGGACGCGTTAGAGATAGTCCGAACCATCTTGCTGAAATGGAAAGGCGAATCTGTATTTAAAAGGGTCTGCAACTCTGTACGGGTGTTCGCTATGTGAAGCACGAAAGTTTCACGGGCCGAAGTCAAGGCCACCTCTCTCTGAGACAAAAGAGCTCTTATTCTTGTCATGCCGTTGAAATGTGCTCCCAAGGTTGGTATTTGTGGCCAGATTGAAAACTCCGTATGTTCATGTGTGGGAGGAAATAGAACATTTCTGCAGCAAATAACCCGTTCATTTACTGTTACGATAAAATGAATACTTTTAATTAACCCAGAACAATCTTCATTATTGAGCATCAAATAACTACCATTTTCCAAGAACTTGAACGTGGGGATGATAGCAGGAACTGGTGTGCCTTGCAACACGCAAGCCATATTTGGTCGGTGTTTGTTGCATGAACCGTGTAACTGTATGTGCCTACACATTAGTGAATGATCTGGCGTCTCAGTGCATTCCTCTCCATTCAGATAAACTTCTTGATCATCTTTGAAAATCTGTATGTGTATGGAAGCGACCAGACCTCATGAAGAAAACCACTACCTAAAGGTTAATAACGACCTATTGGTATATATTTCATACAATTTGAAAACTTATATAAAGCAAAAGGCAGCGTTATTAAACCGTGGATAAGGCACGTTGCCAAAGCAGTCAACCTTTTGGATTTATACTGGAAATGTTAAAGGAAGAATTACGGAGTAGGGCCTGTAAATCTTTAATGGACAACGAGTAAAATTACTCCAACTATCATATTCCTCTAACTCCGGGATAGTAGGGGTGTTTAATTTTTTAGAAGTAGCCAATCCAAAGCATTTGGTCTGGGAAATTGTTTCATTCACAAACAACATATGATTTGGGATGAGACATGCACGGTGGAAAGCCTTAGTGCCTTGTACCTGCCAGGTTCGTGAACCCCAAACTGATGTAGATCCTGGATATTTTTACTCTGTGTTAAGTTAGCATGGGCTCATTACTGGTTTAAACGCCATTTTTCCTTTTTTGTAACTTCTGCACACGACACTTAGTTGTTGCTTTAGCTTTCAGCCTACCTGCGTCAAGATCTATGCCTGCTTCAAGCAGGCGCAGGGTTTTGATGTAGCTTTGTCCTATCTGATTGTAAATGCGGCACACCGTGGGTGGCAGAGCAGCGGTGCACGTTAACTGGTGCATCCCTGGGGATGTGCTAGTTAATATAAATCTGCCCCTTTACATTTAATTATGTGCAGGGGACACAGAGTAGGTGAGGTTTATCCAAGGTTAAGAAGAGATGAGTCCTGTTCAGTGAAAAATTGGAGATAGGCTTCAGTATATTATATACTTAAGTAGTGTGTTAAGTTTTTGATGACTGTTATTAATTTACTGTTGGGTAATAGTGGTTAATAACATTTTTTATTATATTTTACCACAGATTCAACTGCAGATTATTTCAAGATTTTAGGATGCCAAGCAAAGAAAGAGTGAGAAAGGCTGCAAAACGTCAAAGACAGCAGGACCATGGAATAATGCAGCAGTCCTCTAACAAAAAGATTTGTCAAGTCACCAAGAAAGCACCGGGTAAGAGTCCAAAAACAGTCATAAGAAATATGTCTAGTAAAAAAAATATTACTACAGAAAATGTTTCAGTCCAGAAAAGGAAAAACAATTCAAATGGTAAGGAAAGGCCAATGAGAAATGTTACTGCTAGAGTAAGAGATAACTCTATGCATGAAAGTAGAAGGAAACAACAGTTTAGGGACATTCGTAAACGAATGTTCCGCAACAGGATAATTGGGAATTTGTTAAAAAATATTAAGAAAGGTCAACAGAAAGTGTTTTTTTATAAGAGAAAAAAAATAGTTGAGAAAGTTATTGATCAGGCATTTGAAATTAAACGTAAGTTATTTATTTTGACAATCAATAGAATTAGGAAGCTAAACAAGGCAATTTATGATTTCAAAAGAAATAGTAGATGGAAGAGAATAGTTAATCGTAGTAATTTTTGTGAAGTTTTTTCTGGAGAATGGATGCATAGTTCAAGCTCTGAGGCATTTTTTAATGAGGAGAGTTATTTCCAGGATAATGATTTGGTGCATGCAGTTGACACCAGTGGTCGAGCTTATGAAGTGAAAGATGGTTGTCCAGTTGAAAAAGAAAAACTTGTGAGAACAGAGATAGAAGAGGTGTTAGGTAAGGAGGTTTTAGGGAGACGTCCTAAGGGTCCTGTGTACACCTGGAAGTGTAGTAGTATTTGCAGTGTACGACAGGATTCCATCAATTTGCTTTGTGATTTTATACGGTCATTTAATAAGAAAAGTTTGAAGCAGAAAATGAAGTTGTTGCAAGAATTAGATCCTTGCAGAGTGAGAGAAGTGATAGGTTTGCATGGTCATTCACTGGCTTGTCTTTCCAGGAGAGTATGCCAGAGTGTTTTTCATCATTTCAGGATGCTAGCAGTGCATCATAATAAAGTGAGGAAATTAGTTAGAATGTTGTATCATGCTAAGAGTCCAGCAATTATGCTTAAACAATTATGCGCTGCTCTTTTGCATGGTTCTGAAATAGATGTGAAGAATATATGTGAAGAAATTGAGTTTTGTTACTTTGGAAGTAAAGAGGAGAATGTTGAAATTGACCAAGAAGAAGAGAGTAATGTGGAAGATAGTGTACAGGTTTCCAGTACAGATAATTTCCAGAGGGAAATTGCGACGTTTGAGGTGAAATCAAGTGAGAGGCCAAATTTCACTTGTGTGTGTTGTCGACGCACTTATTATAAGAATCAGACTAAGTTAGTGGATTTATATGGAAAAAGTGAAAGGGAAAATAATAGTGAATGGAAGGATTTTACAACATACTTGATGGTAGAAAATTGTTTTGATTTGGGATTGGATCAACGTGTGTGTACTTATTGTTGTAACAAATTAAATCAAAACCAGATGCCTGCTAGAGCAGTTCATAATAATCTGGAATTGGTTGAGATTCCTTCTGAATTGAAGGATTTAAATACTTATGAATCTATTTTGATTCAAAGTATCCATCCCTTTCAGGCTATTGTAAGAATGGAGCCAAAGACAGGGAAATTGCCTCCATCAGATTTACAGAGAGGATTAAAGGGAAGAGTTGTTTATTTGCCTCTAGATTTGAAGAAAAACATTAACACAATTGGAGTAGAAAAAGTGGAAGAGGAACCTCTTGTTATCTTAGTTAATGGGGTTCCGACAAAGAATAAGAAAATATGGCAAGATTTAGTAGATGTTAGGAAAGTCAAAGGGCAACATTGTATTTGAAAAAAAATAATAAATACTATAAAAATGTATATGTTGCAGAAGAGGAAGTAAGTGAGGAAGAGGATAGCGATTTGTGTGCTGGTCAAATTGAGAAAGTAGAACCCTGTACTAGTGAAGAAATATATGAACATTATAGTGTTCATCCTTTGCATTCCAAGGAAGTCATGGGGAATGCTATTGAGTTGTTTCAAATGAAACAAGCGAAAGGGAGTCCCATTAGTGTTTGGGAGGAAAGTTTGGAAGCTCGGTGTTTCCCACAGCTTTTTCCAACAGGTCAGGGAGGAAGATATGATGAGCGACCTCATCAAATTCCTGCTTCTGAATACCGGACTTTGCGATTGTATGCAGGAGATCCTAGGTTTCGACAATGCATTCCTTATTTGTTTCATCTCCTGTTTGAAAGCGATCTGTCTGGACTGTCATATGCAGTGAACCACATCTTGAAAAGTGGTATACACATGCAAAACATCTCGGCAAGTGACTTTATGGATAAAGTCAATGTCCAAGACAGTATTTTGGATTCTCACCTGATTAATCTCATGGCGTGTCAGCGTGGTACTAATGAGTACTGGTACCGTCGTCATGGTGATTTAAAATGTATGCTGAGGAACTTAGGAACTCCCACATGGTTCCTCACTTTGAGCTGTGCTGAGTATGGCTGGGAAGACTTACTTGAATTTCTACGAGAGGCAAATGCTAACGTAGAAAACATCGAATTCAAGACACCCGGAGAACTGTGCTCTTTGGATCCAGTCAATGTATGTAGGTACTTCAATCATAGATTTGAAGGTATGATGTCTTTCATCATGAATAAGAAGAATCCACCTCTTGGAGAGGTGTTGGATTTCTTCTGGAGGAAGGAGTACCAAGCAAGAGGTGCTCCTCATATACATATGTTGCTGTGGATCAAGGATGCACCTAAATTTGGAACGGATGCAGAAGACTCAGTGATGAGTTTCATAGAACAGTATTCTACGTGTGCTGTTCCAAACGCAAAGGAGAAAAAAAGCCTAAGAGAAAAAGTTCTACGTTTCCAAAGCCATCGATGTGGAAAGTACTGTCGTCGTAAATTCCGGAACAAAGACAAGTTCTACACCAAATGTCGTTTCGGCTTTCCACGATCGGTGATTTCTAAAGGAAGAGTGAACAGTTTGATGTCTTCGCTGCGACATAATGTGATGAAGAAATCACCTAAAAACACATACAATTTGAAGAGGAACGAAGAGTCTAAGTACATCAACGACTACAACCCGGTGATTTTGTCCATGTGGAATGCTAACATGGATATACAGTTTGTGGCTGATAACTGTATGGCTGTGGCTCGGTATGTGACATCTTACATCACCAAAAAAGAGAAGACAGAATTGAAGGAAATGTGGGAGGACATTTCCCATGAAAAGAGCCTCAGCAAGAAGTTGTACAGTTTCAGTCTGAAGATGTTGTCGCATCGAGAAATCGGAGCTTACGAATGTTCTAACCGGTTGTCTTCAGCAAGTCTCTATGCCAAGTCCAGGAGTATCGTTTGGGCGAGTGTTGGTCTTGCTGCAACGCCTAATCGAGTTCTGAAACCTGTGCGGGAAATTGAGTATTTGGCGGAAAAGGAGCCAAACAGTACCGACATTTTGAAGAGCAACATGTTGGATACATATTATCCAAATCGAAGCAGTCACCTCGAGAATGTTTGTCTGTATGAGGTTCTGCAAAATTACATATTCAAGAGGAACATCAAAGAAGATACTGAGAAAGGAGTGTATGCTGTAATAGGAAGTGAGGGATGTCTGGTCAAGCAAAGAAAATGCCACTTGATAAACCATCGAAAATTGAGTGGCGAATCTCCTGAAAAAAAGGAGTTTTTCTATTTAGCACTTTTGCAACTTTTTAAGCCTTGGCGTGCAGAAGAGGAACTGCTTGGAGATTTCCTTTGTTACGAAGACTCATTCAATGCTGCCAAGGAGACCATAGAATGTCCTGCTTTTCCCAAATATGTAGAAATGTTGAATGTGGAAATTGAGCAGGAAGCAACGATTGCAGCCGAGATTGCCAGAGACAGTTCTCAGGACAGTCAGAGTTCTGCTTCATTGAGTCAGGATCCACTAGGAGGACCTCTTATCGAAAATGAAGCTGCCACTGCTATGAATGAAGTGGAAAGAGCCATGGCACATGCTCAGGAGGATGCGGTTAACTTAGAAGAGTTGGAAAGACAACTCAACGTTGAGCAGAGGAAAATATATGACGAACTTACCATGCAAATTGATCATGGATTAAGTCATGACAAGAAAGAGTGCTCATGTACGTCGTTGAAGCCTGTCCGACTGTACGTGAGTGGAGAAGCGGGAACTGGAAAAAGTTTCCTTATTAAAGCAATTTCATGTTATTTGCAGGAAAGGACAGAGTCATCGCTGTCTTGTGTTGTCACCGCTCCAACTGGACTGGCAGCACATAACATTAAAGGGATTACTTTACATCGTTTACTGATGCTGCCAGTGGAGCATGACAACAAATTAGAATATCACAAGCTATCTGGAGATGCTTGTTTTGAAGTTTCAAGAGTCTTGAGGAAAATGAAACTTCTTATCATTGACGAAGTAAGCATGGTTTCCAATGTCATGCTTGCCTTTGTGCATTTGAGAATGCAAGAAGTTCTCAAAACAGAGTATGATGTGTTATTTGGTGGCAAACACATCATTGTTTTCGGAGATCTTCTGCAGCTGACACCAGTGAAAGGGCAACCTGTGTTCAAAATGCTCACGCATGAAGATACCAGGAAGTGCTTAGGGAGCATTGGCAACGTCAATATATGGTTAAACTTCAATTATGCTGAACTGCATGAAAATATGCGTCAGGCAAAGGATGAAGTTTACAAGACTATTCTACAAGATGTTAGAATTGGAAAAGTGACCGAGCATGGGAAAGAAGCTTTACATGCACGATTACTGACAAATTTATATCCAGACGAAGATGTTGTGCCTGAGAATATTTTTCAGAAAGTTACTGAGAAAAAATCTGGAATATGTTTGATGCCAACTCTTGCAGAATGTGCCAAATTCAACAACAAAATGTTGCATTTAGAAAAGCAAGAGATTGTGAAACTGGAAGCTATTGACAGAGTAGAGCATATGGGATCAACAATTATTTTGTCTGAGAATCTGAAAACAAAATTGGATTCATTAGAGAAGAGTATATCTAAAACTGCGGGTTTTGAAAAGACTCTGAATGTGTGCTTGAACTGCCGTATAATTTTAAGAAGGAATTTACATGTTGAAAGAGGTCTGGTAAATGGATCAATGGGTAATGTTGTTGATTTTGTGAAATACAGAAATAGAGATGGAATTGAATTTTTAAAAATTAAATTTGATGGCATTGAGGAAGTACAGCTAATTGCTCGTTGTTCTGCTAGATTTTTGCTTGTAAAAGACTTATATGTTCGTCGTAAGCAGTTTCCTGTTTGCTTGGCATATGCGGTGACAATCCATAAATCGCAAGGTTTAAGTGTAGACTGTGCATTGGTGAATATTGGCAGTTCTGTGTTCAAGGAGGGTATGGCATATGTGGCATTGTCACGAGTTAGGACTTTATCGGGATTGTACTTGATTGAGTGTGATGTCACAAACATTTGTGCGGATCTGGATTGTGTTAAGGAATACAATAGGTTGAGAAGAGAGTATGCGCCACATTTGCCTCAGTATCCTTTGTTTGAGAAACGTGTGGTAGGCCGGAAACGAAGAAATGTGACCAATACTGGGGAGGTTGTAGCAAAAAGACGAAAAGTCGATGAACCTGAAATTATAAGCAGAAACAAAAAGGATTCTGTTGAAGATGTTGTTGGTTTTCAATTTGAAAACAGTTCTGGTGTCAACTGCTATGCTAATGTAGTGGTTAATGTTTTGTTTTCTCTAGAAAATGTAAAAGAAGAGATTGTGGTCAATTCTGATCAAAGATTTTGCAGTTTGTTAAATTCTGTGTTAGAGAAATGTAGCACTGATAGAACAAACATAGAAAGTGTGTCTGAAATTCGAAATCTGTTAGACAGATGTTCAGGCCAAACACAATTCTCTCAAAATAGTCAGCAAGATTGTCAGGAGTTTTTAATGTATATGCTTGATGTATTGCATGATGAAGGTGTAGATGTAGATCACCTGTTTGGGCTTTCTTATCAATGGCAGCATGACTGCGAGAACTGTAGGGTATCAAGTACTACTAGTGTAGACTCAGAAAGATTTATATATTTAACTTTGCCAGACAGTAAATCAGTCTCTTTTAATAAGCTAGTAAAAGCAGCTGATCACAACATGGAGTGTAGCCAATGTAAATCTGAAATGATGTCCACATTATTTATACGAACATATGGCCAGTATGTCATTTTAATGTTCCAACGATGTAGGCCTGATGGAACAAAATTGACAACTTTAATTAAAAATGTTGTGACTTCACAGTTGTCAATATCAGGAAGGACTTTTGTAACTGTAGCAATTATATATCATGATGGTCCTTCAATAACATCAGGACATTATACAGCTTATTTAAAGTGTAGAAATGGCTGGTCATTCTGCAATGATTCTGTTTTAATTTTCACAAAAAAATTGCCATATGACCTTAAAAACTCTTATCTGGTGTTTTTAAAACCAAAATTTTAGGGAAAGAATCTCGGGATGTGCTCTGAGGAATTTCAAGAAGTTCTCATGGCTCCTACACTATTTGGCCTTGAGGATAAGTGTAGTACAGAGACATAACTTTTTACCATAACACTGGACGTCATTGAGAAATACGTGCACTTTGAATGAGTTCAGAAAAACTATTTCTTTTTATAAGCTAATTGAAGCAGCCAATCAAAACATGGAGTAGAGGGAATGTAAGTCTGCAATGCTGTCTACTGTTTTACATTGCTTTGTGATTAAAAGTGATGTAGAGAATTAAATAATTGTACTAGTCATAAAGGTAGTGTAAGTCTGCTTCATAGTAAGCAGTATCAGTGTGATAGGAAATGTAGATCATGATTGAGCAAGAAGGGGAAGATATTACTAGTCCAGGATTGTGTAAATGATCTTCAACATTTTAATTCTGAAAGTTGCGGAAATGCGAAAAGACGGGATTGGCTTACAAGAAATCCAAGAGTTATAAATGGGTCTGACAAGATTTGGCCTTGTGGAAACTTGTGGTAGAGAGCAAGAAGTCATTTATTGTATGTAACATGTTTTTGAAAACGATGGAGGTTTTCTTTCAGAAAGTGGCGGGTTGAAAGTAATAACAGCACAACAGAGTGTAAGCTGTTCATAGGACATCCTTGGCCGTCATGGAAAGTAAGTTAACTTTAAGGAGTTCTGAATTCTGATTTGTTATGTTGTATGGGTTTTTTAAACACAATCATTTTGATTGTGTTTTTTTTTTCCCGCTGTTATATGATGAATACCTTCAAGTCACTGTTTTTAGTGAAATTTGATACATTCTGAGAACAGCAAAAATAAACCATTTAACATGTATAATTAATTCTGTTCTGTTTGCATTTATGATGTACATGTAGAACTGTGTAGGAGGCATGGAGAAGGTGAGGCTTCTGTAAGTGTCAAAGTTGTTGCATACAGTGAACACATTCACACATCGGTCCACTCTTCCTTGGATGTGGTGGAGGTGGTGGGGAAGCACCAGCTGAAGCTACTAAAGAAGCCATTGCTCACTGGTAACAAAGGGTCTTTCTCTCACAATGATGAAAGTCAGAGTGAGGAAAGAAAGAGGGATTTTCATCATTTGGGAAAAACAATAGTTCTCAACCAATGAAAAGTGTTCATTTTAGATTATATGACCTAGTCTTACATCATTAGGAAACCAAAAGTGAAATGAACCAATGAAAAGTGTTATTACCAAGTCACATGACCTGCTGTGTTTACGTTACACGCTTTGCAGGGCCTCCCGGTTTGCTTCCAGAAACCTGTGCTTTGCGACTCGGTAAGCGTACCAGTTCGCTAACGTAGTACGTCATATGATGTATCACGCGACAACGCGAAACGTCATGCGGACGGGAGGCGTCACGATGTTGTTTTCTAACGCGGCAGTTGCGGTAAAGAAACGTTTACCGGCTCACGGTCTATTTCGCGGCATCAAGGTCAGCTAACGGGAAGCTTCCCGATTCGCGAAGTGGGAACGAAGAAATTTTTTTTTTTTTTTTTAAAGTTATTAATAAACATATAAAATATATTTTGGGATTTAAAGAAGAATACATTTTACAGCTACAGATATTTGCTATTAAAAAACCATTGAAATTCACTGAAAAAACCATAGGTTATAGATTATATATAGTTAGGAATTAGCATTTACAAAACCTTGAAAATTCACTGAAAAAACCATAGGTTATAGACCATATATAGTTAGGAATTAGCATTTAAAAAACCTTATTTTACTCACACAAAACCATTGAAATTCCATATATAGTTAGTTGCACTAACTATATATCGCGCACCCGCAATCCACTGCTGATGATGTCACATATTACATCATTCATGACATGGTCAGTGACATCACTGATGACATCACTGATGACATCTCAAATGACATCACTGATGACAACATCCAGTGATTATGTGTTTCTGTAAAGTTTAAATATGTTTTACATATTGAAGAATGAGTGGATGTATAAGTGTCTGAATGAAGGTTTTAGTAGGTGCGTGATTGACTGTATGAGTGAGTGATTAAATGCGTCTTACTAAATGCACGGGTTAGTGACTAAACTGTCTGAAAGTGTGCATCAGTATGTCTGTTGTTGTGCAAGCTGCTGCATGTGTTGATCAGTAGCTATATAAGTAGCTATATGGGTTATTGATTGGTTGCACAAGTATTTGTATGGGAGACTGGGTGTGTGTATGGCTGGCTGGGAGGTGTGTGACTCTGTGCAGATCAATGTGTACTTGTATCAGTGATTCTATAAGAGAGTAAGTATGTGTTAGTATATGTTTGAAAATGTAAGGTACTCTATGTTTAACTGTGTAGATTAGAAAATGGAAGTGTGATTGATTCTTTACAGGACTGACTAGGTGTGTGAGTAACTCCATGGATGAGTGGCAGAGTGTGAGTGTCTGTATAGGTGTATGAGTGCATATGATAGTGTTGTAAAGATGAGTGATTGTATGTATGAATGATTGTATGGGTGAATGAGTGAATGTGTGTGTAGACGTAGGAATCAGTGAGTGCGTATGTAGTAACTAGTATTGGTGTGTCAATGGTTTCAAAAATTATACTCTGTATTTAACACTGGGTGTAACAGAGGTTATATTAAAGTGTGAGGAGATGCATTGTATTGTCACATTAATGATATCATCATTGATGTGACCATTGATGTCAAATGAGATATCATCAGTGATGTCATTTGAGATGTCATCAGTGATGTCATCAGTGATGTCACTGACCATGTCATGAATGATGTAATATGTGACATCATCAGCAGTGGATTGCGGGTGCGCGATATATAGTTAGTGCAACTAACTATATATGGAATTTCAATGGTTTTGTGTGAGTAAAATAAGGTTTTTTAAATGCTAATTCCTAACTATATATGGTCTATAACCTATGGTTTTTTCAGTGAATTTTCAAGGTTTTGTAAATGCTAATTCCTAACTATATATAATCTATAACCTATGGTTTTTTCAGTGAATATATATATATATATATATATATATATATATACATGTGTGTGTGGTGTGTATTTTTTTTACGTTGGTAAAATGTTTCTTTTGCATTTCTAAATTATAATTTAAATCATGGGACAATGATAGAGGCCCTAACTCTGAGAATTATTATGAATATATTATGAGTACATTGTGATTACATATATTATTCATTCAGATATGAGAGTTTGGGTTTACTGTGCACCCCAGTCCAACTATTGATTGCAGATGAACTGGCTTTGTCTCTTTATTGTGATAATAGAGTATCTTTCTTTCATTTTTTTGTAATAATTTATATATATACTTTTCACTGACACTGGCAGTGCACAAGAGGTGTAGGTTGAGCACTTACAGAAGCTTACAATTGTTTACATTGATTTTGAAAATAGTTAACTGAAAATAAGGGCGTGGCATTGAGTGGTTTGAATATGAATCTTTCTTAACTATGAGAAGAACAAGGAATTACACAGGAATTTATTTTAATAATATGAATATTCGTTTTAAAAAAGTTATTTGAAACATACTATTTATTCATGATTTATTAAGTAGTTTGTGGAATGAATTGACAGAGATATTTTTCTCTTGTTTAATCATGCCGATAGTTATGGTGAAAGAAACGGGTAGTGTTATATTTGTGTATATGTACCTGCAAATGTATCTCTTTTGTGAGTGGCCCACATTGTACAGCTTGAGAAAGACTTTGGCCCAAACGAGTTGTTTTGTTCAATAAATAAGATCGCAATCATCAGGTGTGCTGCATCCGTGGTTCTTGGATTTGAACTGGATTTGTTTAAAAAAAATAATAATACGACTTGTCTTTATTCGCAATCGCACGCATGTGCTCAAGGATTCGTATCTTTCTGGGTTTGATTGTACTACCTATGTAGCGCTTGCCGCACAGACAGAGGAGACAATAAATAGTGTATTCAGAGTTGCAGAGTTGCAGTTGAGCAGTTTTTTGATGGTACTGTCTGGCTCATTTTTATCAGTTCTCCCTGGGTATGTTTTAATTCTTTTGCTATTTTTACAGGCCTTGCAGCTTAGACATGGGAAAAATCCTTTTGATATGGAGAGTTCTTTAGATTTTATCTTGGACGTAAAGTGACTAAGGACAAGATGGTCCGCCAGCGATTGACTGCGTTTGTATGTTATCAGTGGTCGCTCTAGAAGGACTTTTTTCATTATATGGTCAGTGCCAAGGATATGCCAATTTTTTTGAAAGATCTGCATAATCCTTCCTGACTTCACATTGAAAGTTGTAATCATTCTAGGGATCTCCTCTTGTTTTTGTACAGGTTAAACTACCAGAAGTTCCTCTCTCCGGATTCTCTTGGATTTCTCCTCAGCCACGTTTAGTATGTTGTGGGAGTATCCTCTAATCTGAAATCTTTTTTTGGCTTCATCCTTTGCCTGAATGTACTCCTCCTCGTCCGAGCAGTTTCTTTTCAGGCGTAGGAATTCGCCAAAGGGGACGTTACCGATAAGGCATTTGGGATGATGACTTGCTGCATGCAGCACAGCATTCCCTGCCGTGGGTTTCCTGTATAATCGGGTTTGAATCTTCCCCCTGTTGACATAAACCTCAAGATCTAGGTAGTAAACACTGGTGTCACTTATTGTACTTGTAAATTTGAGATTCCACTCATTGTTATTCAGCGCGGCGATATACTCCTCAGCCGAGGCTCTACTCCCACGCCAAACCACAAAGAGGTCAACTATGTACCTTGTCCATAGTAAGATGTTGTCTGTCCACTGGTCATTGGCCTCCCCCCAGGCCTCGTGCTTCTCCCACCAGCCCACAAACAAGTTCGCGTAGCTGGGAGAAAAGCACGAGCCCATAGATGTACCTCTAACCTGCCTGTAAAACTGTCCTGCAAAGAGAAATATATTGTTATACAAACAGAATCTCATCATTTGTAATAACATTTCATTATGTTCCCGATATTGATCATGTTTTTTATCGAGGAACCACTTTGCTGCTGCCAGGCCGTTCTCATGAGCAATGCAAGTATAGAGGTTCACAACGTCAAGAGTTATTAGGAGAAAACCGGGTTCCCAAGCAATACTGTCAATTAACCTCAAAAAGTCGTGTGTATCCCTCACATATGAGGGAAGTTCTTTTACAATAGGTGCAATATATCTGTCAATAAATCTGGATGCATTCTCAAGTAGGCTACCTATCGATGAAACAATTGGTCATCCCGGTGGTCTTTTTGGATTCTTATGGACCTTTGGTAGGTGGTAGAACGTTGGTATAATGGGTGCTTCACATTGTAGGTATAAGAATTCGTCCATATTTAGCATTCCTTGTTGTTTCCAATTTACCAGCAATTTCTGGAAGTCTATGGTGCTTTTGACGTATTCTGCCCTGTTGATTACAGTGTAGCAATCCACATCCCTCAGTTGTCTGAGGGCCTCTTGCTGGTAATGATCTTTCTGAAAGATAACGACGTTTCCAAAAAAAAAAAAAAAATATATATATATATATATATATAGGGTTAGAATTATATAAAGGATAATGTAGTCTGTATAATAGGATATATGCTATGGTACATATATAGATAGTTTAGATATGTTTAGATCATGTTATGTATATTAGGATCATAACTGTGTCAATGTTAAGGAGTAGGTGGGACGGTGTCACATAATATTAGAATTTTATTACGATAAGCAAGTATATGGAGTAAGAATTAAATGTTTAGGCATAGTAAAATTAAGATTGTTTATTTTGTAAATGTATGTAGAGTTGTAGATCTTTTTTACTATGTTGTTTGTTGTTAATAACAATTTTTACAAAACACAATTGTTTCTATTTCTTTTAGAATGTTAGTAGGCTGAGAAAAAGAAAATCTGGGATGTGTTGAATGTTTACGTTCCATCATAATCATTGTACACACAGCCATATAGGTTATTATATTATTACCTGTTAATTGAACATTTAACCAAGTTGAAATTAGGTTACATTTGTATGTGGTTGATTAGTCCTATGATTGTTTTGTGCAGGAAGGTCTCCCTTCCTGCCCAAAATAATCTAAAGTGTAATGTAGGAACTCTTGCACCAACCTCGCAAGGGTGCATGCATTGATGCTATGCAGCCACAGGTGCATCAGCAGTAGCAGAGGGCTTAAGAGCACCATATCTTATTAAATATGGTGCTCTCACACTCTCTCACTTTCATGCAATGCAGCTTTTTGCCTTGCTACACTGGATTGCAAGATTACTTAGAAAAGATGGGCTTAAATGTTTAAAGTAATGTTAATGCATAAAATGTAATACAATCAGATTGATTTTGGTATTAATTATTGGTTGTGCGTAGTATTTGTTGGAAAAGACCATGGGCATCATTACGACCGGCACTGTGGCGGAAGCGGGACCGACCGACAAGGAGTGGGTTGGCCTCTGCCCTCATTATAATGCGACCACCTTCCAGTGGTCGCAAAGGGGATCTTTTCTATTGTGGCTTGTGCTGCAGGCTGCAGCGCAAGTCGCTAAATAAAATGTACAGCTTAAAAAGATCCCTGCACCATGTGGCAGGCACCATGCAGTGACTGCCACATGGTAAAGGGATGTTTAGGGGGCACCATAGGTGCCCCCATGGCCCATAGCAGAGGGCCAAGGGGGAAGGTGCCCTCACTAAGGGTCCCCTAGTCACGTCCACCTGCCTTTTTCATGGCAGGCGAACCTCCATGAATGGGCAGGCAGAGAGGGACATTGTAATCCCTAAGGTGGTGCCTGAGCAGGCACTGGCCCTATTGTTGGGATTACTAACCCTCCAATGGTCCAATGGGCTCCTTCATCCCTTCAGAAAGCGTCGGACTGTCCCTCCACCTGCTGCCTCCAACCGCATGCATTGTAATGCGTTGGTCGGACTGAAGCAGCATATGGCGGTTGGACCACATCCGATGAGCCATCAGATGCAGACAAGCCACCATCAGAATGACCCTCCCTCCCAAGTGTGGATAAGTTGTGTGTATCTTCCTCACATGATTAACTTGTTCTTTGACTTCTTTGTTTAACTGATAGGTGGTGTAATTCATATCATATGTCATTGCAAGAATCTGAGCCAGGAGCGCACGCTCTTTTTAAAGTACATTTTTCGGGTCAAGAGACTACGCACCTGCAGGTCTGCTGTTATTGGTGGTTTGGACTCAACAGCTCCTATAATTAACTGCAAACTGATACAATTCTTGATAGCTTTTGAAAAACGCTTGAAAGCAACTGGTCGTGTTTAGATTTAATGAGGCTTCTTCTTATTATTAACTTTTTCTCCTTTTAACTGCTAGCTGATAATGTTTTTGATGGCCTTAGAACAACGCTTGAAAGTAATTGGTCACCTCTAGATTTAATAAGACCATCATTTTATCTTTAACCTCTGTTTTAAACTGTATTTGATGAATTTTACCTTCTCTTTTGATATTGAATACTAACTGTAAGGATATTTGTTATGGTTTTAATTAACTAAACAATAAAGTTTACTTACTACCATTAAAAAAAAGATAGGTGGTGTATCCTTTGATTTATGGCCAAATTACTTTTCCATTCATTTTTATATATTTTTTGTATATATATATTTAAAAAATATATACTATAATTTAGAACAACTACTCACTAATATGCTTTTACTTTACTATTAAGAAATCGTTCCTCAAAAATGATTTTGTATGATGAGTTTTTTACAACATATATTAAGACTAATAATCAGCAGTAAGAAAGCATTGATGTCTTAGCATTGTTTCCTTACTCACCTTGTTTGCTTTTATGCTTTTTTAAATATAAATATTTTTTTAAAAATACAACAGCTCTAACTTTTTGTATATTTGAAATAATGTATTAATGTGTGAGAAAATGTTAAACCTACTCATTAAGCCTCCTACGTAATCATCCAAATCATGAACAATATCTATAGCATCTATTTCTTCTTTAGATAGTTCCATAGTATCACCATTCCATAACACATTAGTTTGCATGACAATAATACCTTTGCATAACATTTGTGCAATATAATGCCTTCTCCCTCCTGACTGATTCAAACAAGCGAAATGTCCACTCAACAAATGTTTTCCTTTTTTTAGGGATGTCTTATATCTCATTTGTGGTGTCATTATCCATGGTGTAAGGTCAGAACCTGGATCTCCTAAAAATGTGTTAAACACATTATTTGATTAAGTAAATTAATATTAATTAAATAAGCAAAACAATTTTATTGAATAAAGGTGAACATGAAAAAACAATTCAATATCTGGGTAAAAGTATTTCATATGTGGCGCTAGGCAGCTGCTTTGCGCACCAGTGCATGGGTAGCGAGCATCATTATAGATATGGCTCTGTGCAGCTTTCCCTCAGTTTGCAATGAAAAAAATGTGGTTGCTGCTCTGTGTTTCCCAAAAAATAAAAATAATAATAAGGCTGCTCATACCAGTTTTATTGCAGGAATGGGGCATAGCAGTGAGCTTCAGAAGAAGGATGTGTTTTGAAGGGGGCGGCGTAGCACTATACCACCTAATTCCCTCACAGCCCATTGATAAACTGGCCTCACCCAACTCTCCGAGCTGTCTTATTTGCTGTTGGGCCATAATGGACGGGTTTGGGGCAGGAACATTATTAAGGATTGAGGCCAGAATGTTATTGGTTGACAGGTAGATGGGACAGCACTTCCCAGTTTTCCTCAATTCGAACCTATTCCTAGTTTGACTGTCTCGCTGATTGGGCATAAAGTGATGGGGCTAGACACAATGAACGGGCCATGATGGACACATACAGTATAGTATTTTACCGCGTTCCTCTCTCTCTGGGGGCCATATTATCAAGAACGGTGATAACATTATCGCCGCTTTAGCGGTAGGAAACTGACGCTAAAGCGGCGATAAGGGGCTTGATAATATGCCCTAAAGAATTCCAATGGAAGCCCAGTTTTGTGGTCCTTCACACCAGAACCTGGGCTTCTATTGAAATTCTCAAGGGCATATTATCAAGCCCCTTATCGCCGCTTTAGTAGTTTCCTGCCGCTAAAGCAGCGATAATGTTATCGCCGTTCTTGATAATATGGCCATTTCCCTGGTGGTGTACTGAGACAGTGTAGTCAGAAGGGGACCTACGAGTGGCATCTCTGTGACTTTAAGCTGCTAGAGTAGGCACATAAAACAGTTATATTATATTTTTCCACAGTGCTGCATGGTTAAGACACAACGCATTATTTTATTGTCAGTCTGAGAATGAAACAAGGTCGCTTACTGCTGTAAAGTACAGTGCAGGCGGAGAAAGAAGAGATTACCGACCTTGAAAGACCTTTCAAGCTCTTTTCATTGTTTCCAGATCTCCAGCACTTACTGAACAGTGTTATTTTTCTCAGCACAGTAGGAGACTAACTTTAAAAACAGTTCTCAAGCAAGTGTTTATAGATTGGAAAACAGTCATAGATATTCGCAAATCTGCTGTCAAGACTCCCTTTGACTAGCCAGCCGCAAATGAAAACCATGAGGAAAGAAATATAAATCCTTTGACATCTGGGAACGACATTTTTTAAAATAAAGAAAACGCAATGCCTTAGTTAATGTGTCTTTTATGTGATTTCTAACTGTTTCGTGGATTAGACAATTTAGAGTTCTGACCAGCAGTGGCTAGCTTGAATTTCAGAGCAGTTATTGACTTATTTTTGTGCTTTGATATAGCACTGATCACATCATTTTCAACATCAAGGAGCTTTACATATTCCATATGCAATACAATATTGAGACAATAAAATAATTTGATCACTTATCACTTTTCCACAAACAATGCGAACACATCCCTTATGTACAAAAAATATCCCTGGTAAGGTATCCTGGCGGGTGAGTTGATCTTTCAGCACTCTACACATTGACATACAAGGTTTGATGCAATTTAGTCAATAGTAAGGTATAAATGGCCTTTAGCTAATCAAAGAGAGTTGTGTTAGGAATTTCTTGTTTATAGGAAGTTTTCGTTATGTTTTCTGGACCTGACTTTCAACAGAGTGCGCATATAATTGTGGTTGTTAATTAAAAATTATATTTTTTATAATCAGTTTAGTTTACATTCACAGAGAAACGTTGATATCGAAAGTTCAGTACTGAATGTTAGAATGAGTTTTAGCAAAGTTGTGACCATACAGTACTATGACTGCAGATTTAGTGAGCTGGATATAATTTCAGAATCCTCAGTAATCTCACGTGTAAATTACATTTCACACTGAGCTGTGAGCATTGCAGCCGCCAGACTTTGCCAACTGAAATGGGAGCCTCAGGGACCAATTACAATTTGGGCATTAACACAAGTGCAGTTTGCCCACCTACTAATTAACGTTTGCATAGGGTGTTGTAATTCGCGGAGGCAAGATTTGCACTTGACAATTTAACTGGGAATTCCAGGGCTTTAAGTGCGCCAGGTCTCTCTCACCAGTGCTGAGCACTGGCCGTTTTTAAAGGGGGGCTCGAAAAGGGTCTCTATCGGGCTCTGTTTTGTGCCCTGGCACAGGTGGTCCGTTTTTTTCTGATGACGTCATGCCAGGTGAGCGTTCTAGGGGAGGAGAAATCCTTTAAAGAGAGTCATTTTCTCGCTGGATTTCTTTCCCTTCTCTTTTTGAAACACAGGAGCAGCAACATGGTCTTTGTGTCACCAGTGCGTCAAGTGGAAGCGTTTTTCAATATTATATATAACAAGCAGTAGTTGCTGCTTATTTATCTTATGCAACAAGCAAGCATTGACAAAGGCAATGGCACCGATTTCTTGTAGGTAAGATGTTACTTGTTGTATCATATATCCGGATGCAATGACAGAAACAGCAAAATACCAGTCCGGCGGCACACTATGCTAAGCACAGATTTTGAGTTTATGTGTTTTAATCCAAGCCCTTAATTACATTGACCTCGCCCCTTTATGAGACCCACCCCTCTCCAGTTTTTTCTTCCCACTTAAAGCCCTGCCTAATTCTACATTTATTCACCGATCATGGGATACACAAACTAGAATTTCGTGCAATAATTCCCGGTCCCCGCTGTGCTCCAGGTTTTACTTGGCAAAAATCGAGAGAGCTAGCATCTGTCTCAGGCACAATTTGTGGCCGACTTGCAATCCTGTTACAGACGCAGATAGGAGTCGGTTCCCAGATCAGTTAGAGCATCCGTTTTTAATAAAGTCATAACTCTCTCTAAAAGTAAAAACATTTCCGTAACCATGCCAACCAAGAAATGAAAGACTGAAATCAATCATGATAAATTTCACACAAAAACATCTGTTTCAGACAACCACGCCTGCATCTACACAAACACTAAATTTACATGAAATGCCCGTTTTACAAACCCCCATCCAAAAAACAAAAACTCACTTTGTGTTTTCTGCACCTGAACAGAAAATCACTTATGATAAGCAGAGAATACACAAAACTCAACTGAAAGTATTAAAGAACATTTCACACATGTAGAACAAAAATGAAATGATCGTTATATCCCTAAATGCATTCAAAACCATCATCATCCGAAACGTGGATATTGAATCCTCATTCTCACCCACAACTGCAAGCTCAGCCCTGGAGAGCATCATTGAACCATAAATTTCACCACCATCAGCAATCCTCAGCCAAATCCTACTACAACGGAATACCCGACTCAGCATAGAAATGATGAGAACCTCAAAGAAGAAGCAATTTCTTTCACATCCAAGTTCAACTACCACACAAATGCATAAAAAATTAAGAGAGAGAATTTTGCCACCAGAAAATGTTTTTGTCATTGGCAACACTCAGTAACTACCCTTACAAGGAATATTTTCAGGCATGAAGACTATTGCAGGACATCATTAACAACTTGCCGTGCCTGGGCAAGCCTCAGTTTGTGCCTCAGAAGAATGTGCTGCTTTAGGTGTCAGCCAAGAGGAAGCTGCAAGGCACACTACAAGCCTATCGGTTCTTTTGAAGATTCAATGCAAATGTCTTAGGTATAGAAATAACCATCAGTCCACCATGTTCTATGGTAGGTCATGGAAGTGATTCAATTCTTTTCTGCACTCAAGAATAAGATAACATGGTCTTGGATAAGACAGCACTAGGACTGCAAAGAGCACTGACCATCCTCAACAAGTACTTTACAAATAACAACCTAACTATTAACCACAACAAAATAAAAGTGGTGGGTTTGTTACGGGAAGGTATGAAAATAGGCAAATGCAACTAGACAGCCCTAAGATTGAATGGATCAATGGCTATAAATACTGAGCTTATGGCTCAATGAATGTGGTAATACCAAACTGCACACATAAGCAATGTAAACCAGGGGTTCTGCACTTCCTTCTTGCAGCTAATCAATATGTTATCAGGCCTGTCTCTGGATACAATCTTATCCATAATAAGGAGTAGATTGTTGCACGCTCTAATATATGGCCTGGTGACTTTTCATTGTAAGATTTCAAAATTGCTAGGCATTCCGCAATGCTGCGCATGCAGACTACATTTTAAACTCTCAGATAGCACTCTACAGGAACAGGTGCATTAGAATTTAAGTTGTTCAAGGGATCTATTTTCCTAAAGGTTCCTTTTATTTTACATTGCGCTACGTGGAGAGAGGCCCAAGAAGGAACATAGAAGAACCTACAGTGGCAAGAAATAAACAATCCCCTAAGCACAAACCCATGGAGCCCTTATTTGAAGGACACTTTAGATAATTCACAGTTTAACACAATTTGGAACAGGGGCCTACCACCACTACAAACAAAAACAACAGTTATAAAACTACTACTACTGCCATTTATGCCAGCTGATATGTAGGACAGCAACTACGGATCTTCACTTCTGTTTGTCTCAAGCAATTGTCTGTACAGTGCCTCCACTTTGGTTCAGGGTCCTCAGTTGTGGTTCCACAGATCACCTCCAGGTGTCCTTTGGTCTACTTCCCTTTGGGTAGCCTTCTGGTGTCCAGTGGAGAGCTGTTCTTGTGATGAAGTCTTGTTTTCCTCTGTTGGTGTGCCCTATCCATCTTCATCTCTTTCTCATAGTGATATTGTCCATGTTGTCTTGCTTGCGTCTGGTCAGCAGTTCCTTGTTGAAAATGCACAAGATCCTTCTCAGTCTACTGATGGAAGGCTGCATTATCAGTCTGGTGATGTTGCTTCTTGTCATCCACTGGTATTCTCATCCATGGACAGGCTAGAGCACTAGTAAAGCCTTTGCTTGGTGTTGGTTCTGCATTGAAATCACCTCCACACATTGTTCAGCATCCCGAAGGCCTTCCTGGCCTTGTGCTTAATGTCACTGCCTGCTCCACCATCATGTCTGATAGCACTGCCTGATAGCACTGCTGTTTTCATTCTTATGATTGCTCTGTTTGCTTCTATTTGCTGTTGCTGGTACTTCTCCTTCAGCCTAGCAGATTTGGCTCCCAGCAGGTTTGTTTTTTTGCTGCCATCCTGTCTTCAATAGCTTGTCCTCTAACTTTTCTTATCAAGTCTTTCCACGGGTCACTGCTCTTCACATATATCGAAGAGACATGTTACCATTACTTGTTGACTGTCTCTGCAGCTAGCTCAGACTGATCTTCCATGTCTGCTAGTAATTAAATCCCCCTTTTATTTGTAAGACAAATGCCATTTTTGTCTTGGGATCCAGTAATTTTACCACTTCGAAGTCCTGTCATTCTGATGTTTTTCATTCTATTTTCTGAGCTTCAGCTTTAGCAAAATAGTCACTAGATAGTGATCACTGTTGAAATAAGCTCCCCTTCTCAATCTGATGTGTTGTAGTGAGCATGTCCTAGTGCTCCTTATCAAAAGGTGATCAATCTGGTTTCGGTCTCTGTCATTGGGTGAGCACCAAGTGGGTTTGTTAATATCACGGTGGAGGAAGAGAGTCCCTCCTATGACCAGATAATTTGTGGCACAAAATACCAACAGCTTTTTCCAATGCTATCTCCTGTTTCACAACCTTCCATTCTCATGGCTCTCTCATGTTTCATGTTGTCATTTCCCAGTTTGGTGTTCAAATCTCCTATTACAATCTCCAGGTCATGGTACGGCATAGCTTCAAGCTCAGCTTGATTGTTTCCTCTGCATTGTTTGTTAGAACATAGCACTGGATAATTAAGGTGTCTGTCTGTTAACCTGACGGTTATGAGCCTGCTGTTGACTGGCTTCCACTCAATTAGGCATTTTTATGACCCCTTACTCAACATGATGGCTATTCTCTTGTGATGTTGGATATTGTCTGAGTACAGTATTGTGTCTACTGCGTTGGTTTTCATTCTGCCAGACCAAGTCCACCTATTTTCGCTGACCCCCAGGATGTGCGAGTTATAGCAACTCATCTTCGATGTTACTTGATCTAGCTTGCCTGTGTCATACATAGTCCGTATGTTTCAGAATCTGATTCTGCTCTTGCACTAGGCATCTAGAACGTCTGTCATCCTGTCAGAAGTTTCCTTGCTGCTCTGACTACTGTCAATTATGCATGTCTCATGCAGAGACTCTGGAAGTCTTTCATGCCGAGCATGGTTTAGTGGTCCTTCCTGGTTTTCCCGTAGCAAATCCTTTTTTTATCGGACAAGGTTGATAGCCTTGTGCTCAACCCTCTACCTGGAGGACCAGTGAATGACACTTCGACTGGTCTCTACCCTTCGACTTGTCCTAAACCTTTCCCATTGTATAATTGTAATAAATGGATGCATTCCATCCAACTTGGTTGTCAGGCAAAGACTCGCCTCCTTTTAGATGTCAAAGCAGGTATAGCTCACTGATGAAGGTTGATGGAAAATGCTTCTTTTTTGCATGTTAACCTTGATTTTTTGTGGACTGATACTGCTGTTTGTTTTACTCTGTGCACTGGGATTTTCCTAACCTAGCCCCAGCGCATGTGATCTGACTACTGAAACATGTAAACATTGGTTAGAAGCCACATTGGCATATTAGCCTTCCTGTAAGTCCTCAGTACACAGCCTGTAAAATATATGTCTCCGGAGGACTGCAGCACCTATTCTGCCATCCAATACAGTGGCAGGGTAAACATGGCTTCAGGCCTACAATTATAGCCTGGCAGTGGTAGTTTAAAACTGTGATTCACCCTGCTAAAATAAACTCTTTTGACAGGCCTAAACCTTACTATTAATTATTAACCCTAAGTAGGCCATAGAGACAATAAGGCAGGGTGCATGATATTTAAAAGTAGGGCATGTAGAAAGTCAATATTAGCCATGTCATTTCACTGACTAGCATCTCAAAGCTATTTTCACTGTAGTAAGGCTAGATGTTCGATAGAGAAACACTGAGAGGCAGTACTGGGGGAACAAAGAAAGGGGCTTCCTCAGTAGTCAGCTATTCTGCTAATCATTACCTGTGACAGGGGAGGCCAATTTGAAGTTAATCAAGTTCCTGGGCACTGCCCAAATGGCCACACTGCTAGAGCAACAGTAATACACCCTCAAACCCAGACCTTTGTTTTTGCTCAGGGAACAGTTTTCACATCTAGTTCTGGGGTTGAGCACTAAGAGGGTAATGTGACTTTAGTTAAGTGAATTTACAAAGTGCACAGTTACCAAGCTCAGTCTGCATGGCTCTGAGACCATTGACGTCAATGTGGGAATACATAAATTTTCAGCATCTTATAGAACAACTTATTTGCTGGACCAAAGAATGCATAGATAGAGTTCCATGAGACACCGTCCAGAAAAAAAAGAGAGCACAACGTGTATAATGACCGCATAGGAGAGATGGTGAGAGAGAAGCTTATCTAAGCATACGAGGAAATCAATTGAAATTACATCTGTTTTGGATGTAGCAGGGGTCAGACAAGTGAATTGCACATGCACTGGAACACGTTTCCACTAACAGCCAGTTGAGTGCCATGAGAGGAGAACAGATTGATCTGAGTCAGTCAAGGCCCAGAAGAAGATGAATCTCCACATTGTGTCCTGTTTGTCGTCTATTTATTAGATATTGCAGCAGGCTTAACGAGACGGTATTGCCATAATCCACGTAAGCCAACATGATTACTTCAATGGCCTTCCCTGTGAAGAAAAGGACATTTTTTATGTAACAGGTCAATGAGAAGGAAACAGATTGAAGCCAACTTAAATAATGTGCTGGCAAAAACAATACAGCCTCATAAATATTTGCTATATTACATGTTAACAGGTATAGATAATGAGTAACGCTCAGTAACGCTCGATAGGGCACCAAGCGGGTGCTCAGAGTGAGAGTGGAGCACTAAAGAACAATACCTCATTGCATCCAAGTTTTTTTTGTAAATCTTTTTATTGAAAGAAGAAAAAGCAAGAGAAAGTGGTCTACATATTCAGACAGAAAATTACATGGCGCACAAGGGTCATACAGGAAATACAGTAATAAATCATTTGGATGGCATGGCATTACGATTGGAGTCTCTCACGGGTTATGACTGTAGCTGTGAACTGTGAACAAGGGGTGGTTCACAGATATTCCCTCTGTATTCATTCCAATTGTCCCATATCTCCCCCCATTTTTTGGGGCATCCCCGGGCAATGTACACGGTCTTTTCTTGAACCATGCATCAATTCATGTCTCGCTTCCATTCTGTAATTTTTGGAGGCAACGCAGCTCCCCAGCACCTAGCAATGTTACGCTCTGCTACCATCTGTCCAAGCGTCACCCAGATCTTCCCTCTCTCCGAAAGGTCTGTTGGCTCCCATATGTTCAGTATGCACCGTTTAGCTTCTGGACGCAGTTCCTTTCCCCAAACATCTTTCATACATCGAACCACTTTCACCCAGTAAGACTGTAGTACCGGGCATTCCCATACCATGTGGAAGAAGGAGCCAGTCATACCACAGCCCTTCCGACAGCTATCAACCTCGCACCTACCCATCCTCTTCAGCCTGGTGCTTGAAATGTATGCTCTGTGAAGAATTTTAAGCTGGATGAGCCTCAGTCTGGACGAGATGGCTACTTCTTTTGGGGAAGCAAGTGCACATCTCCACTCCTCCTCGTCAATTTCCAGGCCATCAGCCTCCCACCGCCCTTTCAAGCCCAGAAGTAAGTCAGGTAGGTTATTGATAAGATTCTTGTATGTAAGTGAAATCGCGTGTTCCGGAATGTGGCCGTCTAATAGTCTGTCCTCCAGGGGGGAGGCTGGGGGGAACACTGTACCATGCGGAATGTCCTTTTGGAGCGAGTGTCGAACTTGCAGATACCTAAAGTATTCCGTGGGAGCGAGCTCAAATGTGGTTTGTAGGTAGTCAAAGGTTTTCACACCCTTGGTATCCCACAGATCTTTCACCTGAGAAATACCAATAAGGTCCCATTTGTGGAACCCCTTGGTACGGCCCAGCCGGCCAAGGCGCTCAGAGACCCAGAGAGGGGTGGCCATGGTGAGGGTATTATGCCAACCCATGCTGCGTTGGACTGCATGCCATAGTTGTACCGAGTGGAGGGTCGGCCCAGTGAACGAGTGTCCGGCAGCGCTAGAATAGAGTGCTGCTTCGTAATTCCCTCCCGGCAGGAGCCACCTGTCCATGCCGTAACCCGGATCGTTGCCGTCACAATAGGTACCTTGATTTATGGCTGAGAGATGCGCAGCCCAATAGTACCTACGGATATCTGGTAGGGCTATTCCCCCATCGTACCATCCCAGGGTAAATTTCTGCAATGCAATGGGGGGGGGCGTACCGGACCAAAGAAGGTCCCTCTGTGCTGCCTCAATTGCCGCGAAGTAGGAAGACGGCACCAGGTCAGGGTAGTTTTGTAATGCATAAAGGAACCGGGGTAGTGCCATCATTTTAAATAGAGCCGCCCGGCCTAGCAGGGAGATCGGGAGCTTTTTCCAGGTGCCGGTGTCCCGTTTAAGTCTTTGTAGGGGCGGGGTCAGGTTTCTATCATGAATCAGTGTTTTGTCGTTGATATAAAGAGGCCCAAATATGTGAAGCCTTCAGTGACCACCTTGATGGAACAACTGCGTGTAAGCAAAGGGGGGCTACCATGCAGGACGTAGAGGAGGGACTTGCTCCAGTTGATGCTGTATCCGGAGTTCTTCCCAAAGTTAGTAAAAATATCCAGTGCTCCGATGAGGGACCTCCGGGGCCGGGTGAGATAAAGGAGGATATCGTCAGCATATAACGAAATCTTGTCCTCCCAACCGTCCGTCCAGCGAATTCCTTTCAGGAAGACATCTTGCCTAATCCAGGCGGCAAGTGGCTCGAGAGCAAGAGCAAACAGGTGGGGCGAAAGAGGGCACCCCTGGCGTGTCCCCCTCTCAAGAGGGAGTGCCGCTTCGTAATTCCCTCCCGGCAGGAGCCACCTGTCCATGCCGTAACCCGGATCATTGCCATCACAATAGGTACCTTGATTTATGGCTGAGAGATGCGCAGCCCAATAGTACCTACGGATATCTGGTAGGGCTATTCCCCCATCGTACCATCCCAGGGTCAATTTCTGCAATGCAATGCGGGGCGTACCGGACCAAAGAAGGTCCCTCTGTGCCGCCTCAATTGCCGCGAAGTAGGAAGACGGCACCAGGTCAGGGTAGTTTTGTAATGCATAAAGGAACCGGGATAGTGCCATCATTTTAAATAGAGCCGCCCGGCCTAGCAGGGAGACCGGGAGCTTTTTCCAGGTGCCGGTGTCCCGTTTAAGTCTTTGCAGGGGCGGGGTCAGGTTTCTATCATGCATCAGTGTTTTGTCTTTGGATATAAAGAGGCCCAAATATGTGAAGCCTTCAATGACCACTTTGATGGAACAACCGCGTGGAAGCAAAGGAGGGGCTACCATGCAGGACGTAGAGGAGGGACTTGCTCCAGTTGATGCTGTATCCGGAGTTCTTCCCAAAGTTAGTAAAAATATCCAGTGCTCCGATGAGGGACCTCCGGGGCCGGGTGAGATAAAGGAGGATATCGTCAGCATATAACGAAATCTTGTCCTCCCAACCGTCCACCCAGCGAATTCCTTTCAGGAAGACATCTTGCCTAATCCAGGCGGCAAGTGGCTCGAGAGCAAGAGCAAACAGGAGGGGCGAAAGAGGGCACCCCTGGCGTGTCCCCCTCTCAAGAGGGAGTGCCGCTTCGTAATTCCCTCCCGGCAGGAGCCACCTGTCCATGCCGTAACCCGGATCATTGCCATCACAATAGGTACCTTGATTTATGGCTGAGAGATGCGCAGCCCAATAGTACCTACGGATATCTGGTAGGGCTATTCCCCCATCGTACCATCCCAGGGTCAATTTCTGCAATGCAATGCGGGGCGTACCGGACCAAAGAAGGTCCCTCTGTGCCGCCTCAATTGCCGCGAAGTAGGAAGACGGCACCAGGTCAGGGTAGTTTTGTAATGCATAAAGGAACCGGGATAGTGCCATCATTTTAAATAGAGCCGCCCGGCCTAGCAGGGAGACCGGGAGCTTTTTCCAGGTGCCGGTGTCCCGTTTAAGTCTTTGCAGGGGCGGGGTCAGGTTTCTATCATGCATCAGTGTTTTGTCTTTGGATATAAAGAGGCCCAAATATGTGAAGCCTTCAATGACCACTTTGATGGAACAACCGCGTGGAAGCAAAGGAGGGGCTACCATGCAGGACGTAGAGGAGGGACTTGCTCCAGTTGATGCTGTATCCGGAGTTCTTCCCAAAGTTAGTAAAAATATCCAGTGCTCCGATGAGGGACCTCCGGGGCCGGGTGAGATAAATGTTATGTTATGTTATGTTAAAATCACTTGTTACCGCGTACGGTCACCGAATGGTTTCATGGCGCTCAATAGACAACAACGGAGGCAGACTGCATAATCACTCAAAAGCTAGTTGAAAGAGGTAGGTTTTAAGTAGTTTGCGGAAACAGAGATAGTTGGGGCAGAGTCAGAGTGAGATAGGGAAGGAGTTCCATAGTGCAGGAGCAAGAAACGAAAAACACGCGCCACCATGCTTTTTACGTTTATACCTGGGGGTGATTAGAAGGTTGTGGGTCTTAGAACGGAGATTTCTTAAGGGGATATGACGTTTGAGGTTGGAGGAGGTAAAGACTGGGGCAGAAGTAAAGAGGGCTTTGAAGACAGTACAGCCCAACTTAAACATACAGCGGGAAGCCACCGGGAGCCAGTGCAATTTCCTCAACAGGGGCGAGACATGTTGATATTTAGACTGTTGAAAGATCAGTCTCGCCGCCTGGTTTTGGACCAGCTGAAGTCGGTGGAGATGGTACGCAGGAATCCCAACATAGAGAGAGTTGGCGTAGTCAATCCGGGTGGTGACAAGAGCCAAAATGACCAGTATGAGAGCCTCAGTTGTGAGGAATCTGCGAATTTTGCAGATCCTGCGAAGATGGAAAAAGCAGGACGATGTAACTGCGTTAATTTGAGGTCTCATAGACAGGTCACTGGATATGATGACGCCAAGGCTTTTCACTGAATTGACAGGACAGGGTGGGGTGCCAAGAGCGGAGGGCCAAAAACTGGGGCTCCAGAGGTTAGCTGACCCACCTGTTAGTACCAACTCTGTCTTGCTGGGATTAAGCTTCAGCTGGCTAAAATGCATCCACTCAGAGATAGTGAGCATGGTGAACTGGAAATTGGCACAGGAAGAGGGGGATGAGTCGACAGGAAAAATCAACTGTAAGTCATCTGCGTAATTGAAAATAGTGACAGGGGTGTGACGGAGAGAAACTATAAGGGGTTGCATATAAAGATTAAACAAAAGAGGTGAGAGAGCCGAGCCCTGAGGAACACCACAGGAGAGTGCAGAGTATGGTGCTGAGAAAGTGGAAAGGTGAACTGATTGGGAACGTTGGTGCAAGAAAGATCTGATCCAAGTGAGAGCCAAGCCCCGGATACCCGCATTGTTGACACGGTCGATCAAGATAGCATGATCGACTGTGTCAAAGGCAGTCGACAGATCTAGTAAAACAAGAGCTTGAGCCAAGTTTTTGTCGGCGCCTTGCTTCAGTACATCCATTACGGCCACGATGACAGCTTCTGTGGAGTGGGCCGGTCTAAAACCGGCTTGCTGGTCATCCAAGAAGGAAGACCCTCAATGAAAGCAAATAGGGGAGGAGGGAGATCGGTCGATAGTTGCTCAAGACAGAGGGATCGGAGCCAGGTTTTTTGAGAATGGGAACTACTACCGCCTGTTTGAAAGCATCAGGGACAGAGCCGTGGCAAGCGAGCTGTTAAGAAGTGCCAACGGTGGATCTGGACAAGCCAAAAAGGTGGCTTTCAGGATTTGGGGGGGACAGCAGTCCTTAGGAGAGCCCAAGCTTACCATATGTAAGAGAGAGGTGAACTCGCTCAAAGAAATAGGAGGGAATACATCAAAGCAAAAAGGGTTGGGGGTAAAGAATAAACAAAAGAGGAGGAAGGGAGGGGAATATTATTTTTTAATGGTGATAATCTTGTCAATAAAAAAAGAGTTGAGGGAGTCACAAAGAGCATGTGACGGTTGAGGGTGGACAGTGACACGGTCAGGCAAAGAAAGTTCCTTCACGATTGAGAAAATATCTTTGGTTTTGGAAGCAAAGTTAAGAATCTTCTGTGAAAAGTAGGAGGTTTTAGCCTGTAAGATGGATTTTGTATTGAGGTTTAGGCGATTCACATAAGCCGTTTTTAAAGAGGGGTCATAATTGCACCTCCAACTGCGCTCTGCTTGTCGGAGGGCCAATTTGTCTGACTTCAGTTGCTCTGTGAACCATCGCTGAGCGTCATGGGGGCGCTTAGTTTTGATAGTTCTTAACGGGGCAACTGCATTGCTCGCATGTCCTAGCCACTGATCAAGAGTGGCAGCCTGGACGGATGTCGAAGCCATGTCACTAGGAACTGATGTGGCTAGAATTGAGTGGAATTCTGCGAGATTTGCTCGTTTCCAGTTACGTGCAGTGAAATTGATAATAGGGGGAGGGTGACAAGGTAAAATAAATTTCAGGGAAAAGGAAATAAAAAAATGATTGGACCAGGAACAGGGATAGACAGAGGGAGGGGAGATATCAAGATTGGCTGTCCACACTTGATCGAGAATATGACCCTTGTTATGAGTGGCTACTGTAATATGCTGATTACAGTTCAGACCAAGTAACAGGTCCGTGAAATCTTCAGAAAGGCCACTTTCGCATGGGTCTGACGGCCAGTAATTAAAGTCGCCAATGATGAGGATTTTGGCGGAATTAATGACTAGCCGGGAGATTATGTCCTCAAATTGTTGGGAAAAGAGGGACATAATATCAGGAGGTCGATAGACAAGGACACAGATAAAAGAAAACCCAGGGGAAGTGCATTTCAGGGCAAGTATGTCGGTTTTAGAAAGAGCAGAAGTTTCAAGAATGGTGAACTTGTATTGTGAGCAAATAATAGCCGCAACCCCCCCACCAGCTCTGCCTATCGCTCTGTTGGACTGAAGGATGTAATAGCCAGTAGGGATAGCAGCGAGGATGTCAGGGGTAGAGTCGTCGGTTAGATAAAGGAGGATATCGTCAGCATATAATGAAATCTTGTCCTCCCAACCGTCCGCCCAGCGAATTCCTTTCAGGAAGACATCTTGCCTAATCCAGGCGGCAAGTGGCTCGAGAGCAAGAGCAAACAGGAGGGGCGAAAGAGAGCACCCCTGGCGTGTCCCCCTCTCAAGAGGGAAGGCTTCCGAAACCTTGTTGTTCACTACCACTTGGGCGAGTGGGTCCGTATATAGAAGCCGCACCCAAGAGATAAAACTGGGGCCAAACCCCAGCTTGCGAAGAACTGCCATCAAGTATGGCCATTCAAGGGTGTCGAAGGCCATGGTTGCATCAAGAGGCACGACCACCGCGTCCTCGGTCAACGTATGGATCCTCCCCACCACTCCGTTTAGTCGGCGGAGATTCTGGGCCGTGTTGAGGTGGGGCATAAGCCAGATTGGTCCGGGTGGACCAGTGTGGTGAGGACCGGTTTGAGCCTATTAGCCAGAATTTTGGCTAGTATCTTTGGTTCTGCGTTCAGTAAGGAGATAGGTCTATATGACGCACATAGCTCCCTGGGCTTACCCTCTTTAGGAATAGCCACAATAGTGGCCAATCTTTGGTCGCAAGGCAATACCCCTAATGACCTGCTTTCCGCAAACATCTTTTTGAGATAGGGGCTGACACCGTCCGGTTGAGCTTGAAGAGCTCGATCGGAAGGCTGTTAGGCCCAAGCGCCTTCCCGGGACAAAGATCTCCTATCGCTTGCTCCACCTCTGTCATGGTAAGTGGCGCTTCCAAAAGGTCACGCTCCACGTCAAAGAGTGCCGGTATCCTGATGTCTGTCAAGAGTGCCACCGAGTCCTCCTCCGGACGATCTGACCCCCTTTTGTATACTGTCTGATACTGATGGGCGAATTCAGCGGCGATGTCATGGGGTTCTGTAAGCACAGTGCCATCTGACGTGTGAATCTCAGCCACCACTTTACTAGCTTGTTGCTTCTTATCGAGCCAAAGCGGTACAAAAGGGGGTGGTGATGGACGGAGCATCTGAACCAATCAAACACTCACACCCAGTCAAAAGATCTGGGTTTGATCCATCTCCGTTCTTTAGCCCACTCTGCCACCCCAGTTCAGACATGGCTATATGCAAATCAGTCTGACCCTGTGCCTCATGGGAACAGTCCAGCCCGAACTGCCAAGCCATGCCTTCCCTGGACCGGAAACAAGCTTCCAAGGACTGGTTTCTGGCATTCCAGCCGTCTTCAGCCCGGCTTGCTTAAATCCAGTGGCAAAGTGAGCAAGGGACTCACGTCTGAGCATACCCTGCCACACTTATGGCGGCCAAAGCGGTACTTATCGAGCCAAGCCAAGAGTTTGCCCGCCTTGTCTCCCTGGTCATAAAATCTGCCCTCACGGGTTGCAGCCATCTGCTTTGCAGCATCCGTGACCAACGCCTGGTACTCAGCAGTTTTGTGATTCTGACGTGTCATCCCTTTGCACTTGTCCCTCTAGGGATACGAGGTCAGCCTCCAGCACGGTGAGCTGCGCCTCTCTTTCTTTACGACGGCCCGCAATCGCCGATAAGGCCTCCCCCCGCAGGAACGCCTTAAAGGCCTTCCACAGTGTAATCGCAGAGGACACAGAACCGTCATTACTATTAAAGTAATTCGCTATCGAGAGGGTGAGTGTCTCACCGCCTGAAGGATGGCATCTCAATCCCTTTAGTTCAATATTTTGGCAATGATTGTTCTGGGCGGAGCCCCCGGCTTGGGTTTAGGGACCGGGGCCCGGTGTGCTCGCTCAATCGTAAAAATCTTGGAGAGTCGTTTTGGCTTCAGGTGATGTAGGATGAGGTCCTCAAGGAACAGCTTCACACTGTGCCCCTCCGTTCCCTTCGGCACACCTACCACGCGGATGTTGCTCCGTCGGGCCCTCCCTTCCTGATCCTCTAGCCTCAGGGCCATTTGAAGGTGTTGGTGGACGAGCTCATTGATCCGACCCTATAGCCGTTTTTCCGAGGTCAGCAAAGTTTTGATGTCCGTCTCGTTAGTTTTGGACCTTTCCGTGGTTTTACCCAGGGCTGTGCGTAGTAGGTTAACCTCGATGGAGATCTTGTCCATTTTCGTCTCGAGGTTAGTGCCTAGAGTCTGGATAGCGGCCATTATGGACGTTAGAGATGGCTCCGCCTCGTCCGTCGCATCTCCCGCCCCAGCTCCTGACTGTGCATGACTCACCGGCACTGTGTATTTGGCAAGCTTGTTTATCTGGGTAGATGTACCCCCTTTGGGCCGCATGGCGAGCAGCGGTGGCCGACCGATCCCCGGGTCTCCGGCACTTGAGGGGTAAGCTGCGACTTTATGCTCGTTGTGCACCTCCACTCCGGAGTGGTGTGTTCGATCCACGTGGCGGGCCCACCAGTCTCCGATCCTCTATGTGTGCACTGCACCTGGCCCACTGCAGCAAGGGCGCCCTCACCCCACGACCTACAGGACCAGGACAACGACGACAGCCAGAAGATCAGGGGCACCAGCCCACTCCGCCGTGCCCGGTTGGAAGGATCACCTCCTCCACCTCCATGACCTCCCCGAGGTCCTGCGTCTAGGTGGCGCCAAATTCTAGGGGCCCGGGGCTAACCACATCAGTACACTGTTCAGGTTCCCGACCCTCGGTATATTTCAGCGGGACCGGGCCCAGGGTGTCCGGTACGTCGCTCCGGTCACTTAGCCACCTCCAATGGCCAGATCTTGTTCCCTGGGGCGCCCCCCCACGTCAGGGATGTCTATGCGGCCAAATGACTCTGTCCTCCGTCTTCCCCGTGTGCCCGGAGGGCGCCACATGCTGCCAAGGGGAGCCCGCCAGAACTCAGGCAGCGCCCCCGGGGGCTTGCTCGCCCCTCCCGTGGGTCGGTCTGCACATGCCCCCGCGAGAGTAGTCAGTGGCTCGGTAGGGCGCCCAGCCAGTATTCCGCCCCTCAGAGGGCCGGCCGCGCCTCGGCTCGGCAGTCGCCCGCAGGCCACAAGCCGGGGTCTCAATTTTGGCCTCTCCTGGCCTCAGGGCTCCAGGCCGCACTCCCCGGCCCACCATGGCACAAGAGCGATCCGCGCTCCGCCCCCACTGGGTGTTCCGACACCGCTCGAAGCGCGGATCTGCAGCGCCACACCACAGGGAGCTGGGGCACCGATGGCAGAGCGCTCCGGATCAGTGGACGGATTTTAAGGGGACAGCAGCGGTCCCGACGGAGCTCGGGTCCCAGGTGGCCATCTGCATTGGCGCCTGGCCACGCCCCCCTTTGCATCCAAGTTAAACTAAAGTGCATTATTAGACAGCCACTCCTCATCTTGAATAAGACAAGATCAGAACTGATAAGTTGAAATTTGTGTGTTTGTGTTTACCAACAATTTTATATAATCCAAGTCAGCATAAATTGAAAACCTGTATGAAATGATCAGATCTACAAAAGCAATAATATTAATATTGAACAGTGTGGGGCACAATTAAGAGCCATGTGGAACTCCACACTTCAATGTTTTGGAAGAGCAGCAGTAAGGTGGCAGAGAGACAGCCTGAGATGTATCTTCTAACAACAAGGCCAACCAGCAAAGAGCAGCAGCTATGTTCCCTGTTTGCTAGGAAAAAATAGGGGTTATGCCCAAATTACCCTTATATACATGAGCACATTTCATCAAAAGATGTGTATAAATAAGAAAAAGTACAGAGGGATCGATTCAATATTTATTTACATACAGGGATAAACTACAAACCCTGATGTTTCAAAATAATTTTGAGAAAAACGATTTCACAGATCACAACCACATATATACGTATCTAAAGACAAGGTGGAGCACGAAAAATTGTATCAGCAAAAGACTGTACAACAATGAAATACCCTAATTTGCATTCATCTCTACATATAATACAATATACAATATATACATCACATGTACAATATCTACAATAGCAAATACACAACATATAAGCCCTACAAAAACAAAAATACGACAACATCACCGTGTGCACTCTTACATCAAAGTGCTACACTTCTAGGTAGTCCTAAATAGCGCCGGAGGTGAATCACCCCAAAAAATTATTTATAAAGGCGCTAATATTGGAGTATGAACCAATTCAAAGTTTTAGACGGACTCCTTCATAGAATGTTGACGCAGTCACGGTCGCGTTTCAGCCACTCGTTTCTATGGGCTTCCTCAGGACAAAGGGCAAGAATACACTAAAACAATAATAGCAATATATATTTACAATACAACAAAAAGTTCTGCCCAGAACACACTATCGCGTGCGTGACTATGCAGTGCCAAATTCTAAAGTGTGAATCCTAAAAGGAAGACAGGAAACGTGGAGAAGAACTCAAATACCAGAAGGATGCGGGTAAAGCAAGAGAAAAGAAAACACCCATCGAACTTGAACCACAACGAAGCATGCATAACCATGTGACATGAAGTGGCCAAATCACAAAAAGGATAGGGAGAAAGTGCCCCTATGGAAAAACCAATCTCTTTAGACTACTGTATTCATGGGTGCGAAAGCACTCACAGATCCCCCGTAGTACAGGGACTGCAGACTCATATGGGTACTCCAACCGAGTGTACCTACACAAATGGGAACAAATATCTAACCCCCAGATGCTTCAAAGTTATGTTTTGCGAGTCCTTAATAGTGAATTTTAAGGATTCGCTATTAAAGACTCGCAAAATGGGATGCATGTAGGAATCGCAATGTTATTCGCGATTCCTACTGATTCCTTATTTGCGATTCGCTAATTGCTAATCGCAAATAAGGAATGGCTTTCCCATTCATTCCTATGGTCCTAAAGGCCCATAGGAATGAATGGGGAGTCATTCCTTATTTGCGATTAGCAATTAGCGAACGGCAAATGTGCCGCAATTTCAAGGGTGCCAGGGTGTCCAAAGGACACCCTGTTGCACCCCTGAAATGGTAATGTTCACTGGTGTTGCGCACACACATGTGTGTGTAATATACAACTTAGAAAAATGCCCAAAAGGTCATATTTCTAACTTTTTGGTATTTGCCACGTAGTTTGAATTCGCGGTAAATAGCGACCCCAGATTGCAAATTCGCAATCTTGGAATGGTTCATGCATTGCATTTAAGGAATCGCAAATTGCGATTCCTTAAATGCAATCGCAATTTGAGAACTCGCAATTATTTGCGAATTCTTAAATTGCGAGTGCATGAACCCTTGATGCATCTCAAATATCATTTTTGCGGGCGCAAACGGCCGAATTTTGCGATTCGCACCGTTTGCACTCGCATAAATGCTTGATGCATCTACCTGTAAGTACCCAAGTGGGGAGAAGTCTACTGTCTATATAACACGGTGAAGAGGGAACAAGGATGTGGCCAGTGAAATTACACAAAACAACACATACCTCCGGGGACTAAAACCCGCTTGTTGTGCCTACTTCGTGTTTCCTTCGTATTTCACGAGGTTGCTTCTGGCTGGAATTATATCGTGTGTCACTCTTCTCTATCTATATTTAAAGGTGACACCAAGAGCTGACTCCAGGGTCTGAGGGAGCCGAACACCTGCAAGTGAAAGTGCCAAGCACTGCCCTACTACAGTCTCGTGGGCCGCCTGTCAAGCTTGGCAAGAGTACCTCTATCGTGGTCAATACTAAATAATGATATAATAAGGTATCATCTGACCACAGCGCCAATATTAAACAGGACGCGCTCCGCTTTCCTCAGAAAAATGAACAATAAAGCTACAAAATGAAAAAGTGCAACAAATCATCTCTAAGTGCCGCAGGCGTCTACACATACCTTACGCCGGGAATCCAGATTCTCTCTAGGGTCATCTCCTCACACGCGACACAAAAGTGCCGCCATAGCATGCAGGGGCCGAAGAACCGTCTCTATACTTCCTCTCCGTGCGTGCTGACATCACGCGCACTGGTTCATGCGTCCAACAAGCTAAAGAACTGACTCCCATTCACAACACGGCTGCTAACACAAAAAAAGGACTGGCGCGTGAAGAGCTGACCGCTAACACCAAAAAAGGGGGGACTGGGACATGAAGGGACAGCGGGAACAAGGGCGGCAAAAGGTACAGGACTGAATAAAACAGAAAGGACCTCGCACTTACCCGGGGGCCATTAGACTACACATTGGAGGGTATAGAAACCCACACGACTAGAAAAGAACAATCAAATCAAGACAAAAAATGACGAGGGGAAATAAATAAATACACACCCCACACTAGAAGAAACTGCAAGTAAGAAAAACCACTCCATTGTGATAAACATACCAAAGGAGGAAAAAAAAGCGAAAGACAGAGTTATTTAATATCCGAAAATGTGTGACCTGTAAGGCACTGCATATGCACACCTGGACGTACAATCTGGTAAATATAGGGTCGCCCTTTACCTATAATGGGAAGAAAGCATCCAATATGTACACAAAATAAAATCAGTGCATGACATATATTGCATAAGACAATTTGACACCAGAGATTTCTAAGAAGAACACCCTACTTGGTCCACAGGATTCTACTAAAATTCTGCAAGTACATGTTACTGAAAGCATGCAAGTAAAGAACTATGAAAATAGCCTGCCTGGTTAGATCAATGCCCACAGTTCATCACGATCATTCAGTCCATTGATGGCAGTATGGTATTTTTCGATCAACCTGGCTTCCGTACGGTTTAGTTTGGTCTCTAGCTCCCCTCTATTGTTTGCCAGGATTACCACTAGCACTGACCAAATCAAGTCCTCCTCACTATGCCCAGCTTCAATAAAGTGCTGGACTAGTGGTGCGCCTGGGGTTCTGCACCTTATGCGGCACTTATGTTGGCCAATGCGCATTTTCACCGCTTGGGTTGTTTGACCTATGTAAGCAAGGTCACATGGACAAAAAACCACATACACCACATTTTTGGTGTTGCAGTTAGAAAAAGAGCGTATGGTATGTATCGTCTCATTAATCACAAGCGACTTGAGGTCTCTAGAGTGGTTCATACATCGGTAATGTCCCAACAAGGCTGGGACACCTAACAGGCTTCTCGTATCTTTCTTAGGTGCTGGTTCTCTACTTGCACGTACCAGATGCAGTTTTAGGTTTTTCCTTTTTTAAAAGCGAACAAAGGCTTCGGGATATCCCTGTTTGCTGCAGCCTAGAGAGAAGACTGGCAACTTAATCAAGAGAAACAATCACAGTGAGACTGCCACCATCAAGGACCACCATAATGTAATCTAAAACTACAGCACAGACCATGTCCTACAACAAGATGGCCAGATTCCTGATTTAGTGGGATCAGGAGCCTTGGAATTGTCGAGAATAATGGAGACTTCAAAGTTCACCACTTTCTATAAACTGTTTAAAAGGAGGTATTTAAATTGGGCAGTAATTCTCAAAATCATTAGGTCTGGCATTTAGATTAAAAAAGGTAATGACCATTGCTTTCTTGAGACAAGGTGGGATGATTGCGATCACAAAAGAGTGATTTAGATTATAATAAATAATGGGGAACTGTGATCCGGAATCTTTCCCAATTTCTTAAGCTGGTCAAGGGCCAGCGGTCTTTCAGATAACACAATTTAATAATAGGAATGTATTTAATGATATTAGTACATGTCAGCAAAGACATATGGTCCTGAGTCGGGCACTACTTAATAATAGGAGGACTAACTAGAGGCATAACATGCAAAGAAAATTAGATTTCCTTGAGCTTCATTACTAAGTAAGATGTCATTCTGTGATATTCATGTGGAACTGAGTATCATCAGCATATGAAGGTCTGACATTTTAGATTAATTGAGTAATGAATTCAAGTATAAGTTGAAAAGTGTTGGTGAGTGAAGCACTGGAGTGCTTGAACTAAAGTCTTACATTTTTATTCTATGTTCTCTGTTTTCCTAGTATGAAATAAATCAGTTAAGAACAGTACCCTTTCCTACCCATTTTTTCGTTCAAAATATTTTGTAGAGTGGACTGGTTTACTAGTACTAGCGTGCGATGAGCGTCGCTGACTATCTGAAAATTACTGCATCCGTACACTAACCTTTCTTGAAGCCTGATTGACACTCAGCCACTAGGTTGTAATGTGTGATGAATAGTTTGGGCTAAGTTTCTCCCACTAAAATTTGACTAGGAAGTGTTCGATTTTTTTACTTTATAGTTCTAATAATGTTTTTATGTGAGCGAATGCTTTATCTTTTCATTTTTTTTCTGCAAAGAATTTTGCACCACTCATTGAGATTTGTGAATAGGATTCTACTGGAGGGTTTGTTATGCTGAGTGCTGCCTCAAATAGCTTTCTGGGCCAGTATTTGGTTTGATTTATATCCTTTCTAACAAAAGTGGATTTAGCCCTGAGGATCATTTTTGGGTATTTTTTTCTTTACATTCCTATATTTTCTAGATTTCTGGTTAGATATGCGGAATCCACTCTCATTCTACACCTCTCAGCATTATTCTGTCCTCATTGTGTTCTTTTGAGAACAATTGTTCCGATATTTTAGGATTCATGTTTTATTTTGTTTTTGAGGTTTTGGACTCTGTGTAAATCACGCCATCCAGTGCTATTAGGTGCTCTATCTTGGAGCCTTTTGTATCTATGCCAGTAAGACACAGTTGAATGAGTTAATGTTTGCCTTTGAATGAGGATGGGTCAGAAAGAGCATATCCCAGCTGTAAGTTAAAGTGACGCAAACTGTGCTTTGGTCATAGGAGATAATTATTTCCGTGGTGAACGCAAAGAGTTATAAGAAAAAAAGGAGCATTGTCATCTAGGGGTTATAAACATTGTGACATTTAAGTGCTTAAGCCTCTGTTTTTATTTCCACGGAAAAGCTTTGGAAGGTGGATTTTGGTTGTTTTACAGGCTCATTCAATCTATAATCTATGGATCAGTGCTACACTGCTCCTCTTTTACCTAGCATGCCCATTCAAATCAGATCATCACATTTTACAATCTCTGAGTATGCTTTTTCAATTTGCTTACACTCACTTGTTTAGAGATGAAAACTTTTGAGTTAGTCTTTGCCTTCTGCTTGAAAGTGGAAAAGTTATTTATACGAGAAAGAAAGGTAAAGGGGATTAGGTAATGGTCTGACCAGTTGACCGAAAATGGGAGCTCTGCCTTACTCTTCCTCTCTGGTGGCATAATGCAGCCTAGAATGGGGCATTTCATGCGTGTAGTAGTTTACCAGGATTGTCAGAGATCATTACTGTTCACGAATCAAGATGGCTGCAAAGCAACATCTTCCGAGTGTAAGGTAAAGTTCCCCCCAAATGTCTTCTGGTCAAAGGAAATACTTGCCTCCCAGTTGAGCCCTTGGAGTCCTCAAAAGTAGTGTTGTCCCCTGAAGGGTATTATTTTATATGGAAATTGATTAATTTAAGTGGCCCCTCTTCTAACGTCCAACAATAAGCTTTGGAAAGTAAGAAAGACATAATTTTCAAGGTCCCTGTATAGAATTAAGTCTTGAAGGATATGTTCTACACTTGTCCACCTCTAACCTATTCTATCCAGTCAGATAATATGGAATTGTCTTTGTTTTGATATTATGAATTCTTCAACACTCCAAGTGTTTATCTGTAATGTCCACTTTGATTATATGAGTAATAATTACTTGTTATGCTTACTTTAGGTTATTTATGTATGCACATTTTGTAGGATGTAATAACCCAGAAAGAAACATTACTATGGAGAATTGTTTTTGTAAACATTTAACACTAAAAAAAATATTGTAATGGAAATTTCTTGACAGTGGTGATCTGATGTTCTGGTACATGTTACTCTTTTTTTAAGTTCAAAAGAATTTTATTAAAGATAATGAATCAACATAACATAAAGAGTGAGAGTATCTCATGATTAGTGCACAGTATACAATATAAAAATTGTGAAATCATCAAAACAAATATGGTTCAAAGTGTAGAAAGAGTAAAATAAAAGGAGAGAACAGTAACTAAACAGAATAATGGCATTTGAAAAATATACAAAAACAATAAAGATTACATAATGAAAAAAGAGAAATTGTATGCAATAATACTTTAAAACAATGTCATTATCGAATAGTGTCAAGGAGGTTTAACTACTTCTTGCTGTGACAAAGGCACACTTAATGAAAGGCTTGCACTAATGTCAAGATAAATTGTGACAGGTTCCCATAAGTGCGCCCGTTTGGATGCCATGTGTAATGGGTATACAAAGGAGTTGTCTAATCTATTGTTGTAAACACAGCAAAAATTGCCCCGCCACCTACATTTGCATCCACATTTATGGAAAGTTGAACACGCTAACTGTCGTTGTCAACTGGGTATTTTTATTTATACCAAAATATTTCAATGGATTAAGCCAAGTTTGTCGAAAACAAGACATTATAAACAGACAAAGACATATTTACATTGTAAATTTCAACCAAAGTCGTTATGCTTTTCTGTACACAAATGTATTACCAACTGAATGACATCATAACGCACAGAGTCAAAAACAATTTGACACAGACAAGAAAATTGGACATTTACAACATTAAATGATAAACTGGATTCTTATAAAGAGAAAAAATTATTAAAGCATAAAAAAGTTTGAAAAAATAGGGGAAAATTAGAAAAGGAGCAAAAATGAATTTGAGAATCTTTGACAACCAGCAAATACTGGTGTGAAGAAATAAATCATGAATAATCCTCTCTAATTGGCCGACGCGTTTCGAATCCAGGTGGTTGTTCCCCAGATTCTCATCAGGGCACAATTAGTCTGTCTGTGGGGGATAAAAAGGGAGAGAGGCATCACACAATAGAAACGAATTCAGAGGAAATCTATGGGTGCAGGCTCGGAGTACTCGAAGAGCAGTCCAGGGACAGGGGCCACCGTCAGCTGATTCTTTACGTGAAGCTGGCGGCTGCCGTTATGTGAAAGTGAATTTCTTTCGTGGGCTTCAATTGAATTGTGGCCGGTAACGCTTCATTTAACCAGAGTCGATGTGTGGAAGTATTGTATTCTCTTTTGTTTAATATCGGCGTGTGAATCCAAACAGTGCTCGGCTACCGCTCCGTACAGCCCAGTCCATGCCTGCGGCGTTCTGCAAAAGTCCAAAGATCTATTGTTGTAGCAAACAGCATACCACCATGCCTGAAATGACAACTTAGTAAAATCCTTCCAATTTTTGGTGATTTGCTGGAAAGCTACTGCCAACAATAGGTCAATGATGGTAACCGTGGACTCACAATTATTCCAAATGGGTGATAAACTGCCTAAGAAGACATGTACAAGGGTATACGGATGATTGGTATTGAAGATAAAGTTTATCTGAGACCATACTTTAGTCCAAAAATCATGAACAGGATTACACGTGAAAAGCATATGAAGGAGGTCTGCTCGCGGTGCGGAGCAGGACCAGCAAGTGTGTGGGATGTGCGCATGTCTATGATGGAGTGTATATAGGGAAAGCAGAAATCTATTATAAATGAAAAAGAGAGTTTGTGTGGTATTAGCCGCTCTTGAAGATTTACGAATTTTGAGCCATATTTTCCCCCAAAAGTCCGTAGACCAGGAAGCTCCCAAATCAACCTCCCATGCCAGTTCTACTTTAGTTTTAACCCTCAGGGAGGGAGAAGTGTGTAAAAAAGTTTATATAGTACATGTTACTCTTGAGTACATAAATCTATTCTTTTAACCTGTGATTTGCCGCTGCAATGTATAAACAGCCACATAGGCACTTAAACGCACATAGGCAGTTCTCACTATTGCATTTCAAGAAAATACTTTAACATAATCTGCTTGCCTGTATGTGTCAAAGTCACTACATTTGATTGAAGTACATTGCTGCTATTATTGCAGTTCAAATAGTGGTGTGTTACCATGTTTGGTTTCATATTGTGACGCAGCGCTACAGATATAAATGAACTGGCCATTTGTATTGCCTTGGACCCCGCGCAAGTCACACAGCATAAATGACCAGACAGGTTATTATACACTGCACACAGAACTGCTCATTGTAGGCATGCACAGTTTATTTATACACAGAAAGACAACACAAGGGATGTAAAAAATGCCCAGTTGTAGATATACGGGATAAACATGGGCGTTTTTAAAACAGTTAAAAACATAACATGCCTCCCAAAATTCGGATAGATGCTATAACCTGGCTGCACAGCAACAGGTATGTAGGAAACTCAAAATAAATCAAAAGACAATTCAAATAAAATTAAGAAGGTCCAAGTTGAATGCAGTAATGAGGGAGTCTTCTAAGAATAGCCATGATACAACAAATCATCATTTGCTGTATCATGGCTATTCTTAGAAGACTCGAATAATCTATACTCTGCTGTGAGGGGTGTAGATGTGAGATGTGGCCTCAATGAGTAGGGGTGAACATGTCCCGGAGGATTAACCTCAAAGTCTCTGGATGGTGTGCTGAATCTCCATGGTGTCTCATTCATGGCACTGGATAAGCCCAACAGTTCCAATGGACTAACTGGCAGACTTTCCTGCAGCCAAGCACTAAAAACTATATATGATGGGGTGAGTGAATGCAGTTTTTTTCAACCAGGAGCCCGGCACACATAACTGCGCTGGATGCATGTTAGTACAACGCGATCTTTTAGATAGCGGTACTTTACAATGCTGCCTTTACAACGCAAGTCGTTACAACGACTTGCGTTGGTGTGCGTGGATTGTGGATTATTATAATTTTATATTCTAACACCAGCCCACGTAACAGTAGGGAAGGTGTTGGAATATAAAATTACAATATTCCTTATACAACAGCGCCATCCAGCGCAAGTCGTAGTAACGACTTGCGTTGTAATGGCACCGTTGTAAAGGTACTGCGGTGTAAACACCACGTTGTAAACGATGGTCCCCAACTGCGCTACTTGTTCGGTGATTCATTTGAAAAACAAGATGTTCCAAGTGATGCTACCACTCCCTTGATCTACAGTGACATGATGACCTTCACCCCAGACACCTGCTACAGAGGCAACAAAAATCTAGACTTTTACTTGCTTCCACACCGTTGAGATTATAAGAATACTGGGTCATTCACCATGAGTGGTTTCCACTATGCATGTCTGTGGTGGCTTACTGTTTGTTGTGGTGCCTTCTGTCACTGGCCGCATCATTACTGGTGGTAGAGACTTTCAAGAGGGAGAGGATGTAACCTTACAGCTAGAGCGGTTGACCTCGAAGCTGGGGAACTGGGTTCGAGTCTCGGGAACAACGCTCAACATCCTGTGATTCTGGGCAAATCACTTAATCTCCCCGTGCCTTACAAAAATGAATGTGTCCTCATGTAACGAAACTGGTGCTCATGTAAAGTGATCTGATACCCGATGTCTCGGGTTTAGTTTGCGCTATATAAAACTCTACTAAAAAATGGCTTCCATTGCTTTAAGACTACCTATCAGGCTGAAGGGGACACTTTATTATTGTCATGAGGTGTGTTTCTGTAGTTTTAAAGGAACTTAAAATATAGCTCCCTCAATGAGGTCACTGTTCACTTCATCAATTGAGATATTCTTATCTAAAGTTCTTATGAATCTCTAAAGCCTCTCCATTGACCCGAGGTCCCCACAGTGTAATTTACCTGTGTTTGATGTTGAGAGAGTTAAAATACACTGACAGCTGTGACCTTGGAACAGAGGTACACTATCTGTACGTATATCTTGTGGGAAACCACGGGTGGCAAACATTTTCTTGAACTTGATAATAACATCTTCCCTCACTGTTGACCTCAACTGATCTACCTTTGGCCTTTTGCTAAAGTCAACAACATCCAGAAGTGTATGCTGGCAAAGTCACTGCATAACCTTGTCCTTGGAGCAGTTGGAGCATCTTTTGACAAAACAGGAGTCAGATCATCTGGATTGCCTACTGCCTGACATGACAGACAGCACACCACTGGTCTCTCTCCATGTACATATAAATCTGAAAATCAAAGACTAAGTTTTGTTTTAACTTTTCCTTGTAGTTTTTGATGTGTAGCTTGCATTAAAAGAGAAATCAACCAACAAGGGATCAATAGTCAAGTCACCCTTAAAGGTAGGCCATCTTGGACTAGTGATAACGCTTGATGTACATTGTGCAGTGCATGAATTTAGGTCTAAGCTTCAGATGTTCTGTGACATTGTTTAAGCAGTTGCCACCAGCTTTTGACTTGAATGGCTTTTTTGATAACTTAGAAACACTCATTTTCCTTACAGACTTGATGTACTTCTTTGGTTGTAAGTGTGTTCGGGTGAGAACTGTCTACACCATAAAAGCATACACTTTCGTATCTTTTGCATCTACTATTTCTGACTTTGTAGCTTCTCCTTAGGGGCAGTGAGGTGCTTGTCACCAGTACATACTTGAACTATGTTGCTATACAGATACAGATGAAAATATCTGTAGCTATAGAGCACGGTGTTGACATCACGTTCTATTTGCAAATATCTTTGCAGTGTTTTTCAATACTTAACTGGCACATGCAAGAGTGTCTACACATTAGAATGTTGTTTCTGCATAGGAACAGCCCTTAGTCCTTTTGGGCACAATAGGTAACCATACCCGGAAACCTCTGACCTCAGAGATATTGGTCGAGAAGCATGTTTGTTGGGCATCTTGAATCTTTTGGGGATTCGGAGACAAACTTTCCTCTAAGAATCTATATTTAAATAATTTGATGTTGCTTGTCAAAAATTCACATTTTTCTTGATGAATGATGAGGTAACTGTCTTTGATTCATGTTAAGAGGGCTCTTAGTCAATTTTAGTGCTGCTGAATTGTAATTGCATGAACCAAAATATCATCACTGACGTTGAGCACTCCATACAGGTCACATATCATTTCACATATACAGTTCTGAAACACTGGCAGTAGAGGGGATACCAATATTAAGTCTTTGGTAATTCCACAGCCCAATATTAATTGAGAAGCTTGTAATTTATCTTGAATGTTTGGGTACAAGGGAATGTAGTGGTAGCTGAATTTTAGATTGATCTTTGAGAACCACTTGGCACCATTTATCACAGTGATAATGTCATCGATAGTTGATGTCAAATGGTGATCTCTACATATGGCCTTGTTATGCATCCTCATGTCCACACGTATGCAAATGGCACCAAGCTGCTTTGGTTTTCTTTGCTACTGCAATAGGAGAGACCCATGGAGTAGGCCCTTCTACCTTCTTAATTATTCCAATATCTTCTAACGTCTCAAGCTATTGCTCCACTTGAGTTTTTATGTGGAACAAAAAAGACCTGTGCTGAAGCACCATAGGCTGGATGATAGGATCAAAGTGAAGTTTCACATATTTGCCTTTTAAACTCCTTTGAATCCTTCCCCATACTCTTCCAGCATTGCACTGACCTTTTATTGCAGTCCTGCAAAGGCAAATGCTATTAACTTCAATGACTCAGACGTGCTGCAGCTAAACAATGTAGTACCTTTTGACTTGGTCACAAAGAAGCACACAAAATTGGGTTAGATGTGGTGCTTGTCTATGATCAAAAGCACAATAGTCAAGTCAGTGGGGATAGAGCTGACATACATATGTATATTAACAGATTTTTTCATAAGTGCCTGTGCTGGGGGCAGTTTCTGTTAGTCAGTTCTGGACATAGCATACATAGTGGGATCAGTGTCTAACAGACTAGTCACAGGGAATCCATTGGGTGAAAATGAATGTACAGCTACTACTATGGCTGAGATCATCTTTTAGTCAATACTGGATTATTAATTGCTGACATGAGATGGACATGTTCTAAAACTGATAATACTCCCCCATCCTAATTGTCTGGTGTTTGCTAGCCACTTTCTTTGGCAGATAGGTGTTGTACTTTAAGCTTAGAGTTCACAGCCAGTCTGTCAGTGGCTGGTTTTGCTGAAGCTCCAGTCCTGCATACTCTCGGAAAATTGTTTTGTTGCGCACACACAGAGCAGATCTTGTGTTTGATATGGCACCATGGGCCTTGGTGCTGTAAGTTTTCCTGGTGTTCACATGGTTTGTTCTGCTTTTTACTCTGTATGACCACATGAGCTTCCTCATTTGTTTCCGTTGGTTCTGATTTGATGACTTTTATTATTAACAATGATTCTATGTGCACTTTTCATGCATTAGTCAGTTCATGAGCATGCCTTTGAACCACCATGGTGACCAATGGCATCTTGATGGTCTGAAGGACTTCTTTTTGTATCTAAAATAACCAGCACCCCTGGATAATCTGGGCATGCAGTTCCTTATCAACATTCTCAAACTCACATGTGCTCGCTGACCTTTGAAGGCAAGCACAGAAAGCATCAACAGCCTCAGTTGGTCTTTGCTAGGCCTGTATCAGTCTGAACCACTGATAGGATTGCCCTGGGCGTTAGACTGCAGATTCAACGGGGAAACCCCTGCTGTTTAGTCATTTTCTTGGCCTATGCAAGAGAGTTAGAAACCTTTGGTGTTCTTCGCCTATGAAGTGTAACAGAATTGGCAGTCTTGTAGTTGGGTGGTTTCTTTTGTAGCAGATAGATGGTTTTTGAAACTTGTGATCCATGCTTTCCCTCTAGTTGCTATGGAGGAGGCACGTGGACAACATGTCAAATGGTAGAATAACATTGACATCTGATGATAGCATTGACAGCATGATGATTGCGCATCATGATGAAATTTGTAATCATTGTTACTTTAATCTTTCTTTCATTTATGTGCACTCTTCTCAATTTTTTATTTTTGCTTGCTACTTACTTTCTTTAGTAATGTTTGTGGTGCTGATTTACAATGTTCAATTTTTTCTGTTTATTAATTATATATTTGTTCTCCTTTTTTGTCACAGTTGGCTGCATGTGTTCTGTCTACTTGTGTCTGAGAGCACCCACCTCTACATTTTCCCTTTGTGAGAAACACACTTTTGTTATGTCTTGTGGTACGGTACACCATGGTGGCTTTAGCACCAGAACAACACTTGCTTGTTCTCTTTCTGTGCAGTGAATCAGTGTGATTCAGATTTTGGAAAAGGGGGTGGTGATGGACAGAGTTTCTGAATGATGCAGAATACTCTTACCAAGTCAATAGATCATGGTTTTAATCCATCACCATTTTTTAGCTCACTGCACCATCCCAGCTCAGAACCTGGCTATATGCAAATTAGTCTGTTCCTGTCCCAGTGCATGATGGGAACAGGGCAAACCAAACTACCAAGCCAATTCTTAAACTGTTTTTTTTTTTTTTTGTTTTTTTTTATGGTGCAATGAGCAAGGGACTCACGTCTGAGTATACCCTCCCACACATAGTGTGGATAAAACCGATTTTGGAAAAGGGGGTGGTGATGGACAGAGTTTCTGAATGATGCAGAATACTCTTACCAAGTCAATAGATCATGGTTTTAATCCATCACCGTTTTTTAGCTCACTGCACCATCCCAGCTCAGAACCTGGCTATATGCAAATTAGTCTGTTCCTGTCCCAGTGCATGATGGGAACAGGGCAAACCAAACTACCAAGCCAATTCTTATACTTTAATCTTTTTTTCATTTATGTGCACTCTTCTCAATTTTTTATTTTTGCTTGCTACTTACTTTCTTTAGTAATGTTTGTGGTGCTGATTTACAATGTTCAATTTTTTCTGTTTATTAATTATATATTTGTTCTCCTTTTTTGTCACAGTTGGCTGCATGTGTTCTGTCTACTTGTGTCTGAGAGCACCCACCTCTACATTTTCCCTTTGTGAGAAACACACTTTTGTTATGTCTTGTGGTACGGTACACCATGGTGGCTTTAGCACCAGAACAACACTTGCTTTTGTTCTCTTTCTGTGCAGTGAATCAGTGTGATTCAGATTCAGTGCGGAACTTGCAACTGCAATGGCATGGTACCACTCTTTCACCGTTAGGGGGGTGATGGACCTCAGCACAAAGCAGCCATTGGCCTGCACCCATCCAGCGGGCGTTACATGCAGCATTGATCAATTCTAATAACCGGCTGAGGAGAACTACCAATGCTAGGTACAGTAGTCGAGCAACCAATGTGTTAAACTCCTTGTTGCCACATTGTAGTGTCTGTCTTTGTGCCCTATGTATCATAAATAAGTAGACACATTATAACCATGCAGGTGTACACCATTTATTTATAAACACGATAACAGCAGAGGGATGTACCAAAAGCACAGGTGTGGGTTGGGGAAACACCTTGGGCACTTCGAAAACTGTTGAAAACCTAATACCCTTTGTGATGTTGAATATTTGGAAAGAAGACCTTTCAATTGCTTGAACACGAAAATTATTTGTTAGAATTTTTGTGCAACTTTCCAGAGATTGCCTATTGCACTGTATGAAGTAATCTCAAACATAAAGTTTCTCTGAAATGTTTTTCACTGTCCTCAATAAATAATGACTCATATGAGGTAATGTCTTTCATTCTGAGCACTTCTGAGAAAGATCATTGTTTAATGCTGTTTAGTGGAAACTTGGAAAAGGTAATAAACATCCTATGTAGGTAGAGGAATGCCTTCTATTTATTTTCAAACATTTCAGTCAGCATTTTTTTTAAATAAATGTTCTCCCCATTCATTGTTGGATTGAGCTTTAAATAGTTATGACAACCATTCAAGTGGTATATATTATTTTCAAGTGCTTCTTTACTTCCCATCATTAAAATAGAGATGTTTTCGATATATTGTTTGTTACAATTTGAGATGGCTCGTCCAATTTTACTAATTATAGATATATTGATTTTCAAATAATACATAAATTGATACATGACAACATATGTGAATAATCGAGCCATGTTGAACTCCATCAGCAAGTCAATGGTCTGAAGAATAAACTTGTCTTTCTATCTAAAGAGGTTTGTGCATGAAATGAGACTAATTAACTGTAACACACAAATGAAATTAGGAGGAGTAATTCTTTGCTTTTAAAATATTCCACTCTAAAGCTGCTAAGCCCTATTCATGGGGATGATGGTATATAATGATTTCAAGTCGAGGGTTCACATTAATGGATTTAGACTAGAATTCATGTTCTCCATTTGTCAAGAGAGTCGGCTGTGTTCCTCAGGTACACACTTGTTTTTAAAACCAATGGTTGCAAAAAAGCATCACAATATTGGCGGATTGGTTGTAATACTGAATTGATTGCTGAGACCAGTGCACATGCAAGAAGAACATTGAGGCTACATGTAATTACATGGATTCATAGTTGGAGAGGATCTGAGTCCTTCCAAAGTAAGAAGTCCAAAATCATGTTAGGTTCAACTCACAAGTTCAATAAAATAAACATGGGCACAACTCCTGGTAGCTATGGTACAGAGAAAGCATGCTTAACTTAAAATTGTGAAAAGCATTTAGCAGTACCAAACCAAATAAAAAGTCAAGACACAACACAATAGAAATCCCAGAAGCTATCTCGAAAAACCAAGAAAAATGTAATAAGCCTTCAAGAAAAATGTAATAAGCACACTGACACAACAATGATTAAGATCTTATAAGAAGGCTATGATGCTTCAAAGTTGTATGTCAAAATGTGCACGTTTCCTCCACCACCAACAAGCTGGGCCAGTCATCGCTGCAGCCAAGCAACGGAATGGTCAAAGTCTCTACCAAGATTCCAAGATCTATGTGACAGCCACCTTTTCCCACAAAACTATTGTTCACCTCAAGAAATTCCTGGTGCTTCTATTAACTTTAGTCAAACTTGACATCTGCTATGGCCTAAAACTGCAAATTTGATGACCCGGATGGACTGGAACAAGTTTTCTTCATATTATGTGTAGCAGACATTGGCACGTCACTGTCAGTTCTAAACAGTTTGACCAGTTAAGATGCAGATAAGACCTCTGCCCCACAACAAGACTTGCCTTCCAGCTCCCCTGAACGTCAGAGACTGGGCTCTGTGCTTATATGGTTGAAGGGTAGAGTACCCCATTCTGGAGAGTACCCTGCAGCCCAGGGCTGTGATAAATCGTACTCTCTCATCAAACTGTGATCACTCGGACCCTTATATGGACTATTGAATGCTTTCCAGTTGCATCTCTTGGTAAGGCCTGATCCAGCGGCCTATAGGAAATATATCATAAACAACGCTACCCAACTTCATAACCTATAAACAAAATTCTACACTAACTTATGGACCCATTTATAAACATGACATATTTGGGCCTACTGAATCAGGTGGTCAGATTAAATCTATATACACATTATTTACAAAATATATACAAATGTATACATCTGCGTAAGAAATATTGTCATTAGAATAAATCCTAACCATTTAAACGACCACCATTGGCGATGGGATCTAGCTAATAGTAACCTGCACTTCTGAATAACCAAGACCAGCTTGTTTGTCAAAAGTAAGATTTTATTTACTAAATTATGGTATTTCAAAATGTAATTTTATTATTGTAATTTTATTAGCATTAAAGTAAGCATGTTTGAAAAGCTTCATGAGAAAAATACAGTTTAAGTAAGAAATTCAAAGTTTAAGTAAGATTTTAACAGTTTAGCATTTCTAAAGCCTAAGTCCCTAGCTAAGTAAAATAAATGGAAAATAAAGTAAAGTTCTTTGAGGATTCTTACGTGCTCCACACAAAGTCCAGCAGCACTTCACCCTCATCGGAAAGTCAGAAAGCAGCAGTCAGCCCATCCCTAAGGACATGACTTTTTATACCTTTCTATGCTAGCTAAACTAAGCGAAGGAAAGTTTTCATAAATCCACGAAGTCCCATTGGTTGAGAGTGACAAGTGACATGTCACCCACATTTCAAAAGTTCCATTAGGTCACGTTTCTTAAAGACCATTGTCTTTTCCGAATGCAACCAGGAGCTTCCTTGGTTTGCAACAATTGTAAATTAATGTTCTCACAGTGTTCATTTCATTTCCGCGGGTGCCAAGTTAGAGCTGACAAAATTGTCCTTTATCACTGACTTCCGACCTTGGCCACGTCCGACAAAATGGTGACAGCAAGTCAGATTTGCTTAGTGAATGCAGCTTTGACGAACACTTTTTCAGAATGGGCATCTCGTGACTTGTGCAGAAGTAAAATTCAGCTTTAGCAAACTCGAGCAAACTAGGCCCAAAAGCAGGCAACTTATGCTTTCTAGTAATAAAAAAACACAAGAAAAGTATTAATGTAAGAAATAATGTTGATTCTGTATCCACCCTAGGTTTACTAATGAATTAACCCTCCCGATTAGTCTAATGTTACCTAGCAAAATGCAAACAAATAAAGCAGCGTTTATATCTACCAGTCTTCATGAATCCATGAAACTTATGTGCACCTAGAATAGTAGAAATGACATCACATAGACAAGGAAAAGCAAAATAAGCACATGCTTCTTTTAAGTTTGCTGCAGTTAATAATGACAAAAACGAAAACAACAAATTATTTCTATTATTTTGCACGAACAAAAAGATGCAACATTTATGCACGTTTATGAGCACACATTTTAGTCCCCCCATGTGTAAAGTTTAATCTAGGTTGTATTAACACGATACATCACAAATCATTAATATTATTATTCATGTTATGGAAATGTGACTTTGCGAGTTTAAACAAAATTTTGTTTTCTATCTCACTCCATCAACTCCCTCATCTGGTGATTAACAAATCACCACACCAACACCCAAAATTTTGGTAATTTAAATTTCCGAGAAATTGATTCAAATTCATTTGTATCAGTAATCCTAAAAATCTGTTTCTGCATAATCTTTGGAATTAGCATAACGCTCTCTATGTAACTCCTGTAATTCAATCTCCCTTTCTTCTTCTTTTCTAAGTTTATAGATTCTTTTCTTTTCTTTCAACTGCTTCTTTCTCTTATGCAATAAACAACCTATTTTTGTCAAAATAAAAATGAATACTATTATAATCAAAGGTGCCAAAATCTTGCCAAGAATTGAACTACCAATGTTATGAAACCAATTTTTAATTGCTTGGAATCTTTTTGAAAGTTTCCCTGTAAAATCATCTTCTTCTAAAGGAATTATCTCTGAATGCATTTGTGTAATGTTTTTAATGTACATCTCTATATTCTTACTTTCATCAGGTATGTATGTGCAACAATGTTGTACATGTAAAATGCCACAGACTCCTCCCTCCTTTGCTAGGAGTATGTCTAAAGCAAGGCGATCTTGAATCACCATAGATCTGATTGCAATTACCTCAACATTCACTAATTGGAATCCATCAGCTGTGTCTGTTGACAATCTGTCAACAATTGTGGACAATTTTCTAATTCTCCCTGCGTTTAGGGTTATACCAACAAAAGGTATCACTGCTTGAAAAATATCTCCCAGAACTTCTGTAAAAGTTTCTCTTTTGACTCTATTTACATAATTATGAATTTTGAACAATCCTTCTGAATCCCTATCAACATGAAACACTTTAGGAAAACAATTCCCACATAACAAGTTCCATACCAATGGTCTGCAAGGTTGTAGTAGGCTTTGTCACCACAAACAAAATAAATCCCAGGGAAGATTGGATCTTTTCCACCTTTGAATCCCCAACCTCCCAAAATCTGATAAGTATCTTCACAGTTACTTGCACCTACAAAATAATTATCAAAAAGTGTATTATCTCTTCTAATGCAAAGCTTTCCACTAACTGGTTTATCTATGTGAATTGCAACATTTTCAAGCATTTTGCCATTTAATTTCTCATCCTCTTTTTGCCAAAATTTTGACTTAGTCTGCTTGACTAATTCATTTCTTTTGTAAATTGCTCTTCTCTCCTCAACCATATTCAAAAATGTCTTTCCCTCAGCGCTCAATTTGCAGGTTAGATTATTCTTATAAGCATACTCATAAGTGAGTTCATTAGTAACAAGGAAAAATTCTCTCATTTGTTTGGCTTTCTTGTGCTTATTTAAAGCACCCTCAATCTTTATATTCGCAAAAATCTCGTCAAAATCTGAATAGTAATATTCTAAGCGTCCAGTTTGATAAAATAAGCTAGTTAACACACTACATGTTACACCATATGTAAGAGGAAGCATATTGTATGTCACTCCCTCAGAAACAGAAGCAGGTAACTTGACGCAGACATAGCAGTCTTTAGCATCCATTACCTTGACATATTCACTCAAAAGCTTTGTAAATGTATTACTTGAAAATTCACTAATAGATTTATCTTGATGAATGTTAGGTTGATGATCAATAACTTTAGCAGATGCACTATGTTTAGTTTGACTAACCAAAGCTTTGCTTGTCATGTTAACTTTGTGTAATTCTCTATTCATCTCTAATGGGATGATCACAGCTAAAACTAACCAGAGCAGAATTAAAATGAGCAGACACACCAGAGTCATCTTACAGCATCTCTTAAAAACAGAACACTTTGAAGTGCTCTCCTTAACATAAGGCATTTTTGGTTAGTTTTGCCTCAAAATTAAAAACAAAATTTATTTTAAAATTTCTAAGAATTAAACTATTTATACCCCCCTTTTAAAATAATTTTATTTTTAAAACCCTAAACAAGTTTTCTTCGACCTTATGTCATACATAAGATTTCTTCAACTAAACAGTTTTTCTTCGACCTTATGTCAGCTAACAAAATTTCTTCAGCCTTTTGCCAAATTAAAATTTCTGTACTTCAATCATTGTCACTAATTTCTTCTATTTCGTTTTCTTCTTCACTACTACCATAAATGTCAATAACGGGTGGAATTACTAAATAAGTCCACTCAGGAGACTTGTATTTCTGGTTTGGTCTCACTATTCTTTTTCCTTTTCTCGACACCACTTCAATTTTCCTTCCAACTCCCACTTCCTTTCCAGGACTCTTTTGACTACTGATTTCTTCAACTTGCTCTTTAGGTTTCTTGATCAACCTGACTCTCAATCTTCCACCAGGCCAGTAGTCTGCTTTTCTCACGTATTTCTTCTTTGGTTCAGAAGCATTTGATTCTGACTTCCAAGCCCTTTTCTTTCTGTTTTCACTTTCACCATCCACGTCACTTTCTTCAGTTTCGTAGTCTGAAATTTCAATTGACTCAGGAACTTCTCTATTCGGCAGTTTTACTCTTTCAGGAACACTTCTCTGATTTCCAATACTGGTACTTGGTAATTCGTCTTCTTCTTCTTCTTCTTCAATTACCTCCAACTTCCCAGACTTTGGATTTCTGTTCCTTACTCCAGAGTTTGTTTTCTGCTTTTCGATACTCTCCTGGTCTGAAACTTCTTTTTGTTTCGCTTCTCTGTCTTTAATAGAAACAACTGAATCCTCAGTTATCTTTCCTTTTAACAGATTCTCTTCATCTTCAGAATCTATTTCAATAATTTCCAAGTCTTTTCTTGTTGAATTTTCATTCACAGGTACAGGTTCCAGATGTCGACCTTCTTGTCGATCTTCAGAATCTGGATCTATTTCACCTTCTGCTTCAGAATCAGAATCATCTGTAGTATCACTTTCAACATCAGAACTTTCAGGAGTTGGTACTGGAATAGTATGACTCGGATGAATCCAACGTTTCAATCCTTTGCATTTTACAGCATTAGTAGTGATCAAAATTATTTGTCTAGGCTTCTGCCATCTAGGAGCCAGACAATTTCTTCTCCGATGTACTTTCGTTCTGACCCAGTCACCAGGTCTCAGGTCATGTGTCAAAACTTTCTCATTTGATTGTGCTTCAGTTCCCACCTGATTAGATACAGAAGTCACTATATCAGATAACCTTTGACAGTAATCCAAAATAGCACTGTCATTTATGCTCAACAGTTTACCTACAGGTACAAAAGCTTGCCTCATAACTCTTCCCATTAAAATTTCATGAGGACTCAAACCTGTCTTTTTATCTGGTGTACTTCTTAATGACATCAAAACAAGTGGAAGAGCATCTGTCCACTTTACACCTGTTTCAAGACACATTTTTCCAATTCTGTTTTTAATTGTTCCATTAATCTGTTCAACTACCCCAGATGCCTCTGGTCTGTATGCACAGTGTATTTTCTGCTCAATGCTCAAAGCTTCACAAATTAACTTCATCAGTTTGTTATCGAAATGGCTTCCTCCATCACTCTCAATAGTGACTGGAAAACCGTACCTTGGGATAATTTCTCTGAGCAGTAGTTTTGCTACTGTAATTGAATCACAATGTCTTGTAGGAAATGCTTCTACCCATCTTGAAAATAAACAAACGATCACAAGAACATATTTTAAGCAATTGTGTAAGGGCATTTCAATTAAATCCATCTGTAACCTGGTAAAAGGACCACCCTCTCGACCAATTATTCCTGTCCCCACCAATGATTTTCTGTTTGGATTCATTTGTTGGCATGATAAACACCTTTGACAAAAAGATTCTGCAATTGTTCTGAATTTAGTATTGAACCAAGTCTCTCGAAAAAGTCTGATCATAGAATCTCTTCCAAGATGAGCCGGACCATGATATAATCTGGCCATATCTGCAATCAAGCAATTCGGTAAGACTACTCTGCCATCTTTGTAAACCCACACTCCATCTTCATCACGTGGTCTACAATCTGATCTTAACCACAGATCTTTTTCCTCATCATCTGCTTCATTTTGTAATTCTCTAATCTCATTCCATGTTTCTACAACTGTTGTTAGCATTAATGAATTTGAATCAGTTTCTTTACTTCTTTCCCGATTGTATGAATAACCTTTTCTTGCACAGAATTTTGCCGTTTCATCTGCAAATGCATTGCCTTTTGAGATATAATCAACTCCTTTAGTGTGCGCTGCACACTTGACAATTGCGATTTCTTTCGGCAATTGTATTGCTTCAATTAATCTCCTAATGAAAACTGCATTTTTAATCGGAGACCCTGCTGATGTCATATAGCCTCTCTGAGACCAGAGTTGTCCATAATCATGTACAACTCCATACCCATACTGACTATCAGTAATGATGGTAACTCTTATATCCTTTGATACTTCACAAGCACGAATTAAAGCAATCAATTCAGCCACTTGTGCTGATCGAACTCCTTCAAGACATGATGCTTCTTCAACATCTGCAACTGTGCAGACTGAATATGAGGCTTTCAAGACACCTCCTTCTGATCTCAAACATGAGCCATCTACAAAGTAGACAAAATCTGATTCAGATAGAGGTCTATCTTTGATATCATGTCTTGGTTTCGTGCAGAATTCCATAACATCTAAACATTCATGTTCTGTTTCGATGTTATCAATGATCTCAGAATCAGGCAGTAATGTAGAAGGATTCAGATTCAAACATCTTGAAATCGAAACATTATCTGCTCCTAGTATGATTTTCTCATACTTTGTCAATCTGCTGCTTGTCAGATGCTGAGTTTTACCTCTTGTCAGCAATATTTCAACTGAATGAGGCACAAAAACTTTCACAGGAAATCCCATAATGATTCCTTCACTCTGTTCAAGACTAACACTTGTAGCTGCAACTGCTTTCAAGCAACCTGGTAATGCTTTTGCAATGGGATCAAGAACTGCAGAGAAGTATGCAATAGGTTTCTTTAAATTCCCATGTCTCTGAATCAATATAGACAATGCACATCCTTCTCTCTCACTGCAATACAGTTCAAAATCTTTCTCATAATTCGGCATACCTAAAGCAGGAGCTTGGCATAAGCTCTTTTTCAAATTCTCAAAAGATTCCATCTCAATTTCATTGAGAATAATTGGATCTTTTACATCAGACTTTGTCAGTCTCTGTAGTGGTTTTGCAATTACTGAAAATCCACTTATCCATTGTCGACAGTAACCAACCATTCCCAAGAACATCCTGACTTGTCTCTGTGTTCTTGGAGGTTGCATTGCTTGAATCATTTTAATTCTCTCAATTGTCACTTGCCTTTTTCCCTTTGCAATTCTGTGACCAAGATATTTTACTTCTTGTTTGCAAAACTGTAATTTTCCTGGAGACACTTTATGTCCCTCTTCTGCAAGGCGATTTAACAGTATTATTGTGTCTGTCACACAATTTTCTCTTGTCTTTGCAGCTATCAACAAATCGTCAATATACTGCACTAACGTAGACCTACCTGGTAAATCCAAGTTTTCCAAAGATCTTTTTAACAACTCATTAAAGATTGAAGGACTTTCTGTATAGCCCTGTGGGATTCTTGACCATCCGAGGGTCTTACCTTGGAATCTGAAAGCAAAGATTTCATAACTGTCTGGATGTAAGGGAACAGTAAAGAATGCATTACAAAGATCAATGACAGTGTACCATTCAGCATCATGTGGAATCTGGTACAGAATTACTGCTGGATTTGGAACCACAGGACAACATGGAACAACGATTTGATTAACTTTTCTCAAATCTTGTACAATCCTAAATGCTCCATTTGACTTTTTAACTCCCATAATTGGTGAATTACAAGGACTACTCTCCATTTCTTTTAATACACCTTGTTTGATTAATTTTTCAATTATAGGTGTAATACCTTCAATTGTTTCTGCTTTCATTTTATACTGTGGAATATTAGGAAATTCTATTCCCTGTTTCAATGTAATTTTTACTGGATCTACGTTTTTCATCAGACCCATCTCGTTCCCAGTAAAATCCCATATATCAGGTTTCACTGTTTCCTTGAGCTCTTCAGGCAAATCTTTCTTTTCAAATGCAGGAAACAATTTTGTTTCTTCTGCTTCCATCATCATCATTGTCATTCTGTACAAACCATCTTCCTCCATTGTTTGTAACTCAACTCCATCAGGAGAACAATATATTCTGCAATTCATTTTACACAGAATATCTCTGCCTAGTAAATTTACTGGACTACTATTACAAACCACAAATCTGTGTTTATCTCTATAATTTCCAATTTCAACTGGAACTGGATCAGTTAAATCAGTTTTAATTTGTTGATTGCTTACTCCAACAACTTGGATGGTATCCCCAGAGAGAGGTAGGTTTTCAATTTCCACTGATCTAACAGTAGAACGGGTAGCGCCAGTGTCCACTAGAAAAGTGATGTCTACATCGTTAACTTTCCCGTTTACAAATGGACCGGACTGGTCAACCTCAAGAGTGGCTCCAACAACACACTCTTCCTCCTCTCTCGGGCACCGTCAGCAATAATCATCAGAATCACTGTCTTGGCTTTCTGTTAACAAAAATTGTTGTGAAGCATTTTGCATTTGCACCCTTTGTTGTCTTTGCTGTTTTTGCGGTTTTATTACCTGTTCATTTCCCTGAAATCCCACATTTGGATTATATTTTTGAACTCCCCCACAATTCGGAAATGGTGGTTGTGGCAATTGATCCTGACAGTTATTCACCTGTTGCTGTTGCTGTCGCTGAATGTTTAACTTGTTTAACCCCTGTTGCATCTGTAGCTGTTGCTGCAGGTCAACACCATTCTGCATCTGTGGATTTAATAAGGGATTCTTTAAGTTTCTAGGAGGTTTAGGACACTCGTCTCTCCAATGTCCAATTTCGCCACAATTAAAACAAGGTAATCTTTGTTTCAACTCCTCAATCTTTGGGCTAAATTTTCTTGGAAAAATATTACCTTTAAGCTTTCCGTGTATCTGGTTCGTATTTCCAGTTTGAACAAAATTTGTGTTCTTATTACCCATGCTGGCAATTTGTTGCTCAGCCACCTTTACCTGAGCCCACATGGCTTTCTCTTTGAGCTTCTTTTGTCTTACCTCTAACTCATCACTGCAATACTTAGCTTTTCTCAGAATATCATCCACAGAAAGTGATTGCCATCCTACAATGCTATTCCTGATCATATCTGCAATTTCAGGTTTTAGTCCATAAACGAATCTATAGATAAAATGACTCATGTCCTTTTCATCTAATTTTTCATAGCCACTGTATTGTTTAAAAATTAACAGTAACCTCTCATAAAAAGAATGAACTGATTCTTTTGTTTCCTGATTTGTTCTTTCTATTTTAACCCAATCAACTTCTTTGGGTTGAATTTTGTTTTTCATCCAAACGATCACTTTTTCGTAAAAATCCATTACAAGAGGATTTGGGGCACCTGTTTCTTTGATTCGCTCAGGTTCTGTTTTTGGCCAACTTATTGATATTTTACATTCTGTCCAAAGATCTGATGGAACGACTATGTCGAAAAATCCATCTAAATCAATCCACAGAACTTTTGACACTTTGATAAACCTATCCACTTGTCTATACCACTCTACTGGTTTCTCCCTCAATTTTGGAAAGTCATTTGTGAATAGCAGTATGTCCTGTCTTGACCAAGGGACATGAACATATCCTCCACCTGCAATCTCTCTCATTGGAAATTGTTTTGACAATTTTTCCAATCTTTCATCTTCCTTCTTTTTCGTCCATTTTACTCTCCACTTATTGAGTTCTCCCAGCTTTTTGATGTAAACAATCAAATCTTTTATATGTAGTATTCTTCCCATTGAGTTCAAACTCTCAATGTCACTTTCTGAAAAGTCTAGTCTGTAATGCTTTGCAAAATTCTTTTGTTTACTCACATCAATTTCAAGTTCCTCTGCTAGTTCCTCTAGTTGATCATATTTATTTTTAGTTTTCCACTGTATACTTTTACAAATGAACAGTAGTTCATCATCTCGATAATAATTCAAACTATCTGGACCAATTGTTCCAATTATTAATTCTTCAATATTTGCTTTTAATTTAGCCACATCAAGTTTCAGAGTAGTCACCCTAACTTCAGGACTCCCTATATCTGAAATAGCGCCCATTGGTGTTTTTGGAGATAAATCCTCATTAAAGGTTAAATCTGGCATTCTCGATCTCGAAGAGTTTATTTCGGATATGTCTGAGTAAAATTTTTCAGCAGCTTTTTGAATTTCTGCATTTAAAGGAATAGTTAACCCTGTTTTGTTTGATTCTCTTTGGTCAAATACAGGCTGAACAGGACCAATCGTTACTGGAACTGTCACAGCTTCCATGCTTTTTGTCATTCGTCTAATTAATTCTTCTTTAGATTTAAAATATTCAGCAGAATCAACAGCCTCAACGTTTCTTGTTTCCCTTGCATAGTCTTTTGGAGCTTCCCTTGCTCTTGGAGTCATTGTAAAATGTCTACCTTCATTTCGAGCATTATCAAATTCTGGTCTTCTTGGAGTTTCAATAATTTCACAATTATTTGGATAAAGTTTTGGAGTTTCATTTATTGGAGGTGCACTCGGTGAAGTTTCAGTAGAAACCACCGGAGTAGACCATGATCTAGGAGGTCTCAAAGGTTGATTCTTTCTAGCTGTAGTTTATATTTCTTCCATAACTGCATCTTCAGATTCGCTTTCTATAGATTTCCCAGCAGGAGTACCCATAACCATTTCCTGAATTAAATACAATCCTTCACTCATGTTTCCCTGCCTCCACATTCGCAACCTGTCTTCATGAGTATCTCTTCTCCAAGCTGGAGTTTTAGTAGGTCTTTTAATTCCACTAGCTTCTCTTTGTAACTGATACATCTCATCTTCCCACTCAACTAAAGCTTCAAATTGAGTTGGTCTCGGTTTTGGAATAAGAGCATTCATTTTCTCTCGTAAATTTCTCAAAACTTTTACATTAAATGAACCATCATCAGGCCAAGTTAAAACACTGTCGTTCTTTGTATAGCGTTTCCAGCTATCAAACCATAAAACAGTATGATATCCATATTCACCTTCCATGTACGCTGCAGGTGTTTTATACTTATGAAGTAATTTACCACCTCGCGTTTCGATTTTCTTGTCAGGTGAAAATAAATTTTTAAGTTTCTGAAATAATGTTGGCTTTTTCTCAACATGTTTAAAATGATAACTCATTTTTAAAAGTTAAATTTAATTAGTAAAATCGTTCGTAAATTATTTCCGGGATGTTCCACAAAGCAACCAATCCGTGCGCGAAACACACCAACAAGCCAATGACAGTTGAGCTACGTCACTTTCCTGCTCAACGAATAAAAATTGGAGTTTTTCTGAAGGACCAATCAGCTTACAGGTCGTCAGAGACTCAAGAGCCAATCAGAATATAGCTTGTGACGTAGGTCACCCAATCCCAGCGCGGCTCTGTGACGTACACAGCAGCTGCGGTTTCTCGCTTCTCACTCCTAGCGCTTACCCCTCCTTCACAAAATCTTTTCACAGCGCCATTTTAAGGGCACTTTTCAGTGTAAATTAATTCTTAAACAATGACAATAAGGACTCATCTGTTTGTTTCACTATTTAGGATAGTTTACATACATTCAAGTATCCACACTTCGGAATAGTCGGCGCTATTCACACTAAGGATAATTTTCAATTGTCAGTAGAGTAACTCTTACCCCACCCTTCTAACACGTAAAATTATGAACTCGTTTTCCTCTGAACGCACCGCGAAGTGACAGTTCTAAGAGTTCCACTTGAACATAAATTACAAATCAAATTCACACTTTCACACGGAAAATTCCCTAATTTCAAACACACATGAAATCCGTACAGGACTCTCACCTGTTTATAGAAATCATGCACCGTTAGCAAAATAACGACGTTATCCGTACAGGACTCTAACCTGTTTATAGATATAAAACATGTACCCGTACAGGACTCTAACCTGTTTATAGATAATCATGCACCGACGCTACTCTGCCCTTCATTCAAGCTCGGATATAACTAATACTTTTATCACAGTGAGTTTTATGGAAGGCGCTTTGTCCCTATTCTCATGCTGCTCTAATTTCTTAGAAAACCCTCACTTTACAAGATTCACACCTAGCCCTAACACTGTGCTGCACGGCGACAACACTATGGTACACGGCGATACCACTTGTGATACTCGGCGATATCACTGCAAACAGAACAGATGACTTGCGTGACTAATTTCTCGCCACACAATCTATACCGGTATAGCTTACAGATAGCACGAAAAACGAACTCAACATGTGTTAAAACATCGATCCTATTTCCATACCATAACACTTTAGTAACCCTTAGCAACCAACATATTACCTTGGTTACCCTTAGCAACCATCAATTTCTGCTACCAGAGAATTGATCCAGCGGCCTATAGGAAATATATCATAAACAACGCTACCCAACTTCATAACCTATAAACAAAATTCTACACTAACTTATGGACCCATTTATAAACATGACATATTTGGGCCTACTGAATCAGGTGGTCAGATTAAATCTATATACACATTATTTACAAAATATATACAAATTTATACATCTGCGTAAGAAATATTGTCATTAGAATAAATCCTAACCATTTAAACGACCACCATTGGCGATGGGATCTAGCTAATAGTAACCTGCACTTCTGAATAACCAAGACCAGCTTGTTTGTCAAAAGTAAGATTTTATTTACTAAATTATGGTATTTCAAAATGTAATTTTATTATTGTAATTTTATTAGCATTAAAGTAAGCATGTTTGAAAAGCTTCATGAGAAAAATACAGTTTAAGTAAGAAATTCAAAGTTTAAGTAAGATTTTAACAGTTTAGCATTTCTAAAGCCTAAGTCCCTAGCTAAGTAAAATAAATGGAAAATAAAGTAAAGTTCTTTGAGGATTCTTACGTGCTCCACACAAAGTCCAGCAGCACTTCACCCTCATCGGAAAGTCAGAAAGCAGCAGTCAGCCCATCCCTAAGGGCATGACTTTTTATACCTTTCTATGCTAGCTAAACTAAGCGAAGGAAAGTTTTCATAAATCCACGAAGTCCCATTGGTTGAGAGTGACAAGTGACATGTCACCCACATTTCAAAAGTTCCATTAGGTCACGTTTCTTAAAGACCATTGTCTTTTCCGAATGCAACCAGGAGCTTCCTTGGTTTGCAACAATTGTAAATTAATGTTCTCACAGTGTTCATTTCATTTCCGCGGGTGCCAAGTTAGAGCTGACAAAATTGTCCTTTATCACTGACTTCCGACCTTGGCCACGTCCGACAAAATGGTGACAGCAAGTCAGATTTGCTTAGTGAATGCAGCTTTGACGAACACTTTTTCAGAATGGGCATCTCGTGACTTGTGCAGAAGTAAAATTCAGCTTTAGCAAACTCGAGCAAACTAGGCCCAAAAGCAGGCAACTTATGCTTTCTAGTAATAAACAAACACAAGAAAAGTATTAATGTAAGAAATAATGTTGATTCTGTATCCACCCTAGGTTTACTAATTAATTAACCCTCCCGATTAGTCTAATGTTACCTAGCAAAATGCAAACAAATAAAGCAGCGTTTATATCTACCAGTCTTCATGAATCCATGAAACTTATGTGCACCTAGAATAGTAGAAATGACATCACATAGACAAGGAAAAGCAAAATAAGCACATGCTTCTTTTAAGTTTGCTGCAGTTAATAATGACAAAAACGAAAACAACAAATTATTTCTATTATTTTGCACGAACAAAAAGATGCAACATTTATGCACGTTTATGAGCACACATGTTAGTCCCCCCATGTGTAAAGTTTAATCTAGGTTGTATTAACACGATACATCACAAATCATTAATATTATTATTCATGTTATGGAAATGTGACTTTGCGAGTTTAAACAAAATTTTGTTTTCTATCTCGCTCCATCAGGCCTAACCGATGTTCTGGGAGCTGTGCCTTTGTCAATGGCCGGCTTCTGTGGGGCACCTCTGGGGGTGATATTCATAAATGTATATTTATCTGTTCCAGTCTACAGGTGTAACAAATTTGCTTCTTTTTCCCCTTCCTGCGAAGTGCTGGGATGCATTTGTTATTATCCATAAATGAGTGAGATGCAGGGATTACCCTGGATTCACTGTGGTGGGGGAGGCCCTGGGCAATTTGATTGTTTGTGTTGGGAGGGCTAGATGGCATGAGACTGGTAGACAAGCTCGTCTGTTTAAAGTTTATAGTAGTTTACATATACCAATTATACTTGCTAAACTGAGCTATACATTGGGTTAGCTCTTTGCTATTAGTTGATATACAACTGGCTTAGTACCTCACAGCAGTTGTGGTACTGCCAACCCCCTGCCTCTGTGTACAACACAGTTCAGATACAGACTTGGTTGGACGTCTGTACAGGTATGCTCATTCTCAGGTTAACCAACAATGTCCCTTCCCTTAAAAATGTCTATACTATGAAATGCCTATACCATGGACCCGCTACCATGATTCAAATGCCTCCGCATTGTATTGATTAATGTCAATGGCTTTACACATTTCAATAAGTGGAAAAAAAACACTTACATGTCTTGTGTCGAAAGCCCCAGATGTTGCCCTATTGCAGGAGACACATCTATACCCTTCAGAGTTGGTAAAGCTCAGGAGGGAGAGGGTGAAAAGTCATTAGTAGTAGCATTGTTCATCCCACTCCTCCGGCAGCTGATGCTGAAGGGGCCGTATCAACCTCTAAAAGATACAGGATTGCTATCCTGTTCTACAAATCTGGTCCATTTAACATTCTGAAGACATGAACAGACCCCCCAGGGACATTATGAATTTCTATTTCATGTGACGGGAAGAACATGGCTTTGCATGATCCTTGATGAATGACACACCGACGGGACAGAGAATTCACTTTTCTGTCCTGTGTGCATGGCACTTGTTCCAGAATGTATTTTTTTCTCATGGCACATTCCTTACTAGCCTTTATCCATGACTGTATCATAGAGGAGGGAGGGATCTCAGATCACACTCTGACCATACTCAAGATTGATCTTGGGCATGTCCTCTGGGCCTCTAAGTGATGGAGGTTAATTATTTCCTATTAGTGGACGCCGAAGAACAAGCAAACGTTAAGGGAACACTTACGACAATACATGCATGACAATGAATCCTCTATAACCTCCATGCACGTCCTCTGGGTGATGGGGAAGACCATTTTGAGGGGTAGTTTTCATGTTGGACTTGGCAATCGCAAAACAGTTGCTCGAGAAAAGCAAACTAGATTAGCGATCAAAATACATTCTATTTCTGAGGAATACATAGCACATTCCACTCTGACTCTCCTGAGTCACCTATAATGAGTCAAATGGGAGCTAAATGCCTATTTTATTTTGAAGGCAGAATGTGCTCTTCTCCGGCTCAAGGTGGCACTATGAAAAGGGGGAGAAGGCAGCTCAACTGTTGGCAGCGCAGCTATGTCAACGGAAGGCTAGCATCCCTATCCCTGCAATCCGTGGATAGTCAGGGGATCTCATAACACACCCGGTAGAGATTACAGAAGCATTTGTTCACTTCCTCAGTACTCTTTATCGATCAGAAGCTCCTGATGATCCCGCCTTGGAACAGGACTAAGATGAGATCTCTGAAGCTGTTGGGTCCATGTCTAATAATTAAGCCCCAGGTGACGATGGCTTCCCATTCATTATTTACAAACTTAATAGAGAACTAGTGCCTCATTACAATGTTGGTGGGACCTACACCAACGGCACATCAGTGTCGGTCCCACGGGCATCTGAGGCCGCGGTCAGAGTGCTGCCTTACGATACAGCCGTTGGATCGCTTACCCTATAATGGAGTGGGGATTACGATCCACCTTTCCACATGCCCTTTCATGGCAGTCTACCCACCATGAAAAAAGGCAGGCGGAAAGTGACTTTGGGCACCCCTATCAGGGTCCCCCTTCCCCCTGACCCTCTACTATGGGACCTGGGGAGCACCTATGGTGCCCCGGTAAGCATCCCTGCACCATGTGGCGGGCACCACATGGTGCCTGCCCCACGGTGCAGGATGTTTGAAAACATCCATTTTTCTATTGCAGCTTTTGCTGAGGCCCTTTTCCTGCAGCTGCATAGGCTGCAATAGAAAAATGGATGTTTCCAACTGCCCATAGGGTGGTCGCATCCTAATACTGCAGTTGGAATCATGGACTGATTATTGTCAGGCGGTTCCATTCCCGCTACTGTGTTTGTCAAACATCATCGGGCCAACATCGTAATGACCCTCATAGTGGTGCCACTGTTACATTAACATTTCAATGAATTGGAGGAGTCCGCCTCACTGGGACTGGAATTCAATAGAGCGTTCATTAGCCTTGAACAAAAACCCCACTAGCTGCACCAGTTACTGCTTGTGGAAGAGGTGTGGCACCGCGGCCAGGGCGACTGACTCTGGAATCTGGGGATCATGGTTCGATCCCTGGTGCCGGCGGCAGATTAGTCCAGCACCATGTGTTTCTGGGCAATAGCTTGCTTAATCTTCCCGACAGCCCCCAGCGCCTAGAGACCCTTACGGGTGATTATTCGCGCTTTACAAATGTGGATTATTATTATTATTATTACTGCCCAATATCACTTCTCAATGAGGATATGAACGTCCTTGTGAAGGTCCAAGCAACGCAACTCAAACAGGTTATTCAAAACTTACTACATGACTCCCAGGTGAGAATCATACCAAGCCACTTTTCCAGTAACCACATGCGCCTACTGTCCACTATACTATAGCACATGCTTAAAAACGAGGAAAAAAAGTTCATGCTTTCATTGAATGCAGAGAAGGATTGCTCTCATTGGACGCAGAGAAGGCCTTTGATTCGGAGGAGGGGGCTAGTTATTCTACTTGCTGGACAGAGCAGGATTTGGGCCTAACTTCTTGGAAAAGGTTAAGTCTCTTTATATTTCCACACAGCCCAGTTTGACTGTGGAGTACACATGTCCCAAGCATTTCTAATCCTACGGGGGTATGGCAAGGATGGTCGCTGTCCCACCTACTTAGCAATGGAACCTTTGGGGGCCGCTATTCAACTGTCTACCAATATTTACGTCATTGATACTCCCATGGGCGAATGTGAAATATTGCTATATGCATGATGTCCTCTTGTTGACCTTGAGTAAACCCGGATCGTCAATTCCACACCCCATATCATTAATTAAGACCTTTTCAGCTTTCTCTGGATATAAAATAAATTGGACCAAAATTGAGGCATTAATATTAATACACTGTGACCCTTGGCCTTGATTGAATATATATGGCTTTATATGAAAAGTAACAGGCTTTAAATATTTAGGCCTGTTGATCAATAGCGGTTTGCATTATATGGTGTATGTTAATATACAAACTTTTCTGGCTAAAATAGAGCAAGACTTTGCACGGTGGTCTGTCCTACAGGTCACTTTGTGGGGAAGAGTCAAGATGATCAAAATGGTGATGGCTCCCAGGTTCAATTATGTTTACAGAATACCTCCAAAAGCAGACACTCGAGGGCTGAGGTATCTTATAGAATACCCAAACTTCAAGATATCAACACTGCCCGCCCACTCTGAAAGCCATGTGGAAGACATGGAAAGATACTCAGTGACTATTGGGCATATATTGCACGGCACACAAAGGAACACCTCTGCGGTCCAACAGGGGCAATACTATTGAAGGACAACCGATAAGTTGGCCAATTTAAGTAGATATGTGGCATATTAGAGGAGGACTACTTTTGCTCCTTTTAGATGCTTAAATCGAAATACATGTTTCCCCAGTCATAGCCTGGCAACTGTGACACTGTCTCCGTGAGATTTAGGACGAGACCCTATCCAACACCTAGCTTCCCCTATTTTGAACTATCTGAGAGTGTTGGAGCTGTCTCCAACATGTAACAAACATTCATTGATAACCTTTTCCCTCAAGACACACAAGCATCAACTAAGATCTACACATAGGAGCGACTAGGTATTGCTTATTCACCAGGAGGGTGGTCCTCAGCCACGGCCAGTGGTGGGAGTACCTGCGGGCGGTGACGTGGGGAGGGGGGTAGTAATGTATGGATTACGGAGTTTAACAGGTAACTAAACATATGAATAAATAAAAAGAAATTCATTGTGCACACTGCATCGCATTTGGTGATGCAGTGCATGCAAAGAAATTTGTTTTATTCATTTATATGTTAACTTACCTGTTAAACTTCATAATCCATACATTACTACCCCCCACCCTGCCCCTACCCCTCCCCACATACCCGCCCAGAGGTACTCCCACCACCGGCCGCGGCTGGTGGTCCTAGATTCCCTTAGGGCCAGATATAGGTCACCAAATACCGGTCGGTAATGGCCGATTTCGATAAATATACCGATTCGGTAAATCTATATGTAGGTGGCACTGGAAACAGTGCCACAGGCCCCTAGGAATTCGTTATTTACCATGTAATACTATTGCATGGTAAATAACGAATTCCTGTGTACATGTGCACCTGTGCCATGTGACACACATACATGCCCTTAGGGCCAGAATTAGGGGAGCAACAGGGTATCAAAGTGACACCCTTTCACCCTTGAAAATTCGGTAATTTTACCGAATCGGTATATACCGATTCGGTAATTGCCATTGGTTCCTATGGGCCTCAAGGCCCATAGGAATCAATGGCAATTATCGAATCGGTAAATACCGATTCGGTAATTACCCAATTTTGCCGATTCGTTAATGTATTCGGTAAATATACCTACATAGCATTTACCGATTTCTAAATACCGAATCTGTAAAATTCGGTATTTACCAATCGGTTCATGAATCGTGAGTGCAGTGACTGTGCCTGGCACGGTGTTGCAGCTTTGTTAGGCGGGGAGACACAGGCTAGTTTTTAATTTGCACCCTTACGACTCTTTTCAGGCATGATGTTTAGAGACGTGTCCTGCTTTCTGGCAATGTATTCAATCCATTATGTGCATATTTAGTTTCTACTTTTTTGTTTCCTTACTCTTCTGTTTTACCATGAGTTATGTATGATGCTCATTCATGTTTATGCACGTTTTATTGTGATACTATCAAGCACTAACTATAAAAACCTAAATAAAGAAATGTTACACACAAAAAAAGACTCCCAGGAAATCAGAGCCCATATGCATGAAGGCATTTAGCATTTCTTAATGGTGTGAATAGCTATTTCTGGTTGTTAGGAATCCAAAATGCCATTTCCCTATGTATGAAATGCATTTGCAGTAGTTCAAAATGCGATTTCTACTTTATAGAAATTGCATTTTGGAAATTTCAAAACGGGAAATCGCAAATAGCGATCTCCTAAATGCGAATTGCAAACCGCATGTACATCCTATTTCCTAATTGCGAATAGTCGCAAAATGGTAATCTGGGAAATGCAATTATCATCGAATCAGATCTAGGCCCGTATTATATACATTGCGCTCCTTCATTCTTTGCGCTGGGCTCACCTTTTAAAAGGTGTTCCAAGTGAAAACAATGATGATGCATCCTATTATGGGGGGTGTACTATGCCTAGGGCAGCCACAAACATGCACTACCCTGTTAAAAACTGGATGGCTGCTCTGAAGCCGCTCCGTGTATTCACCCGCTTGCACTTTTAAAGGGCATTAGAGATCCCCTGGCAGGTGGGTGCTGTCAGTGACTGCACCTGCCTGCAAGTGGATGTCTGGGGGTCCATGGGGCCACCTTTCCCCCCGCCAGAGGGCTGCTGTCAGGGGGCTGCGCTACCTTCTAAGTGGTGCACTGTGAGGAGTGCACCTCCTGTCAGCTTCTTTGCTGCTGTGCCCGCACCTGTACTATGGCACGGCCGCAGAGGCAAAGGGATTCCTCATTTGCATGGGACACGCCCCCATGCAAATGAGGGAACGCCCCCTGCAGATAGTGCTGGTGCTCTATGTGCACCAGTGCTATCAGTATTACAGAAGGAGCCCCACAAGTTCCTTCAGCCCCTTCTGTAATACCAAAGTGCCCCAGGGATGTACAAAGCGGGCGCAAACCCCCTTTTTGCCCTTGGGCACTTTCTTTATACGGCCTCAGGTGGTGATAAGGTGCAAACTGTAAACAGTCACCCAAAATGCATCAGGCTATTTCAGAATGGCAGCCCTGTATGTTTTGGCAGGGAGGATCAGGATTTTGGCGTTAAAGCAGAGAAGGAGGAGACAGGAGAGGATATTTAGGGTGAGGGTCAACCTGTTTGGTCTGACAGAGGAGGGGATCTATGAGAGATACAGACTCAGTTGTCAGGTGATGCTTGATTTAATTACTGAGTTTCAACTTCAGCTATATGCACCAACATTCAGCAGCAAGACAATCCCATCACATGTGCAGGTATTGTGTTGCCTACACTTCTTAGCCTTTGGCAATTACCAGGGAGTCATAGCAGTGACCGGGGGATCACAGTTGCCCTGTCCAGGTTCTTTCACAGGTTCCTGGACATCAGGATGAGCAAAGTCAACCAATAAATATCTTTACCTAATACCCCAATCATTATCACAAACCAAACTGATGTTCTACTGGGTAGCGCAGTTCCCAAATATCATTGGCTGTGTTGATGGCACACATATTGCCACATGTCCCCCCCTCAGCAAATGAGTACATATACATGAACAGAAAAAGCTCACACTCACTCAATGTGCAGGTAGTGTGTGATGCCTTCTGTATGATAACAGACCTTGTGGCAAGATTCCCAGGTAGCACCCATGACTCATTCAGGTTCTGCCATGGTGGAATACATTCCCCAACTGGCACAGGGTGAATGTGGCTACTAGGTAAGAGAATTGCAGACTCAATCCCTACAGTGGCCAGGACGGTTTTTATGATGTGACCTAATGGTGTACCTTCTTATCCTCTTAAAGTGACAGTGCATATGCCTTACCTCCCTGGGTACTCACGCCGTACCTGACCACACAAGCAAGAAGTGAAAGACAGTACAAAAGGGCACACAGGACAACACGCTCCATAATAAAGAGGACCTTTGTGATTCTGTAGTCCCTCTTTTGCTGCCTCCACAAGATCAGTTGGGCACTACTGTTCTGATGAGATACATGCTGCAAGATAAACGCCACTTGTGCCACACTGCACAATATCGCAATGAGGAAGGGTCTGCACAACATCCGCATAGAGCCTGAGTTTGACTCTGATGATGACTTACCACCACTAAAAGTGCAGTAGGAGGGTACAGGTGCAGCAGTGGGACATGCAAGATGCACAGAGATAACCAACAAATATTTATGTAGTAAGAGATATCTAAACATCATATAAATGAGACATCACACATGATGGTAGTGCTTGGTGCACAACTGAGTGACCACATTTTATTCAGCTGTGCATGATATATAGTTGACATGAGAACAACAAAGAAAATGAGGTGTAACATAAACTAAGGCAACTCATTCCAGTGAGTGTCTATGGAGTCACTTCTTACAGCCCCTTGGGTTGGGGGCATTGTTGGCAGCACTATGTCGTGGGATTGACAAGGGCTCATTGCCAGACGTGTGGCGGTGTGACCACCTGGTACTGCATGGCTTGGGCACTGATAAGCCACTGAGGCTGGAGCCGTCCTCACTCTCTCTTGGGGCCTGGATGTTTGGGATGAAGAGATTGTGGGTCTGGATGTTCTCCAGTGTGGTGGTGACTTCCACTAACCCATGTGCAATGTCCTGGAAGCAGTGCACCATATCTGTCTGGATGTTTTTTTGCAAAGAAAACCACAAAAGTCGACCAATGGTGAATGTGTCAAACCGGGCAAGGTACTGCCTGTGCCTCTGACACTGCACACAGTGCTCCCTCTCCATTGCAGTTAGCCACCATTCTTGCCCTTTCTCCATGTTCTGCAGTTACCGTGACATGGACTGCAGCTGCCAACTGACTATTGTTATTTGCTTTGTCTACATGCACTGTGTGGAGATGATCGACCTCTCCAGGCCACCATACAAGAGATGTGTATCTGACATGTTTGGCCTCTGTGCCTTCACTGTGTCCTGGTATCGGTGGTTGTGGGGTCATGCCTTGTGACTGTTCCTCATCGCGGTCCTGAAACTCTGGCGCTGTTGAGAGGATGGGTCTCCTGCCAGTAGGGGTTGGTGTGATGGGATGAATGGACTGAAGTGTTGTCACCTCAGGGACCACTTCACTGTCAGTAGCCCCTTCAGTTGACATGGGTCCTGATATAACAGGCTATGATCTGTGGAAATTCATGTGTATAGTTATCGTACATAAATGCTCAATGTTTGTTACCGATATTGTTGTGCCTTTGCTGCATGTCTTTGTGACATGTTTGTGTTGTGGTCTGATATGTTTAGTGTGGTCATCAACACTCAGTACAGCATGGTAATGATGTGTACTACAACTCCCAGGATCCAGGATGCATTGCCTGGTTGGGCCAAGCACCTCAATTGATACTATGATATGTGGATTTGCTAACATTATAGTATGTATGGTACAAAAAGGAAGGATAACTTATCCTGGCTGGTTCCTGCCTGATTGGAGGTGTCAATGTCTCCTACTCCTGCCACACGCTTGAGTTCCAGCGTCCCCTCTATGAGCACCATCATGTGAGTTGGAGGGGGTGTTGTTAGGGTCTTCCGCCAGTACCACGTACCTCTGCCATCATGCTGGCTACCTTCTCCTTTGTACGGGATCTCAGGTTGTACCACCTCTTTTGGATCTGCAGGATGGGCCTCTGTGTGACTCCTAGGGGGTTGACCTTCTGCAGGATGCTGTTCCAGATCCGTGTCTTTTGGGCCTCAAGTACTGTAATGGAGGCCTTCTCAAAAAGTTGGTCCATGTGGGAGATACATTCCTCAGTCAGCACCTCAAACTCCCTCTCTGAGAACTTCACCTTTCTCTTCCTTTTCCCCTCTTCGGCAGCCATGATATTGGTCGGAGTTGGGGAGATGAACTCGAATCAGTGATGCTGGGGTACTCCTTGCTTTCAGTGGATATTAAGCTATTTCTGGCCACACCCTGTAATAACAAACCACCTGGGCTGTGACATCATCATTCTGCTTCCAGAAGGCTCCATTTCCTAATTTTTGATTCACTATTAGAAAATCGCAATTTGGTGATTTCCTAATAGCGGGTGCAAAATCCGTAGGCATCGCTATAAGGACATCACAGGTTACATACATTCCAGGTTGCGATTCCCAAAAAGCGATTTCGACAGATTTGCTATTTGGGAATCTCAGTGTCTGAATTTTGTACATATGGGCCTTGGAGTCCAGGGTCCACTCCAGCAGAGGCAGTCAAACCAATCCAGTCAGGACCCAATTGCCACTGATGAGCTGGTCAGTCCAGGAAAACACCTCTTTCAGCTTTTTGTGTCCCTGTAGCCACATATCCAACTGATCCTTGGAGTCCACTTCTTAGTTCTGGGGACAAGTGGTAGTAGGTTGCACTGAGGCCTGCATTAAGTAAGTCCTGGGGTGGGTGGGGCTTCTGTTGGTGGGAAGACCATGAGTGGAAAAACCCAGGTGGGAAAACCCTGACAGCGGCAGTCTCTCTGGATCAGTCTGGAACATGCAGTAACTCGAGGGCACAGGCAAGTGGCAGGCTAGATGTCCCGGTGCCTACTGATGTGGCTGGGCTGAGGCCTGCATGAAGTAGGTCCTGGGGTGGGATGGGCTTCTGTTGGCGGGAAGAAAAGTTAGTGGGAAAATCTGAGCAGGAAATGAGGGCAGAAAAACACATACAGCCGCGGTGCAACTGGATCAGTTTGGAACAAGCATGAACTGGAGGCCACAGCCAAGTGGCAGGCTAGGTGTCCAGGTGCTTACTGATGTAGTTATTCAGATGAGTATAACCTGAGTTATGGATTTTAGAAGCATAGTTTAGAAGTGTATGTCACCTTTTCTACCGAGAACCTCTATTTATTCTACCACTTTTAAAAATGGCAGAGATCTTCCTCAGCTGTAAAGACCAGGCAGCCCACCCTGTAGGTGTGGATAGCCTTCTGGGGGTGTACACCTCTTGAATACCTAAATTTTCCCGCCTACCCGGTGCAAATGTGCTTGGGGCAGGGGGAAGGCTCTTTCCTCCTTTGGGAGGTAGCCTGTTTGCATATAACAGGTGATGCAGCCTTTGAAGCTCACTGCCTTGATGTGCCACTTCACTAGCCATCCTGTCAGGGGGGTAGGTGTTTCCCCGTTCCTGCCCAGGCCTTTGTTTCTGACTCATAGGAGAGTTCACACCTCCTGGCATAGGGCCAAACTCCTGACTTGGTGGCAGAAAGCATGAGCCAGCAGGCAGAGCACAGGAAATGCTGGGACAACCTCTATGGTAGCCATGTGAGTGCACGCCATAACGTCCTCGACATGAGATTTGTGTTAGGGGTGATGAAGCATGTTGTTTTATACCATTTAGGCATTACCATAATGGAGCTGCCAACCTCAGATTTGTCCTGGTGGCAGCCCATGTTATCCTATGGGCTGTCTATCACTTAGTGTCCTTTGATGGTAAAGACCACTATTGGGACATATAAGCTTACACTCACATGTCCACACCTTTTATATAATGCAACCTGCCTCCTGGGCTTAGGAGGCCTTCCTTAGGGGTGACTGGCATATATTTAAAATAGTGCAGTGACTTTACCACACATAGTGAGTGCAAATTCCAATTTGAGCAATTTGCACTGCTCTTCCAGTCTGCAATGGCAGACCTGCGGTCAGTAGTTTACTTAGGTCACTGAGGGTGGCACAAACAGTGATTCAGGCCCTGGTGACCCCTTTAACACCTCCTTTCACCGAAATCCATCTTTTTCTCCTCCAATGAGAGGAGATCAAGCTGTTTCTCAGGGCTTACTACCACCTTAACAGTAGGGGGTCTGCTTGAGTGGCTCCTGTCACTTTCCATTGGTGTAGGGGGTCTGGGAAGGGGTGGAGAGTGTTGGTCTTTACCTTCTTCCACAGCATAATCAATTTGGGGTAGGGCCTCATACTCACTCTCTTCTGGCATTCTTCTTAGGAATTGCCCTACATCTCTAGTCTTTCCTTTTCATGGGAGCTAAGGACGTTTCCAAGTTCCTCCTTTTTAGCTGTAATTCTACAACTAATGCCCCTCGCTTTGTACAAAATACTCAGATCACTGCTCCTTATGGGCTGGGATGATTGCCAGGCCAAGATAAGTACTAGCCTCCATTGTGCCTAAATGTTTACTTGAAGGTGGATCCTTTCTAAAAATTAGTTTAAAAAAAACTTTTCCTAACTTTCCAAAGCCTTTTAAGTTACTATTGGAAGAGGATCTACACAGGGTCCTTGCATGCCAAATTAAAAAGTCAAAATAATTCTGAAACAAGTCACTAGTGGATATCTCATGCAGATATCACTTTAGACCAAGTGGTATTGAGAAATATAAGTTCAGGATCCCTACGCCTTAGCACCAATGTAGGAAGGTGGAGCATTATGTGTTGATGCTGGTTAGGCTTGACCATGCACTACTCTCACAATACCCCTAAGACGGTTGTTGGATTCACAATAATACATTCTTAGCTCAATCCTGCTAAAGTAGCAAAGAGCAGTCAGGCTTTACAAGGGGCACATGTGTTGAGCTGTTCAGAATGCCAACATGGGCTCTAAGTAATTGAGATGGCTCGAAGGAAATCGGACACCAATATATAAAAATAAAGGAGACTTGTATATGAATTTAAATAACAAAAAAAGGTCAATCAGATAAGTATAACCGGAGTTATGGATTTTTGAAGCATTTTTAAATCAGTGTAAATCAGTACTGCAAAACTTTATCTTTGCAGCCAATGGTAAAAAGCACTAGTGACAATCGGTCACTTGCAGATCGAGTTGCATGGAACCCTTGGGGGGTAAAGGTGATGCGAGGTCCGGGACCAAGCCACGTCAGTCAATTCGATTTTACTTGGCTCAAGAAGCCTGGGTGCAGAGTTGTCCTGGCTCCCCTTGGTGCTGTCGCAGGAGCCACAGTGGAGCTAGTTTTACCACTTACAGAGTGCTGGTGGGGAACAGTGTGCAAAACGGTGACACCAAAGTCACTGCTTACATTGGATGAAGGTCTTGTGAAGTTCCCTTGAATTGCTGCGTCGTCTATAGGGAGTGGTTGCCGGACTAGCGACCAGCAAACTTTGGAATCAGTAAGTACAGCAGAAGGTTATTTGGATGTCTGGAGGAACACAGTAGAGGCCTGAAACTTCAGGGAGGTCAGAACTAAGTCCCCCTCAATGTACTGGACCATCTACATCTGATGTTGTAAGTTTGATAGCGATTAAGCTGAGCGTTAGCAAAAGACATCCGAGTTCTGACTGTTATCTTGACGTTTAGCAGCGTCCATCTTGGATTCATGGTGGCCATTTTGTCTGTCACATGCTGCCTCGTGTCGACCATGTGCGTTGTCCTACCTTTCTGCTCATGGCCATTGAATCTGCCCGGCAACAGGCTAATAATAGCATCTCGGTGTTTTGCCGCTGACCGTTAGGGTCCAGATCTGCTAATGGTTAGCCCTAGATTGGAATGTGTTAGACTAGACCCCAAGACTGTTAACTCCTCCCACTGACCGATTGTGCTTCTCGATATTACCTTGTATGGTCATAAAATGTGCTTTTGTGCTTTGTACCGCCTTCTTTTGAGCCCCTGTGTGGGTATAAATAAACCATGTGTCCGGTAGCCCTTTGTGCTACTTCTCATAGTGCCGAAGGGTACTGTCTAAACTTTAGCACCACTTCATGAAGTTTAATAAATTCTATGTTTTGCAATTCCAGTTTCCGTGCCAACTTTTTCCTTTGGGTCTGAGGACTTTGTGCGCAGAAGGGCGAACCCCTTGCACTAGCGGGCCAGGCTGAGGCCTGTACGACAAATTGGTGCCCGGCACGTGGGGCTCATCGGCGACTCGGATGCCCGAAGGATTGGTCGTGACGAAGGTTCGGAACTTCGCTGAGGACGCGATCGCTGCCAGAGAAGACCCGAGTCTTGGCACCCTAGGTGGTTCTTCCTTACTTTCCGATCCGACCATCCAGGCAGCGCCGGTCCTCGACTGAGATCTCTTCTGCTGGTCTGCCGTGCAGTGACAGTTTGGTCAAATTTAGAACTTGGCAGTTGGAATCTGGACAGCCTATAATTGGTAAGAGCCGTTTTGCGGCGCCTGTTGTAGGTTTTGGCCTTTGGAGTGCCACGTATGATAAGGACGCTTATCGTGGCACGTTTGATTTGGGATGGACTAGTCTACTTTGTTTGTTTGATATGATTTGTTTGGGTATATATGCGTTGCAACCCATATAGGCAGACATAGCATGGAGATCTTTCTCCGCTTTGATTTGTATAGCGCAATGTACTAAGAAAGTACCTTAAGCGCTCTTTACCTATAGTAGTGTATATCTTGCCCTATTTTTGAAGCATGTCTGTTTGTCACGCACTTCGAAAAATGTGCTGCTTGTTTAGTGGTACCAGTTTACGACTTGAAGAATTGCAGCCGGCTCCCCGCCGAGGGGACTCCCAATAGAGATATGTATGTAAAGTAGGGTCTTTCTGCCATAATGTACAGCACCTTGTGGCACAAATACACAAAGAAGGATCCTGAGTTGCGTTGGCCATTGTATGGGTCGTTTGATGCGCGAAAGGTTGAATATGTGGAGCGTTGTTTGTTTGAGCGAAAGTCTAGGCGTGATATGTTTGAGAGTTTGCGAATGTGGGAGAAAGAAGTGCGACAGCAAGAGAAGCGTGAGCAAGCGTTGATTGAAAAAGAACAGCAAAAGACTGTGTATGAGAAAGCGCTGGAATTAAGAAAGAAAGAAGCGAAAGAACTACAGGAGCGAGAGGAGAAAGAACGTAGGTTGCAGATATCTGGCCAATATCCTGTCCGTCAGCCTCTCTATCCTGTCCTTAATAAACCACAAGATGATTTTTTTTTATTAGATCGACCTCCACCTCCGTATGCCGTCCCGTCTGCTCCGTCCGGGAATGATGAGGATTCTGATTCGGGACAACAGAAAACGCGGGACACCCGATCTATGTTGCCAGCTGAACGCTCGGCTTACATTAGACAAGCCGCTCGTAAAGCATTACGTAGCACGGATTCTGCTTCCGATCTTATTGCTAGTATAAAGGATTGGTCTGAAAGGGAACAGATATATTTTACTTCGGCATTTGCTGATGAAGTAGTAGAAATGTATCGAAAATATTCCCCAACATTAGAATCTACTCATGTTTCAAATGATCATAAACAGTTACGTGATGGTCTTTTTGCTTTTTCCCAGGTGGAAGATACGATTAGACGACTGGTTAAGATACGGAACGAGGCGCGATATCTGAGGGAGCAGAAAAAGGCTGCGGATGGCGTTCCACAGACTAATCCGCCCGGAGAGACGCAGCGTCCTATCTTCGTGACAGATAAGATAACACCAGTTGTCATGAAACCTATGCGGGAAGCTGCGCCTTTGTAGGTTTCTCCTAAAGGAACGGG